>NC_081432.1:666107-1266107 GCF_949786415.1 Peromyscus eremicus | reverse complement strand
ACATGTTAATAATAAATAATAAATAAATAAATAAATAAATAAATAAATAAAACAAGTACATGTTAATAATAGAGAGCATGCAGCCACTGTCCTGTACAGCTGGTGGTTCTTTCCTTCTTTCTGCCCACACTGCACTCCTTTGAAACATACTTAATGAATATATTCTCTTCCTCCTCTAATAATGTAATCAATCCACAGCCCACCAATAACTTCCCTTGTCAGCTACAATGATGATTAAAATCTAAGCCAACAAGAGAACATTGGTAATTATAGACACTTAAATATCTCACCATAAATTTAACAACTTCTTATGCTTGTGATATTTAGAGACATATGTGGTGATATTGACAATTGACTTTTTGATAGTTTTTACTTAAATATGTGAACACTGAAAGATCTAAGGACTTGATCAAACCAAGCTCTCCTTTAAAATTAAGATTTATAAACACAGCACACACTCAATGTACAAGGCTCTCCTGTGGACAAAGATGCAGCAGATGATGAAGAATTTAATCATATTTCATGTCCACAGTGTAAACAACCTTGAAGAAATACTGCTGTGTCAATTTAGAGAATGTAAAATGTAAAAATCTACAAGGAAAAATAAAAAGAAAAAAAAAAAAAAAGAAAAAAAATATACAAGGAGCACAGTGTGGGGACCCTCCCATTTATTCTTAAGTTTTAATGACTTAGGTGCATGAGTATTTTGCCTGCATGCATGTCTATGCATCATGAGCACACCAGATGAAGGAATGGGGTCCCCAGGGACTGGAGTCACAGAGAGTTGTGACCAGCCATGTGGATCCTAGGAATCCAACACAGGTTACCTGGAAGAGCAGCCAGTGCTTATAGCTGCTAAGCTAGCTCTCCAGCCCATTCCCTATGCCCGTCATCTCAGCATTCAGGAGGCAACAGTAGGAGGATGTCTTTGAGTTCCAGACGAATCTGACCTACATCCCAAGTTCTAACAAGGGAGATTGATACAGGAAGACCTGTCTTCAAGAAAATGTTCATCATCTGAAGATGTTAATGAAAACATTCCTCCTGCAGCAGCTGAGACAGCTCAGCAGTGAAAAGCACTTGCTGTTCTTGCAAAGGACCAGAGTTGGGTTCCCAGCACAGACATTAGGCCGCTCACAGCCTCCTGTAAATGCAGCTCCAGTGGTTAGGGTGACCTCTTCTGACCTTCACAGTCAACTGTACTGGAGTACAATACAACACACACACACACACACACACACACACACACACACACACACACACAAAATCATAAAATATACAACCAACATATTTCTGCCAAGCTGCATTTTCCTAAATTTCAAGTAAATAACTGGTAAAAAGACACAAAATTATCCACTTTTTAGTGAGAAAGATAAAAGTATTTGCCAGAATGTAAACATCCATAAAAGAGCTACTCCTTCCATTATTATTATGCTTTGAGAAACACTTAATCTCCTTTTAAAATACCCTTCTTTCATGCAATTAGTTATTAATATGTTCAATGAAGCAAATGTCTCAAAACTCTCGGTTTACAGCATAGTAAATATGGATTGATAAAAATCCACATAAGCAAAATTACGTTGAGGTGTATTCACTTTCTAAACGTGTGTAGAGATCCTGACATCAAAATGGTTGGGAAATACTGACTTGTCCCTGGATCTGGACTTGGAAAGATGTTGTGAAAAGGACCAGAAGGACAGGGATCATGGTAAGCCATTGTCCCCAGACATTGCCACCAGGATAGGAGGCTCCAGAGTTAAGCCTGAGGTGGGAGAGTGGGACTCTACAGATGCAGCTGCCAGGAGTTCATCTTCCCACCACCCATCCACCAGTCTCTGTCACTCCCACAGAGAATGCTAGGAAAGGCAAGCAGCCTCCCTGAAGTCACACTTATAAATGAAAAGGGACATGTCCAAGTCAATCTCTGTTCATCACTCTATTGAGGGCCATGTCAGAGGAGCTGCAGACAGCAATGGAGCTTAGGAAATACAGCCCAGAGGATAACAAAATGTTCTGGGTGCATCCTGGGAGGATTGTTTCCAGAACGCCCCTTGCTTCTGCTGTGCTTCCTCCTGCTTGCGCTGTCCTGTGCCTGCTGTGTTTGGCACTGTGTGATTACCATATGATGGGATCCCAGTGTATCTAATACAGTGTGATTGTTTTTTGGGAAGATCGTACTCCTCACTGGGAAATTTACTTGCAAATCATAACAAAGATGGTTTTTGTAAGATCAATAGTTAGTTAGATCTATGATTTAATTGGACTTTCTGATTTAGCCTAAAAGATACAGATAGTTAGGACACTTTGTAGAGATGGTTAGGGACATGACTGAGGTTATTCTACCAATTGCTCCAATAATAGATACAGAAAGGGCAAATACAGGCCCAAAGTTACCTTCTGCTTTGTTGGATGTGAGATTTGCAGAGGATGGAAAATAAGAACAAGGAAGTACTGTGGATATCGTTTTGTATAAATAAAACACTGATTGGCCAGTGGTCAAGCAGGAAGTATAGGCGGGACAAGGAGAGAGGAGAATTCTGGGAAGTAGAAGGCTGAGTAAGAGACTGCCTGGAGCCACCGCCAGGACAAGGAAGATGTAAAGTACAGGTAAGCCACGAGCCACGTGGCAAAAAGTAAGAACAGTTAGCAAGAAGTCTGGCACGGCCATACAGTTTGTAAGCAATATAAGTCTCTGTGTTTACTTGGTTTGGTCTGAGCGGCTGTGGGACTGGCGGGTGACAGAGATTTGTCCTGACTGTGGGCCAGGCAGGAAAACTCCTAGCTACAAGGAAGTTTCATTGTAGCCGGAGAGTTTTCTATTCAGGTCCCGCCAAGTGACAGCCCACTTATAAAATAAACACACAGACGCTTATATTATTTAAACTGTTTGGCCTAATGGCTCAGGTTTCTAGCTATCTAGTTCTTACATCTTAAATTAATCCATTTCTATAAATCTATACCTTCCCACGTGGCTCGTGGCTTACTGGCATCTTCACATGCTGCTTATCATGACCGCGGCTGGCAGTGTCTCCCTCTGCCTTCCTGTTCTCTCAATTCTCCTCTCTGTTAGTCCTGCCTATACTTCCTGCCTGGCTACTGGCCAATCAGTGTTTTATTTATTGACCAATCAGAACAACACATTTGACATACAAACCATCCTACAGCATTTCATGCATTACAGACCCATGAATTTGCCTGTGGAAAAACAGGCTGATGATCAATGACAACAATTACATCACTATACCCAAGGTTAGGCCTTGGTCGGGTAACTTACAGAGTTAATCACAGGCTCCAATATGTACCTGAAGAAACAAAGTTGTAAAGGAAATTAAGTAATGCTATTGTACTTAAAGGAAAATAGATGGTCAACTGAGCATCATTTAAAGTTTCTCTAGAGTAGAGTTAAGAGTAGAAATCTGTTCCACTGAAACTACAAACAGCTTCCTGCCAGCACAAAAGGAACTGGGTGAAATATGCTTAGCTTGCTTAAAACTTTGTTAATTAGTATTAAAAGAATCATTGCTTTGGGGTGAAGATGTTATCGTGGGAAAATTAATACAAAGAAAAATGTTTAACTACTTGTGGGCTTGTAAGGAAAGCATGTAATTTGTGACCTTAATGGGCTAAGAGGTGTATGTCCTTGTCAAGGGAGGTATGTCACTGGGAGTTGGCTTGGGAGTTTCTAAAGCCCACATTAGGCATAGGCCATCCCATCTTGGCTGCAGCTTGCTGATCAGATGGGAGCTCTCAGCTACCTCTCCAGCACCATGTCTGACTGCCTGCTTCTATGCTTCTCCCCCAAGCTGAAGGTAAGGCAGGAAACTCTCCCATCTGCTCTGAGACTGGAGCTCCTGTCCCCTGAGGCTTCTTCCTCAGCAGGGAGCAGCTGGAATACTTACTATGTGTGTATGAAAGGGGGAAGAGTGCTCCTGGGTAGCCTGACTCAGTATGAGAGAGGGACTCTCCAGAGGGTCACACTTCTCTCAGGACAGTTCAGTTTGTCAATTAAGCAGCAAATCCCTTCCATTTGCATTCTGAACCATGCCCTCTCTCGGGTCTGTTCACTGTCCACACAGGATGACATTGGAGGTCTGACTCCAGGGTTCCAGAGTTTTAACACCGCCCCGGACTCCCATCCAAAACACACACCCTGGACCAGGTGGAACCAGAAGTCTATTTTCTTAGAAGGAGATCCAGAGTCTCCTGCTCTGTGCTGGCTCATACTGATCTTGACATTTTCCAAGAAATAGATTATGTAGATACTGACTTTAGGCAGCTGTGTGGTGTCTGCACATTTCCTCCAGGCTGGCTCTTTCCAGGGATGGTCCCATGAGCTCTGCTGGATCCCAAGGAAGAATGCCAAATGCCTGGATCTCCAATTCATCTCTCCAGACTACCCTCCACTAACACTTGTGACCCATGAACTCATACCTGAAGGAAAATCATCCTGAGGTGCTGAGCCCTAGGTTTCTACCTGCTGAGATCACCCTGAGCTGTCAGAGTGACGGGAACAACCAGACTTAGGATGTGGAGTTGATGGTGACCAGACCTGCAGGAGACAGAACCTTCCAGAAGTGGGCAGTTGTGGAGCTGCCTTCTGCAGCTGAGCAGAGATACACATGTCATGTGACTCATGAGGGGCTGCACGAGTCCTTAATCCTAAGATGTGTCTGTGAGCACAAAACCCACTCACAGGGAAAGTGGGAGCCCCTTGAGAGACCTGGGGCAAGGTCAGGACTGAGAGATGGAGGTTAGAGGCCTCACTCCTGCTTCTGTGTCCTAGTCAGAGCCTCCTCAGCGTGCATCTCCATCATGGCAACTGTTTCTGCTCAGGTTCTTGGTGCAGTGATTATGGGAGTTTGGTCTTTTTTATGACTAAAGAAAGGGAACGAAGATAAGGAATGGTCAGGGTTCTGGTTTACTTTCCCTGGGATTTCAAGCCCAAGTTTTGTATGTGCTCTGTCCATGAGAGGAAATTTGTATTCACATACAAGTGCTTACTCAGCCTGGGACCTATGTGAAATGCATTGAAAATAATGGGCAGAGTCATTGCCCTGGTGATGAAGGTGATGGACACCCGACTCCCTGATGCCTGAGTTTAGAGGGAAAGGAAAGAGCTGCTGAGAAGAGACTTGCAGGAGGTTGTTGATCCAATCCATATTCACTGTTCCATCTTGTCTCCTTCCCTCCCTTAGATCTGCAGTCACAGTTAAGAAATATCCCTAGGACAAGAATCCCCTGATTCCTCATGACCCTCATGACCCTACTGCCTCCCTGGATACTAACAAGATATTTTCTTCCCACAGGTTAAAGATGAGGCAGACATAGTCAGGCTGCAGGTAAGTATGATAGGGGCTACTTCCAGAGACCCTTATGGTTTCACTGACTGGAGTCCTGGAAGAGCTCATCCACCCATATCCCTTCTATCTCCTGTGGGCTTTGACTAGGTTCTGTTAGGGTTTTCCTCAGGTAGTTAGAGTTCCTAGGATGGGCATGCTTCTGTCACAGCTTTAAAAAGTTGAGACCCTGCAGGGCCTGTGGGACTGTGGAATAGTCAGTCAGAGGACACAGTCCTTGGTTATCCTGACTCTCATTTATTGGGACTGTTTGGATGCGTGATGGGATGATCAAAGTGTCACTACTCACAGAAACTGATCTGAATTTCTTCCTGATTATTGTCTTCTGCAGGTGGAGACAGCTGCCTTGTGTGGAACTGAGCCAAAGAGATATTTTCTTGAGTCCCCCTTTCCTACTGTGAGTTCAAGAGCTCCTGACTTCTATTCTGCACCCCACCCTGGCTATTTCTAAGTGCCTGTCTCTTATCTGCCTAATGTAAAAATGTGAGACTCCTAGTCTAACCACGTGTCTATTCTCCAGTGCTCTCTCCTGTTCCAGCAGAGCTGGGTCCTTTCCATCCCTCACTTTAATTTACTCTCATTGAGGAATCACACATACTTTCTGCTTGACATGAAGGGTATGTTTATGGCTTTGTGTTTATTGCCATGCTGCTACTATATAGAATCATTAAAAATTGATAGATGAAACATAGGCTGAGAACCTGATAGAACTGTTATTTTCTAAGTTAAGACCATTGCCTTTGGTCAAAGACTATGGATCTGTGCAACCAAGTATGGGCAGGGATATGCTTTATCTATGGCTTAGGCCACCATGGCCTTTCCATGGTCACACTCAGGTATGTCTTCTTCACAAATCCTTAGTTCCCTGTCTTTTCAGTAAGTCTGTTCTGCCAGGACCTGTGATCAGAATGACTCAGATATGTTCAGAGCCTCATGCAGTGTCAGGGAACTTGGCTTCACAGTCAGATTTCTGTAGCTAGAGTTTTCCTGCCTGGCCCACAGTCAGGACAAATCTCTGTCACCCGCCAGTCCCACAGCCACTCAGACCCAAACAATTAAACACAGAGACTTATATTGCTTACAAACTGTATGGCCGTGGCAGGCTTCTTGCTAACTGTTCTTATATCTTCTTGCCACGTGGCTTACCGGCATCTTCACATGCTGCTTGTCATGGCCGCGGCTGGCAGTGTCTCTGACTCAGCCTTCCACTTCCCAGAATTCTCTCCTCCTTGTCCCGCCTATACTTCCTCCTGCCTGGCCACTGGCCAATCAGTGTTTTATTTACTAACCAATCAGAGCAACACATTTGTCATACAGAACATCCCACAGCAGATTTCAGATTGTGCTTGGTGTCAGAACCATCAGTTATTATTCCACATTTGTGCAGGGAGTTGTACCTTTCCTAGAACTGCAGGGTCCCCAGTCTTTGACACCAGCAAGAGGTGTTTCTGTCATCGTCCTACAAGACAGTTATTCAGATTGGCTAATTCTGGATCCAGGTCTTTCATCCAGAACTATGTGTGTGAATCCAGAGTTCAAGAGGGAAAGAGCCTCTGTACAGACCTGGCTGGTGTTCACTGTCTGGTCATCTGCATTTCTGACTTAACTACACTCTCTGTTTCCCCCAGTGGAGAACTGGACTCTGCAGTGATCAACAAATTTGACATTTGCTGAGAGCTATTACATAAAAATAGGAAAATGTTTCCATGTATAAACCATCAGAGAACTACAAACAGTCTCAAACCGCAAACCAGCCTTGAGTTTTTGTGTTGTGTAGAACAAGGAGAGAAGACACTCTCTGCAGAGTCACAAAGGACAGTGTTCATAGAGGAGGGGGCAAGTGGTAGGTGACAGGTGATCCACAGTATGGGTGTGGGACAGGTCAGGTGACTGTTTTATTAGGCTGCTTAGCATGGCCTCACTGTGACGGTGAGCTGTCAGCTGTGAAAGATTTTCAGGACATGAAGGATTCCCCCAGCTAGACTCTAGTTCAGGAAGTTTCATAACTTCTCTCAAGAGCACCATCAGTTGAGAACAAGTGAGCAAACAATTGAGCCTAGAGGGGATTTTACCATTCAAACTTTTTCCGGCCTTTTTTTTTTTCTTCTTCTGTTAATTTGACCCAAGCAGGAATTATCTGGGAAGAGGAACCTCCATTGATAAAATGTTTCAGCCGGGTGGCGGTGGCACACATCTTTAATCCCAGCACTCGGGAGGCAGAGCCAGGTGGATCTCTGTGAGTTCGAGGCCAGCCTGGTCTACAGAGCGAGATCCAGGACAGGCACTAAAACTACACAGAGTAACACTGTCTCGAAAAACCAAAGGGAAAAAAAAAGCTTCCACCAGATTGCCAATAGGCAAGTATGTAGGGCATTTTCTTGATTAATGCTTGATGTGGGAGGACACAACTCACTGCTCATGCAGCAAAGGCTGGCCAGTTGGTCCTGGATGATATATAAAGCAGGCTTACAGGCCGGTAAGTAGCATTCTCCAAGGATTTTGGTTTATTCTCTGCTTCAGGTTCCTGCCTTGAGCTCTTGCCCTAACTTCCTCAGTGATGGAATGTGACCTGGGAATTGTCAGATGAAATAACTTTTTTCTTCCTCAAGGTGGTTTTGGTTATGGTGTTTTGTCACAACACTTGAAAAGCAGAATAATTCAGACCACCACTGGGCACGTATGACAACTTCACAACTGCCCAAACTTGTTTTTGACAGAAAGCACTGGTTTTTATGGTTTATTTTTAGTTTTTACTTATGTGTACGTTTGTGTGTGAACTACATGGCAATCCATTGGGCATGCCTGTGGAATCTAGGAGAGGACATCAAATCCAATGGACCTGGAAGAACAGAAGGTTTTAAGTGGTCTTTTGAGAATGCTTGGAAGTGAACTCAGGTCCATTGTTACAGTAGGTAGCACTTTTACCAACTAAACCATCTTTTCAAAATCCCAGGGTCGTGATTTTTGCCTGCTTTTCATTACTGACTCCCAGGGCCTGGAACAAGGTGATTCGCCTGGCAGATTTTCCAACACTTATCGAAGAGAAACAGATGTCCTAAATGCAGACACTAGAGAAAGAAAGGCAGGCTGCTTGTTGATGTGGTGGAGATCTTCTCTCTTTCGTGTGTGTGTGTGTGTGTGTGTGTGTGTGTGTGTGTGTGTGTGTGACATCCTGTCCAGCACAGTCCGGAAGACCTTATCCCAGATAATCCTAGAGCCCCCTCTTCACCAGGAACACAGCACCAAGTCTATGGACAGGAGATGAAATCTGACCTCACAGCCTCTGTAGTCAGGAGGGAGGGGGCGTCTCAGGTACAGGATTCCTCCCCATCCAGCATGCCTGTTGCTTTCCATCTCTCACCTTGCCCAAGCCACAGTAATGCAGCCATGTGGCTTGCCTCATGCTACAACCCCAAACTCTCTCAACAAGATAAGATCAGAAGTAAGGAATGATGGCTGTTAGGACACAGATGAGGCAAGGGGAGGCCACCTCTGTATAGGACTCAGTAAATGGACTTTAGGAAGGACACCTGGATCCTAACTCTCTCAGATATAGAACAGTGGCCATTGCACTCCCAAGTTGGGTAATATCATGTGTTTAGAAGGTTCCCCATGGGTGTCCAGAATATTGTGTTCGATGACTGGGTTTGAGTGTCTGTGGAGGAATCAGCCTGGTGTCACGTGGAGATACTGTGCTGGTGTCTAAGATAGGAGTCATCAGAGTTCTGTCAATCACACATTATCCTCCTCAGCTCCTGCCTCTTCTACTCTATATTCTTTGGGGACACGGACTATCTGATCACTGACACAGCAGCCAACAATTTCCTTGCCTCCCTCAGACTTCTGTGAGATAAGATCACCAGGAAGCCAAGGCTTATTGCTATGGACTGAGATGGCCAGGAAAGGACCATCACATTAATAGTGAGGCCATGTGAACCCAGATCAGAGCTGGATACTTCAGTGATAGACATAGATCTTTGTTTTCCTTTGCTTCCTTGATTCTGTCAGCTAGATCAGCATCTGGGCTAGGACCAAAAGGATGTTGTCAACAAGACAATTACAGGTATCAAGGTAAGCAATTTGTCCCCAGACACTGCACCTAGGATACCAGGGAGCAGAGATGGATCTGGTGGGAAAGCAGGGCTTGGAGATTCCTCTCCCAGACCTTAACCTTTCCATGACACTTCTAAACTCTGTTACTCCCATTAGGATTTCTTAGAAAAGCCAGTCAGCCTCATCCCGGATATCAGAGGTATAAATTGAATAAGGAAAACTCTGCACTCAATCTCCACCCATCATTTAAGATAAAGATTCATTTTAAAAATATGCACAATGGCCGAGCAGTAGTGGTACATACCTTTAATCCCAGCACTAGGGAGACAGAGTCAGGCGGATCTCTGTGAGTTCGAGGCCAGCCTGGTCTACAGAGCAAGATCCAGGACAGGCACCAAAACTGTACAGAGAAACCCTGCCTTGAACATCGGCTCCCCCCCCCCGCCTCCCCCTGCAAAAAAAAGTGCACAATGATGAACATTGTCAATAATATTCTAGTTTTGAAATGGAAAATTCAATAACACAAAATGTACTCAATGAACATGATTCTACTATGGATGCAGCAGTTTATGAAGGTTTCAACGATATTTCAAGTTCCAAAATGTAACTAACACCTGAATAAACACAGTAAAGTATCAAAGATAAAAATCTCCAGTGAGTCCAGTGTGGTGGGATATGGATTTCTTTCAGTACTCAGGGGAGAGCCATGTGAATGCTGACTTCCTGGCCAACTTAAAAGAAGAGGAAAGGAAAAAAGAAAAGTGCAAGGTGATTTGAAGATGTTAATAAAAACACTCTTCCCTGTGTGTGGAGAGATGGCTAAACTGTGTACATGACCATAGCTGGAGTCCGAGAATTCTTGGAGCTCACACCCTCCTGTGCATTCTAATCTAGGGTTACCTAGAGTCTCTTTTGGCCTCTAAAGACTACTGTACTTCAAACATTCACACACCCATACACAAACAAATACACACATAAAGAAACATAAAAATAAATCTTAAAAGTATTTTCTTTGTGCATTTTTGAGAAGATGCATTTCCCACACTGTACATAAAACTAAAAGATTAAAAAGAAGAATCAAAATCCAGGATATGTCTAGTGGGAAAGCTGAGGATAAGGACAGACAGACATGTAAACATCCATGAGTTTCACCATATCATTGTATTTTGAAAAAGAGTTGTTCCTTTTTGTAAACATTCTGCTTACATACACTTTGTCATTAATGTTCAATGAAACAAAGGTTTTAAAATTCTCAGTTCCTAAGGTAGTGAATGTGGATTGATATAATCCATATAAGCAAAATACCTTTGAGGGTCAGTCAGTTTCTAAGACTCTAAACATCCTGCTATCTCAATGTGAGAATTGCTGACTCCATGGCCTCTGGGCTGGACTCTGAAGGATATTTTGACCAAGATGATGTGGATAACAAACAGAGTAAGCAAACTTGTCCCCATACACTGGTGCTAGGATCACAGGTCCCAGACCTGGGTCTGAGCCAGGAAAGCAGGGCCCAGGAGATTCCTCTTCCAGGAGTTCATCTTTCCATGACCCAACCACAACGCTCTCTATCACTACCATTGGGAATTCTTAGAGAAGCCAATCAGCCTCATCCATATCAAGATTATAAACTGAACACACACTAGCAGAGACTTAGTGTCCACTCTTCAAGCAGGATGAAGACCACTGTTCGCCAGGCTCTCCTCCAGCTGATCCTGGCCAATCTGGCCCTGACCAGGCATCCAGAGGGTGAGTGTGGGTGTCAGGAGGGGAAAGACCTAATCTGGAAGATGAAAAGACTCCACCCCTGGGACTGCAGCACAGGAAAACCTGCTCTCCTCTATCCCAGCCAGGACTTTCTGGACTTTATTCATTTTATATCCTATCCTCTGTTCCCTGTTCCCTGCTCTCTTGGGAGAAGTGTGGGGAGCTGCATAGGGTACTAGGTTGGGGGGTCGAGATCTAAAGGCTCACCGCACCTAGGTTCACACTCACTACGCTTTTTGCAAACTCTCTTCACCTGGCCTGGCCTCTTGGAGCCCCAATTCATCATTGTGACCTTCGTGGATGACATGCAGTTTGAGAGATTGGACAGTAGAACAGAGCCTCTGAGGATGGAGCACTGTGCACCATGGGTGGATCAGGAGACGTCAGAGTACTGGGAGGAGAAGACACAGAACATGCTGAGACTAATGGACTTTTACAACGATGTGCTGAAGAAAATGCTTCACTTCTACAATCAAAGTGAAAATGGTAAGTGATCCGGAACTAGAAATCCCAAATTTCAAGTTCCTAATGGGTTTTCTGCAGTTCCCCATATCCAAGATTTACCCCAGTAAAATGTGACCCACATTGATTAGGCTAAGGAGAGCCTGGGGCCACTGAACTGGTTTTCTGCACAATTTAGGCTCAAATGTGGCCATTTACATAGGTCAAGTGGGAGGGACTGAGCCACTGGAGGGCCTCAAGGGAACTGGCCCTTGTGAGGGTGGCTGACAGTATGGGCTTGGACAGGAAATCACACAATTCAGAGCCTGCTCTCCTGTGATGTACTGCCTGGAGGGAACTTCAGTCATGGACGATATGAATTACTCTTCAATGACCGTGATTACATTGCACTGAATGAGGACCTGAGCACTTGGACTACAGTTGGCAAGGCAGCTGAGATCCTGAGGCAAGAGTTGGAAGAGTCAGGATATGGAAGCAGTATGAAGTTTAACTTAGAGGTTGGATGTGTGCAGTTGCTCCTAAGACAGCTGGACTATGGGAAGGAGATTTTCCTGGAAACAGGTAAGGAAAGAAACTGCCTCATCTACATTGAGACTGTAGCCTCTGTCCCCTGAGGATTCCTCTTCAGCAGGGAGCAGTAGAACACTAACTCAGTCTTGCATCAAAGGGGAAGAGTGTCGTGGGTTTCCTAATTCAACAAGAGAGAGGGACTCTCCAGAGGGCTAAGCCTTCACTCAGGATAGATCAGTCTGTCAATTAAGCAGCATTTCCCTTCCATTTGCCTTGTGAACCATGATCTCTGTCATGCCTGTTTACTATCCATGTACTGTGGAGGTCTGAGCCCAGTGTTGCTGAATCTCAATCTCCATCCAGTCAGAACCAGAAGTCGACATTCCTAGAGGGAGATCCAGAGTCCCCTGCTCTGTGCTGGCTCATGGTGATTCTGAAACTTTCTAAGGAATACATCCTTATCCTGAGATTAGGCTGATGTCTGGTGTCTGCATCACTTTTTTTAGCCAACTGTCCCATCCATTCAAAACAAAGTTATATGCACAATGAAGGATCTTTATGAAGAATGCCAAATACCTGAATTTTCCAATTTTTTGCTTTAAGACGCCCTGAAAATACATGTGACCTATAAAGTCAGAGCTGATGGGAATATTACTCTAAGGTGCTGGGCCCTAGACTTCTATCCTGCTGAAATCACCCTGACCTGGCAGAGAGATGGGAGCAACCAGAATCTGGACATGGAGGTGATAGAGACCAGGCCCACAGGAGATGGAACCTTCCAGAAGTGGGCAGCTGTGGTGGTGCCTGCTGGGGAGGAACAGAAATACACATGCCATGTGCACCATGAGGGGCTGCTTGAGCCCCTCACCCTGAGATGGGGTAAGGAGTGGGTGTGATCACAGAGCCTATCACAGAGACAGTTGGAGTATTTGGGAGAAATGGATCAGGGTCATGACTGATCGCTGCACATCAGAAGACTCACTGTTCCTTTCATTCTCTGTCAGAACCTCCTCAGCCCTCTGTCCCCATCACGACAATTGTTACTGGCCTGGTTCTTGGAGCTGTGTTTATGGGAGCTGTGGTGACTTTTCTGATATGGAAGAGGAGGACTAAAGGTAAGGAAAGGGCAGGGTCTGAGTTCAAGTCTCCATGGGAATATCAAGTCCAGCTGAGAGTGTGCTCTGACACATGAGAGCAAAGATTCATCCACACAGTTGCTTATTCAATCTTGTTTTGATGTGCTAACATTAACTCTATTGTGAAGGAAATAATGAACAGATTCATCACTGCAGTGATGGAGGTGGCAGAGACCTGATGCAGCCCTCAGAGGTCAGATGGAAAGGTTCCTGCTTAGAACACATATCCAGGAGTCCAGTTAGTCCTCCTCGTGTACAATCTACTATCATGTTTCCTCATCTTTCTCTGGATCTGTAGTCACAGTTCTGCAAACTTCCCTGAGATAAAGACCAGGAGATTCCTTTAGGCCTTCTAGATCCTGATGCTTCCATGACCTCTAATAAAAGGAACTACTTTCAGGGTTAAATGATGAGGCAGCTATGTCCAAGCTTGCCAATAGTTATCATGGGGGCTCATCCCTGAGACACCTGTGGCAGCATAGAGAGGGTTCCAAGGAGGTTCTCAGCCAGCCCATATCTCTTCATTCAGTTCCATCTTTAGAGGCTTTGATCTGCTCTTGTATCACTTTCCACTGGGAGGTAAAGTTTCTATGATGTCCAGGCTTCTGTTTCAGCTTTAAAATGTGACACCCTAAAGGGCCTGATGTGAAACAGGGAGAGGTCATAGGATAGAACTTTGGGGCTTGGGCACTGTTGGGATTGGGACAGTTTGAGTGTGTGATGAGTTGTTCAGTATATCACTAATTAAGACAATGATCTGAGTTTCTTCCTTGTTCTTTTTTTTCTACAGAGTAAGACAGCTGGACTGAGCCTAACAGGATTTATTCTGTTTTCTTTTTCCTACTGTGGCCTCCAAAATGGATAACTTCTCTTCCTGCAAGAGGCTGTGACTATGTGTCTGCCTCCTGTGAGCACAGTGTGAACAGGTGATGAGTTCAGCCCTGCCTGAGCAGCAATAAGTCCCATCCACACACTGATCATTATTCCTTCCCCAGTCATCATTGCTGCTCCAACAGAGGCTGAGCTGGCAAACCTCCACCCCTGACTGAACTTTAGTTTTCACTGAGTTACAACTTAATGAATCTTTCTTGAAATTGAGCCTTTTTTATGATTATGTAACTTCTTTCAGAGTGGGTATTTGATCAATATTCTAAGGATGAGTAAAACTTGATGGAGAAAATAAAGTCTCAGAACCTTATAGAATTATGTGTCTAGTGCTAACTCCATTGCCTCTCTTGCCAGTGAAGGCTGTGTAGAGACAAGTGATCCCTGTGTCTCCACGATTGTCGTTCCCTCCATCCTGGGCTCTCACATAGTCCCTTCCCACCCAAGTCATCTTGCTAGTTCCTAATCCCTTTTCTCTCAATAAACCTGTTTACCAGGACATGTGATCAAAAGATCTCAGGCATTTGTGGGGTCTGTCCAGTGTCTGTGCTGTTCTTTCATGACGGCAGTCAGCCTGTTCAGGCTTGAGTCTGATGTTCCGTTAAGAGATGTTTAGGTTCATGGTTCTAAGGGAATTACATTTTTCTGAGTTTTGTGTTTGAGTCTGGTGTCATTGTCTTCTGTTGTCGACATTCACTGAAACAAGTAGGGAGTGTTTCTGCCATTGTCCAACCATGGATGTCTGTGGTATTCTCACCAAATCTGTTAAGAGTCCAAACCTGTTTTCTCATAGCCCTAGAGGCTCAATATGCCAGTAATACCAGCAGGAGGAGCTCTGCCAACAGGATTTTTTGCAAGTTCAAGATCAACCTGGGCTACATCCTGAGACCCTGTCTTTAAGTGAAGTCATTAAAATCTAATAAATAAATGAATGCATAAAAAAGTAAATATTATAAGGGATGGACGAGACCATACTACGTTAATGCATTTCTACAGAAATCTCGAATAAGTATTTGAATTTCAGGCAGGAAGTTATCTGATGTAAGGAAAGTTGTATGGAACATACAAATTGGGCAATATCTGAGGATGAACTGCATAAACCCCTAGAGAAGCTCATAGGAGTTACTAAAGCATAAGTATAGGATTTTAGAGCATCCAATCACTTTTTTTTTCTTCAAATTTTTTCCATTTTACTCAGTCTGGCATCCCAGTGTATGGAATGGTATCACTAAATTAGAGACGAATCTTTCTTCTTTTGTTTCCCCTCTTTTAAAATATTCTGATAACGAGCCCCAAATCTAATCAAGTCAACAACAGAAATAATTCACCACAAATCTATGGTTATCGTAGTCTGACATTTGCTCTCAGCAGTTCAAGTAGTCGTTCTCTTCAAGTTCACTAGCACCTTCCTTCTTCCCAACTGTAATGTGATTTCTTATTAGAAACTTATCTGAGGCAGTGGGCCATTCATCCAATCACTCTCAATGAAACTGGAAATCCTTCAAAATGAAGTAAGAGAATCTTGTGTTAACACCTGTCCACAGAGAGGGTCACAGAGGAGAGAGCAAGAGGAATGGTGTAGATGTAATCAGTAGTATTCTCTGTAACAGTGAGTTACTTGACAGTCTAGACACTCTATACAATGCCTGGGGGAGAGAAATTCTCCTTCAGTTCCATTAGAACATTAATCAAGAGAGAGTGTGTTTGTGGCCCCAAGGCACAGTTGAGCATTGTCTCTTGTGTGCTTCTCTGGATCCCAGATGAAATGCACATGACAGATTCTCTAAGTCTTGTTAAGCAGTACTAGGAGCAGATCCCCTAAAGAGGGGATCAGGGCAGAAAAGTCAGGTTTCTGAAGCATGTGATGGGAATCTTCCTGTATGTGTGTCTGTGGAACAGACTACCTGCCTCTGGCAAGGAGCACATTTCCCAGCAAACCCTAGTGTCCATCAATAACAGGGCATGGTAGCAATCCTCTGGACATAAGTGCTCATCTTTCCCATATCCCCTGATCTCAGTAGTGGTGTCCTTGTCCTCTCTTTTCTATCTGTGTGCAGAGATTACATCTCTCTCTTTTGTCTATCCTGCTGATTCCTTTCAGTATCCATAGTACTCTAACATCCTGGCTAATACGTCTTGTACCAGGGTCCAAACTGGAGGAGAGTTAGTGGTTGACCTCACACTGCACCAGCAACAAAGCATACAGGCCTGGCCTCTGGGATGCTACTTTGAACACAGGCCCTTGAGACAAGGAAGTGACTCCTGAGATAAAGACTCTGATGTAGTGAATAGAGAGCATTGGTCCTGAAGACAGGGAGTAGGAAAAGAGAGTTACCTAGAGCAATGGCCACAAATTCCCAAAGTGCCTGAGATCTCAGTTCTGCTAGTAGAACAGTGGTGTCTCTGACATGATTGTCTCCTAAGGACAATCATGAAAATAACAGTTCTCAAGCCCTGCATGTCCTCACTGATTGTAACAAATGTGCATTGATCCTGAAGTTCAATTTCTGACCCCAGGTTGCAGTTATTTGACATTATCTTTAATGAAGTAAGTGTCTCAAACACTCAGTTCCTAAGACAGTCAGTGTGGATTGATATATGCAATATAGGCATGTTTACCATTTAGATTGACCTAATTTCTAAATGTGTGTAGACACATCGAGATCAAAATGCTCTAGAATAGCTGACATATTGCTCCTTGTGTTGGGACTCAGAAGAACATTTTGACCAAGGCCAGGACATGGATCAGGGTGAATCAAGTTGTCCCCAGACACTGCTGCAGTGACACCAAGACAAAGAGCTGGGTGAGAGTAAGGAGTTGGGTTGTAGGGATTCACGTTTTCCAAGAGTTCTTCTTTTCTTTACATGACTAACCATTTTTCTTTTTCTCTCTTCTACTGGTTATTCTTAGAGAATCCCACCAGCCTAAAACAGATCAGGGTCCTAAAGTGAAGAGAGATCAGTACTGACTCAGACTCCACTTATAAAGCAGAAGGGATCCCCTGACCTCATACTTTTCAACTTCTACTCCTGGGTCTGTATCTTTGACCCAGAACCATGTAATGGGTTCAGAGTTTGAGAGTGAAAGAGCCTCTGCACAGAGGACCAAGGGCTCAGACTGGCTGGTGTTCACCATCCCATAATCTGCATTTCTGCCTTAACTCAACTGCACTCTCCCAGTGGAAAATTGGACTCTGCAGTGATCACAGAATCTGACATTTGTTGAGGGTTATCACTGAAAAATAGGAAATGTTTCCATGTGGAAACCACTGGAGAACTACAAACAGTCTCAGACTGCAAAGCAGCCTTCAGTTGCATATGTTGTGTAGCAAAGGAGAGAAGACACTCTCCAGAGTCACAAAGGACAGTGTTCCTATAGGAGGAGCAAGCGATAGGCTATAGGTGATGCACCATATGGTCGTGGGACAGGTCGGGTGAGTGTTTTATTGAGTGCTTAGCATAGCCCATGTAGCACGAATCTTAAAAGGTCTTATTAATAAAAACAAACCCAGAGCCAGGTATTGGGGTGAACACTGAAAGATCAGAGAGACAGAACAGGCCACAGCTAACCTCACCTCACCAACTTCCTAGCCGATCTTATTTCCTCAGATTGAAAGCCTCTGAATCTCTGAATCCTCATTTGATGGATCTCAGCTGAACTGCTGCTCAAAAGCCTAAAAGCTTAACCAGCTCTAGTTCCTGGTCCTCACACCTTATATACCTTTCTGCTTCTTGCCATGACTTCCTGGGATTAAAGGCATGTGTCACCATGCCTTGTAGGGCCCTGGCCTCCCCCATTTTGAGTAACTTCCGCCTTGCTTGCTGACCTTGACCAGATGTCCTCCCCACCTTTTGTTTGTGTATCCTGCATTTGGTGTAAACAGCTTAGATGCAAGAATGTAGAACATTGGGTAGCAAACTTCTGTCCTCCAGGGATCCTCCATTGTGCTGTAAGCCTGTATTTAATGTTTCTTCCCTCCTTCAATAAACGGCATTCGGTATTCTGCTGGGGCGAATGACCCGCTGTTTCTTGTCTCTATTTTTTAATCCACAGCCCCTCGCTCGGACA
This sequence comes from Peromyscus eremicus, assembly GCF_949786415.1. Classification (NCBI taxonomy): domain Eukaryota; kingdom Metazoa; phylum Chordata; class Mammalia; order Rodentia; family Cricetidae; genus Peromyscus; species Peromyscus eremicus. Next base: position 1,247,871 of record NC_081432.1, on the reverse strand, counting down.
TGGTGAACAGGTGGTGGTAGCGCGGGCGCTACCGCAACAATGCCCAGCTGTTTCCAGTGTGGCTTTGAACTCACAAAGATCCCAATGGATTTGCCTTTGGAATGCTAAGATTAAAGCCACAATTTTCTGGCCTCTATATCTAGTGGCTGTTCTGTTCTCTGACCCCAGATAAGTTTATTAGGATGCACAATATATTGGGGAAAACAATATCACCACAGCCTTACTGTGAAGGTAAGCTGTCAGCTGTGAGAGAAGATTTTTCAGGACATGAAGAATCATCCAGCTAGGCTCCAGTTCAGGAAGTTTCAAAACTTTTCCCAATAGCACCATTCAGTGGTGACCAAGTGAGCAAACAGTTGACTCTACAGGGGATATTATCATTGGAGCTATGCCCCCACTTTCTCTTTAGTTTTCTTTATTTGATCCAAGCTAGAATTATCTGGAAGGAGAAACTCCAATTGATAAAATGGTTCTACCATATTGCCGTAGGCAAGTCTGTAGGGAATTTTTCTTGATTAATGATCCATGTAGGAGAGTCCAACTCACTCTGTCTGCAGCAAAGGGCTGTGAAGTTGGTCCTAGAAAATGTAAAATGCCGTCTGAACAAGCCAGTAAGCAGCATTTTACAAGGATTTTGTTTCAGTTCTGGCTTCAAGTTCCTCCCTTGAGTTCTTGCCCTAACTTCCACAGTGATGATATGACTTGGGATTTGTCACATGAAGAAAAAGCTTTTTTCCTCAAGTTGATTTTCTTCATGGAGATTTGTCACAGCAATTGAAAAGCAGACTAACACAAACCACCACTGGGCATGTATGACAACTTCACAGCTATCCAAACTTGTTTTTGACAGAGGGCATTGGTTTATGGTTTATTTTTAGTTTTTAATTATGTGTATGTTTGTGTGTGTATAGTACATGCCAATAGATTGGAGGTGCATGTAGAATCTAGGAGAGGACATCAAATCCCATGTGGTTAGAGTTCCAGTGGGTTGTGAGTAGCCCTTTGTTGATGTTTGGAAATGAACTCAGGTCCACTGTAAAAGCAGTTAGCATTTTTAAAACCTAAGCCACCCTTCCAATCCCAGGGTAGTTATACTACTCTTTGCTAGATTCCAGGCCTGCACAGGGCCAGGCATTTGGTAGGTTCTCCAATGTTACCTAGGAGTAAATCTGAGAATCAGACCTCCTAAAACAGGAGCCTAGAGAAGGAGAGGCAGGTTTTCTGTTGATATGGTGGAGATCTTCACTCTCATGTATGTGAGACATTCTATCCAGCTCAGGCCTGGCTGGATACCTTCCTCCAGCAAGTCCTAGAGACCCCTCTATACCTGGACACAGCACCAAGTTTCTGGACAAGTGCTGAAACCTGGTCCACATCTGACCTCAGAGCCCTTGGAGTAAGCAGGGAGGAACAACTTAGGCAGAGGAAGTCTCCCTCATTCTGCATGTCTGATGCTGCCTATTTCCCCTAGCCATACAATAGCTTTACAGCCACGGGAGCTGCCCCAGGTGACAGACTCAAACTATGACACTAATATAAGATCAGAACTAAGCAATGATGACTGTACAGACAGAGATGTGGCAAGAGTTGGTCACATCTACATAGGATCCAAGAAAATCACAAGGATAAGTACACCGGGGTCCTTAATTTTAGATGGTATAATGTTGTTTAGAAGGTTCCCCCTGGGTATATAGAGTATTGTGCTGCATGTCTGGGTCTTGAGGGTCTGTGGAGGGTCAACCTGGTGTCATAGTGAGACACTGGGGTGATTTTTGCATTGGAAATCATCAGAGATCTGTCAGTAGTACATTATCTTTCTCAGCTCCTACTACTTCTACTTATGGCCTTCCTTGGACATGGTGTGCATGGCCACTGACAGAGCAGCCAACTCTCATCCTAAATTTCTTCATCTTTCCTTAGATCCCTGTGATCTCTGATCACCAGGAAGCCAAGGTTTAGTGCAGGTGGCCTCAGCTGGCCAATAAAAAACTGTGACACAACAGTGAGGCAATGAACCCCCTGAATCAGGGCCAGAGATGGACACTTCAGTGAGGTACATAGCCCTTTACTTTCCTTCCTTGATTCTGTCAGCTCCATCAGCACCTGGGCTAGGACTCAGAAGGATGTCGTGAACAGGACTAGTACAGAGATCACAGTAAGCAACTGGTCCCCAGACACTGCTCCCAGGATACCAGGCCCTAGAGCTGGGTCTGAGTGGGGAAGCAGGGCTCTAGAGATTCCTCTCACAGTAGTTAATCTTTCCATGACTCAGTAAACCAAGTCTCTGTCATTCTCTTTGGAAATTCTGGAGAAGTATAATCCTGAAGATCAGAATTTTAAAATGGCTAAAGACTAGTCTGGACTCTCTCTAGTTATGATATTTCTCTGCTCTTTCCTCTGACACTAACCTCTTGCAGTTCTGTCCTAAAATTTAGAGGTATGCTTGCCTCTGCCTCCTGAGACCTGGGATTAAAGGCATGTGCCACCACCGCCTGGCTTCTTTATATTGTGTATGATAAATTTTTTTCTGCATGTGTTTCTGTGCACCATGTTCATGCTCAGTGGCTGGGGTGGCAAAAAGGTCTTTGTTTACCCTGTGTCTAGATCAAGATGGTTGTATGTTTTGTGCTGGGAATTGAACCCAGGCTTCTGGAAGAGTGGCCAATGTTTTTAATCACTGGGCATATATTTGAAGTCCTTTAAATAATTCTTCCTGTTAGAATTATAGAGATATTCTCTAGCTGACTTAAACAGGGCTCTGGAAAATCCTTCTCACAGAGTGGGGGTCCTCTATCAATACACTAATCCTACTTTAGCAACTCAGGATATTTCCTTGTTCTGGTTTGTAAAATTTCCCTCTTTAAGTTGCTGATATTTTTAGAGATGTCTGGTCCTCACTCACTACTTCTGACAGCTGTTCCTGAAATTGAAGAGTATTTCCTGTAGATTCTAGAGGACTGTTGTTGTATGTCCTGTTGTCCTCCATCCTGAGGAAGTGGGCATCCCAGATTCATCTGTTTTTGTTTCCTGTACAAATAGGGAATGAGACCTGTCTTCAATACTGAGTATGAGTAGGTGTGATTCTCCCCAGGAGTCCCTGTTTCTGACAACAGAGGTGTTTCGTTCATTTTCCTACAAGACCCGTGGACCTCTGACCAAGGAATCTCCATGCCATTGTCATGAGACATTTTAGGGTCAAAGCCTGTTTTCTGACAGCTGTAATAAGGTGCGATTGGCCAATACAATGAAGCAACTAATATTATACATACAGTGAAAATTAGAGAAAGGATGCTTATTAAATGTGGCCACAGTGGGAAGAGGAGCAAACAGGTCCAGTGACTCACTCTGAGTCTCCATTTCATCTTTAGGATCCTGACATGAGGACGTTCCTCTCATTTTTGCTCTTTAATTTTTGCTCTTTTACTTTGCTAATAAACTAGAGCTTTCTGGTCATCACCCACATCTTCTTACAGCAGTTACCCGACTTTCCCCAGTTCATTCCCTGGAGATTCTCTCTGTCTGTGCCTGTGTGTCCTCCTCCATCATGGGTTTCTTATCCTTGAACTCCGCATTTTCCCACTCTTACTTCTAAGTGCTGGCATTACAGGTGTGTGCCATGACACACAAATCTTCAGAGAAGGTTTAAAGTATGTCTGCCTTTCCGTGTCTGTAAGAGTTGGCAGGAATTTAGCAAGTGACATACAGAGGTAGCAAGTGTACAGTTACTGTGTGCACTTTTGTTGTAGTTATTGTTATAGTCAGACAGGGTCTCATGTAGCTTGGGTCCTTACTCCTGATGTTTATACCTCTTTGAAGTGCTGGGACTAAAAGCATGTAACTAACACTTCCTGTTCTAGTGTAAATATTTTGTTAATAAACACTTCGAGAATTTTTTTTTTAATCAAAAAATGGTATAAACTGTATTATAGGCATTTAGAACCTAAATTTCATGGAATCATTTCCCATTTTAAAGAATCAATTTGAGAAAATAGAATTGTTTACACTGGAAATTCCTTAGACTGAGGTTCATGCTCACATCCCTGAAATTCGGGCTCATCAGCATCTCTGGACTCCTGTTCACAGGGACTGAATGGCATGCCAGGAAACTGCTCACAAAGAAACTCCCTAAAAACAAACACTTGTTCAAAATAGAGACCATCCAGCCACTGTCCTGTACAGCTGGTGGTTCCCTTTTTCTTCTTGCCCAACTCACACTCACTTAAAAATAAGTAATGACTATATTCTCTTCCTCCACTTTAAACAATGTGAATAGTCCGTAGCTCACCAGTCCCCTTCCTAGTCAGCCACATCAATGATTAAAACCCAAGCCCTCAAGAGAACATTAGTATTCTGAAATTTGAATTTTTCCTTACAAATTTAATAACTTCTTATACTTGTGATTTAGAGACATGTTGTGATATTGACAATTGACTTTTTGATAGTTTTAGTTAAGTGTGTTAATACTATAAGAGCTAATGACTTGATCAAACCTACTCTCCATGAAAATTAACATTTATAAACACAGCACCCACTCAATGTACAAGACTTTCCTATGGACATAGATGTAGCAGAGGATGCAGAATTCAGAGATATTTCAAGTCCACAGTGTAAATAATCTTGAAGCATTGTCTGTGTCAATTTAGAGAAATAGCAAATGTAAAAATCTACAAGGAGCACAAGTGTACTAGACCCAGCCATTTATTCTTAAGTTTTAATGACCTTAACTGGCATGGATGTTTTGCCTGCATGTATGTCTACACATCATGAGCACTCCAGGAACAGGAATGGGGTCCCCAGGGACTGGAGTCTTAAAGAGTTGTGACCAGCCATGTATATCCTATGAATCTAACACAGGTTGCTTGGAAGAGCAGCCAATGCTTATAGCTGCTATGGTAGCTCTCCAGTCCCTTCCCTGTTCCCTTAGTCTCAGCATTCAGGAGACAGAGGCAGGGCGATGTCATTGAGTTCCAGAAAAGCCTAATCTACACAGCAAGTTTCAGATCAGGAAGGTTTACATAGTAAGACCCTGTCTCCAAAAAACTATTATCATCTGAAGATGTTAATGAAAACATTCCTCCTGCAGCAGCTGAGAGGGCTCAGCAGTGAACAGCACTTGCTGTTCTTGCAAAGGACCAGAGTTGGATTCCCAGCACAGACATTAGCCAACTCACAACCTCCTGTAGATGCAGCTCCAGTGCTTATGGTGACCTCTTCTGACCTTCACAGTCAACTGTACAGGAGTACAGTACATATATACACACACACAGAGACAAAAATCATGAAATATATACAACCTACATATTTCTGTTGAGCTACATTTTCTTAAATTTCAAATGAAAATCAGGTAAAAATTACACAAAATCCACTCATTTTTTAGTGGGAAATATAAAAGTATTTGCTAGAATGTAAACCTCCATAAAAAAAATTCCCCAGAATTATGCGTTGAAAAATACTTAGTCCTCTTAAAATATCCTTCTTTGTCTCAACAAATTTGGTTGTATTATCTTTCCAAGACTGTCAATGGAGTTAAACCTTGAGTCAGAGTGTGGAGTCCACATTTAGCTGCCTGGAATGATCCATAGAGTTTTCTGGACAACTCAGAGGAATTAGAGAGACTCTGGAATAAGGAGAGGCTTGCAAACATTTGTGGGACTTTCTATCTGAAAATGCGGAGGGGAGAGCAGCTGATTATTTTCTCCATTGCACTGTGGATCTTTCAGGTTAGTACCATAATATCTGACCCATCAGCTTCATTTATTAATAAAACCAAAAAGAATGCACAATACTTCTTACATGCAATTAGTTATTAACATCTTCAATGAAGCAAATGTCTCAAAACTCTTGGTTCATAGCATCATAAATATTGATTGGAAAAAATCTACATAAGCTAAATTTTTATTTATTTATTTATTTATTATGTATACAGTGTTCTGCCTGCATGTGTCCCTGCAGGCCAGAATATGGCACCAGATCTCATTACAGGTGGCTGTGAGCCACCATGTGGTTGCTGGGAACTGAACTCAGGACCTCTGGAAGAGCAGTCAGTGCTCTTAACCACTGAGCCATCTCTCCAGCCCAACATAAGCTAAATTATATAGAGGTCCATTTACTTTCTAACTGTGTAGAGATCCTGACATTAAAATGTTTGGGAATTCCTGACTTATTCTCCCCTGAGCTGAACTCGGAAAGATGTTGTGAAAAGTATCAGTAAGTTAGGATAAGCCGTTGTGTCCAGACACTACTCCCAGGCTACTAAGCCCCAGAGCTGGGTCTGAGGTGGGAAAGCTGGATTCTAGAGATGCACCTCCCTGGAGTTCCTTTTTCCAGTAGCCATCCACCAATCTCTGCATTCCCAGAAAGAATTCTAGAAAAAGGCAAGCAGCCTCCCTGAAGTCAGGCTTACAAATGAAAAGGGTCTTGACCAGGTCAATCTCTACTCATCCCTTGAGGGCCCCTGACAATGGCCATGTCAGAGGAGCTGCCGGCAGCAATGGAGCTTAGGGGATACAGCCCAGAGGGTAACAAAGCTACTCTGAGTGCATCCCGGATAGGCAAGGCCCCAGAGGATGTTTCCAGAACGCCCCTTGCTTCTGCTGTGCTTCCTCCTGCGTGTGCTGCTGTGCCTGCTGTGTTTGCCATGGTGTGATTTCCCACTGTATCTAATACAGTGTGATTGTTTCTTGGTGGAATCCTATTCCACTCTTCACTGGGCAATTTACTTACAGATCACAATGCAGATGATATTTAAAGGTCAGTGATTAGTTAGATCTATGATTAATCGGACTTTCTGATTTAGTCTAAAAAAAAAAAAACCAACAGATAGTTAGAACACTTTGTAGAGATGATTAGAGACATGATTTAGGTTATTCTGCCAATCGCTCCAATGAGAGATACAGAAAGGGCAAATACAGGCCCAAAGTCACCTTCTGCTTTGTTAGATGTGAGATTTGCAGAGGATGGAAAACAAGAACAAAGAAGTTTCATGCATTATAGAGCCATGAATTCTAACTGTGGAAAACAGGCTGATGCTCAAAGACAACAATTATTTCACTACACCCAAGGTTAGACTTGAGTTCCTTGGTCATATAACTTACATAATTAGTCACAGGCTCCAGTACATACCTTGGAAAAACAAAGTTGTAAAGGAAATTAAATGACTGTATTGTGTGTAAAGGAAAATAGATGGTGAACTGAGCATCATTTAGAGTTTCTCTAGAGTAGAAATCAGTTCCCCTGAAACCGAAAACAGCTGTCGGACAGTACAAAGGAACTGGGTGAAACATGCTCTGCTTGCTGAGAACTGTGTTAAGCAGTAATAAAAGAATCATTGCTTTTGAAGATGTTATGGTGGGAAAATGAATACAAAGAAAAATGTTTAACTATTGTGGGCTTCGAAAGAAAGCATGCAACTTGGGACTTTAATGGCTTAAGAGAGTATGTTCTTGTCAAGGGAGGAGGGTAACTGGGAGTTGGCTTGGGAGTTTCTAAAGCTCACACTAAGGCCCAGAGGTCTCCCTCCTCTTCCATTAGCTGCAGTTTGCTGATCAGATGGGAGCTCTCAGCTACCTCTCCAGCACCATGTCTGACTGCCTGCTTCTATGCTCCTCCCCAAAGCTGAAGGTAAGGCAGGAAACTCTCCCATCTGCTCTGAGACTGGAGCTCCTGTCCCCTGAGGCTTCTTCCTCAGCAGGAAGCAGCTGGAACACTTACTATGTGTGTATGAAAGGGGGAAGAATGCTCCTGGGTAGCCTGACTCAGTATGAGAGAGGGACTCTCCAGAGGGTCACACTTCTCTCAGGACAGTTCAGTTTGTCAATGAAGAGGCAGATCCCTTCCATTTGCATTGTGAACCATGCCCTCTCTCGGGTCTGTTCACTGTCCACACACAATGATTGGAGGTCTGACTCTAGGGTTCCTGAGTCTCTTTAAAGTCCTGCACCACCACCACCACACCCCTAACTCCCCCACCCAGACAGAACCAGAAGTCTACTTGTTTAGAAGGAGATCCAGAGTCTCCTGCTCTGTACTGGCTCATAGTGATCCTGAAATTTCCCAAGAAATGAATTATCCAGACTGACTTTGGGCTGCTGGATGGTATCTGCACACTTCTTCCAGCCTGGCTCTCCCATCTTTCCAAGAGTAGTCCCATGAGCAATGCTGGATTCCTATGAAGAATGCCAAATCACTTGATCTGGAATTAATGTCTCCAGATGAACACCACCCCCAAACACTTGTGACCCTTGAACTCACATCTGAAGGAAAATCATCCTGAGGTGTTTAATCCTATGTTTCTACCTGCTGAGATCACCCTGAGCTGTCAGAGTGACGGGAACAACCAGACTCAGAATATGGAGATGGTGGTGACCAGACCTGCAGGAGAAGGAACCTTCCAGAAGTGGGCAGTTGTGGAGCTGCCTTCTGCAGCTGAGCAGAGATACACATGTCATGTGACTCATGAGGGGCTGCACGAGTCCTTAATCCTAAGATGTGTCTGTGAGCACAAAACCCACTCACAGGGAAAGTGGGAGCCCCTTGAGAGACCTGGGGCAGGGTCAGGACTGAGAGATGGAGGTTAGAGGCCTCACTCCTGCTTCTGTGTCCTAGTCAGAGCCTCCTCAGCGTGCATCTCCATCATGACAACTGTTTCTGCTCAGGTTCTTGGACAGTGGTTATGGGAGCTTTGGTCATTTTTATGACTAAAGAAGGGGAATGAAGATAAGGGATAGTCAGGGTTCTGTTTTTCTTCACCTGGGATTTCAAGAATAAGCTTGGTATGTGCTCTGTCCATAAGAGGAAATTTGTATTCACATACAAGTGCTTACTCAGCCTGGGACCTATTTGAAATGCATAGAAAATAATGGGCAGAGTCATTGTCCTGGTGATGGAGGTGATAGACTCCCGACTTCCTAAAGCCTGGGGTTAGAAAGAAAGGAAGGTGCTGCTGAGAACAGACCTGCAGAAGAAAGTTGGTTCAGTCCATATTCTCTGTTCCATCTTGACTTCCTTCCCTCTCTTGGATCTGCAGTCACAGTTAAGAAACATCCCTGGGATGAAGACCAGGAGATTCCTCATGACCCTCATGACCCTCCCGTCTCCCTGGATACTAAAAGGATGTTTTCTTCCCACAGGTTAAAGATGGGGTAGTCATGATCAGGCTGCAGGTAAGTATGGTAGGAGCTGCATCCAGAGACCCTCATTGTCGCGTCCGCCTCGACCAGCAAGGAAGACGCAACACCAGGCTCTTCTCTAAGCAGTTATTCAGGAACCTTGAGACAATCTTCTGACCCCAGGGAAAGCCATCTTCTCACCTCCCTGGGGAAAGCCATCTTCTCACCTCCCTGGGGAAAGCCAGCCCACGCCCTTTTTAGCCACTGGGCAACCAACCCCGTAGTGCCACGTGGACAATGCCGATAGGGTCAGACATACGCAAGCAAGCCAGATACCACGCCCAAGCCAAATAAGGAGTTGTTTATCCCAGAGAATACCTGCCATCGGGAAGGCGGAAGCGGACGCCGGCGCCATCTTTGCGGCGCGGCCGTGCACGGCTCTCTACACCTCATAGTTTCGTAGACTGGAATCCTGGAAGAGCTCATCCACCCCATATCTCCTCCATCTGTGGGCTTTGACTAGGACCTGCTTGGGTTTTATGGGCTGGCAGAGACACTGAATGGACTACTGTCTGCACTAACAGTACTGTCTCAGGAAGAATCCTACTATACTCAGAGGCAAACATGAGCATGGCTACCTCAACTTTGACTGCTGGGATTCAACCCTTTTAATAGAGGTCATTTTGGAATCAGGGTCAAGTGGGTCTAGAAAAAAATCCTGGTCGTTTTCTCAGGGAAGTTTCTAGAACTGTGACTGCAGCAGATCCAGAGAGAAATGTGGAAACATGATGGAAGATTGTACATGAAGAGGACTACCTGGACTCATGAAAATCTATTCTAAGTAGGAAACTTTCCATGTGACCTCTGAGAGCTGAGGATCAGGTCTCTGCCACCTCTCTCACTGCAGTGATGAATCTGTGCATTATTTCCTTTATGCCTCACAATAGAGTTAATGTCAGCACATCAGCAAAAGACTGAATAAGCTACTGTGTGGATCACACTTTGCTCTCATATGGTAGTGCACACTCCTAGCTTGGGCTTGATGTATCCTCAGAGACAAAAACTCAGACCCTGCCCCTTGCTTACAGTCATTCCTCACCTTCCATATCAGAAAAGTCACCACAGCTCCCATAGCACTGCTCCATGAACCAGGACAGTAATAATGGCCACAATGGGGACAGTGAACTGAGGAGGCTCTGACAGAAGAATGGAAGGAAGAGCGAGGCCTCTGACCTCCAGCTATCAGTCATGACCCTGATCTAGGGCTCCCAAGGACTCCCATTCTCACTATGGTCGACCCTGTGGTCACTCCCAGTTCTTTTTCTTTTTTTTTTTTTTTTTGGTTTTTCGAGACAGGGTTTCTCTGTGTAGCTTTGCGCCTTTCCTGGAACTCACTTGGTAGTCCAGGCTGGCCTCGAACTCACAGAGATCCGCCTAGCTCTGCCTCCCGAGTGCTGGGATTAAAGGCGTGCGCCACCACCGCCCGGCCACTCCCAGTTCTTATCCCATCTCATGTTGATAGGCTCTAGTGGCCCCTCATGATCTACATGACATGTGTATCTCTGCTCTTCCCCAGAGGAACCACCATAGCTGCCCACTTCTGGAAGATTCCATCCCTTGTAGGAAAGGTCCCTATCACCTCCATATCCAGAGTCTGGTTGCTCCCACGTCTCTTCCAAATTAGAGTGATCTCAGTAGGGTAGAAATTCAGGGCCCAGCACCTTGGAATGATATTTCCATCCAGTCTGGCCTTATTGTTCACATATAGTTTTAGGATATCTGAGGGGAACAAACTGGAAGATTTAGGTATTGTGAATCCTTTATGAAGATCCATCAGTGCCAATTTAACTATGTTCAAATGGACAGGAGAGTTGGCTTGAAGGAGTTGTGCAGATCCCATACATCAGCCTAATCTTAGGATATAGATGGGGTAATGTATTCCTTGGAAAGTTTCAGAATCAGCATGAGCCATCCCAGAGCAGGAGACTCTGGATATCCCTCTAGGAATATGGACTTCTGGTTCTGACTGGGTCAAGACAGAGAGACTCAGCAACACTGGAGTCAGAGCTCCACAGCACACGGATAGTGAAAAGGCCTGAGAGAGCTCCTGGTTCACAAAGCAAGGGGAAGGAACTGCCACTTAATTAACAGACTGAGGTGACCTGAGAGAAGGCCTAGCCCTCTGGAGAGTCCCTCTCTCTTGTTGAATTAGAAATCCCATGACACTCTTCCCCTTTTGATGAAAGACTGAGTTAGTTTTCCAGGCTGCTCCCTGCTGAGAAGGAATCCTCAGGGGACAAGGGCTCTTCTCCCAGAGAAGATGGCACAGTATCTGTCCTTACCTGTTCTCAGCAATTCTCCTTCCCACATTCCAGCCATGTGAGGGGTCACTGCACAAATTCATTCTCCATGTTAGAATTCAGCTGGTCTTCAGTATATGCTGGAATGCAGAAGAAGTAGGTACCAATGCCAGTGAAGGAATGGATGTGCTAGCAAGGTGAGGACAAGCAGGCAAAGATCAAAACCTTCCTTCTTCCATTGCCTTTATAAAGGCTTACAGTAGAAAGTGTGGCCCAGATTAAAGGTGTCTTATCCCCTCAAGACACCTTGGGATCACAGACGTTCCCTCCATTTCTGGAAGTAGTTCATTCCAGATCTAGTCAAGCTGACAACCAAGAATAGCCATCACAACTGGCCTATATTTTCCGCAGAGGATGAAAGTCTGGTACTTGATTTGCAGACTCTTCTGCAGAGTAAGTTGAGTCTCAGGATGTATAGTCATATTAGGTGGGTGTAGCATAAGGGTCTTGAGCAAGAGAATCAATAAAGAAATGTCAACTAGGACCATGCCAAGACTTTCCCAATGTGCCTGAGACCCCACTTCTTCTAATGCAACCTGTGACAGGACTCTGAGGGACCCCTGGTGCTGAAGGCCATGGCAGTGTACAGCAGGTGACAACTAGTGTTTGAAAAGTTAAGCCACCAGAGGTATAACTCCCTGATGGGGAGTCCCACATGACAAAGCTGTAAAGTCACTGGCTGTGGGAACTGGTTATTTTCTGTCTGTAACTTTTTAGGTGCCATTGCTATGCCTCCCTAATAAGAACAGCTGTGGGGTGCTTTCTACAGCCCTTAGGTAGTGTCTTTTACATGTTTGGGCATACTTATAGTTGTGGATGGTCAGGTTACGATATCTGTTTAAGCTGTGTATTTCGGATGTATAGAAATATCAGAATATTCTTCTTTACTGACACAGGGAAGTAATAGTATTCTCGGTCTCAAAGACAGCCTTTTACACATTTTGTAAAGACCTCAGAACAAGTCCAAAACAGACTAAACTGCTCCTACAAAATATCCGCAAAGACTAATTCCCAGGTGTTGTTAATTGCTCAATCAAGGCCAGGCTGTTTACATCAAGACATAGTCCTTTCAGTAGCTTCCTTTCTGCGCCTACCTGACTGTTCAAGGTTCAGCCAGTTGTTTACTGTCTGGGACCCCTCACCAACCTAGAGCCATGTGCATGGGTCAATGTGACATTACTAGTCTAAGAGAAACTACATGACTTATCTTGTGTTTTGAGAATGGGTAGGGCCCTGAAAAGGTAACTTATAATTGTCCAGAGTTTGGGCGTGAGGCAACAGCAGTGGAGGTGTGGAGAGAGACGGTTGTGTACAGCTATGTGAGAACTGCTGCAGAATGTGAGTGAAGTGTGTGTGTGTGTGTGTGTGTGTGTGTGTGTGTGCGTGTGTGTGCTGAGTGAGAGATGACGAAGAAGAATAAACATGAGAGAAGTGTGAGGGAGTAAGTGCATGAAAGAGTGAGTGAGTAAAGAGTGAGTGAACAATGTAGAAGGATGTGTGTGTGTGTGTGTGTGCGCGCGCGTGCGTGCGCGCGTGCGCGTGTGTGCTGAGTGAGAGATGAAGAAGAAGAAGCATGAGAGAAGTGTGAGGGAGCGAGTGCATGAAAGAGTGAGTGAGTGAACAATGTAGAAGGATGTGTGTGTGTGTGTGTGTGTGTGTGTGTGTGCTGAGTGAGAGATGAAGAAGAAGAAGCATGAGAGAAGTGTGAGGGAGCGAGTGCATGAAAGAATGAGTGAGTAAAGAGTGAGTGAACAATGTAGAAGGATGTGTGTGTGTGTGTGTGTGTGTGTGTGTGTGTGTGTGCTGAGTGAGAGATGAAGAAGAAGCATGAGAGAAGTGTGAGGGAGCGAGTGCATGAAAGAGTGAGTGAGTAAAGTGTGAGTGAACAATGAAGAAGGATGTGTGTGTGTGTGTGTGTGTGTGTGTGTGTGTGTGTAAGTATGAGAGAGACAGTGTGTGTGAAAGAGCTTCTGCTTTGTACAGGAGCTGTGCCTAGGAACTGTGTAAAGTGATGTATGCTGAGAGAGCTATGTGAATGAGATGTTGTTGGGTGGAGATTTGTACCTGTGTGGAGAAAAGGAAGACGCAGTTGTATAGAAAAGACATGTAGAAGTAAAATGTGTAAAAGAAAGATGTGTAGCCATGTGAAAAATGTATGTGTGTAAAGGTATGTAGCTGTGTGCAGCAGTGTGGAGATATGGAGCCGTGTGGAGACAGAAAGAGTCAGAGACCATTTTTAAGGTGAAGTAAAAGAGAAAGTTAACATCAGAAAGCATGCATGTTTTCTTATTTCATCAGTCCTAGATAGATTAAAACTTGTTTCTGATTAAACTCAGATAAAAAACTTTCCTACACCTGGCTGCTCAGAGCCATTCCTTTTATTACCCTGAGCTGATTAGGGGAGCTGGTCTCCCACTGTCTGCATTACCCTGCCCTGATCACCTGTCACAAGGATCAGAATTCAAAAATCCTACAAGTCCCCTCTAATAGGGCCAAATGATCCTGGGTCTTCAAGTCTGACTTATTTAATATTATCATGAATGAGTTGAATGTCTCAAAACTTACAGTTTTTGACACAATCAATATGGATGGATATAACCACATAAGCATATTTACCTTGAGGTCCACACAATTTCTAAGAGTGTGTAGTCATACTGAGAGCAAAATGTTCCAGAATTGTTGACGTATTGCCCATTCTTCTGAGGTCAGAAGAATGTTGTGATCAAGGTCAGGATATGGATCAAGGAAAAGCATCTTGTCCCCAGGCACTGCTTCTGGGGTACCAAGCCAAAGATCAGGGTTGGAGAGAGAAAACAGGCTGTAGTGATTTCTGGTTCCCAGGGGCTGATCTTTGCGTTACCCAATTAACCATGTTTCTCTTTCTTTTATTGGTAATTTTTGGAGAAGTCCATCAGCCTAAACATGATCAGGGTTATAAAGTGAAGAGAATCCAATACTGACCCAGACTCCACTTACAAAGCAAAATGAGAAGTAAGGTGGTGGTGGCACATACCTTAAATCCAAGCACTCAGGAGGCAGAGGCAAGCAGATCTCTGAGTCCCAGGCCAGCCTGGTCTGCAAAGTGAGTTTCAGGATAGCCAGGACTACATAAAGAAAAAAAAGGAAAAGAAAAAAATGAAAATGAGGAGTCCTGCACCCTACACCATTCTACTGCTAATTCGGGATCCACATCTTTCATTCAGAACTAGGTGTGAGTCCAGAGTTCAAGACAGAAAGAGCCTCTGCACAGGCCTGGCTGTTGTTCAGTGTCTGGGAATCTGCATATCTCACTTAACTCAACAGCACTCTCTCTTTTCCCCAGTGGAGAATTGGACTCTGCAGTGATCACTAAATCTAACTGATATTTGCTGAGGACTATTACATAAGAAAAGGAAATGTTTCCTTGTAGAAACCGTCAAAGAACTGCAAACAGTCTCAAACGTCAAACCAGCCTGGAGTTTATGTGTTGTGTGGAACAAGGAGAGAAGATACTCTCTGCAGAGTCACAAAGGACAGTGTTCATAGAGGAGGGGGCAAGTGGTAGGTGACAGGTGATCCACAGTATGGGTGTGGGACAGGTCAGGTGACTGTTTTATTAGGGTGCTCAGCATGGCCTCACTGTGAAGGTGAGCTGTGACTGTGAGAGAACATTTTCAGGACATGAAGGATTCCTCCAGCTGGACTCTAGTTCAGGAAGTTTCATAACTTCTCCCAGTAGTACCACCAGATGTGACCAAGTGAGTAAAGAATTGAGCCTAGAGGGGATTTTATCATTCAAACCTTGTTCTGACTTTTATTTTAGTTTTGTTTATATGACTGAAGCTTGACTTATCAGGGAGGAGGAACCTCAGTTGATAAAACCCTTCAACCAGATTGCCTGGGGGCAAGTAAGTAGGACATTTTCTTGATTAATCATTGATGTGGGATGGCCCAACTCACTCTGCACAAAGCAAAGGCTGGGCACTTGTTCCTGGATGACATAGAGGGCAGGCTGACCATGCCAGTAAGCAGCATTCTTCAGGGATTTTGCTTGAGTTTTTGCTGGGAATTCCTGCTCTAACTTGCTTAGTGATTGACTGTGACCTGGGATTTATCAAATAAAACACACTCTTTCTTCCTCGATTTGGTTTTGCTTATTGTGTTTTGTCACAGCAATAGAAAAGCAGAATAATCCACACCACCAGTGGGCATGGGTGACAACTTCACAACTACTCAAACTTTTTTCTGACCAAGGGCACTGGTTTTTATGGTTTATTTTTAGTTTTTACTTATATGTATGTTTGTGTGTGTAGTACATGCTAATTGATTGGGTACCTGTCCAATTTGCAAGAAGAGTACATCAAATTCCTCACAGGTGGAGTAATAGGAGGTTATGAGTGGCCCTTTGGGTGTGCTTAGAAATGAGCACAGGTCCATTGTTAGAGTAGGTAGCACTTTTACCAACTAAGCCTTCTTTCAAAATCCTAGGGTGGTGATTTTGGCCTGGTTTTCATTGCTGAATCCGAGGGCCTGGAACAAGGCGACTTACCTGGCAGATTCTGCATCACTTACTGAAGAGTAAATCTGAGAAGCAATCTCCTAAAAGTGGGGACTAGAGAAGGAAAGCAGGTTGCTTGTTCATGTGCTGAAGATCTCTATTTCGTGTGTGTGTGTGTGTGTGTGTGTGTGTGTGTGTGTGTGTGTGTGTGTGTGTTTCTGAGACATCCTGTCCATTCCAGGCCAGCAGACTTTAACCCAGACACTCCTAGAGCCCCCTCTACACCTGGAACACAGCACCAAGTCTATGGAGATAAAATCTGAGCCACATCTGACCTCACAGCCTGTGGAGACAGGGGAGGGGGCATCTCAGGTACAGGGAGTCTTCACCATCCAGAATTCCTGTTGGTTTCCATCTCTCACCCTGACCAAGACACAGTTATGCAACCATATAACTTGCCCCATGGCACAGCCCCAGATTCTGGCACCAAGATAAGATTAGAATAAAGAAATGATGGCTCTGTGTACACATTTGAGGCAAGGAGAGGCCAGCTCTGTATAGGACTCAATAAAAGGGAAGGTATTAGAAAAGACAGCTGGATCCTAAGTCGCACTGATATGGAATGGTGGCCATTTCACTCCCAAGTTGGGTAATATCATATGTTTAGAAGGTCCCACATGGGTGTCCAGAGTATTGTGTTTGATGTCTGGGTTTAGGTATCTGTAGAGGGATCAGCCTTGTGTCATGTGGAGATATTGCCACAATGTCTGAGCTGGGAATTATCAGAGTTCTGTCAATAGCACTTTATCCTCCTCAGCTCCTGCCTCATATCCTCTATGTTCTCTGGGGATATGGACTGTATTATCTCCTCCCATTCTGATATTTTTGCCTCCCTCAGATATCTATGAGATAAAATCTCCAGGAAGCCAAGGCTTATTGCTATGGACTTAGCTGGACAGGAAAGGACCATGACATAACAGTGAGGCCATGGGAAGCCCAGCTCAGGAACCAGAGGTGGATGCTTCAGTGGTAGACATAGGTCTTTGGTTTCTTTTGCTTCCTTGATTCTGTCATCCAGATCAACATCTGGGCTAAGACTCAGAAGGATATTGTCAACATGGCAATTACAAGTATCAGGGTAAGCAACTTGTCCCCAGACACTGCTCCCAGGATACCAGGGCACAGAGATCGATCTGTGGTGGAGAATAAGGGCTCTGGAGATTTTGCTTCCATTCTTTAATCTATCCACGACATTTCATAACTCTGTCACTCACATTGTAAATTCTTAGAGAAGCCAGTGAGCCTCATCCTAGTTATCAGAATTGTAAAGTAAATAAGGAAAATTCTACACTCAATCTCTACCCATCATTTAGGATAAAAATTCATTAAGAAATATGCACAACAATGACCTTTATAGATAATACTCTAATTTTGAAATGTAAAATTTAATAACTGAATGAATTTGATTCTCCTAAGGACATGGATGCAGCAAACTATGAAGGATTCAATAATATTTTGAGTTCCATAATGTAAGTAACACCTAAATGAACCTTGTGAAATATCAAAGATAAAAATCTACAGTGAGCCCAGTATGGTGGTACATAGATTCTGTCATTTCTCAGGGGACAGAGGCATGTGGATGACTATAACTTCTAGGCAAACCTAAAAAAAAATGGGTAAGAGTAAAATGATTTGAAGATGTTAATAAAAACTATCCTTTGAGTATGGAGAGATGTCTTAACTGTGTAGATATCCACAGTTGGAGTCCTAGAAGTCTGGGAGCTCACATGCTCCTGTTCCTCCTAGTGAGGGTTACCTAAATCTGCTTCTGGGCTCCACAGACTGCTGTACTCCCAAATTCACACACTCATACACAGAAAATATACATATAAACAAAAATAAGGATAAATCTTAAAACTATTTTCCATGTATATTTTTGAGCAGGTACATACACTATACACAAAACTAAAATGCTAAAGAGGAGAATCAGAATCCAAGATATGTCAAGTGGGAAAGGGGAGGATAAATACAGGCAGGCATGTCAATATCCATTAGTTTCACCATATCATTGTATTTTGGAAAACAGTCATTAATTTTTGTTAACATTTTGCTTACATGCACTTTGTCATTAATGTTCAATGAAGAAATGTTTTAAAGTTCTCAGTTCCTACCGCAGTGAACAGGGATTGATATAATCCATACAAGCATAAATACCTTTGAGGGTCAATCAATTTCTAAGACTCTAGACATCCTGACATGTCAGTGTGAGAAATGCTGGCTCAATGGCCTCTGGGCTGTACTTAGAAGGATATTTTGACCAGGGTGAGGTGGACAACAACCAGGGTAAGCAACTTGTCCCCATACACGGCTCTTAGGGTCCAAAGTCCCAGAGCTGGATCTGAGCTGGGAAAACAGGGCCCTAGAGGTTCCTCTTCCACAATGCTCTCTATCACTACCATTGGGAATTCTTAGAGAAGCCAATCAGCCTCATCCATCATACGATTATAAAATGAACTCAGACTAGCAGAGACTCTGTGTCCACTCTTCAAGCAGGATGAACACCTTTGTTCGAGAGGCTCTCCTCCTGCTGCTCCTGGCCAACTTGGCCCTGACCAGGCATCCAAAGGGTGAGTATGGGTGTCAGGAGGGAAAGAACCTAACCTGGGAGAAAAAAGGACTCCACCTCTGGGGCTGCAGCACAGGAAAATCTGTCTCTTGCCTAGCCTAGCCAAGACCTTCTGCGCCCTGGTTTATTTTATATTATAACCCTGGTCCCCTGTTTGCTGCTCCCCTGGGAGCAATGTGGGGAGCTTCATAGGGAACTATGTGGGGTGTTGTAGATCTAAAGACCCACTGCACCTAGGTTCACACTCTCTGAGCTTTTTGCAAGCTCTCATCACCGGGCCTCACCTCCTGGAGCCCCAATTCATATTTGATGTCTACTTGGATGATCTTCATGTTGAGAGATTCAACAGCAGAGCAGAGACTCCAAGACTGGAGCACTGTGCACCATGGGAGGATCAGCAGGAGCCAGAGTATTGGGAGAAGAGGACACAGGACATACTGAGCTTAGTGGACATCTACAAGGATGCTCTGAAGAAAATGCTTTACTTCTACAAAGAAAATGAAAGTGGTGAGTGAACCCAAATCAGAAATCCCAAATATCAAGCTCCCAACGGGTTTGCTCCAATTCCCCAATCCAGTTCCCCATATCCAAGATTTACTCCCATAAATGGGACCCATGTAGACTAGGCTACAGAGAGCATTGGGTAACTGACATGGTGTTTTGTACAATTTAAGCTCAATGTGGCCATTTAAAAAGGGCATGTGGGAGGGACTCAGCCACAGGAGGGCCCCATGGAACCTGTCCCTGTGAGCTTGGCTCAGAGTTGTGTCTTGGACAGGATATCATACACTTAAGATCCTGATGTCCTGTGATGTACTGCCTGGAGGATACTACAGAGATGGAAAATTTCAATTATTCTTCGACCCCAACGATGTCCTTATGTTGGCTGTGAACAAGAGCATTTGGCTGGCAATTGGAAAGGCTGCTACTTACCTGAGCCAGGAGTGGAATGAGTTAGATTTTGCAAAACAGATGAAGACTTTACTGGAGTGTAAATGTGTGCAGATTCTCCTCCCAATGTTCCAGCATGGGAAGGAGATTTTACTGAGAACAGGTAAGGATAGAAACTGCCACATGTGCTCTGAGACTGGAGCCCCTGTTCCCTGAGGATTCCTCCTCAGCAGGGAGAAGCTGGATACTAAGTCAGTCTTAAATCAAAGGAGTAGAGTGTCATGGGTTTCCTAATTCAATAAGAGAGAGCGACTTTAATAGGACTAAGCCTTCTCTCAGGATAGATCAGTCTGTCAATTAAGCAGCATTTCCCTTCCATTTGCCTTGTGAACCATGATCTCAGTCATGCCTGTTCACTGTCCATGTACTTTGGAGGTCTGAGTCCAGTGTCGCTGAGTCTCAATTACCATCCAGTCAAAACCAGAAGTCCGTATTCACAGAAGTCTCCTGCTCTGTGCTGGCTGATGCTGATTCTGAATCTTTCCAAAGAAATAGATGACCCCATTTTTATTCTGAGATTTGGCCGGTGTGTGGGGTCTGCTTTTGTCCTCCTAGCATTTGTCCTTTTGTCCCGTTCATTCAAAATAAGGTTGCATGCACATTGATGGATCTTCAGGAAGAATGAAAAAGCCTGAATTTTCCTTATTTATTCCCATTAGACATCCCGAAAATACATGTGACCCATGAGGTCAGAGATGATGGGAAAATCACTGTAAGGTGCTGGGCCGTGAAATTCTATCATACTATAATCAATGTAACCTGGCAGAGAGATGGGAGCAATCAGATTATGGACATGGATGTGATAGAGACCAGACCTGCAGGAGATGGAAGCTTCCAGAAGTGGGCAGCTGTGGTGGTGCCTTCTGGGGAGGAGCAGAGATACACATGTCATGTGTACCATGAGGGGCTGCTTGAGCCCATTACCGTGAGATGGGGTAAGATGTAGGTGTGATCACTGAGCCTGTCACAACGAGTGGGTGTCCTTTGGCCAAACTGGACTAGGGTCATGACTGAAAGCTGTAGGTCAGAGGCCTTACTGTTCTTTCCATTCTTTGTCAGAACCTCCTCAGCCCTCTGTCCCTGTCATGCCAATTGTTACCGGCCTGGTTCTTGGAGCTGTGTTTATAGGAGCTGTAGTGACTTTTCTGATATGGAAGAGGAGGACTAAAGGTAAGGAAAGGACAGGGTCTGAGTTCAAGTCTCCTTGGGAATATCAAGTCCAGCTGAGAGTGTGCCCTGCCACATGAGAGCAAAGTTTCATCCACACAGTTGCTTATTCAGCCTTGTGCTGATGTGTTGACATTAACTCTGCTGTGAAGGAAATAATGAACAGATTCATCACTGTAATGATAGAGGTGGCAGAGTCCTGATCCTCAGTCCTCAGAGGTCAGATGTAAAGGTCCCTACTTAGAACATATCACCAGGAGTCCAATTAGTCCTATTCATGTTCAATCTACTATTAGGTTTCCCCAATGTTCTCTGGATCTACATTCACAGTTCTAGAAACTTCTCTGATAAGGACCAGGAGATCCCTCTAGGCCTCCTAATCCTGTTGCTTCCATGACCTCTAAAAAAGGGATTATTTCCAAGGGTAAATGGTGAAGCAGCCTTGTTCAGATTTGCCAGTCATTGTACTAGGGACTCTTCCCTGAGACACTATTGGCAGTATATACAGGAGCCATGGAGATTCTCAGCCAGCCACTACTTCCTTGTTTAGTGTCATCTTCAGAGGCTTTGATCTGCTCTTGTATCACTTTCCACTGGGAGGTAAAGTTTCTATGAAGTCCAGGCTTCTGTTTCAGCTTTAAAATATGACACCCTAAAGGGCCTGATGTGAGACAGGGAGAGGTCATAGGATAGAACTTTGGGGCTTGGGCACTGTTGGGATTGGGACAGTTTGAGTGTGTGATGAGTTGTTCAGTATATCACTAATTAAGACAATGATCTGAGTTTCTTCCTTGTTCTTTTTTTTCTACAGAATAAGACAGCTGGACTGAGCCTAACAGGATTTATTCTGTTTTCTTTTTCCTACTGTGGCCTCCAAAAATGATGACTTCTCTTCCTGCAAGAGGCTGTGACTATGTGTCTGTCTCCTGTGAGCACAGTGTGAACAGGCGATGAGTTCAGCCCTGCCTGAGCAGCAATAAGTCCCATCCACACACTGATCATAATTCCTTCCCCAGTCATCATTGCTGCTCCAACAGAGGCTGGGCTGGCAAACCTCCACCCCTGACTGAACTTTAGTTTCCACTGAGCTACAACTTCATTCATCTTTCTTGAAATTAAGCATTTTTATGGTTGTGTTTCCTTCAGAGAGGGTATTTGATTTGCTAAATTAAAGATGCGTAAAACCTGATAGATAAAATAAAGTCTCCGATCCTTAGTGAATCATGTGTGCTGTGCTAACTCCATTGTCTGTAGTGACAGTTGAAGGCTGTGTGGAGACACGTGAGGCTGGTGTGTGCACAATTGTTGATCCTTCCACCCTGGGCTCTCACACAGCCCCCCCCCCCCCCCCCCCGTGTCATCTTGCTAGCTCCTCATCCCTGTTCTTTCAATAAACCTGTTCACCAGGACACGTGAACAAAAGATCTCAGGCATTTGTAGGGTCTGTCCAGTGTCTGTGCTGTGTTCTTTCATGATGGCAGTCAGCCTGTTCAGGCTTGAGTAGGTTATTCCGTTAAGAGATGTTTAGGTTCATGGTTCTAAAGGAATTACATTTGTTCTCAGTTCTGTGTTTGAGTCTGGTGTCATTGTCTTCTGTTATTGACATTCACTGACACAAGTAGGGAGTGTTTTGTCATTGTCCAAATTATGTCTGTGGTATTCTCACCAAATTAGTTAGAGTCCAAACCTGGTTTCTGACAGGCCTAGGGGCTGTAATATGTCAGTAATACCAGCAGGAGGAGCTCTGACAAGAGAATTTTTTGACTCTTCAAGATCAACCTGGGTTATACACAGAGGCCCTGTCTCCAAAGGAAGTCATGAAAATCTAATAAATAATGAATGAATTAAAAAAGTAATATTGGGTTGGGGATTTAGCTCAGTGGTAGAGCGCTTGCCTAGCAAGCACAAGGCCCTGGATTCGATCCTCAGCTCAAAAAAAAAAAAAAAAAAAAAAGTAATATTATAAGGGATGGGCAAAGACGGACTATGTTAATGCCATTCTACAGAAATCTCAACTAAGTATTTGAATTTCAGACAGGAAGTAGGTTGTTGTAAAGAAAGTTATGTGGAATATATAAATTGGGCAATATCTGAGAATGAACTGCTTAAATCTCTTGAGGATTTTATAGTAGTTACTTAAAGCATACACATAGGATTTAAATGAAAATGGAAATTCTTCAAAATGAAATAAAGAATCCTATGTTAAAACCTGTCTACAGAGAGGGTCAGAGAGGAGAGA
Organism: Peromyscus eremicus; assembly: GCF_949786415.1. NCBI lineage: Eukaryota > Metazoa > Chordata > Mammalia > Rodentia > Cricetidae > Peromyscus > Peromyscus eremicus. The sequence continues at coordinate 1,224,944 of NC_081432.1, read as the reverse complement.
TCAAAAGGAAAGGTGTAGATAAAATCAATAGTATTCTCTATAAAACTAAATTAATTGAGAGTCTAGATCCGTTTTTACAATACCTGGGGGGCAGAGATTCTGCTCCAGTTCCAATAGAGCATTAATCAAGAGAGAGTGTGTTTGTGGTCCCAAGGCACAGTTGAGCATTGTCTCTTGTGTGCTTCTCTGGATCCCAGAGGAAATGCACATGGCAGATTCTCTAAGTCTTGTTAAGCAATACTAGGAGCAGAGCCCCTAAAGAGGGGACCAGGGCAGGAAAGTCAGGTTTCTGAAGCATGTGATGGGAATCTTCCTGCATGTGTGTCTGTGGAACAGACTACCTGCCTCAGGCAAGGAACACATTTCATAGCAAACTCCATAGTCCTTCAACAACAGGGCATGGCAGCAATCCTCTGTCCAAGAGAGGACATAAGTGCTCGTCTTCCCCATATTCTGCATTCTAAGTATCAGTGTCTTAGTCATCTCATTTCTATCTGTGTGCAGAGATTACATCTCTCTCTTCTCTATCCTGCTGATTCCTTTAGCATCCATAGTACCCAAACATCCTGGCTAATATACCTTGTACCAGGGTCCTAACTAGAGGAGAGTTAGGGGTTGACCTCACACTGCACCAGCAGCAAATCATCCAGGCCTGGCCTCAGGGGTGCTACTTGGAACACAAACCATTCTGACAAAGAAATGACTCCTGAAATAAAGCCTCCAATGCAGTGAATGGAGCACATTGGTTCTGAAGACAGGGAGTAGGAAAAGAGAGTTACCTAGAGCAATGGCCACAAATTCCCAAAGTGTCTGAGATCTTATTTCTGTTAGTAGAACTGGAGTGGTGTCTCTGACATGATTGTCTCCTAAGGACAATCATGAAAATAAGAGTTCTCAAGCCCTGCATGTCCCCAATGAGAGGTACAAATGTGCATTGATCCCCAAGTACAACTTCTGACACCAGGTTGCTATTATTTGACATTATCTTCAATAAAGTAAGTGTCTCAAACACTCAGTTCCTAAGACAGTCAGTATAGATTGATATAAGCCATGTAGGCATGTTTAACATTTAGTTTCACATAATATCTAAACGTGTGTAGACATATTGAGATCAAAATGCTCTAGAATAGCTGATATATTGCTCCCAGTGTTGGGACTCAGAAGAACATTTTGACCAAGGCCAGGACATGGATCAGGGTGAATCAAGTTGTCCCCAGACACTGCTGCAGTGACACCAAGACAAAGAGCTGGGTGAGAGTAAGGAGTTGGGTTGTAGGGATTCACGTTTTCCAAGAGTTCTTCTTTTCTTTACATGACTAACCATTTTTTTTTCTCTCTTCTACTGGTTATTCTTAGAGAATCCCACCAGCCTAAAACAGATCAGGGTCCTAAAATGAAGAGAGACCAGTACTGATTCAGACTCCACTTATAAAGCAGAAGGGATCCCCTGACCTCATACTTTTCAACTTCTACTCCTGGGTCTGTATCTTTGACCCAAAACCATGTATGTGAGTTCAGAGTTTGAGAGTGAAAGAGCCTCTGCACAGAGGACCAAGGGCTCAGACTGGCTGGTGTTCACCATCCCATAATCTGCATTTCTGCCTTAACTCAACTGCACTTTCCCAGTGGAAAATTGGACTCTGCAGTGATCTTGGAATATGACTGACATTTGTTGAGGGTTATCACTGAAAAATAGGAAATGTTTCCATGTAGAAACCATTGGAAAACTACAAACAGTCTTAGACTGCAAGTTGACTTCAGTTTGCATATGTTGTGTAAAAAAAGGAAAGAAGACACTCTCCAGAGTCACAAAAGACAGTGTTCATATAGGAGGAGACAAGTGGTAGGCTATAGGTGATGCACCATATGGTCGTGGGACAGGTCCGGTGAGTGTTTTATTGAGTGCTTAGCAATAGCCTTACTGTGAAGGTGAACTGTGAGCTGTGAGAGAAGATTTTCAGGATATGAAGGATTTGTCCAGCTAGGCTCTAGTTCAGGAAGCTTCAAAATTTTCCAAGAGCACCATCAGTAGTGACCAAGTGAGCAAACAGTTGACTCTACAGGGGATATTATCATTAGAGCTATGTCCCTACTTCCATTTAGTTTTGTTTATTTGACCCAAGCTAAATGATCTGGAAGGAGGAACCCCTGTTGATAAATTGCTTCCATCAGATTGCCTGCAGTCAAATCTGTAGGACATTTTCTTGATTAATGTTTCATGTAGAAGGGCCTAACTCCCTCTTCATGCTGTAAAGCGCTGGTAATTTTGTCCTGGATTGTGTCCAATGGAGTCTGATCAAGCCAATAAGCAGCATTCTCCAAGGATTTTATTTAAGTTCCAGTTTCAAGTTCCTCCCTTGAGTTCCTGCTCTAACTACTTCAATGATGGAATGTGACCTGGGATTTGTCACATGAAGAAAATTCTTTTTTCCTCAAGTTGATTTTCTTCATGGATATTTGTCACAGCAATTGAAAAGCAGACTAACAAACTGCCACTGGGCTTGTATGACAACTTCACAGCTACCCAAACTTGTTTTTGACAGAGGGCATTTGTTTATGGTTTAGTTTTAGGTTTTTCTAATGTGTATGTTTGTGTGTGTGTATAGTACATGCCAATAGATTGGAGGTGCATATTGAATCTAGGAGAGGACATCAAATCCCATGTAGCTGGAGTTCCAAGAGTTTGTGAGTAACACTTTGTTGATGTTTGGAATGAATTCAGGTCCACTGTAAAAGCAGTTAGCATTTTTAAAAACTAAGCCACACTTCCAATCTCAGGGCAATGATACTACTCATTGCTGGATTCCAGGGCCTGGGACAGGGTCAGGCACTTGGTAGTTTCTCCAGCATTACCTAGGTGTAAATCTAAGAAGCAGACCTCCTAAAAGAGGAGCCTAGACAATAAAAGGCAGGTTTCTTGTTCATGTGGTAGAGATCTTCACTCCCATGTATGTGAGACATTCTATCCAGCTCAGGCCTGGATACCTTCCTCCAGCAATTCCTAGAGACCCCTCTACACCTGGACACAGCACCAAGCCTCTAGACAAGTGCTGAAACCTGAGCCACATCTGACCTCACAGCCCTTGGAGTGAGCAGGAAGGGACAACTTAGGCAGAGGAAGTCTCTCTCCTTCTGCATGTCTGATGCTACCCTATGCTCCCCCAGCCATACATGGAAATATGAACTCCTAGAAGAGGAATCTCTAGGGCACTGTTACCCTGGCTTGACCTAGTTCTGGGACTTTGGACCCTAAAAGCAGTGTATGGGGACAAATTGCATGGCTGAGATTTGGGTCTTGGACAGGATATCATACACTCAAGATCCTGATGTTCTGTGATGTACTGCCTGGAGGATACTACAGAGATGGAAAATTTCAATTATTCTTCGACCCAATGATGTCCTTATGCTGGCTGTGAACAGGAGCATTTGGCTGACAGTTGGCAAGGCTGCTACTTACCTGAGCAAAGAGTGGAAGAAGTCAGATTTTGCAAAATACGTGAAGAAATTACTGGAGTGTAAATGTGTGCAGATTCTCCTCCCAATGTTCCAGCATGGGAAGGAGGTTTTTCTGAGAACAGGTAAGGAAAGAAACTGCCACATCTGCTCTGAGACTGGAGGCCCTGTCCCCTGAGGATTCCTCCTCAGCAGGGAGAAGCTGAATACTAAGTCAGTTTTAAATCAAAGGAGTAGAGTGTCATGGGTTTCCTAATTCAATAAGAGAGAGGGGCTGTGATAGGACTAAGCCTTCCCTCAGGATAGATTAGTCTGTCAATTAAACAGCATTTCCCTTCCATTTGCCTTGTGAACCATGATCTCAGTCATGCCTGTTCACTGTCCATGTACTTTGGAGGTCTGAGTCCAGTGTCGCCGAGTCTCAGTTACCATTCAGTCAAAACCAGAAGTCCGTATTCACAGAAGTCTCCTGCTCTGTGCTGGCTGATGCTGATTCTGAGTCTTTCCAAGGAATAGATTACCTCATTTTTATTCTGAGATTTGGCCGGTGTGTGGGGTCTGCTTTTGTCCTCCTAGCATTTGTCCTTTTGTCCTGTTCATTCAAAATAAGGTTGCATGCACATTGATGGATCTTCAGGAAGAATGAAAAAGCATGAATTTTCCAATTTATTCCCTTCCAACACCCCCAAAATACATGTGACTCATAAGGTCAGAACTGACAGGAATATCACTCTAAGTTGCTGGGCCATGAAATTCTATCATGCTAAAATCAATGTAACCTGGCAGAGAGATGGGAGCAATCAGACTATGGATATGGATGTGATAGAGACCAGACCTGCAGGAGATGGAAGCTTCCAGAAGTGGGCAGCTGTGGTGGTGCCTTCCTAGGAGGAGCAGATATACACTTGTCATGTGTACCACAAGGGCCTGCCTGAGCCCATTACCGGGAGATGGGGTAAGTTTTAAGTGTGATCACTGAGCTTGTTACAATGAGTGTGTGTCCTTTGGCCAAACTGGACTAGGGTCACAAATGATAGCTGGAGGTAAGAGGCCTAACTGTTCCTTCCATTCTCTGTCAGAGCCTTCTCAGCCCTCTGTCCCCATCATAACAATTGTTACTGGCCTGGTTCTTGGAGCTGTGCTTATGGGAGCTGTGGTGACTTTTCTGATATGGAAGAGGAGGACTAAAGGTAAGGAAAGGGCAGGGTATGAGTTCAAGTCTCCATGGGAATATCAAGTCCAGCTGAGAGTGTGCCCTGCCACATGAGAGCAAAGATTCCTCCACACAGTTGCTTATTCAGTCTTGTGCTGATGTGCTGACATTGACTCTATTGTGAGGCATAAAGGAAATAATGCACAGATTCATCACTGTAATGATAGAGGTGGCAGAGACCTGATCCTCAGCTCTCAGAGGTCAGATGGAAAGATTCCTACTTAGAACACATATCCACGAGTCCAGTTAGTCCTCCTCATGTATGATGTACTATCATGTTTTCTCATCTTTCTCTGGATCTGCAGTCACTGTTCTGGAAACTGCTGAGATAAGAACCAGGAGATTCCTCCAGGCTTTCTAGATCCTGCTCCCTCCATGACCTCTAATAAAAGGGATTAATCCCAGAAGTAAATGATGAGGTAGCTATGTTCATGCTTGCCAGTTGTTATACTGTGGGCTCATCTCTGAGACACCTGTGGCAGTATATACCAGAGCCCATGGAGGTTCTCAGCCAGCCCACACTTCCTCATTTAGTTCTATCTTCAGAGGCTTTGATCTGCTCTTGTATCACTTTTACTGGGAGGTAAAATTTCTATGATGTCCAGCCTTCTGTTACAATTTTAAAAAGTGATATCCTAAAGGAATTGGTATGGGACAGGGCGAGGTCAGAGGATATTACCCTCTGGCATGGGTATTCCTGGTAATGGGACAGTGTGATTGTGTGATCAGCTGTTCAGTATATCACTATTTAAGACATTGATCTGAAATTCTTTCTTAATCTTTCCTTTTACAGCACAGTGTGAACAGGCGATGAGTTCAGCCCTGCCCTGAGCAGCAGTAAGTCCCATCCACACACTGATCATCATTCTTTCCCCAGTCATCATTGCTGCTCCAACAGAGGCTGGGCTGGCAAACCTCCACCCCTGACTGAACTTTAGTTTTCACTGAGTTACAACTTAATGAATCTTTCTTGATAGTAAGCATTTTTATGATTATGCAACTTCTTTCAGAGTGGGTATTTAATTAGTGAACTTAAGATGAGTAAAATCTCTTAGAGAATTGTGTGTGCTGTGTTAACTCCATTGTCTCTCATGACAGTAAAGGCTGTGAAGAGACAAGTGATCCCTGTGTCTCCACGATTGTTGATCCTTCCATCCTGGGCTCTCACACAGTCCCTTTCCTCCTGTGTCATCTTGCTAGCTCCTAATCCCTGTTCTTTCAATAAACCTGTTCAACTGGACATGTGATCAAAAGATCTCAGGCATTTGTAGGGTCTGTCCAGTGTCTGTGCTGTTCTTTCATGTTGACCGTCAGCCTGTTCAGGTCTGAATCTGATATTCCATCAGTTGATGTTTAGATTAATGGTAGTACAGGGATTGCATTAGTTCTCAGTTCTGTGATTGCATCTGGTGTCAATGTCTTCTGTTATTGACATTCACTGACACAGGTATGGAGTGTTTCTGTCATTGTCCAAGCATGGATGTCTGTGGTATTCTCACCAAGTTTGTTAGAGTCCAAGCCTGGTTTCTAACAGACAAAGGGCTACAATATGTCAGTAACACCAAAAGGAGGAGGCTCTGCCAACAGGAGGTATGCAAGTTCAAAATCAACCTGAGCTACGTACTGTGACCCTGTCTCCAAAGGAAATTGTAGCCAGATGTTTTCTCAGATCCCACCTAGCCCCTTGGTCCCACAGCCACTTATAAAACAATCAGTCAGAGGCTTAATATTATTTATAAATTGTATGACCTATGGGTCAGGTTTCTTGTTAGCTAGCTCTTATAACTTAACTCAACCCTTTTCTATTAATCTATATATTGCCACGTGGCTGTGGTGTTACCAGTCTGCTGGCATCTTATTTCTCCTTGGGCAGCTGGCTGGCATCTCTCTCCTCTCTCCTTTCTTCTCTCCATATATCTGCTTGGATTTCCAGTCTGCCCTAAGCTGCCTTGCCATAGGCCAATATAGCTTTATTTATCAACCAATCAGAGAAACACATATTCACAGCATACAGAAAGACATTCCACAGCAGAAAGTCATTAAAATCTAATAAATAAATGAATGAATTAAAAAAGTAAATATTATAAGGATGGACAAAGTTGTACTATGCTTATGCCCATTCTACAAAAATCTCAACTAAGTATTTTAATTTCAGACAGGAAGTAGACTGATGTAAGGAAAGTTATGTGGAATATATATATTGGGCAATATCTGAGGATGAACTGCTTAAATCTCTAGAGAATCTCATAGTAGTTACTGAAGCATAAGCATAGGATTTCAGAGCATTCAATCACTTTCAGTGAAACTGGAAATCCTTCAAAATGAAGTAAGGGAATCTTGTGTTAACACCTGTCTACAGAGAGGGTCACAGAGGAAAGAGGAAGAGGAATGGTGTAGATGAAATCAATAGTATTCTTTGTAAAACTAACCTTATTGACAGTATAGACACTCTGTGCAACGCCTGGGGGACAGAGATTCTTCTCCAGTTCCCATAGAATGTTTATAGGACAGACTGCATTTGGGTCCTAAAGCACAGTTGAGCATTTTTTCTTGTGTGCTTTTCTGGATCCCAGAGGTAATGCATATGACAGATTCTCCAACCCTTGTTAAGCAGTACTAGGAGAAGATCCCCTAAAGAGAGGAACAAGGCAAAGGAGTCAGGTTTCTGAAGCATGTGATGGGGATCTTCCTGCAAGTGTGTCTGTAGAACTGACTACCTGCCTCAGGCAAGGAGCACATTTCCCAGCAAACCCTGAAGTCCTTCAACAACAGGGCATGGCTGCAATCTTCTATCCAAGAGAGGACATGTAAGCTCAGCTTCCCCATACCCCCTGATCTCTGTAAAGGTGTCCTAGTAATCTTGTTTCCATCTGTGTACAGAGCTTACATATCTCTCTTCTCTGTCCTCTGATCCCATTCAGCATCCATGCCATCCTAACCTTCTGGCCAATGTATCTTCTTTCAGGGAGTAACCTGCTGGAGGGTCATGGGGGCTCACCTCATACTGCCCACAGACTCACTCTTCATGTGGTATTTCATCAACAAATTCTCCAGGCCTGTCCTCTGGAATGCTACTTGGAACACAGGTCCCTCAAGCAAGGAAGTGACTCCTGGGATAAAGCCTCAGATGCGGTGAATTAAGCAGAAGGATTTTACACATGGGGAGTAGATGAGGGTCTCCCAGGGCCATGCCTGAAATTTCCCAAAGTGTCTGAGATCCCAGTTCTGCTAGTAGAACTGGAGAGAGGTCTCTGAGGATCCACTGTGTGGTGGATATTGTGTACCTTAATAAACTTATCTGGGATCAGAGAACAGAACAGTCACTAGATATAGAGGCCAGAAAATGGTGGCATACACGCCTTTAATCCTATCACTTGGGAGGCAGAGATCCATTTGGATCTCTGTGAGTTTAAAGCCACACTGGAAACAGCCATGGTGACTTACGCCTTTAATCCCAGGAAGTGATGGCAGAAAGCAGAAAGGTATATAAGGTGTGAAGACCAGAAACTAGAAGCTTCTGCCTGGTTAAGCTTTTAGGCTTTTGAGCACAGTTCAGCTGAGAGGCATCCAGTCTGAGGAAACAGGATCACCTGAGGAATTGGCGAGGTGAGGTAGCTGTGGCTTGTTCTGCTTCTCTGATCTTCCAGCATTCACCCCAATACCTGGCCCCAGGTTTGTTTTATTAATAAGACCTGTTAAGATTCATACTATACCGCTGTTCTAATGACAATCATGAGAATCAGAATTCCCAAGCCCTGCATGACCCTCTGATAGGAAGAAATGTGCATTGATCCTCAAGTACAACTTCTGATCCCAGGTTGCAGTTATTTTACATTATCTTCAATGAAGTTAGGGTCTCAAAATCTCAGTTCCTAAGACAGTCAGCATATACTTATATAATCCACATAGGCATGTTTGTTTTTTAGATCCATACAAAGTTAAAGTGTGTGGAGATATATTGAAATCAAAATACTCTAGAATTGCTGACATACTGCCCCCTGGGCTAGGATTTAGAAGAATGCTATGACCAAGGTCAGAGCAAAGTGTCCCCAGGCACTACTCTGGGGATACCAAGTCAAAGATCTGGATTAGAGTGAGGAGACAGGCTGTAGTGATTCCTAGTTTCCAGGGATTTATCTTTCTATTACCCAAATAACCCCCTCTCCTTGTATTGATAATTCTTAGAGAAGCCTTGCAGCCTAACCAGATCAGGGTCATAAAGTGAAAAGAGACCAGTACTGACTCAGACTCCACTTTTAAAGCAGAAGGGAACCCTGCATCCAACACCCTCAATTGCTACTCCTGGATCTACACATTTGACCTAGAATCATCTGTGTAACTCCAGAGTTCAAGAAAAGAGCCTCTGCATAGAGGAGACATAGCTTAGACTGGCTGGAATTCACCATCCCATAATCTGAGTTTTTGCCTTAACTCAACAGGTCTGTCCCTGTTAACACAGTGGAGAGCTGGGCTCTGTATTGTGGTGGTATTGTGCACCCTAATAAACTTATCTGGGGTCAAAGAACAGAACAGCCTCTAGATACAGAGGCCAGAAAATGGTGGCACTCACACCTTTAATCCTAGATTTCCAGAGGCAGAAATCCCTCTGGATCTCTGTGAGTTCAAGGCCACATTGGAAACAGTCAGGCACGGTGACACATGCCTTTAATCCCAGAGAGTGAGCCTTTAATCCCAGGGAGTGATGGCAGAAAGCAGAAAGATATATAAGGCACGAAGACCAGAAACTAGAAGCTTTTAGCTGGTTAAGCTTTTAGGCTTTGAGCAACACATTTCAGCTGAGATTCATTCTGGATGAGGACTCAGAGGCTTCCAGTCTGAGGAAATAAGACCAGCTGAGGAACTGGCGAGGTGAGGTAGCTGTGGCTTGTTCTGCTTCTCTGATCTTCCAGCATTCACCCAATACCTGGTTCCAGGTCTGTTATATTAATAAGACTCTTTAAGATTCATGCAACACTGTATGATTCCCAAATCTAACTGACATTTGTTGAGGGCTATTAATATAAAAATAGGAAATGTTTCCATGTAGAAACCAACAGAGAACTACAAACAGTCTCAAAGTGCAAACCAACCTTGAGTTTACGTGTTGTGTGGAACGAAGAGAGAAGACTCTCTGCAGAGTCACAAAGGACGGTGTTCATATAGAAGGAGGCAAGTGGTAGTTGACAGGTGATCAACACTGTGGGTGCACAAGGTGACTGTTTTACTAGAGTGCTTAGCATGGCTTCACTGTGAAGGTGAGCTGTGAGTAGTGAGCTGTGAGGGAAGATGTGCAGGATATGAAGTATTCCTCCAGCTAGTCTCTGATCAGGATGTGTCTTCCCCTAAGTGCACCGCCAATGGGGACAAGTGAACAAACACTTGAGCCTATAGGGGATATTATTTTTCAAATCATGTCCTGACTTTTGTTTTAGTTTTGTTAATTTGACAGGTTAGTTTTATCTGGGAAAAGGAACCTCATTTGAGATAATGCCTCCATCAGATTACATCTAGGCAAGTCTGTAATGGGTTTTCTTGATTAATGATTGATGTGAGGGCGTCCAACTTGGAGTTGCATGGAGCAGCAGCTGTGAAGCTGCTCCTGGATTATATGTGAGTACAGGCTGAGAAAGCCTGTTAGGACTCCTGCCTTGGACATATTGTTAAAGTGCCCATTTAACATATCCAAACAGTCCTGGCTGCCAGGTTCTCCCATCATCCCTCAGTCCCTCGTCTTACAGGAGTTTCCTGGCTGGCATACCCTGCTCCTTGTCTTAAACTTCTCCAGCTCAGGTACTTTGCTGGTCTTTCCTCCCCCAGTTGCCCTTCTCTATATAATCTAACCATTTTGGTTACCTGGTCTTTTTTTGTCTACTCTCTTGGCCAGTCTCTTGGTCCAGGTTTCTCCTCTTGGTCTGCAACTACTCTAGCCCCTCCCTCCCTCCCATACCCTCTCCTCACGTGGAAGGTCATGTCTGGTCATGCCCACTCTGGACTCTCCAGTATGTTCCTATCTCTGGCTATGCTCACCCTTTTATTGATAAAAATTTTTTCTGCTCCACCATACCTAGGAGCATTCATGTCCTCCCTTTATTTCTTCTTCTTCTCCTTCTTCTTCTTCTTCTTCTTCTTCTTCTTCTTCTTCTTCTTCTTCTTCTTCTTCTTCTTCTTCTTCTTCTTCATTCATCTGGTGCCAAAACAATGTGAGTGCCATAAATGAGTTCTCTCCCAAGGAACTAGGCTGCTACAAACGAAGCTGCTTTGCTGACTCTCCTAAGGTTTGTAGGGATCATTTCTTTCTCCTGGCTTTTGCCTCCTGACGAATTTGATCCTAAAGTCTGCTTCTTCAGCTGCTTCCTCCCTCCACCTTATCTAACCATCCATCTCTCCTTGCCTACTCAGTAAGTGTTTTCTTGCCGACTCCTGGAGTCTACTATGCCTTTGGGGCACTCACCACATGGGCAACTTTCTCCTCAGTGAGACACGTGCCCTTCTCCCTCAATTGGAACTCTCCCTTTCCCAAAAGCCTCTCCCAATGCAGCTGCTCTAACCACCTGTCTCTCCCCTTCTACTGGGTAAGAACTCTGCTTTGTTTACTTTTACTACAAAAGCTACAGCCATGTGTCAGAAACTTCCTCTTTCCCAGTGGTCTACAATCATAAGGACAAGGGATGCCTTTCCTCTGTGATGTGCTACATTTTCCTCTCTGACAAGTTTCTCAGTCTACTTGGGGAAGCCCATATTGAAATTCTTCTCACCACACTTACCCACCTCTACTCCCTTTGCGCAGGGAACTAAGGACATTTCCCCACTCCCTCCAGAAACTGACTGGAACCCAGAGCCCTCTGCTCCCACACTTTTCAACTTCAATATAGAGGATGCAGCCCCTCCCCAGGCATCTCCTCAACCTAACCCTCTTCCTCAACCTCAGCCTCACTCTCTGGAGCTCTCCCACCCAGCTCCCCACCCCTAACCCATTGCCTCCTGCACCTTCTCTAAGCCTGAGCCTGTCTGGACCACCTATTGCTCTCTCAGCTTCCTCTTAGTGCTTATAGATACCCCTCCAGTGGAGTTTTATCTTCCATCCCTTCCTCCCTTCCTCCATGGACTCAGATTTTATTACTGAAGTTTGGCCTCTGTGCAAAAACTGGCACACTTGATACCTTAGGGTTTCTATTGTTGTGAAGAGACACCATGACCATGGCAACTCTTACAAGGGAAAACATTTGATTGAAGTGGCAGTTTACTGTTTCAGAAGTTTAGGCCATTGTAACTAGAGTTTTCCTGCCTGGCCCACAGTCAGGGCAAATCTCTCTCACCTGCCAGTCCCACAGCCGCTCAGACCCAACCAAGTAAACACAGAGACTTATATTGGTTACAAACTGTGTGGCCATGGCAGGCTTCTTGCTAACTGTTCTTACAGCTTAAATTAATCCATTTCCATTAATCTATACCTTGCCACATGGCTTGTGGCTTACCGGCATCTTCACATGCTGCTTGTCATGGCGGTGGCTGGCAGTGTCTCTTTCTCAGCCTTCCACTTCCCAGCTTTATTCTCCTCCTTGTCCCGCCTATACTTCCTGCCTGGCCACTGGCCAATCAGTGATTTATTTATTGACCAATCAGCAACACACTTGACATACAGACCATCCCACAGCACACTTCCTCAGTGATAGAATATGACCTAGGGTTTGTTAGATGAAAGAAACTCTTTCTTCCTTACCTTGCTTTTGGTCATGGAGATTTGTCACACTAATAGAAAAATACACTAATAGAAATTAATTTAAGGCATATAAAACAACTTCACAACTACCCTGAAATTTATTTTCAGAGAGGGCACTATTTTTATGTTTTTTTTTTTTACATATACAGTGTGTGTGTGTGTGTGTGTGTGTGTGTGTGTGTGTGTGTGTGTGTGTAGTACATGCCAAGCAATTGGAGGTACCCATAGAATCTAAAAGATGACATCAAATCCCAAATAGCTGTAATAACAGGAGGCTTTGAGGGGGCATTTGAGGAGTTTTTCAAATGAACTCAGGTCCACTACAAGAGCTGTAAGCACGTTTAACAGCCAAGCCATCCTTCCATTTCAAGGCAGTGATTTTTGCATGCCTTTCTTTGCTGGATCCCATGGCCTGCAACAAGGCAGGCACTTGGCAGATTCTAAAACACCTACTGAGGAGTGAATCTGAGAAGCACACCTCCTAAAAGTGGAGCCTAGAGAAGGAAAGGCAGATTGCTTGTGGATATGGTGAAGACCTTCTTTCTCATGTGTGTATGTGAGACATCCTGTCCAGCCTGAACTTCATCCAGCACGCCAGCTGATTCCCATCTCCCACACTGCCAAGCTACAAGTACATAACCATGGGAACTCCCCCATGCCACAGACCCAAACTCTGTCAGAACTAAGGAATGACATCTGTGTGGGCACAGAGATGGCAAAGGGAGGCCACATCTGCATAAGAGCCAACAAAGGATAGAGGACAGACACTTACATCCTAAGTATCAGAGATATGAAATGGTGGCCAATTGTACTCTCAAGGTGGGTAATGTGATGTTATTTAGAAGGTCCCCCGTGGGTGCCCAAAGTATACCTAGGCTTAGGGGTCTGTAGAGGGATCAACCTGGTGTCATGTGGAGATATTGTGCTGGTGTCTGAGGTGGGAATCATCAGAGTTCCGTCAGTAGCACATTATCCTCCTCAACTCCTGCCTCTTCTACTCTATGTTCTCTGAGGACATGGACTATATGACCTCTGACACAGCAGCCAACTCCCATCCTAATTCCCTAGCCTCCCTCAGACTCCTGTGAGATAAGATCACCAGGAAGCCAAGGCTTATTGCTATGGACTGAGTTGGCCAGGAAAGAACCATGACATAACAGTGAGGCCATGGGAACCCCATTTAGGAACCAGAGCTGGACACTTCAGTGATAGGCATAGATCTTTGGTTTCCTTTGCTTCCTTGATTCTGTCAGCCAGATAAGCATCTGGGCTAGGACCAAAAAGATATTGTGAACAAGAAAATTATAGGTATCAGGGTAAGCAACTTGTCCCTAGACACTGTTCCCAGGTTACCAAGGCCCAGAGCTAGAACTGATGGGGAAGCAGGCCTTGGAGACTCCTCTTCTAGTAAGTTAATTTTCCCATAACACTTCTGGTCTCTGTCACTCCCATTGGAGTTTCTTAATGAAGCCAATCAGCCTCATCCTGAAGAAGACAGTGGTAAAGTAAATAAGGACCACCCTACAATCATTCTCTACCCATCATATAAGTAAAAGATTCATTTAAATTTATGCCCACTAAGCCGGGTGGTGGTGGCGCACACCTTTAATCCCAGCCCTCAGGAGGCAGAGGCAGCCAGATCTCTGTGAGTTTGAGGCCAGCCTGGTCTACAGAGCAAGTTCCAGGACAGGCTCCAAAGCTACACAGAGAAACCCTGTCTTGAAAAAACAAAACAAAAAAAATTATGCCCAATGATGAACTTGGTGAATAATATTCTAATTTCTAAAATAAAATTTAATAACACAAAATGTAATCAATGAACATGATTCTTCTATGGACATGGATGCAGCAAACTATGGAGGCTTAAGTGATATTTTAAGTTCCAGAGCACAAGTAACACCTGAATGAACCCAGTGAAGTACCAAATTAAACATCTCCCGTGAGCCCAGTGTGGTTGTTATATTTATTGTCAGTGAGAATAACATAAGATACAACAAAATCCATTTTAAGAGTTTATTATGGGGATGTGAAGAGAGAAGGGGTTAGTGGAGGTAGCCTCTGAAGTGGAGGTGGCAGAGAGAGAGCAAGGAGCAGGCAGAGTCTGCTTATAAGGGGGTCTGAGTGCATGTGTGCAAAGTCTTGTGCAGCCATGCAATGCATGCACATAGATTACATAACTATGCATGGCCGTAAGACCCTGCACTAGCTAAGAATTTTGCCTGAATACTGACAGTGCATTCTCAGCCATAGGACCCTGGATGTTGGCTAGGCCTTTTGCCTAAATATTGACAGCAAATGTGTGGACGCTGGAAGCGGCTAGAGGTGCTGGAGATGCTAACACTCTACCCTTTCATTTATTATAAAAAGATAGGAATCAGGGGAAGCAGATAGACAGGACATGAGGGTACCAGGTTCTCAAAACTGCTTCCTGATGACTTGGTGGGTGCTGGTCATCTTTGGGGGACTTGAGAAAGCTGGGGTATTTTCCATGTCCTCCTGGGGTAGCTGTCCAGACTTTATGGAGCTGTCCAGTGCCACCTGGACCTGCCAGGAGGCTGGCAGGGCAGAAGTTTAGGTTAATTTTAGGAAAAATTTTCCAGGGCCCTGGTAATTGAGGGAGGGGAGGTCCTCAGACCAGGGAAAGGTGAGGTGTTACTTATCTGGAGTGAATGTGACCTGTTTGGTTGGATCCAAGTCGACTCCCTGAAGCTTACAAGAATTTTTAAGTTTACAAAAGAGATAGGTTGTAGACACATTAAAAAGCAACCAAAAAGAATTCAAAATCCTGAGCTTGTGGCTATGATAATATAGTGGTAGGGTGTAGTGTTTAGTATTCTGCTAGAGTTAGATTAATAGCTTATTGGAGTTTTATTGGTTAGTGTTAAAGCTATGGACAGTCACATAGTGAGTGAGAGAGAGGAATCTGGAACATGCTTTATTTTTTCTTGTTATTAATTAAGCTTTCCTATCTCCATCTAAACAAACCTTAAGATACCTGTTCCTTTTTCCATCATCATGGTATTACCTTAACACTCAGGAGACACAGATATTTGGATTGCTGAGGGCAGTCAATAATAAATTGTTATATTAAAATATGTTCTGTGAGTCTCTCTTTTGAATATGGGGGTGTGAATATCTCTGGGGTATTGTTGTTTCTTACCACCAGGGCACGTTTGATAGTCCTTATGCCTCCAGCTCTGAGGTTAACAGTTGGTAGTGAAAGGACCACGCAGACGCCATAACGGGCTGTCAGTCTTCTCTCAGAGGTCAGGCCTCAATTTCAGTTTCCCGAGACTTGAGCAAGCAGTTTCTGGGAGGGCCGTGAACAAAAGACACAGTCCTTGCAGTAGCTCCCTTTCTGCACGTACTCTGACTGCCCAAGGTTCAGTCAGTTTACTGTCTGGGACCCCTCTCTCACTTAGAGCTACATGCATGGGTCAATGTGAATGTGCCAGGCCAGCCAGCCCCCATGGCAGCTCAAGGCAAAGCCTGGGACTTGTCCAGGCCTGCCCTAAAATGATAACTGTAATCCCCGACCAGTAAATTCAAAGGTTACACACCCTTACCTAATCATATGACGCAAAGGCTTGTACCACCCTGCTTGCGGGTTTTCCCTTTAAAAACCCCTCACCCTGAGACCTCAGGGCCATCCTCCTCCACCCTGTGTTGAGTGTTGGACACAGACCAAGCCCAGGCTTGCTTGTTATCAACAAACCCCTGTGTGTTTTGCATCGGATATTGGCTCTGTGGTGGTTTTGCTCAGGGGTCTTGTGATGCGGCCACAACAGTAGTACTATAACAACAGCTAATTAGTTTAAATAGGGATTATGAATATGACATTGGAGATACACAGAGAGGAAATTGATAAAGCAGGGTGTGATCAGTAAAGACAGTAGAACACAGAGATGGGGGGGTCAGGTAGGAAAGCATATGGGATTCCCAACCTGGTAGAGTTGAGTATGGTTGTGGGGTGAAGCCTCATTCTTCTTGAATTGGAGACAAGGCAGTTGATCTCAGTGTTCTCTGGAACTTAAGAGAGCATGACCCTGTTTGAGTTGCTGTGTATGAGGGAGGATTATCTTTAGGGAATAAAGGGTTTGAGGTGGGATAAGTGAATTCAATGAGGAAGGCCTTCAAGCTTAGCAGCTGTGGGGGTTATGAGAATTACTTTGAAGGGGCCCTGCCATTTAGGGGAAAGGAATGAGAGGCATTGGTCTGGAGGAGAGAGAAGGACTTGATCCCCGAGGTAATTGGAGGTGGGCAAGGGTTGGTGCGCAGCTAAGTTAGAAAGTGATCAGTAAAGTTCCATAGAACGGAACGTAGATGATAGAGTAGGGGGGTCAGTAGGTGATTAGGAAGAGGTGAGGATTTGGATGGGAGACCAGGGGTTAGAACTGGCTTCATGAGTTCAAATGACATGATTAAAAGGTGTCATTTGGGGAAAGCCTGGAGCCTGAAAAGAGCTAGAGGCAAGAACTTTACCCAGTCAAGGTGAAGTTCCTGTGACATTTTAACAAGAATACTTATTGAGAAGTGGTTGGTTCATTCTATCTTTCCTGAAGACTGAGGGTGGTATGGGATATAAAAATGCCAAGGGATGCTGAGAGCTTTAGATAAGGATTGGGAAGCCATAGAGGTGAATTCAGGACCACTGTCTGACTGGAGAGAGGCGGGAATCCCAAATCAGGGGATAATCTACCAGAGAAGTAGGTCAGAGAATGTCTGAGCCCTTCTGTTAGTAATTAGAAAAGCTTCAACCCAGCCTGAGAATGTATCCACTAGAACCAGGAGATACTTAACCCCTCTGATTGTGGGCATGTGAGTAAAATTAAGTTGCCAGTTGGTCCCTGGGAGGGATCCTCTGGCCTGGTGGGTAGAAAAAGGGAGACTATGATATTTGGAATTACGGTCTGACATTTGATAAATTTTACAAGAGGCAGTAATACTTTTTAAGAAATGCAAGTCTTCAGGGGTGGACTGGAGGTGAGCCTTGATAAAATTAGACAGAGCCTGGCTATTAGGATGAAAGAGCTGGTGTAGATAGGACAGAATTTGTTGAGTGTCCGGGGGGGGGGGACGTGGGGATGTGGGTTATAGTGTGTGGACTCCCTGTGGTGGGTGAGGTGACTCTGGGCCTTGGAGGGCTGCTGCTCTAGCTGCCTCATCAGCTTGATTATTTCCCTTAGAGATAATGGAGCTGTCAGTCTGATGAAACTGGCAATGAATAATTCCTCTAGCTCTGGGGAAATGAGAGGCTTTCAGCATGGCCATAATTTGACCTCAGTTAGTTATGGATCCTCCTTTTGTTCTAAGTAGCCTGTGTACTTTCCATATGGCTGCATGGAACAGGAGGATCTGAAAAGCATATTTAGAGTCTGTGTAAATATTTAGGGATTCTCCTTGTGTTAACTGGAAGGCGCAGGTGAGGACTATTAGGTCAGCTTGTTGATTAGTGGTGTGGGCAAGGAGTGCCTGAGCTTCAACCACCCCAGTCTCTGACACTACAGCAGAGCCGACATTTGGGTCCATTCAGTAAAAAGGAGCTGCCATGTGTCTACCAGGTATAGGTGACCTGAGGCAATGTGCCCTCCTGTATGTGTTAGGGATGAGGCAGTAGTTCTTCTAGGATTTCAGTGCAAGAATAAAAATAGGGAGTGGTCTTGGGTAGAGGAAGAAGATTTGAAATGTTGAGGAGTGGGCAAGATTGGAAAGTAAGTGTGCCATTTTCTACTAGAGCCACTGGAGAGAAAGAACCCAGGAAGGAGATAGAGTGTGTAAGCTTTTATAAGTTAAGAGATAAGACAGGTTGTCGGAAAAGATAGCGGTGGGTGACCCAAAGGTCACTAACAAAGCAGAAGGTAACTTTTAGCCTATATTTTCCTTTTTTTTGTATCTCTTTTTAGAGCAATTGCAAGAATAAACTAAATCATGTCCCTAACTTACTTACTTACATCTTACTAACTGTCCTAACTATCTGCATCTTTTAGTCTAAATCAGAAAGTTAAATTAAATCATAGATGTAACAAATCACTGATCTTATAAAAATACTCTGCATTATGATCTGCAAGTAAATTGCCCAGTGAAGAGTGGGATTTTTCCCAAGAAACAATCACACTGTATTAGATACAGTGGGAAATCCCACCATGGCAAACACAGCAGGCATAGGACAGCACACGCAGGAGGAAGCACAGCAGAAGCAAGGGGCATTCTGGAAACAATCCTCCTGGGGCCTTGCCTCTCCAGGATGCGCTCAGACTAGCTTTGTTATCCTCTGGCCTGTATTCCTTAAGCTCCATTGCTGTCTGCAGTTCTTCTAACATGGCCATCGACAGGGGCCCTAAATTGATAAGTAGAGACTGACTAGGACATGTCCTTTTTCATTTATAAGTCTGATTCAGGGAGGCTGCTTGCCTTTCCTAGCATGTGCTCATGATGCATAGATACACATGCAGACAAAAAAACCATGCCCATAAAGGTCATTGAAACTTAAGAATAAATCACAGGTTCCACCACACTGTGCTCCTTGTACATTCTTACATTTGATATCTTTCTAAATTGACACAGGCAGTGCTTCTTCAAGGTTGTTTATATTGTGGACTTGAAATTCATCAATGAATTCCTCATCATCTGTTGCATCTATTTCCATAGGAGAGTTTTGTACATTGAGTGTATGCTATGTTTATAAATGTTAATTTTAAAGAAGAGCATGGTTTGATCAAGTCCTTAGATCTTCCAGTATTCACATATTTAAGTAAAAGCTATCAAAAAGTCAATTGTCAATATCACCACTTATGTCTCTAAATACCACAAGCATAAGAAGCTGTTAAACTTATGTTGATGAATTCAAATTTCATAAATACCAATGTTCCCTTGAGGGCTTGGATTTAAACACTGACTTAGAAAGGACGTTGATGGGCTATATATTGATTCACATTGTTTATGAGAGGAGAAAGAATATATTCATTAAGTATATTCCAAATGAGTGCAGCATGGGCAGAAAGAAGAAGAGAACCACCAACTGTACAGGGAAGTGGCTGCACGGTCTCTATTTTGAAAAGTCTTTGGTTTTAGGGATTTTTTTTGTGTGCAGTTTCCTGGCATACCATTTAGTCCCTGTGGACAGGAGTCCAGAGATGCTGATGTGCCAAAATTTTAAGGAGGTGAGCATGAACCTCAGTCCATGTCATTCCCAGAGTCAACAATTCTAATTTTCTGCAATTAATTGTTCAAGTGGGAATGGATTCCATGAAATTTAGGCTCTAAATGCTTATAACACAGTTGAACCATATTTTAACAAAGTTATCTAATAATTTATTAGCAAAATTCTTACACTACATGGTAGTTATATGCTTTTAATCCAAGCACTTCAAAGAAGAGGTATAAATATCAGGAGCTCAAGACTGTCCCAAGCTACATGAGACCCTGTCTCAATACAACAATAATTAAAACAAAAGTGCACACAGTAACTGTACACTTCCTACCTCTGTATGTCACTTGCTAAATTCCTGCCAACTCTTACAGACATGGATAGGCAGACACACTTTAAACCTTCTCTGAAGATTTGTGTGTCATGGCACACACCTGTAATGCCAGCACTTAGAAGCTAGGAGTGGGAAAATTCGGGGTTCAAGGATAAGAAACCCATGATGGAGGAGGACAAACAGGCACAGACAGAGAGAATCTCCAGGGAATGAACTGGGGAAAGTCGGGCAACTGCTGTGAGAAGATGTGGGTGATGACCAGAAAGCTCAAAAATTGAAGAGCAAAAAAGAGGGGAGAAGTCTTCTTTCCTTATATTTCAATCTGAACCTTGTGTCAGGATCTTAAAGATGAAATGGAGACTCAGAGTGAGTCACAGGACCTGTTTGCTCCTCTTCCCACTGTGGTCACATGTAACAAACATCCTTTCTCTAATTTTCACTGTATGTGTGACATTAGTTGTCTTATTGTATTATCTAATCCCAGCTTATTACAGTGGTCAGAAAACAGGCTTTGACCCTAAAATATCTCATGACAATAGCATGAAGATTTATGGTGATATTTTATTTGTACTGAAATGTGATTTTATTTGTATGTTAATAAATAAAGTTGCCTGGGGGTCAGAGCTAATAGTAAGCCATAGCGGAGCTGGGCATTCGTGGTGCACGCCTTTAATCCCAGCACTTGGTAGGCAGAGCTAGTCATCTCGAAACTGTCCTGAGTAGTTTGTAGTCCAAAGCCGATCTTTCCTTGGTGTTAATCAGCTTAATGGCTTTACCATAGTCCACGTAGAATCATCTTTGTGGAGTCCTGTCTTCTTTTTGAAGATTTCAAAGTCGCTGTTAGGTGTGGTCATGGTTCCCTGCAGAATTTTTTTTTTTTTTTTTTTTTTTTTTTTTTTTTTTTTTTTTTTTTTTTTTTTTTTTTTGTGCCTCCTCTGTGGTTTGGAGCAATCACAGTCTGATAAATGTCTGTCTCTCGGAACCATGAACATTCTTCCCTAGAACAGAAAATCTTCACAGCAATTTCTCCCCACCATTTGTCTTGCCAAACTTTTCCAAATTGACCTTTGCCGATGCTTTCTTGTAACACGATGGTCCTGGCAATTCTTCTCTGAACCAGCAACAGTAAACCCTTCGTCCCAGGTAGCAGCATCACCGCAGTCACCAATACGATGAGAAGGAGCTGGCAACGTGGAGCAGTAGCCACTGCTTCCATTGTTCCACCACTGTTTGTGGCTCAGTCCGGGCTGAAGCTTCTCCCAAACCTCCTAGGCCGGCCTCAAACTCGGGATCCTCCTACTGGCCGTTGGGCACCAGTTATTGGGGTGAATACTGGAAGATCAGAGAGACAGAACGAGCCACAGCTAATCTCACCTGGCCAACTTCTCAGCTGGTCCTATTTTCTCAGACTGGAAGCTTCTGTGTCCTCATCCCAATAACTGGCCCTGGGTTTCATCTTATTAATAAGAACTGTTAAGATTCATGCTACAGAGATTCCTTGGTCAAGGAGGTCAATGGACCTTGTAGGACAATGAAAGAAACACTTCTGTTCTCAGAAACAGGGACACCTGGGGAGAATCACACCAGACTCATACTCAGCATTGAAGACAGGTGTCATTCCCTGTAGATACAGGAAACAAAAACAGATGAGTCTGGGATGCCCACTTCCTCAGGATGGAGGACAACAGGACATACAGCAACAGTCCTCTAGAATCTACAGGGAACACTTTCCAAGTTCAGGAACAGTTGTCGGAAGTAGTGAGTGAGGACCAGACATCTCCGAAAATATCACAACTTAAAGAGAGAAATTTTACAAATCAGAACAAGAAACATCTTGCCACATCTCTGCCGGTACAGTCATCATTGCCTAGTTATGATCTTATATTGGTGCCATAGTTTGGGTCTGTGGCCAAGGGCAGCTCCCATGGCTGTATAGATGCTGCAAGACTGGGGAGCAATGGGAAGCATCAGACATGCAGGAGGAGGGAGACTTCCTCTACCTAAGTTGTCCCTCCCTGCTCACTCTAAGCCTCTGAGGTCAGATGTGGATCAGGTTTCAGCACTTGTCTAGAGGCTTGGTGCTGTGTCCAGGTATAGAGGAGCTCTAGGACTTGCTGGAGGAAGGTATCCAGGCCTGAGCTAGATAGAATGGCTCAGATACATGACAGAGAAGTTCTCCACCACATCAACAAGCAACCTGCCTCTTTCTCTAGACTCCACTTTTAGGAGGTCTGCTTCTCAGATTTTTTTCCCTCTAGATAACGTTAGAGAATCTACCATGTGCCTGATCTTGTAACAGCCCTCAACAAATGTCAATTAGACTTGGTGATCACTGCAGAGTCCAGTTTTCCACTGGGAGAGTGCAGTTGAGTTAAGGCAGAAATGCAGATTATGGGATGGTGAACACCAGCCAGTCTGAGTCTTTGGTCCTCTGTGCAGAGGCTCTTTCACTCCCAAAGTCTGAATTCCAATAGTTCTGGGTCAAAGAAATAGTTCCAGGAGTAGCAGTTGAAATGTATGGGGTGCGGGGGTTCCCCTTTGCTTTATAAGTGGATATGCAGGATCGCTTGGCTCGGCCTGGGAGGAGGGGACTGGACCTACCTGGACTGAGTCTACCAGGTTGATCTCAGTCTGCGGGGAAGGCTTTGCCCTGGAGGAGGTGGGAATGGGGGGTGGGCTGGGGGGAAGGTGAGGGGGGCAGGAGGCGGGAGAACAAGGGAATCCGTGGCTATGTAGAACTGAATTGTATTGCAAAATAAAAATAAAAAAATTAAAAAAAAGAAAAGATAAGTGGAGTCTGAATCAGTACTTGTCTCTCTTCACTTTATGACCCTGATCTGATTTAGGCTGAGGGGCTTCTCTAAAAATTACCAATAGGAGAGAGAGAGAGAGAGAGAGAGAGAGAGAGAGAGAGAGAGAGAGAGAGAGAGAGAACTGGTTAGTCAAGTAACGGAAAGATCAACTCTTGGGAACCATGAATCCCTACAATCTATCTCCTCACTCTGACCTGTGGTGATATTTTATTTGTGCTATAACAAATAAAGCTTGCCTGGGGATCAGAGGAGAAACCAGCTACTATATTAAACATAGATGTCAGGCAGTGGTAGCACACACCTTTAATCCTAGTATTCAGGATGCAGAGATTCATCAGGATCTCTGTGAGCTTAAGGACACACTGGGAACAGAGCCAGGTGTGGTGGCACAGGCTTTTAATTCCAGCACTAGTTAACCATAGAGGACTGGAGGTTGGTACAGACAGACAGGAGGTGATAGATCTGGGCAGAAAGAGGAATGATGTAGCTGGGCAGAGAGAGGAAGTAAGATGGCAGGGCACAGAAAGGTGTATAATATGTGAGTATACAGGAAGTAGCTCTCTTGGGCTGAGCCTTCTTAGCAGTAAGAACTTGTAGCTGGCTTGTTCTATTCCTCTAATCTCTCAGCTTTCACCCCAATATCTGGCTTCAGGTTTTTTATTAATAGGACCATTTAGCCATTCATGTTACACTGACCCAGCTCTTTGCTTGTTATCCCCAGAGCAGTGTCTAGGGACAAATTGATTTATTTTGATCCATGTCCTGGCCTTGATCAAATGTTCTACTGAGTCCCAACACAGGGGGCAATATATCAGCTATTCTAGAGCATTTTGATCTCAATATGTCTACACACACTTACCAGTTATGTGGATCTAAATGGTAAACATGCCTACGTGGCTTATATCAATCCATATGACTGTCTTAGGACCTGAGTGTTTTGAGACCCTAACTTCATGAAGATAATGCCAAATAATGGCAACCTGGGGTCAGAAGTTTTACTTGAGGATCAATGCATAAATATTCCAATCCGTGGGGACAGGCAGGGCTTGGCAATTCTTATCCTCATGACTGTCTTTAGGGAATAATCATGTCAGAGACACCACTCCAGTTCTACTAGCAGAACTGAGCTCTCAGATAGCTTAGAAATTTGGAGCAATGGCTCTAGGTGAGCATCTTGTCCCATACCCTGTCCTTAGGACCAATGTGCTCCATTCACTGCATCTGAGGCCTCATCTTGGAAGTCACTTCCTTGTCTGAAGAGCCTGGGTTGCAGGAAGAACCCAGAGGCCCAACCTGGTGCTTTGCTGCTGAAATTTGACATGGAATATAAGTTTTGGGGATTTGTGAGCCCGGCTCCTGAGTCTTCTGCAGGTTGGATCCTAGTACAAGATATATTGGCCAGTATGTCAAGTTAACATGGATGCTGAAAGGGATCAGCAGAACAGAAAAGACACATATGTAAGCTCTGCACACAGGTAGAAAAAGAGGACTAGGACACTCCCACAGAGATGGCAGGATATGGGGAAGCTGTGCTCACTGGTCTTCCCTTAGACGGAAGATTACTGCCATGTGCTATTGTTGAAGGACTGTAGTGTTTGCTGGGAAATGTGCTTGTAGCATGATTCTTAAAAGGTCTTATTAATAAAAACAAACCTGGTGCCAGTTATTGGGGTGAATGCTGGAAGATCAGAGAAGCAGAACAAGCCACATCCAACTCATCTTGCCTATTCCTCAGCTGATCCTGTTTCCTCAGACTGGAAGTCTCTGTGTCCTCATCCAGAATGAATCTCAGCTGAACTGCTGCTCAGAAGCCTAAAAGCTTAACCAGCCAAAAGCTTCTAGTTCCTGGTCCTCACGCCTTATATACCTTTCTGCTTCCTGCCATCACTTCCTGGAATTAAAGGCGTGTGTCACCATGCCTGGCTGTTTCCAGTGTGGCTTTGAACTCACAGAGATCCAGATGAATCTCTGCCTCTGGAATGCTAGGATTAAAGGCGTGTGTGCTACCATTGCCTAACCTCTATGTTTAATATTGTGGCTGTTCTGTTCTCTGACCCCCAGAAAAATTTTTAGGGTGCACAAATATATTGGGGGACACATTATCACCACATGTGCTCCTTGCTTGACACAGATAGTCTGTTCAACAGATGCACATGCAGAAGATCCTCATCACATGCTTCAGAAACCTGATTTTTCTACCCTGTTCCCCTGCTTAGGGGCTCTGTTCCTAGTACTGCTTCAAGAGTTGGAGAATCTGTCATGTGCATTAACTCTTGGATCCAGAGAAGCACACAAGAGGAAATGCTCAATTGTGCTTTAAGACCCAAATGCTGTCTCTTCTATGAACATTCTATTGGAACTGGAGCAGAATCTCTGTCTCTCAAGTATTTCATAAAGGGTCCAGACAGTCAATGAGTTTAGTTTTACAGAGAATGCTGCTGATTTCATCTACACCATTCCTCTTGCTCTCTCCTCTGTGACCCTGTCTGTAGACAGGTGTTAACACAAGATTCCCTTACTTCATTTTGAAAGATTTCCAGTTTCATTGAAAGTGTGCTTATGCTTTATTCACTACTATTAAATTCTCTAGGGATTTAAGCAGTTTATCAATTGGTGTTACCCAATTGATATAACTTTCCTTACATAAACCTATTTCCTGTCTGAAATTCAAATACTTAGTTGATATTTCTGTAGAATAGTATTAGCATAGTACAGCTTTGTGCATCCCTTAGGCAAGTTAATTTTTAATTGGTTCATTGATTTATCAGATATTAATGACTTCCTTTGGAGACAGGGTCACAGTACGTAGCTCAGATTGATTTTGAACTTGCATACCTCCTGTTGGCAGAGCCTCTACTGTGCTAGTATTACTAACATATTGTAGCCCTTTGTCTGTTAGAAACCAGGCTTGGACTCTAACAAACTTGGTGAGAATACCACAGACATCCATGCTTGGACAATGGCAGAAACACTCCATACCTGTGTCAGTGAATGTCAATAACAGAAGACAATGACACCAGACTGAAATACAGAACTGAGAACTAATGTAATCCCTGTAGTACCATTAATCTAAACATCTCTTGATGGGATATCAGACTCAAGCCTGAACAGGCTGATGGTCAACATGAAAGAACAGCACAGACACTGGGCAGACCCTACATGTCTGGTTCACATGTCCTGGTGAACAGGTTTATTGAAAGATCAGGGATGAGGAGCTAGCAAGATGACACAGGAGGGAAGGGACTATGTGAAAGGAAGACTACAAGGAACAGCAGTTGTGCACACACAGGCCTCACCTGGCTCCACACAGCCTTCAACTCTTCCGAAAGGCAATGGAGTTAGCACAGCACACATGACTCAATAAGGTTCTGAGACTTTATTTTCTCCATCAAGTTTGACTCATCTTTACTACACTGATCAGACACCCACTCTGAAAAAAGTTGCACAACCATTAAAAAATGCTTAATTTCAAGAAAGATGCATGAAGTTGTAACTCAGTGAAAAGTAAATTTCAGTCAGGGATGGAGGTTTGCCAGCCCAACCTCTGTTGAAGCAGCAATAATGATTGGGGAAGGAATGATGATCAGTGTGTGGATGGGACTTATTGCTGCTCAATGCAGGGCTGAACTCATCACCTGTTTACACTGTGCTCTCAGGAGACAGACACACAGTCACAGTCAGATGCAGGAAGAGAAGTCATCAGGTCTTGAGACCACAGTGGGAAAAGGAGAAAACAGAATAAATCCTGTTAGGCTCAGTCCAGCTGTCTTATCCTGTAAAAGAGAAGAACAAGGAAGAAATTCAAATCAGTGTCTTCAATGGTGACACACTCAAACTGTCCCAAACCCAAGACTCCCCAAGCTCCTAAGTTCTATCCTCTGACGTCTCACATCAGGCCCTTTAGGTTGTCACTTCTTAAAGTTGTAACAGAAGGCTGTACATCCTAGAAACTTTACCTCCCAGTGGAAAGTGAGACAAGAAGAGAGCACAGCCCCTGAAGATGGAACTAAATGTTGAGGTATGGGCTGGCTGAGAATTTCCACGGGCTCTTATATACACTGCCACAGATTTCTCAGGTATGAGCCCCCAGTATAATGACTGGGAATCCGGAATAGAGCTGCCTCATTGTTTACCCCTGGAAAGAATCCATTTTCTTAGATTGCATAGAAGCATCAGGATCTAGAAGGCCTAGAGGGATCTCCTGGTCCTTATCTCAGGGAAGTTTGCAGAACTGTGACTACAGATCCAGAGAAAGATGAGGAAACAAGATAGTAGATTGTACACGAGGAGGACTAACTGGACTCCTGGATATGTGTTCTAAGCAGGAACCTTTTCCATCTGACCTCTGAGGGCTGCATCAGGTCTCTGCCATCTCTATCACTGCAGTGATGAATCTGTTCATTATTTCCTTCACAATAGAGTTAATGTCAGCACATCAGAACAAGATTGAATAAGCAACTGTGTGGAGGAAACTTTGCTCTCATGTGTCAGGGCACACTCTCAGCTGGACTTGATATTCCCATGGAGACTTGAACTCAGACCTTGCCCTTTCCTTACCTTTAGTCCTCCTCTTCCATATCAGAAAAGTCACCACAGCTCCCATAAGCACAGCTCCAAGAACCAGGCCAATAACAATTGTCATGATGGGGACAGAGGGCCAAGGAGGCTCTGACAGAGAATGGAATGGACAGTGAGGCCTCTGAGCTCCAGCTTTCAGTCATGACCCTGCTCCATTTCCTTCAAATACTCCAACTGTCTCTGTGACAGGCTCAGTGATCACACCTACATCTTACCCCATCTCACGGTAATGGGCTCACGCAGACCCTCATGGTGCACATGACATGTGTATCTCTGCTCCTCCCCAGCAGGCACCACCACAGCTGCCCACTTTTGGAAATTTCCATCTCCTGCAGGCCTGGTCTCTATCACCTCCATATCCAGAGTCTGGTTGCTCCCATCTCTGTGCCAGGTTAGGGTGATTTCAGCAGGGTAGAAGTCCAGGGCCCAGCACCTTAGAGTGATATTTCCATCAGCTCTGACCTTATGGATCACGTGCATTTTAGGGGTATCTGAAGGGAATAAATTAGAAAATTCAGGCTTTTTGCATTCTTCCTGAATATCCGTCACTGTGTATGTAACCTTGGTTTTAATGGATGAGACAATGGCTAGAAGGAGAGATGTGGACTCCACTCATCAGCCTAATCTCAGGATAAAGATGGGGTAATCTATTCCTTGGAAAGTTTCAGAATCACCATGAGCCAGCACAGAGCAGGGGACTCTAGATCGCCCTCTAGGAATGTCGACTTCTGGTACTGACAGGATGGAGACTCAGACTCAGCAACACTGGGCTCAGACCTCCACAGTACATGGGCAGTGAACAGGCATGACAGAGATCGTGGTTCACAAGGCAAATGGAAGGAAAAGGCTGCTTAATTGACAGACTGATCTATCCTGAGTGAAGGCTTAGCCCTCTGGAGAGTCCCTCTCTCTTGTTGAATTAGGAAACCCGTGACACTCTTCCCCTTTGATGCAAGACAGACTATTCCAGCTTCCCTGTGCTGAGGAGGAATCCTCAGGGGACAGGGGCTCCAGTCTCAGTTCAGGGTTGGCCGTTTCTTCCTTACCTGTTCTCAGCAAAATCTCCTTCCCGTAGTCCAGCTGATCGAAGAGCAAAGGCACACAACTAGTCTCCAAGGAAGTTTTCACAGAATTTGCAAAACCTGACTCCTCCCACTCCTGCCTCAGCACTTCAGCTGCCTTGCCAACTGCAGTCCAAGTGCTCAGGTTCTCATTCAGCACAAGGTAATCATGGCCATCCAAGATGAATTCATATTGTCCACGACTGAAGTATACTCCAGGAAGTATATCGCAGGCCATCAGGATCTGCAGTGTGTGATTTCCTGTCCAAGCCCATACTGTCAGCCACTCTCACAGGGCCAGGTCCCTTGGGGCCCTCCAGTGGCTCAGTCCCTCCCACTTGGCC
Source organism: Peromyscus eremicus (assembly GCF_949786415.1). Classification (NCBI taxonomy): domain Eukaryota; kingdom Metazoa; phylum Chordata; class Mammalia; order Rodentia; family Cricetidae; genus Peromyscus; species Peromyscus eremicus. The sequence goes on along the minus strand of NC_081432.1, from coordinate 1,196,281 downwards.
TTTGTAAATGGCCACATTTGTGCTTAAATTGTGCAGAAAACCAGTTCAGTGTCCCCAGGCTCTCTGTAGCCTAGTCTATTTGGGTCACATTTACTGGGGTAAATTCTGGATATGGGGGACTAGAGTAAACCCATAGGGAACTTTAGATTTGGGATTTCTTATTTGGGATCACTCACCACTTTCACTTTGATTGTAGAAGTGAAGCATTTTCTTCATTATGTCAGCGTAATAGTCCATTAGACTCAGGAAGTTCTTTGTCTTCTCTTCCCAATACTCTGGCTTCTGCTGATCCACCCATGGTGCACAGTGCTCCATACTCAGAGGCTCTTCTTTGCTGTTGAATCTCTCAAACTGCGTGTCACCCACAAAGGCCACAATGATGAATTGGGGCTCCAGGAGGCCAGGCCAGGTGAGCAGAGTGTGTAAAAGGCGCATGGAGTGTGAACCTAGGTGCAGTGGGCCTTTAGATCTAGAGTACCCCATGTAGTTCCCTATGAAGCTCCCCATATTGCTCCCAGGGGAGCAGCAAACAGAGGACCAGGGTTATAATATAAAATAAACCAGGGACCAGAAGGTCTTGGCTGGGCTAGGCGAGAGACAGATTTTCCTGTGCTGCAGCCCCAGGGGTGGAGTTCTTTTGTCTCCCAGGTTAGATCCTTTCCCTCCTGATATCCACACTCACCCTCTAGATGCCTGGTCATGGCCAGGTTGGCCAGGATCAGCAGGAGGAGAGCCTCAGAGAAAAAGGTCTTCATCCTGCTTGAAGAGTGGACACAGAGTCTCTGCTAGTGTGTGTTCAGTTTATAATCTTGATATGGAGAAGGCTGATTGGCTTCTCTAAGAATTCCCAATGGTAGTGATACAGAGCATTGTGGTTGGGTCATGAAAAGATGAACTCCTGGAAGAGGAATCTCCTGGGCCCTACTTTCCTCGCTCAGACTCAGCTCTGGGACCTGGGATCCTAGAAGCAGTGTAAGGGGACAAGTTGCATATCCTGTTCGTTGTCAGCCTCATCCTAGTTATAATATCCTTCTGAGTCTAGCTCAGAGGCCATTGTATCTTCCTTCTCACACCAAAATTTCAGGATGTCTACAGTGTCTTAGAAATTGATCATCTTCAAAGGTACTTATACTTGTGTGGATCATATGAATCCATGTTCACTACATTAGGAATTGAGAAGTTTAAAACCTTTGCTTCTTTGAACGTTAATGATAGAGTGCATGCAAGTAGAATATTTACAAAAAGTAAAGACTATTTTCCAAAATACAATGATATAATGAAACTGATAGATGTTTACATGTCTGCTGCCTGTACTTATCCTCATCTTTCCTACAAGACATATCTTGGATTATGATTCTCCTTTTTAACATTTTAGTCTCATGTACAGTTTAGGAAATATATCTTCACAAAAAATGTACAGGGAAAATACTTTTAAGATTTTGTTGTTATATTTTGCTTAGATGTATGTTTGTTTGGCTATGTGTGTGTGAATGTTGGAAGTGCAGTAGCCTGTGGAGCTGAGGAGAGGCTCTTAGTGACTCTGGAGTAGGAAGGACAGGAGGTTGAGTTCCCAGATTCCGAGACTCCAACTGTGTCGTCTACACAATTTAGCCATCTCTCTGATGGGGATGAGTGGTTTTTTTTTTTTTTTTTCAAGACAGGGTTTCTCTGTGTAGCTTTGCGCCTTTCCTGGATCTCGCTCTGTAGACCAGGCTGGCCTCGAACTCACAAAGATCCGCCTGCCTCTGCCTCCAGAGTGCTGGAATTAAAGGCATGCGCCACCACCGCCCGGCTGGGATGAGTGTTTTTATTAACGTATTCAAATCATTTTATTTTTATCCTCCCCTCTTTTGATTGGCCTACAAGTCACAGACATCCACATGTCTCTGTCCCATGAATACTGAGAGAAATACATTTGTCATTATGCCAGGCTCACTGGAGATTTTTATCTTTGATATTTCACTTGTTTCATTCAGGTGTTTCTTACATTCTGGAACTTAAAATATTATTGAATCCTTCATAGTTTGCTGCATCCATGTCCATAGGAGACTCTCATTCATTGAGCACATTTTGTGTTATTAAATTTTATATTCAAAATTAGAATATTATTGACTGAGTTCATCCGTGTGCATATATTTATTTGAATTTATATTTTAAATGATGGGTTGGGAATGAGTGCAGAGTGGTCCTTATTCACTTTACCGCTCTCATATTCAGGATGAGGCTGACTGGCTTCTCTATAAAATGCCAATGGGAGTGACAGAGACCAGAAGTGTCATGGAAATCTTAATGACTGGGACAGGAATCTCCAGAGCCCTAATTCCCCACCACAGATCCAGCTCTGTGCCCTGGTATCCTGGGAGCAGTGTCTGGGGACAAGTTGTTTACCCTGACTCCTGTAATTGTCTTGTTGACATGCTTTTGAATCCTAGCACAGATGCTGATCTGGATGACAGAATCAAGACAGAAATGGACAGCAAAGATCTATGTTGATTGGTGAAGCACCCAGCTCTGGTTCCTGAGCTGGGGTTCCCATGGCCTCACTGTTATGTCATGGTTCTTTCCTGTCTAGCACAGTCCACCTTTAATAAGCCTTGGCTTCCTGGTGATCTTATCTCATGAGAGTCTGAGGGAGGCAAGGAAATTAGGATGGGAGTTGGCTGCTGTGTCAGAGGTCATACAGTCCATGTCCACAGAGAACGTAGAGGAGAAGAGGCAGGAGCTGAGGAGGATAATGTGCTACTGACAGAACTCTGAAGATTCCCATCTCAGACGTAGGTGAAATACCTTTGTGTGATACCAGGCTGATCCTTCCAAAGATGCCCAAACCCAGGCATTGAGCACAATACTCTGAACACACATGGGGGAACTTCTAAATACATATTACACAACTTGGGAGTGCAATGGATACCATTTCATATCTTTGAGACTTAGGACTCAGGATTCTTTCCTAATACCCTTTTATTGAGTTCTATATAGATGTGACCTCCCCTTGCCTCATCTGTGTCCACCCAACCATCATTCTTTATTTCTGATCTTATCTTGGTGACAGAGTTTGGGGCTGTGTCATGGGGCAAGCCACATGGCTGCATAACTGTGGCTTGAGCAGGGAGAGAGATGGAAAGCAACAGGCATGCTGGATAGGGAGGACTTCTTCCTTACCTGAGACGCCACCTCCCTCCTGACTACAGAGGCTGTGAGGTCAGATGTGGCTCAGATTTCACATCTTGTCCATAGATTTGGTGCTGTGTTCCAAGTGTAGAGGGGCACACACACACACACACACACACACACACACACACACACACACACACAAAAGAAGATCTCCATCACATTAACATGCAATCTGCCTTTCCTTCTCTAGTCTCCAGTTTTAGGGGATCTGCTTTTCAGACTTACTCCTCAATAAGTGACAGAGAATGTGCCAGGTGAATCAGCTTGTTCCAGGCCCTGGGATTCAGCAATGGAAGCAGGCAAAAGTCACCACCCTTGGATTTTGAAAAGATCCTAGGTGGTAAAAGTGCTAAGTGCTATACCAATGGAACTGAGTTCATTTTGAAGCACTCCAAAAGGGTCACGTACAACCTTCTGTTCCTCCAGGTCCACAGGATTTGATGTCCTCTCCTAGATTCCATAGGAACTCCCAATCGATTGGCATGTACTACATATACACAAACGTACACATAAGTAAAAACTAAAAACTAAACCATAAAAAACAGTGCTCTCTGTCAAAAACAAATTTGGGCAGTTGTGAAGTTGTCTTTCATGCCCAATAGTGGTTTGGATTATCCTGCTCTTAAATTGTTGTGACAAAACACCATAACCCAAAAAAACTTGAGGAAGAAACAGTTTATTTCATCTGACAAATCCTAGGTCACATTCCATCACTGAGGATGTTAGGGCAGGAACTCAAAGTAGGAACATGTATCAGAAACTGAAGCAGATTCCATGGAGGATTGCTGCTTACTGGCTTCTTCAGACTGCTTTCTATATCATCCAGGACCAATTGCCCAGCATGGACAGTGAGTTGGGACCTCTCACATCAATCATTAATTAAGAAAATGCACTACAGATTTTTTCTACAGGCAATATGGGTGGAAGCCTTTTATCAACTGAGCTTCCTCTTCATATGCAATTCCATCTTGGGTCATATAAACAAAACTAAAATAAAAGCCAGGACAAGGTTTGAATGATAAAATCCCCTCTAGGCTCAATTGTTTGCTTATTTGGTCCCAAGTGTTGGTGCTCTTGGGAGAAGTTGTGAAACTACCTGATCTGGAGCCTCGCTGGAGGAATCCTTCATGTCCTGAAAATGTTCTCTCACAATCACAGCTCACCTTCACAGTAAGGCCATGCTGAATACCCTTATATAAAACAGTCACCTGACCTGTCCCACACCCATACTGTGGATCACCTGTCACCTACCACTTGGCCCCTCCTCTATGAACACTGTCCTTTGTGACTCTGCAGAGTGTCTTCTCTCCTTGTTCCACACAACACATAAACTCCAGGCTGGTTTGACGTTTGAGACTGCTTGTAGTTCTTTAATGGTTTCTACATGGAAACACTTCATATTTTTATGTAATAGCCCTCAGCAAATATCAATTATATTTAGTGATCACTGCAGAGCCCATTCTCCACTGGGGGAAAGAGAGAGTGTAGTTGAGTTAAGTCAGAAATGCAGATTCCCAGACAGAGAACACCAGCCAGGTCTGTGCAGAGGCTCTTTCCCCAGTTGTCAAAATTTAGGTAGCCATGATTATGTTTGCCTATGAGTATAGTGGGATTCATTCCTGAGACACTGTTGTTAGTACAGACAGTAGTCCATTGAGTGTCTCTGCCAGCCCATAACTCCTTGTTGAATTTAATCTTCAGTAGGATTTGTCCTGATCTTGTATTTCTTTCCATTGAAGGGAAAGAACCTACGATGTTTATCCTCCAGGTTAGCATTAACAAGTTATACTCTGTAGGCCCTGCTTGGTCCAGGGCAAGAATCAATGGATGAAACCCTGGGTGATGGGGACTCTTGGGATTAGAACAATTTGAGTGAACATGTGAATGGCTGTTCAGCATATCACCATCCACAGGCTATCAGCTGAATTTCTCCTTCATGTTTTCTTCTACAGGATAAGGCAGCTGCCTTATGTGGCACTGAGGCATACAGTATTGCTTCTGGAGTCTCCTTTTCCTATTGTGGCTTCAAGAGCTGGTGACTTCCCTTTCTGAATTGACTGTGACTATGTGTCTGTCTCCTGTGAGCAAGATGTAAAGAGGTGACAAGTTCAGCCCATCCCTGAACATCAACACTCTCCATCCCCACCCTGACAGGTGTGTCTTCCCCAGTCATCTCTCCTGTTCCAGTAGGAGCAGGGCTGGGAAACCTCCATCCCTGGTTGAACTTTAGTTTTCACTGAGTGAAACTGAGTTATAACATGTCTACAGTCCCACCACAGAGGAGGCTTTGTCAAGAGGATTGTTGCAAGTTCAAGATGAATTGGGCTATGTACAGAGACCCTATATTTAAAGTAAGTCACTAATATTAATTAATTAGATATTTAAAAATTATACAGTATGAGGGATGGACATAGCTCTAATACGCTAATACCAATCCAAAAGAACCTCACCTATATATTTGTACTTGTATTTCAAACAGAAAGCATATCAATGTAAGGAAAGTTATGTAGAATAAATCAATCCAGCAATGCCTGAGAAGAAAAAGCTTAAATCCCCAGGGGATGTCATAGCAGTCCTTAATGCTGAAGCATTGACAGCAGAGCATCCAATCAAGTTCAATGAAATTACAAACACTTCAGAAAGGAATCATTGAACCCTCTGTCATCACCCATCTGCAGAGAGGGGACAGAAGCCAGAATGTCAAGTATGGTGTCACGGGAATTAATAGCATAATCAGAAACACTAACCTCACTGACATATATAGACCATTTCTGCATTGTGTGACAGGCATAAATTCTGCTCAGTTACCACAACACATCCAGCTATAGAGACCACATTAGATGCCCTAAAGCATACTTCATCATTTTCTCTTGTTGGCTCTTCTGGATCTAGAGGCAGTGGTGGTTTGTTTGAGAATGCCACCCACAGGATCATTGATTTGAAAACTTTGTCACCAGGAAGTGACACTACTTGAGAAGCATTAGGAAGTGTGACTTTGTTGGTGTAGTTGTGGCCTTGTTGGAGGAAATGTGTCACTGTTGGGGGGGGGGTGCAGGGGGGGTTGTTCTTTGGGGTTTCAAATGCTCAAGCCAGACAAGAACTACACCAGTGAGTACTCCAAATATTCAGGACCTACCCATTTCAGCCTAGGGCTTAAAAAGGTAAACCCCACAAAGTTACAGTTTTGGGTTTTGCAAATGTGTTTTTGAGCAGAGTAAGTAAGTTTGATGGTCAGAGGAGGACAAATAGCAAAATAGCATCGTGGTCCTCATCTTGAGTGATGAGCAGAGATTGACAGTTCACTTTTCATTTTATGAGCCTGACATCGGGGAGGCTGCTTGCCTTTTTCTAGAAATCTCTATGGGAGTGCCAGAGACCTGTGGGTTGGGTGATGGAAAGATGAACTCTTGGGGCTGCATCTCTTAGAGTCCTGCTTTCCCACCTCAGACCCAGCTCTGAGACCTGGTGCCCTAAAGCAGTGTTGTCTACCCTGATCCCTGTGCTGCTCCTGTTGACAACATCCTTCTGAGTCTTCTCAGTTTGGGGAAGAATGAGTCAGCAATTCCCAATCTGAATAACTGTCTTGTAGGACGATGACAGAAACACCTCTTGCTGGTGTCAAAGACTGGGGACCCCGCAGTTCCCTGCACAAATGTGGAATAATAACTGATGGTTCTGACACCAACCTCGATCTGGAATCTGACTGTGAAGCCAAGTTCCCTGATACTGCATGAGGCTCTGAACATATCTGAGTCCTTCTGATCACACACCCTGGCAAAACAGACTTACTGGAAAAGCAGGGAAGTAAGGATTTGTGAAGAAGACATAGCTGAGAGTGACATGGAAAGGCCATGGTGGCCTAAGCCATAGATAAAGCATATCCCTGCCCGTACTTGGTTGCACAGATCCTTAGTCTTTGACCGAAACAGGAAACACCTGGGGAGAATGATTCCAGACACATACTCAGTATTGAAGACAGGTCTCATTCCCTGTAGATACAGGAAACAAAAACAGATGAGTCTGGGATGCCCACTTCCTCAGGATGGAGGACAACAGGACATACAGCAACGGTCCTCTAGAATCTACAGGGAACACTTTCCAAGTTCAGGAGCAGCTGTCGGAAGTAGTGAGTGATGACCAGACGTCTCTAAAAATATCAGCAACTTAAAGAGGGAAATTTTACAAACCAGAACAGGAAATATCTTCAGTTTCTAAAGTAGGATTAGGGTGTTTATAGTGAACCCCCACCCTGTGAGAAGGAGTTTTCAGAGCCCTGTTTATGTCAGCCCTAGAATATCTCCATAGTTCTAACAGTAACAACTATTTAAAGGGCACTAGATATATGGCCCAGTGATTAAAAGCATTGGTCACCCTTCCAGGAAAACTGAGTTCAATTCCCAGCACCCAATTATGCACTTAGAACCATCTCTGTCTGGTCGCAGGGTAACCAAAGACCTTTTCTGGCCTCCCCAGACACTGAGCATGAACATGGTGTACAGAAATACATGCATAGAAATGTTTCATACAAAAATAAAAATGAGCCAGGTGGTGGTGCATGAATTAAACCCAGCTCTCAGGAGGCAGAGGCAAGCATACCTCTAAATTCTAGGCCAGGGCCACAGGAGGCCAGCCTCAGAGCAAAGAACATAGAAATAGCATATCGGGAGGGAGTCCAGACTGGTCCTTATCTGTTTTATACCTCTGATCTTCAGGATGATGCTTCTCTAAGAAATTTCAGTGGGAGTGACAGAGACCTTATGGGTTGAGTCATGGAAAGATTAACTACTGTGAGAGGAATCTCTAAAGCCCTGCTTCCCCACTCAGACCCAGCTCTAGGGCCTGGTATCCTGGGAGCAGTGTCTGGGGACCAGTTGCTTACTGTGATCTCTGTACTGGTCCTGTTTACAACATCCTTCTGAGTCCTAGCCCAGATGCTGATGTAGCTGACAGAATCAAGGAAGGAAAGTAAAATAAAGGGCTATGTACCTCACTGGAGTGTCCATCTCTGGGGCCAGATACAGGGGGTTCATTGCCTCACTGTTGTGTCAGTTTTTTATTGGCCAGCTGAGGGCACCTGTACTAAGCCTTGGCTTCCTGGTGATCAGAGATCACAGGGTTCTGAGGGAGGATGAAGGAATTTAGGATGGGAGTTGGCTGCTCTGTCAGTGGCCATGCACACCATGTCCAAGAAAGGCCAAGAGCAGAAGCAACAGGAGCTGAGAAAGATAATGTACTACTGACATATCTCTGATAATTTCCAATGCAAAAATCACCCCAGTGTCTCCTGTGACACCAGGCTGACCCTCCACAGACCCTCAAGACCCAGACATGCAGCACAATACTCTATATACCCACGAGAAGCCTTCTATAGAACATCATACCACCCATGTTTTGACCACCATTCAGTGTCTGTAAGATTAAGGACCTGGATGTACTTTCTCTTAACATTTCTTTGGGTCCTATGCAGATGTAGCCTCCTCTTGCCCCATCTGCGTCCATTCAGACATCATTGCTTAGTTCTGATCTTATATTGGTGCCAGAGTTTGGGTCTGTGGCCAGCGGCAGCTTCCATGGCTTATAGCTGTTGCATGATTGGGGGAAATGGGAAGCTTCAGACCTGCAGGAGGAAGGAGACTTCCTCTACTTAGGTTGTCCCTCCCTGCTGACTCCAGGGGCTCTGAGGTCAGATGTGGATCAGGTTTCAGCACTTGCCCAGAGGCTTGGTGCTGTGTCCAGGTATAGAGGTGTCTCTAGGACTTGCTGGAGGAAGGTATCCAGGCCTGAGCTGGATACAATGTCTCACATACATGAGAAAGAAGGTCTTCACCACATTAACAAGAAAACCTGCCTTTCCTTCTCTAGGCTCCACTTTTAGGAGGTCTGCTTCTTAGATTTACCCCTAGGTAACACTGGAGAATCTCCCAAGTGCCTGGCCTTGCAATAGTCCTCAACAAATATCAGTTAGATTTGGTGATCACTTTAGAGCCCAGTTTTCCACTATGGGTAAAAGGACAGTGTAACATGAATTTTTTTTTAACGGTTTTCATAAACATCTATTTCATCATTGGTGGGTAGCACATTTAACAGTTAAATACATTTAAATAATGTATAGGTGGCTGCATGCCAGCAGCACTGATAACTAGATAACTATCCAACTAGAAACTAGCCAACAGAAAACTCTCTAAATATTTAAAATACAGCTCTTGTTTAATCATCCTTTGATTTTATCACCTTCTCGGGGGAAGGAGGAGCCTGCTGGTCACATGGAAATATATTAAGGCCAAATCTTCTCATAATCCTTTCCCAGAGTTTTCTTTCTACTGGATTAAGCTTCCAGTTCCAAGGCAATCCTGAGTTTGTGGCCTCCAGCATTAAAGCTCTTCCCATCTACCAGAGCAGACAGTGTAAGCTTCCCACCAGGCTGCAGAGTCTGAGTATAGCCCACTCCAATTAAACTGGAGTTGTTGATTTTTGCAGAAATGGAAACAGTGGGATCAGGTTTCAGCACTTGCCCAGAGGCTTGGTGCTGTGTCCAGGTGTAGCGGTGTCTCTAGGACTTGCTGGAGGAAGGTATCCAGGCTGCAATCTGGTATTTAGATGCAATCCCCAAACAAGTGCACTTGGTACCCGATATCCAGGCAAGGTTTTCTGAAGTATCAAAATCTTCACATACTTTCTGATAAATTGATCCTCCAAATTCTGTCTCATTATTGACATTAGCATGAAGCTGGAAGTCCCCAGTTCTGCAACCTACTGCAGTTACTCCTTGTCAGCTTTGACTTGGCACTGTCAAAGGTCATCTGGCACCCAGCAAGCCAGCCCTCGTAACCAAAGACAGCTGAGCCATGGATCTCAGGTCCAGCAAAATCAAAGTCAACATCACAGCCAAGGTTTATACACTCCCTCTTGTAAGCAGACTTGATTTTACCACTTTTCTTTCCTGTGTTTGGTGAAAAGGTAGTATCAAATGCCAGCTTCAAACCTTGACAGATCTGGTCTTCAGTTGCAATCTCTGTCCCCAGAGTGTTATTGGTGTTCCATTTTTTTCTGTGAAAGTCAGACCATACTCATACTCACACTTTTGTATTTGGTTTCCAAGGTCCCACTAACTTCACCAGTGTCCGTATTAGATGAACCAGATGTTGAAAATTCCACACCACTGCATGACTTCATTTTCACATCCAGCTTTACCAACCCAAAGCCAAATCCTTTGTTGAAAATATCTCTGGCGGCTTTGTCGAGGTCCGCGTAGGAGGAAGGGATACACATTGGCCGTGGGCATGTTGGTATACAACCGTCTGCCATAGCAAAACCATGGGAAAAGTTGATCTACGGGTGTCCTGAGTGGCGTTACCTCGGCCCCTCTGCTAAACTGAGGCTGCTCCGTTATCTGGAGATTGCGCTTCACCCACCATAGCTTGACAGTTCCTCAACTGAAAGGAGAAGATCCTGTCTCCACGAATCCTCAAACTGAATGCCCCTGACTCCTCAGGCAAAAGGGTGTAACATGAATTCTAATTGGTCTTAATAATAAAAACCCGGAGTCAGATATTAGGGTAATAACTGAAAGACCAGAGAAACAGAGCAGCCAGCCACTAGAGTTCTTACCTCTACTGAATCCTCAGCCTGAAAGGAGACTGAGCTCCTGTCTCCTCCCACCTCATATTCCTCTCTCCGCCTAGCCATATCGCTTCCTGTGGCCACCCCCTAGTGCTGAGATTAAAAGTGTGAGATCCCATGCGCTGGGATCAAAGGTGTGTGCCACCACTGCCTGGTTATGTTTCTCTTTTAAACTATTCCATAGCCCAGGGTGGCCTTGAACTTCTGATCTTCCTGCTAATTCCTACCAAGTTCTGAGATTATAGGTGTGTGAAACCATTGCCTGTCCTCTATGACTATCTAATGGGTAGCTCCACTCTCTGATCTTCAGGTGAGCTTAATTTTTTAAAGCACAAACAAAATATCACCACTGGGAGAGTGCAGTTGAGTTAAGGCAGAAATGCAGATGTTGCGATGGTGAACACCAGACAGTCTGAGCCCTTGGTCCCCTTTGCAGAAGCTCTTTCCCTCATAAACTCTGAACTCCCATAGATAGTTCTGGGTCAAAGACATAGTTTCAGTACCAGCAATTGAAAGGTATGGGGTCATGTGTTCCCTTCTCCTTTATAAGTGGAGTCTAAGTCAGCACTGGTCTCTCTTCACTTTATGACCCTGATTTGGTTTAGGCTGATGAGCTTCTCTAAGAATTACCAATAGAAGAGAGAAAAGGAATGGTCAGTTGTGTAAAGAAAAAGATCAGCTCTTGAGAACATGAATCCCTACAACCCATTTCCTCACTCTGACCCAGCTCTTTGTCTTGGTATCCCCAGAGCAGTGTCTGGGGACAACTTGATTCACCCTGATCCATGTTCTGGCTTTGATCAAGATGTTCTTCTGAGTCCCAACACAAGGAGAAATATGTCAGCTGTTCTAGAGCATTTTGATCTCAATATGTCTACACACATTTAGAAACTATGTGAAACTAAAGGTAAACATGCCTACATGACATATATCAATCCATACTGACTGCCTTAGGAATTGAGAATGTTGAGACTCTTTGTTGAAGATAATGCCAAATAATGGCAACCTGGGGTCAGAAGTTTTATTTGAGGATCAATACACATTTGTTCTTATCAGTGGAGACATGCAGGGCTTGGGAATTCTTATACTTCTGATTGTCTTTAGGAGACAACCATGTCAGAGACCTATGCTTTGGTGACTACTGTGAAATCCTCTAGGGATTTAAGCAGTTTTTCAACAGGTAGCGCCCCATTTTATATATTCCACATAACTTTCCTTACATAAACCTATTTCCTGTCTGAAATTCAAATACTTAGTTGAGATATCTGTAGAATGGCAGTAGCGCAGAACAGCTTTGTCCAATACTTACGATTTTTTAATTACTTTTTAAATTCTTTTTTTATTTATCAGATTTTAATGACTTCACCTGGAGACAGGGTCTCAGGATGTAGCCCAGGTTGATCTTGAACTTGCAAATCTCCTGTTGGCAGAGCTCCTCCTGCTGGCATTACTGACATATTACAGCATCTAAAGGCTGTCAGAAACCAGGCTTGGACTCTAACAAATTTGGTGAAAATACCACAGACATCCATGGTTGGACAATGAAAGAAACATTCCCAACTATGTCAGTGACCATCAACAAGAGGAAGCAGTGACACCAGATCGAAATACAGAACTAAGAACAAATGTAATTCCTGTAGTACCGTGAATCTCAACATCTCTTGATGGAATATCAGAATCATGACTGCCAACATGAAAGAACAGCACAGACATTGGACAGATCCTACAAATGCCTGAGATCTTTTGATCATATGTCCTGGTGAACAGGTTTATTGAGAGAAAAGGGATGAGGAGCTAGCAAGATGGCAGAGGTGGGAAAGGACTATATGAAACCCCAGGGTGGAGGGTGTAATTGTGCACACACTGGCCTCACATGTCTCCACACAGCCTTCAACTTCAGGAGAGGTAATGGAGTTACCTCAGACTGGCCACACTGGAAACAGCCAGGCATGGTGACTCACGCCTTTAATCCCGGAAAGCGAGCCTTTAATCCCAGGGAGTGGTGGTAGAAAGCAGAAAGGTTTATAAGGCGTGAGGACTAGAAACTGGAAGTATTTAGCTGGTTAAGCATTTGGCTGGTTAAGCTTTGAGCAGCAGTTGAGCTGAGACCCATTCTGGATGAGGACTCAGAGGCCTCCAGTGTGAGGAAACAAGACCAGCTGAGGATCTGGTGAAGTGAGGAAGCTGTGGCTTGTTCTTGTTCTCTGATTTTCCAGTGTTCATCCAATACCTGGCTCAGGTTTGATTTTATTAATAAGAACTTTTAAGACTCCTGCTCCAGTGAGGGAGTTAATGGAGGGTAGTGGGTGGGGGGATGAGAACATAAGGGACCGAGATGGTTGAATTGGAACAGGGATGGAGTGGGAGAGCAATGAAAGAGATACCATGAGAGGGAGACATCAAGGAAACAGGGAGAAACCAGGTGCTAGGGAAGTTCCCAGGAATCCACAAGGATGACCCCACCTTAGACTATTAGCAATAGTGGAGAGGGTGCCTGAACTGGCCTACCCTGGTAATCAGATTGGTAAATACCCTAACTGTCATCATAGAGCCTCCATCCAGTAACTGATGGAAGCAGAGGCAGAGATCCATAGCCAAGCACTAGGCTGAGCTCCAGGAGTCCAGTTGAAGAGAGAGAAGAGGGATTCTATGAGCAAGGGGCATCAAGATCTTGATGGGGAAACCTACAGAGATAACCAAACCAAATAAGTGAGAACTTATGAACTGTGGACCAATAGCTGTGGAGCCTCCATGGGACTGGACTAGGCACTCTGTATAGGTGAGACAGTTGTTTAGTTTGACCTGCTTAAGGGGACCCCTGGCAGTGGGATCAGGATCCATTCCTGGTGCATGAGTGGTCCTTTTGGAGCCCAGTGCCTATGGTGGGACACCTTACACAGCCTTGGTTCAGGGGGGAGGGGCTTGGAACTGGTTCAACTGAATGTACCAGGATCTGCTGACTCCCCATGGGAGTTCTTGCCTTGGAGGAGGTGGAGATGAGGGGTGGGTTGGGGGGAAGGCTGGGGGGAGGGCAGGGGAAGGGAGGAGAGGGGCATTTATGGTTGGTATGTAAAATGAACAGAAAATTCCTTAATAAAAATAAAAAGAATTCTCAGCTTCTTCTCTAGCACCATGTCTGCCTGCATGCTGCTATGCTTCCTGCCATGATGATAATGGACTAAACCTCTGAACTGTAACCAAGCTCTCACAATCAAATGTTTTTCTTTACAAGACTTGCCGTGGTCATGGTGTCTCTTCAGAGCACTAGAAACCCTAACTAAGACAGTGGCCTGTTTGAAAAACAAAAGAAAATAGCTATTGTAGTGTTTGAGGGTAAGGGTTTTACAATCACTGTGTGGATGGTTAAAAAGGTGTCAGGTGGGGCTGGAGAGCTGGCTCAGTTGGTTAAGAGCACTGGCTTCTCCTCCAGAGAACTGTGCTTCAATTCCCAGCACCCACAAGGCGGCTCACAGTATTCTTGGATCTCTGAACTAAGCACTCAGACACCAATGACATTGCAAGAGAGCAGTGGACCAGTGTGGATGGAGCCAGGACAGCTCCTAGTATAAGAGTAAGAGCTAGACAATGGTAAGCCTGAGCTAATGGCCGAGCAGTTTAAATAATATAAGCATCTATATGTTTATTTTATAAGTGGGCTACAGGACTGCTGGGGATTGGCAGGACCCGGAGAGAAAAACTCTAGCTACAAATGGCGCCCAATGGGTTGGCAAGAGTTTCCACCTAAAACCTGAGGAAAAAAGATTCTAAAATGGAGCTAAAAACAGCTTCCCAGTTGTCTCTCTCAAGTTGGCAGGTTCCTGGCATACGCGTTTCACCGGCAGCACGGTGGGAAGGGAGCATCTACAAGTGGCACATTATGCAGCATGGTAGATTTAGTCTTTGCTAGTACAAAAAAAAAATAAATAAAAAAAGAGGTTTCTGGGCTACACGCTGCTTTGATAGAAGCATAGAACCACTGTTTCTAAGAGTTGATGGCTCCCAGAGCTAGCGGTGGCCCAGAGCTGGTGGTAAACATACCACCGCCATGTTGGGAAGCTGAGGTGGCTGGAGCCACCAGCCAAAGCTGCTATTTTAGCCCTAGTAATGCTGCAGTTTAAAACAATAGATCCACAATAAGACAGATTCAGATAAAATAGTTTACAATGTATATAAAAGTGTACATAGGCTTAAAAATATATACAGTTATATAAACAAATAGATAGTTTTTAAAAATAAAATATTTAAAGAGACAATAAAGGTAATATAAAAAATAAGCCACGTAAAGATGGCTATCACACAGAAAATCTGGATTGTGTTGTCTTTGGGATTTTCAACTGCAGAAAAACATTTGATTGTAAAAGCTATTGAGTTAAGCAAATATGTATATTTTAAAGGTACCTTGACTTCAAAATTTGGATGTAAGGATATGTTGCTTTGGAAAGGAGGCTCTGCTTTTATTTCCACAGAGAGCCAGAGGCTATGGATTTGTTCCAGATTAAGATACATCAGATTTGACCAACCAAGACCCCCTGAAAAGTCTCCGATGACACCATGGCCCAGATAATCCAACATCCAGAACGGTTTCAAGGCAACTGGCTCAGGTGATACACCCTCACAGACTACTCCATAATCCTAAAATTTTCTTTGTGTCCCCATAAGATACAGCGCCCCCCTCCAGCAGGAAGTAGTAAGAGAAGCTATGCCCAAATTCCCAAATATACCAAGCTGGCTTTGGAGATGGAATTGGCTCACTCCTTCTCTAAACCCAAACATATTGCTAAAAAAAAAAAAAAAAAAAAGTTAAGAAATTCTTTTGTCCCATATCAGAAGAGCCCTCTGGTGTGGGACAGAGAAAAACCAATATTTTTATTTAAATCAGGTTGATTATAAATGCAATCTCTTTCTAAAGAAGAAAAGGGGATACGATATAGATATGATAGGATGAAAGGGTAGATTATTGAATCTACTTTTAAAGAGCAACTTGTTTAAAATGTTTTACATTGGTATGGATTTTAATTTATTGATACAAGTTTAACCTTAATTTTGTTATATTGTATATATATTTCTATTCTCGTTTGAGGTATTATGTTTATGTAACTTATTTAAATTGTAATGGATAATTAAGAAATACAGACTAATAATTGGCCTTCTATGATAGTCAAACTTGTAGCATGTTAATTAAGTTTTCTAGGTATACATAGATATAATTCAATTAGGTAGGTAATCTTCAAACACTTCAAAGACCTACAGAATATGGCATTTAAAATGTTTTAGAAATTTAGACTTTCTGGATAATGAGACATGTCTGCTCCTGACAGCACCGATTTACTTCAGAGAGGAAGATGGGCATCAAAAACACTCCATAAGGAGTTTATCTTCTTTTTGGCAAAAATAGCCATTTGGGCAAGAAATTGTTCTTGCCTGGACTGCTTGATCAACTGGACATACAGGACCCATAGGAAGGTGACCACTGAATTTTGCTTGACAAAATGGTCCTTCAGGTTCCTGCTTCACAGAGGAAACTGCCAAACATTCCACAGGACACAGAGAGAAATGACTGAGAGACTCTAGGCCTGTGGGCTGAAGACAGATGCCCCAACAACACCTAATGTTACAGAGGAACATTAGGTGACTGTCCCAGCTGCCAGCTGTCTCTGTCTACTCTTGCAAGACTCCCAAAAGTTGCTTACATCCTTCTCCTGTTTCTCGGGTAATAGTATATCCTTCTGGGGTCTTTGATGTAGTTGAAGACTAGATAGTTATAATTTCCTCAGTTATGATAAAAGATAAGTTAGATATAAAACCTTAAACTCACAAATATAAGATAGATAGGATATCTTCTTTAATATTGTAACTGTAATTCTTGTTTGATAATTGTTTTGTTATATGTAATTTTACTATATTGAAATTAAAACCTTCCTTTCTGAAAAAAAAAAAAAGAAAAAGGGGAAGTGCTGTGGATGATTGATTGATAAATAAAACACTGATTGGCCAGTAGCCAGGCAGGAAGTATAGGCAGGACTAGAAGAGAGGAGAATTGAGAGAACAGGAAGGCAGAGAGGTGGAGACATGATGTAAAGGCAGTAGGTAAAGCCACGGAACACGTGGTGACATATAGATTAACAGAAATGGGCTGAGTATAAGAGTAAGAGCTAGACAATGGTAGGCCTAAGCTAATGGCCAAGCAGTTTAAATACTATAAGCATCTGTATGTTTATTTTATAAGTGGGCTATGGGACTGCTGTGGCTTGGTGGGACCCAGAGAGAAAAACTCTAGCTACAGCTTCTGAAAAGCCTCTGTCTCTGGCCCAGTTTTCACTCTCATTTTATACCCTGAAGCCACAATGTGTGGCAGACAGACAAGTGAGATTCTACAGAAGCATATGTGACAGTCAGCGGGATGTTAAGGGCAGTGACCCATTGTTTCAGCTGTTTCTCCAGATCTTTCTGTTTCTAGTAGGAACTGAAGTCATGCTTAGAAACAAACAATACAAGCTGAGCGGTAGTGACATGTGCCTTTAATCCCAGCACTCAGAGGACAGAGAGAGGTGAATCTGAGTTTGAGGTCAGCCTGTTTTACACAGTGAGTTCCTAGATAGCCAGGGGTACACAGAGAAACCCTATCTTGAAAAACAAAACAAAAGAAAGAAAGGGAAAGAAATTAGCAATATACACAGGGCTTTAAGTAAATCATTAAATAAATCAATGTAAAAGTATCTAATAATTGGTCTTTTTTTATCTTACTCTTCTTCAACAAGTCCTTAAATAACTCCAGTTCCATGGTATCTGTTGTCACCTATTGGTCTCCAACAGCACTGCATGCATTTGGTGTACAGGTATATATATATATATATATATATATATATATATATATATATATATATATATATATGTGTGTGTGTGTGTGTGTGTGTGTGTGTGTGTGTGTGTGTGTGTGTGTGTGTATGAAAATTACTAAGGAATCAGGCTTATTTTGGGGACTCACAAAAGACATATTTAATTCATCTTATGAACTATAGACTGAACTGTGGTATACAACCAAAACATATAGGTTTAAAAGGGGAATAGAGAGCTGGAATGTAGCTCAGTCGGTATAGTGCTCGCCCAACATGCAGAAAGCCCTGGGTTTGACCCCCAGACAGCACAACCAGCTGTGGTATCAATATCTATAAACCTAGTACTCTGGAGTTGACTGTTACATAGTGAGTTTGAGGCCAGCTTGGGTACATTGAAACTGTCTCATTTAAACAAAACAAAACCATGGGAGCTGGGGAGATAGCTTAGTGATTAAGAGCACTTGCTACTCTTCCAGAGGACTAGAATTGGGTTTCCAGTGCCCATGTTAGGCAGTTCACAACCACCTATAACTCCACATTGAGGGAGAGGTTTCAACACTGTCTTCTGGGCTCTGTGGGTACCTGAACTAACAAGTGCACATCACCACACACATACATGCATTAAAAAAAAAAAACTATCTTGACCTCTATGTTTGGTCTGAGGTCTGAAGGGAGGTAGACATTGCTTAATTAGTTGGTTCACCCTGGATTTGACTCAGATTAATGCTTTATGTTATTAAGAAGGAAATAATTTTTTCCTCCCAGCCCCTTGCCTGACCAACTGGATGTGACTTGTCCAGACTGTGGATATCAGTAGGAGTTGGTTCTTGGGGAAATAATTATTCATCTGGTGGTTCTGTGTCTTGATATCTGTGTCTATGGCAGTCACTGAGACATTTTAAAAGGTTTTATTTATTAAAATAGCTTTACAAAAGGATTTTTATTTACTCTCTCTCCTCTCTATTTTTGAAGGCAGGATCTCACTTTGTAGCTCTGGCTGTCCTTGCACTCACTATGTAGACCAGGCTGGCTGCAAACTCATAGATATCCACCTGCCTCTGCCACCTGAGTGCCGAGATTAAAGGAATACATCAACACATCTGGAAATGTATAGCTCAGAGCTAGCTTCAAACTCTTGATATATGTGTGGTCATGTGTTACACTGGCTAATAACCTGTGAGTGGGCATGGGTTCTGTTGTTTCTGGACAGAATCTTTATGAGACATCCACTATCTCTCCCTTTGTCATGACAACCACCAAGACTCCCAAAGGATGCTTTCCCATCTTTGATCCTAGTGTACAGATCTGCAACTAATCTTGAATACTGTAGGAATGAAAAATATACTTTGGGAGATTAATAGTGAAATTTGACCTAATTGGTCCTGACACTGAATGTGGAGTTCAGAAAAATGGTTGCTGGTTTATTAATTAATTTTCTTGTTGCTACAACAAAATATATGACAAGAACAACCTGAGATAAAAGGGTTTATTTTGGCTCACAGTTGGAAGGAACAGTCTGTTATTATGATCAATCCACACAAGTCTATTAAATGGGTAACAGAATTTATTAAGATATAAATTGAAGAAGTACATTCACGAATACAGAATGGAGTAGACAGATCAGAAGTTGTCTTCTGATATGACCAAGAGCGAATCCACTTCGCAGGCAGGAGCAGGGAGAAGGGGCATGTGACCCTTCTCCAACTCCTTACAAGAGGTCATGCACAATGGCAGGAAGCACCACCTCCTTTGGGCCATATAGCCCAAGGTCATGGGTGGAGCAAATACCACTACATTTCCCCTTTTTGCCTAAATAAGAAGGTTCTAATCTTAATGCAAACTATATACAACAATAATGATTATCAAATATTGTCCAGGATAAACAAAGGGTAATAACAAACAAAAATGGAACTACAACCAACAAGACTAACATCAAACAAGAAAGACATGCTAAATATCCATAAATGTCCAGAACATGGGTAAATGATGAATTACTGAGATTACTCCAATAGCTGTCCTGTCTTGAAGATTCTAACTCTAGTACTAATATGTTCTAGCTAAGATACAAGAAGATTGTAACTGTAACTATTTAGTTTTCAACTCCATCAAAGACCTGAGAAGAAACATAATAATACCTGAGAAAATAGAAAATGCAAACAAGCAATTACCAACATTCTTGCGAGAATAGACAGAGACAGCTGGCAGCCTTCCCCAACTTAGGACATATCCTGGTTTCCATTCCAAGGTCAACACATCTTTGAAGTAAACCATTTGGTTTAGCTCAGGAGTTTTTTCTGTTTTCCAATGTCTCTCTGCAGCTGTTGTTCCTTTCTCATCAGCACTGAGAAAATTCAAGGTTAATAAAGCATTATGTAATCTATTTCTAGGAGTCATTGTTACCTGTTGCTATTTTTTTTTTTTTTTTTTTTTTTTTTTGGTTTTTCGAGACAGGGTTTCTCTGTGTAGCTTTGCGCCTTTCCTGGAACTCACTTGGTAGCCCAGGCTGGCCTCGAACTCACAGAGATCCGCCTGGCTCTGCCTCCCGAGTGCTGGGATTAAAGGCGTGCGCCACCACCGCCCGGCCGTTACCTGTTGCTATTTATTTTGCATACCCTTTAAACTTCGATTGGATCTTTCTATGACTGCTTGGCCTGTGGGATGGTGTGGTGTACCTATAACATGCTTTATATTGTAATAAGCAAAAAACTGTCTCATTTTATTTGAGACATATGCTGGAGCATTGTCAGTCTTAATTTGTACAGGTATTCCCATGATGGCCATAACTTCTAATAGGTGTGTAATCACAAAGTTAACCTTTTCAGAATTTATAGGAGTTGCCCATTGAAATCCTGAATAGGTGTCAATGGTATGGTGTACATATTTTAATCTTTTGAATTCTATGAAATGAAATATATTCTTCTCTCAAATTTCATTTCTTTGTATACCTTTTGGGTTGCTTCCTGCAGGTAATGGAGTTTGGTTATAGAAGGAAGAAGTAGGACTTTTTTTTTTACAATTTTGTTGGCTTGTTGCTAAGTGATGAAGAAATCCTTCAAATCCTTGCTATTTACATAGTGTATGAAATTCTGAGGCTTCTAGCAATTACCTATTAATAACTGATCAATCTCATCATTACCTTGTGCTAGAAGACATGGCAGACCCATATGGGACCACATACTTACAGTTGTACATATATGTATATATATATATGTATATGTATGTATATGTATAAAATATTCCTATTAATGATGATTTCCTGTAATTGTATAAATAATGAAGTTAATTCTGTATTATGAGGAATAAATTCAGCAATTTCAATATGTAAAACAACTCTCTCTGCATATTGAGAGTCAGTAACTATTCTGACAAGTTCTGTAAAGTCCATTAGTATTGTAAAAATGGCATACAGTTCTGCCTTTTGTACAGAATTGTAGGAGCTTTGAACCACTTTACTTAAATCTCCTGATTTATATCCTGCCTTTTCTGATTTATTTGCATTGGTATAGAATGTGGGGACTCCAGAGATTGTTTTTTGCCATACAATATGAAGAAGGACCCATTCAGTTCTCTTTATGAATTCTATCCTCTTGCTTTTGGGATAGCACTTGTTAATCTCTCCCAAAAAGTCACTGTGGGCTCTTTGCCAGTATTCATTATCTTTCTATAATGAGTATATTTCCTCATTAGTTAAAGGTACTACAATTTCTGCTGGGTCAATTCTTGTCAACCAATGAAGTCTCAATATTCCTTTTAGAATCAAATCAGAGATCTTGCCGAGGGGTGGTGGCACATGCCTTTAATCCCAGCACTCAGAAGGCAGAGGCAGGTGGATCTTTGTGAATTTGAGGCCAGCCTGGCCTACAGAGTGAGTTCCAGGACAGGCTCCAAAGCCACACAGAGAAACCCTGTGTAGCTAGAGTTTTCCTGCCTGGCCCACAGTCAGGACAAATCTCTCTCACCCGCCAGTCCCACAGCCGCTCAGACTCAACAAAGTAAACACAGAGACTAATATTGCTTACAAACTGTATGGCCGTGGCAGGCTTCTTGCTAACTGTTCTTACAGCTTAAATTAATCCATTTCTATAAATCTATACCTTGCTATGTGGCTCGTGGCTTACCGGCATCTTCACATGCTGTTTGTCATCGTGGTGGCTGGCAGTGTCTCTCTTCTGCCTTCCTGTTCTCTCAATTCTCCTCCCTGTTAGTCCCGCCTATACTTCCTGCCTGGCCACTGGCCAATCAGTGATTTATTTATTGACTAATCAGCAACACATTTGACATACAGACCATCCCACAGCAACCCTGTCTCAAAAAACCAACCAACCAACCAACCAACCAAACAAACAAACAAACAAATAAACAAACCCCAGATATCTTTTCTACATAAGTCTTTAACTTCTTACTTGGTTTACATGGTAGAAATATCCATTCCAATATAATATCTTTCCTTTGCATCAAAATCCCTGTTGGGGAGTGTCTGGAGGGGAGTATGACCAGAATGCAGTTAAGTTCTGGATTCACACAATCTACATGTGCCACTCATATTGTCTTTTCTATTAGACCCAATTCTTTCTCAGCTTCAGCTGATAATTCTCTTGGACTATTTCAGTCCTTGTCCCTTTTTAGGGTATTAGCCAAATTTAATATTCCATTTTTAGGTATTCCAATGATAGCCTGTAAGTCGGAAATGCTTCCTAACAATTTTTGAAAATCATTAAGAGTCTGCAATCAATCTCTCCTAAGTTGTACCTTCTGGGGTCTAATTTTTTGTAGTTCTATCTTATATCCTAAGTAATTAATAGAATTTCCTCTTTGTATTTCTTCAATTTGTAATCCATAGTGAGGCAAAACTTTCCTTACTTCTTCAAACATGTTTTCTAAGGTATCTAACTTTGGATCAGCTAATAATATATCATCAATATAATGGTAGATTATAAATTGTGGAAATTTTGCATGAATTATTTACAATGGTTTTTGCACAAAATATTGGTACAGGGTAGGGCTATTTAATATTCCCTGTGGGAGGACCTTCCATTGATATCTCTTGACTGGCTGGTACTGTGAAGGCAAATTTTTCTCTATCATTTTCTTGTAGAGGTATGGTAAAGAAACAGTCTTTTAAGTCAATAACTATAATAGGCCATTCTTTGGGTAACAGAGAGGGCAAGGGCATCCCATTCTGTAGGGAGCCCATAGGCTGAATTACTTTGTCCATGGCTCTCAGATCAGTCAGCATTCTCCAATTATCAGACTTCTTCCTATTAACAAATACAGGAGAATTCCAAGGGCTGGTAGATTCTTCAATGTGTTGAGCATTTAACTGCTCCTGAACCCGCTGTTTTAAACCTTGTAGTTTCTCCTGTGTCATAGGCCATTGTCCAACCCAGACAGGTTCATCAGTTAGGCATGTTAAAGGTAGGGCTGTTGGTACTCCTGAGAGTTTGACAGCAGGTGTGCTCTGTTTATGTACAGCCTCTGTTTATGAATGTTTGGTGGCTGTTTTTTTTTATAGTATCTTATAATGTTATTTCTAGAAACATGAACTAGTCTGTATTCCATTTCTGAGACTGTAGGAATTTTAATCTGGGTATTCCACTGCTGTAACAGATCTCAGCCCCAAAGATTCACTGCTACATTTGCCACATATGGCTTCAGCCTTCCTCTCTGTTCTTCTGGTCCTATGCATTAAACCCATCTCAAACTTTGTTTTATCTGAGATAGGATTCCAATCACTAGAAACTGGACATTTACCACTTGAAGGGGCCAATTCGGATGTCACGATTTTGGTGTAATTATAGTCACATCTGCACCTGTGTCTACCAGGCCCTCCAGAATGACGCTATTAATTCATACTCTAAGCTTTGGTCTTTGTTAACTTATGGAAGTCTGCCAAAAATTTGTTTTATGGTGTTTTTTGGAATTTTTGATCCATCTATCAGAGCTGTTCTATCACCCAGTGCAATATCACTTTTTACCCTAGACACTGGGTTATTTAATTGTCCTGAAGAGAAATTTCCTTCACAGTGGCTGGCAATATTTGGATCACGTTTGGTTTGGGAGCCTGTGAGAGGCCCCCCCCCAAGGTGTTTCCTGCTAGTAGAAGGTTACCTAATATATCTTTTGTTTATCTACATTCATTGGTCCAATATTGGCCTTTGCCACATCTTCTGCATAATCCAGAAGGTTGGGGTCTCCCATTTGGGTTATTTCTAGAAGAAGTATTGCTTCTAGGAGCACCTTGCATACAATTTCTTCTCATATGACCTGGTGTACCACATTTAAAACATTTGATACCTTGAGGCCTTCGTCCTCCTCTGGAAATTTCCTCTCCTATCTAAGCCTCATAACCATAGTTAAGAGACTCAAAATCATTTGTATATTGAATCCATACCCCCAAAGGTGCTGACCTGACCTTTAAAGGTGTAAGTATTCTTTTGCATTCTGTATTAGCATTATCAAAAGCCAAAGATTGAATTAATACTTGTCTTAATTGTGAGTCTGACACTGCTTTGTTTACAGCCATGGTCTGCCTTTGTATAAACTCGGTAAAGAGCTGTTGTGGTCCTTAGAAAATTTTTGTGGTCCACCTTTATATAAAATCAATAAAAGGTTCTTGTCGTCCTTGGGAAATTTTTGTATACAGCGCAGTTGGTTTCCCTGGTTCTGGAGTTTTTTCCCAAGCATTTAAAGCTGCTGTACAACATAGGGATATTCTGTGCTCATCAAAAGTAGCTTGTACATTTCTATCAGTGAAATGTCCCTCACCAAGAATTTGATCTTGGGAGATCTCAAAACCTCTGACCTTATCCTGTTCTTCCAGTCTTCTAGCTTCTTCTCTCAACCAGCTTTTCCATTGTAGCTGCTGGCCGTATGCTATAACAGCTGAGATTAACTGATTCCAGCCATCTGGTATGATTGTATTTGTGGAAGACCACATATTTAACATCTGGTTTACATATGTTGAATGTATGCCATAGGTGACCACCACTTCCTTAATGGCTTTTAAATCTCTCATATGAATAGGTTGCAAAATATGTTCCACATAAAGCTCAGGATGTCTGTCATCTGCTGGCTTTTCATGGATGGTGACAGGATAAGCCATTGTATAAGAGCCATCTGGTGATGTTACGACTTGTATGGCCTTGCCCTTCTGTTTATTAATTTCTTTGTCATCTTTACTGATTCTTGTAATCGAGCAACTACAGTCTATTTCAGCACTTGAACCTCCTCTTTTGTAAAGGATTCTAGAGACTTCATGGAATCATGCAACTTTTTATGTTCTTCTGAAACATATGATTCCATAGACCTTATTTTATCAATTAGTGATAATCTTTCCTCCTTATAAATTATCTGAATAGTGGTAACATTGCTCTGGAAAGTTATTGTTTTATCCATTAAGTATTGATATTTATCATCAATAGAATTAAATGTGGTTATACAGTTATTATTAATGGACTGAAGTTCTTGTGGTATGTTAGCAGATTATAAAGAAAGAATCCTTCTATTTAAATCCTGATTGCTACTCTGCAAAGCCTGAAATTCTTGTGGTAAGTTAGCAGATTCCAAAGAAAGGATCCTTCTATTTAAATCCTCATTACTAATCTGCAAAGCCTGAAGTTCTTGTAGTAAGTTAGCAGATTCCAAAGAAAGAATCTTTTCATCTAAGTCTTCATTACTACATTGTAAAGCCTGTATCAGTCCCATTAGTGCCTCATTTTGCTATTAATATTGAGCCAATTTTTCAATGATATGATGTGATTTATTATGCAAATTGCCATAACAGTGAATATTATATATGTCCCAGGAAGGTCATATATGTCCTGTAGAAATTCATTCATCATACAAGCAAAACAAATTTTAAATTCCTGAGGTGTAATATTTTCCTCCAATTTTTTGAGAAATATTCCAAATTTGTAAAGAAAATTTTATTAATTTGTTATTTTATCGATCAGTTTAAAGTGTAAAATTATCAAGAAATTTACCTCAGATAAAATCCTCAAAAGAGTGTCCAGATGTCCCATATGTAATTGATCAGGTTAAGAGAAGGGCTGGTTCCCTCGATGATTTTTGGATGTAGTATCATTACTTGGCCAGTAGGTGTCGCAGGTATAGCATCAAAACAGGTCTGGTGCAAGCTGACTCAGGTCTCTGAATGAGCTCTGTGGATCAAACATTAACCCAGGCAACCCCCACCCGTGAGTACTGGGCAGAGCTGCCAGGATCGCAACAGATGAGGCAATACACCAAACAATCAGAAGTGCTGCCTGGAACACCTGCAGACACTCTGAGGGACTGGCTGTGCACAAAGTGGTGACTGCGGCAGCAGGAGTTTCAAAAGGTGGAGTTGGCAGCAGCTACACAGAGCAGTTTTAAAAGTAAAGGAATAGACTGCTGGTAGTCTCTAACCAGGTGGGGGTCTAACCTGTTCTGGCTGCTACAAGCATGGAACTAGAAAGGTGCCTCTTGTGGGCACCTTCCTCTGGTACTCTACCTGCTTAAGAACGCACATGCTTCAGGCAGTGGTTCTTACCACTGCCTTGTGAGTCACCTGGCCAGAAAGTGACTCACACATCTTGTGAGCTGCCTGGTCTACAGGCTCCCCACAGGGCTGCTGTATGCTGCAGCTGGTCACCTGAGCAGGGGTCAGGCCATTCCTGGGAGTTTGAGCTGTACGGGTTCTGCAGGGCTGAGAAACTCACTAGCAGCTGCCTGAGTGTCTTAGGGTTTGGTCACACAAGGAGCCCCAGTGGGTTCGCTTGGGGTTCAGATCCACGTGGTTGGGACCCAGTGGCTCGGGAGTGCTAGCGAGGCTGACCTCCAGTGAGCACACAAGCCTCTGAACCAACTGTCACTGCTGCTGCAAAGGCTGCGGGCAGGAGCTAAAGGGAGTGTGGGGTCTTTTTGTCACTTGAGCACCACTTATGATCAATCCATGTGAGTCTATTAAATGAGTAACAGAATTTATTAAGATATAAGTTGAGGGCTGGAGAGATGGCTCAGTGGTTAAGAGCACCGACTGCTCTTCCAGAGGTCCTGAGTTCAATTCCCAGCAACCACATCGTGGCTCACAACCATCTATAATAAGATCTGGCGCCCTCTTCTGGCCTGCAGGGACACATGCAGACAGAATACTGTATACATAATAAATAAATAAATCTTAAAAAAAAAAAAAGATATAAGTTGAGGAAGTACATTCACGGAAACAAAACAGAGTAGAAGGCTGAAGTCATCCTCTGATCTGACCGAGAGTGAATCCACCTTGCAGGCAGGAGCAGGGAAAAGGGGCATGTGACACTTCTCCAACTCCTTTTAAGAGGTCACATATAAGGGCAGGAAACACCGCCTCCTTTGGGCCATATAGCCCAAGGTCATAGGTGGAGCAAATACCACTACAGTCTGTCATGACAGCCAGGCAAGATGATGAGCAGCTCCACGGCAGCCGGTTGTGAGGCTGCTTGCCCGTCTCTGCAGATCAGGACACTAAGAACCAGGATACGGTGCTCACAGGCATTTTCTTTCCCCCCTTTTATTCAGTCTGGGGGCACAGCCTGTGGTATGGTGCACCCTTCCTTCAGTTAAACCTCTCTGCAAATGCCCTTGAAGACATGCCCAAAGTGTGTCCCTTAGATGACCCTCAATCCACTCAGATTGACAATGAAGATTAACCATCACAGCCAGCTTTTGAGAAACAAGAGGAGCTGGGGTTTTGCCTTGCTAAGCAGGGGATAACAAGGACCTCAAGATACTTCTGCTGTGGTAGATTCAACCAACACCTGTTCACGGTGGGCCACTCCAGAATGAGACCTCAGGAGTGCATCTGGGAAAGATGCTGTTTCTAGGTTTGCTGTGTACTGTGGGTGCTGGATGCTGCAGCTGCTTCTGGTGCTATGGGAACAGATGCTGGAAGAACCAGGCACACACTGCAGGAACCTGGCAAGGAGCCTTCACGTCATAAACCCGATGCCTTCCCTTTGCATTGCTCTACTGCCCTCTACTGGCAAAGCTTCGGGGTCAGCTGGCAATGAGCATAGCTAATGGGCTGGGACCGTTCTTTGTAGCTGAGATGCAGGAAAATGATTTCTCACACAACAGGAGCAATTCCTGAACCTTCTAGCAAACTGAAAATGAGAGGGAGACCACAAACCAATAAATCTGATGGTATTTGTACACTGAGATGCTTATCGAGTACTTTTTTTTTTTTTTGCTTTGTAATCAGTATATTAAAGAGGCATTCACACATTTCAAAGATGGTCTGAATTCTGACATCCAGACTTAAAGACATGAACATATGGCAACTTTAAACACACAATTAAGTGTATATTCATCACAATCTGCTATTGTCCCAATGTTAAATTGTGATCACTTTGGAGCATAAATCAAATGGTTTAAAATAAGCTTGCAACATGCATAAGGAACACCTTAAACATACATATTACTTCTCCATGTGCAGGGTTTTCACTTTCTGGGAGTTACTAAACAAGGGTTTTTCATGCTGAGAGGGATTAGAAGACTCTGGACAAGGGGCAGGTGTCCAGCATGGCTAAAACACTGCTAAACTCTGAAATCACTGTTAATATTAATGAGTTCTGAAGAGATGGCTCAGAGGTTAAGAGCACTGGCTGCTCTTCCAGAGGTCCTGAGTTCAAATCCCAGCAACCCCATGGTGGCTCACAGCCATCTACAATGAGATCTGGTGTCCTCTTCTGGCACTGAGGCATGTATACAGGCAGAACACTGTATATAAAATAAATTAATAAATCTTCAAAAAGTTACTGAGTTCTACATGTTAATATTGTGAGCACTCTTTCTGATGTTAGTTTTCTGTAATAAAGAGACACTGGGAATGGGATAATTTGCCTACATAATTAGCAGAGATTGGACTCACCTTTGCTGTTGGAGGCACCTTGAGTAAAGCGACTGTTTCCAGTTGATGTGATAAAACAATTTAACAAAAAGCAACTTAGACACTCCTGTTGTTTTGGGTGTTTTTCTCATTTTGGGGGGGCCTGTCACCCAGATCCCAAGTAAATTCACACATGGAGGCTTATTCTTAATTATGAATGCTGGCCTTAGCTTGGCTTCTTTATGCCAGCTTTCCTTAACTTATCCCATCTACCTTTTCCCTGTGGGTTTTTCCTGTTCTCTTGCTTCTGTAAATCTTTTCTTTTTTTATTTCATCTTTTTTAAATTTTGTCATGTACTTTTTTATTAAGAATTTTTTTATTCATTTTATATACCAATCAAAGATCTCCCTCTTCCCTCCTCCTGCCCCTCCAGCCTCCTTCTCCCAATCCATCCCCCATTTCCTCCTACAAGAAGGTAAGGCCGCCCATGGGGAGGTACATTTAGTAAAGGCAAGTTCAAACTCCTCCCCCTGCCTCAAGGCTGTGCAAGGTATCACATCATAGAAGTGGGCTCCAAAAGGCCTGCTCATGCACTAGGGATGAATTCTGATCTTACTGCCAGGGGGGCCCTTCAACAGATCAAGCTACATCACTGTCTTGCTATGCAGAGGGCCTAGTCCAGTCCCATGCAGGCTCCACAGCTGTTGGTCTAAAGTTCATGAGTCACCACTAGCTTAGTTTGATTGTCTCTGTAGGTTTCCCCATCATGATCTTGATGCCCCTAGCTCATAGAATCCCTCTTCTCTCTCTTTGACTGAGTTCCTGGAGCTCAACCTGGTGTTTGGCTGTGGATCTCTCCATCTGCTTCCATCAGTTACTGGAGAAAGGCTCTATGATGACAGTTAGGGTATTCACCAATTTGATTACTGGGGTAAGGCAGTTCAGGCTCCCTCTCCACTATTGGTAGTAGTATAAGTTGGGGTCATCCTTGGGGATTCCTGGGAACTTCCCTAGCACCAAGTTTCTCCCTATCCCCATGATGTCTCCCTCTGCCATGGTATCTCTTTCATTGCTCTCCCACTCCATCCCTACTCCAGCTGGACCATCCTGTTCCCTTGTGTTCTCATTCCCCATCCTCTCCCCTCCATCACCCTCTGTCTTCCCCATTTTACTCATGGAGATCTCATCTATTTCCCCTTCCCAGGGTGATCCATGCATCCCTCTTTGGGTCCTCCTTGTTAGCTAGCTTCTCTGGAGCTGTGGGTTGTAGTCTGGTTATCCTTTGCTTTAAATCTTACTCTTACTCCATGGCTTGCTGTGTAGCTGAGTGGCTAGCCACTGGAGTCCTCTTCTTTCTCTGGCTCCTCCCTCACCTTCTCCCAGATTTCTCCTTCTATATATTCTCTCTGCCTGCCAGTCCCGCCTGGCTTTTCTCTCCTGCCTCATTATTGGTCATTTAGCTCTTCATTAGACCATTATGTGTTTTTTTTGACAGGAATAGTAACACAGCTTCATAGAGTTAAACAAATGCAACATAAACAAAAGTAATACACCTTAAAATAGCATTCTACAACACACTCCCACTCGGGGCACATTTCAGAAGGGAGAAGGGGTGGGAAGATTGTAAGAACCAGGAAGTTTGCCACAAGATTGTGTCTCTTAGGAATGTTAGTAGCTATCTCTATAAAGTCCCACCAACCTGACTACTCAAACATAAGTTGAATAAGGACAATACCAATAGATATGCCAAAATGAGTAGAGAAAAGTACAGAGGGCCTCCACCCTATACAAAGGATTACAGGTACCTAAGGAAAGCTGGGGGTTGGAGGAACAGTCTTCCTCAGAGAAGAGTACACCAACTGGTTATCCAATACCACATGGTCAGCTTTGAAAACATACACATAAGTAAGGTAATACTCACTGGTGGTTTGAATAGGAACGGCTACCATAGACTCATGTGTTTGAATGCTTGGCCTATAGAGAGTGATGCTATTAGCAAGTGTGGCCTTGTTGGAGGAAATGTGTCACTGTGGAGGTGGGTTTTGAGGTCTTATATGCTCAAGCTACACCCAGTGTGGCACACAGCCTCCTTCTGCTGCCTGCAGATCAAGATGTAGAACTCTCACTTCTTATCCAGCATCATGTCTGCCTGCACTGCCATGCTTCTCATCATGATGGTAATGGAATAAACCTCTAAAACTCTAAGTCAGCCCCAATTAAATGTTTCCTTTTATAAGAGTTGCTATGGCCATGGTGTCTTTTCACAGTAATAGAAACCCTAACTAAGACACAGACTGAGCAGGTTATATTTGAGAAAAAGAGGGGCGTGTGGCAGAAAGGGAGAGAGAAAGAGAGAGATAGAAAAAGAAAGAACATAACAATTTTTTAAAAAAAGCCATAAATTGGAAGAGAACAAGGAGGGGTGTATGGGAGAGTGTTGAGGGGGAAGGAAAGTGAGAAGTGTAATTATATATAATCTCAAAAAATTAAAAATTAAAAACTTTAAACAGCAACTTAGAGGATAAAGAGGATTATTTCAGCTTTCAATTCTAGGTCTTGGTCCATCACTGTGAGAAAGTCAGGGTAGGAACTTGAAATGGCTAGCACAATCAAGAAGAGAGAATCCAGCCAGGCAAACAGGTAGGTTAACTGCAGGTCTCTACCTCTCGCTCAGCTCCCCTGAACTCAGTTCCCCAGTCTCATGAGAAGGAAGAAGAGAATGATCAGTTGTACAGGGCAGTGGCTGCATGGTCTCTATTTTGCACAAGTGTTTGTTTTTAGGGAATTTCTTTGTGTGCAGTTTCCCGGCATGCCATTCAGTCACTGTGAATAGGAGTTCAGAGATCCTGATGTGCTTGAATTTATGAGAGGTGAACATGAACCTCAGTCCACGGCATTCCCAGTGTAAGCAATTCTAATTTTCTGCAATTGATTATTTACACAGAATTGATTACTTGAAATTTAGGTTCTAAATGCTTATAACACAGTTTAACCCATATTTTACTGAAAAAATTTCTCTAAAAATTTATTAACAAAATTCTTATGCTAGAACAGAACATGTTAGTTACATGCCTTTACTCCCAGCACTTCAAAGAAGAGGTATAAACATCAGGAGATTATGACCCAAAGCTACATGAGACCCTGTCTAAATACAACAATAACCACAACAAAAGTGCACACAGTAACTGTACACTTCCTACCTCTGTATGTCACTTGCTAAATTCCTGACAACACTTATAGACGACACACTTTAAACCTTCTCTGAAGATTTGTGTGTCATGGAACACACCTGTAATGCCAGCACTTAGAAGTTAGGAGTGGGAAAATGCAGAGTTCAAGGATAAGAAACCCATGATGGAGGAGGACACACAGGCACAGGCAGAATCTCCAGGGAATAAACTGGGAAAAGTCTGGTAACTGAGAAGAGGTGAGTAATGACCAGAAAGCTCTAGTTTATTAGCAAAGTAAAAAAGGAAAATTAAAGAGAAAAATGGGGGAAAGTCCTCTTTCCCCGTATTTAAACCTGAACCTCAATGTCAGGATGCTAAAGATGAAACTGGGGACTCAGAGTGAGTCACTGGACCTGTTTGCTCCTCTTCCCACTGTGGTCACATTTAATAAACATCCTTTCTTTAATTTTCACTGTATTTGTGTTATTAGTTTCCTTATTGTGTTGGCCACAATTGCACGTGATTATAGCTGTCAAAAAACAGGCTTTGACCCTAAAATATCTCATGATAATAGCACGGAGATGCCTTGGTCAGGGGTCCATGGGCCTTGTAAGACAGTGAAAGAAACACCTCTGTTGTCAGAAACAGGGACACCTGGGGAGAATCACACCAGACTCATGCTCAGCACTGAAGACAGGTCTCACTCCTTGTAGATACAGGAAACAAAAACAGATGAGTCTGGGATGCCCACTTCCTCAGGATGGAGGACAACAGGACATACAGCAACAGTCCCCTAGAATCTACAGGAAATACTCTTCAATTTCAGGAGCAGCTATCAGAAGCTGTGAGTGATGACCAAACATCTTTAAAAATATCAGCAACTTAAAGAGGGAAATTTTACAAACCAGAACAGGAAAAATCCTGAGTTCCTAAAGTAGGATTAGGGTGTTTATAGTGAACCCTCACCTTATGAGAAGGATTTTCCAGAGCCCTGTATATGGCAGCCCTAGAATATCTCCATACTTCGAACATGAACAATTATTTAAAGGGCACTGGATACATAGCCCAGTGATTAAAAGCGTTGGCCAACCTCCAGTAAATCTGGGTTCAATTCCTAGCACCCAGCCATGAACTTAGAACCATCTCTTTCCAGTCACAGGATAACCAAAGACCTTTTCTTGCCTCCCCAGCCACTGAGCATGAACATAGTGTACAGAAATACATGCTGAGAAATGTTTCATATGCAAATAAAAATGAGCCAGGTGGTGGTGGTGCATGACTTTAATACAAGCTCTCAGGAGGCAGAGGCAATCAAACCTGTAAATTTTAGGTCAGGATCACAGGAGGCCAGCTTCAGAGGAAAGAGCAGATAAATAGCATAGCTAGAGGATGTCCAGACTGGTCCTTATCCATTTTATGACTCTGATCTTCAGTATGATGCTTCTCTAAAAATTTCCAATGAGAGTGACAGAGATGTGGTGGATTGAGTCATGGAAAGATTAACTACTGTGAGAGAAATCTCTAGAGCCCTGCTTCCCCACTCAAACCCAGCAGCTCTAGGGCCTGGTATCCTGGGAGCAGTGTCTGGGGACCAGTTGCTTACTGTGATCTCTGTACTGGTCCTGTTCCCAACATCCTTCTGAGTCCTAGCCCAGATGCTGATGTAGCTGACAGAATCAAGGAAGGAAAGTAAAGTAAAGGGCTATGTACCTCACTGAAGTGTCCATCTCTGGCCCTGATTCAGGGGGTTCATTGCCTCACTGTTGTGTCACAGTTTTTTGTTGGCCAGCTGAGGGCACCTGTACTAAGCCTTGGCTTCCTGATGATCAGAGATCACAGGGATCTGAGGGAAGATGAAGGAATTTAGGATGGGAGTTGGCTGCTCTGTCAGTGGCCATGCACACCATGCCCAAGGAAAGCCATGGGTAGAAGCAAAAGGAGACGAGAAAGATAATGTACTGCTGACATATCCCTAATGATTTCCAATGCAGAAATCACCCCAGTGTCTCCCTATGATACCAGGCTGACCCTCCACAGACCCTCAAGACCCAGACATGCATCACAATACTCTGTATACCCATGAGAAGCCTTTTAAAGCCTTTTAATCATAAACCCATGTTATGGCCACCATTTAATATCTCTAAGATGAAGGACCCAGTTATCCTTTCCTTGGGTCCTATGCAGATGTGGCCTCTTCTTGCCCCATCTGTGTCCATTCAGACACCATTGCTTAGTTCTGATCTTATATTGGTGCCATAGTTTTTGTCTGTGGTCAGCAGCAGCTCCCATGGCTGTATAGCTGTTGCACGGTTAGGGGAGTAATGGGAAGCATCAGACATGCAGAAGGAGGGAGACTTCCT
Organism: Peromyscus eremicus; assembly: GCF_949786415.1. Classification (NCBI taxonomy): domain Eukaryota; kingdom Metazoa; phylum Chordata; class Mammalia; order Rodentia; family Cricetidae; genus Peromyscus; species Peromyscus eremicus. The sequence goes on along the minus strand of NC_081432.1, from coordinate 1,162,277 downwards.
CTACCTAAGTTGTCCCTCCCTGCTGACTCCAAGGGCTGTGAGGTCAGATGTGGCTCAGGTTTCAGCACTTGGCCAGAGGCTTGGTGCTGTGTCCAGGTGTAGAGGGGCTCTAGCACTTGCTGGGGGAAGGTATCCAGGCCTGAGCTGGATAGAATGTCTCACATACGTGAGAAAGAAGGTCTTCACCACATGAACAAGAAACCTGCTTTTCCTTCTCTAGGCTACACTCCCTAGGTAATGTTGGAAAATCTACCGAGTGCCTGGCCTTGTAATAGTCCTCAACAAATATCAGTTATATATATGTGATCACTTTAGAGTCCAGTTTTCCACTATGGGTGAAAGGACAGTGTAGCATGGATTCTAACTGGTCTTAATAATAACCCAGAGTCAGATATCAGGGTGAAAGCTGAAAGATCAGAGAAGCAGAGCAGCCACCCACTAGAGTTCTTTCTTCTACTGAATCGTCAGCCTTAAAGGAGACTGAGCTCCTGTCTCCACCTACCTTATATTCCTCTCTGTGCCTAGCCATATCACTTCCTGTCTTCACCTCCCTAGTGCTGGGATCAAAGGTGTATGCCACCACTGCCTGGCTATGTTTTTCTTTCAGACTGGATCGATCTTGTGAGACGAGAAAGATAATGTACTGCTGACATATCCCTAATGATTTCCATCCTAGGGTGGACTTGAATTCCTGATCTTCTTGCTAACTCCTCCCAAGTGCTGGGATTAAAGGTGTGTGACACCACTGCCTGTCCTCTATGGCTATCTAGTGGCTAGCTCCACTCTTTGAACTTCAGGTACGCTCAATTTGTTAAAGTACAAGTATCACCACAGGAGAGTGCCATTGAGTTAAGGCAAAAATGCAGATGTTGGGATGGTGAACACCAGACAGTCTGAGTCCTTTGTCCTCTGTGCAGAAGCTCTTTCCCTCATAAACTCTGAACTCCCATAGATGGTTCTGGGTCAAAGACAGTTTCAGTACTAACAATTGAAAGGTACGGGGTCAGGGCTTCCCTTCTGCTTTCTAAGTGGAGTCTGAGTCAGTATTGGTCTCTCTTCACTTTATGACCCTGATTTGGTTTAGGCTGATGGGCTTCTCTAAGAATTACCAATAGAAGAGAGAGAGAGAGAGAATAAAATGGTTAGTCATGTGATGGAAAGATCAACTCTTGGGAACCCTGAATCCCGAATATTCATCTCCTCACTCTGACCCAGCTCTTTGTCTTGGTATCCCTGGAGCAGTGTCTGGGGACAACTTGATTCACCCTGATCTGTGTCCTGGCCTTGATCAAGATGTTCTTCTGAGTCCCAACACAGTGGGCAATATGTAAGCTATTCTAGAGCATTTTGATCTCAATATGTCTACACACACTTAGAAATTATGTGAAACTAAAGGTAAACGTGCCTACATGACATATATCAATCCATACTGACTGCTTTAGGAACTGAGAATGTTGAGATTCTAACTTTGTTGAAGATAATGCCAAATAATGGCAACCTGGGATCAGAAGTTTTATTTGAGGATCAATACACATTTGTTCTTATCAGTGGAGACATGCAGGGCTTGAGAATTCTTATCCTTATGATTGTCTTTAGAAGACAATCATGTCAGAGACACCAATCCATTTCTACTAGCAGAACTGAGATCTCAGACACTTTGGGAATTTGGAGCAATGGTTCTAGCCGACCTTCTTCTTCAACTCCCTGTCCCCAGGACCAGTATGCTCCATTCACTGCATCTGAGGCTTATTCAGGGGAGTCACTTCCTTGTCTGAAGGGCCTGTGATCCAAGAAGAATCCCAGAGGCCAGACTTGGATGCTTTCTTGCTGAAATATGACATGGAGTGTGAGTTCTGGGGCTCTGTGAGGCCAGTTAGTTCCTGACTCTCCTGCAGATTGGACCCTGGTAAAAGATATATTGGCCAGTATGTCAAGTTTGCAAGGATGCTGAAAGGAATCAGCAGAACAGTGAAGAGAGATATGTAAGCTCTACACACAGGTAGAAAAAGAGGATCAGGACACCCCCTACAGAGATGGCAGGATATGGGGAAACTTTAGGTAGAGAATTGCTGCCATGCCCTGTTGTTGAAAGACTCTAGTGTTTGTTAGGAAATGTGCTCCTTGCCTGAGGCAGGTATCTGTTCCACAGACACACATGCAGGAAGATCCCCATCACATGCTTCAGAAACCTGACTTCCTTGCCATGTTCCCCTCTTTAGGGGATCTTCTCCTAGTACTGCTTAACAAGAGTTAGAGAATCTGCCATGTGCACTTCCTCTGGGATCCAGAGAAGCACACAAGAGACAATGCTCAACTGTGCCTTAGGGCCACAAACACATTCTCCCTTGATTAATGTTCTTTTGGAACTGGAGCAAAATCTCCATCCCTCAGGAATTGTAGACAGTGTCTAGACTGTCAATTAATTTAGTTTTACAGAGATTACTATTGATTTCGTCTACACCGTTCCTCTTGATCTCTCCTCTGTGACCCTCTCTGTAGACAGGTGTTAACATAGGATTCCCTTACTTCATTTTGAAGGATTTCCAGTTTCATTGAAAGTGATTTGATGCTCTGAAATCCTATGCCTATGCTTTAGTGACTACTATGAAATCCTATAGGGATTTAAGCAGTTTTTCAACAGGTAGTACCCAATTTGTAAATTCCACATAACTTTCCTTACATAAACCTATTTCCTGTCTGAAATTCAAATACTTAGTTAAGATATCTGTAGAATGGCAGTAGCGCAGAACAGCTTTGTCCAATACTTACGATTTTTTAAATTATCTTTTTAATTCTTTTTTTATTTATCAGATTTTAATGACTTCACCTGGAGACAGGGTCTCAGGATGTAGCCCAGGTTGATCTTGAACTTGCAAATCTCCTGTTGGCAGAGCTCCTCCTGCTGGCATTACTGACATATTACAGCATCTAAAGGCTGTCAGAAACCAGGCTTGGACTTGGACTCTAACAAATTTGGTGAGAATACCACAGACATCCATGATTAGACAATGAAAGAAACATTCCTAGCTATGTCAGTGACCATCAACAAGAGAAGACAAGGACACCAGATTGAAACACAGAACTGAGAACAAATGTAAATCCTGTAGTACCATGAATCTCAACATCTCTTGATGGAATATCAGAATCATGACTGCCAACATGAAAGAACAGCACAGACACTGGACAGACCCTACAAATGCCTGAGATGTTTTGTTCACATGTCCTGGTGAACAGGTTTCTTGAAAGAACAGGGATTAGGAGCTAAAGATGACACAGGAGGAAAGGGACTGTGTGAGAGCCCAGGGTGGAAGGATCAACAATTGTGCACACACTGGCCTCACATGTCTCTACATAGCCTTCAACTATCACTACAGACAACGGAGTTAGCACAGTACACACGATTCACTAAGGATCGGAGACTTTATTTTCTCCATCAAGTTTTACTCATCTTTACCACACTAATCAAAAATCTACTCTGAGAGAAGTGCCATAATCATAAAAAAGTTTAATTTCAAGAAAGATGAATGAAGATGTAGCTCAGTGAAAACTAAAGTTCAGTCAGGGGTGGAGGTTTGCCAGCCCAGCCTCTGTTGGAGCAGCAATGATGACTGGGGAAGGAATAATGATCAGTGTGTGGATGGGACTTACTGCTGCTCGGGCAGAGCTGAACTCATCACCTGTTCACACTGTACTCACAGGAGGCAGACACACAGTCACAGTCAGATGCAGGAAGAGAAGTCATCATTTTTGGAGGCCACAGTAGGAAAAGAGAAAACAGAATAAATCCTGTTAGGTTCAGTGCAGCTGTCTCATCCTGTAGAAGAAAAGAACAAGGAAGAAATTCAGATCAATGTCTTAAATGGTGACATTCTGAACAGCTCATCACACACTCAAACTGTCCCAATCTCAGGAGTCCCCACATCACAGGGTTCTATCTTCTAACCTCTCCCTGTCTCACATCAGGCCCTTTAGGATGTCACTTTTAAAGATATAACAGAAGGATGGACATCCTAGAAACTTTACCTCCAAGTAGAAAGTAATACAAGAGCAGATCAAAGCCTCTGAAGATGGAAGTAATGAGGAGATATGGGCTAGCTGAGAATCTTCATGGCTCCTGTATATACTACCATAAGTGTCTCAGGGAAGAGTCCCTAGTATAATGACTGGCAAGCCTGAACAAGGCTGCCTCACCATTTACCCCTGGAAATAATCCCTTTTCTTAGAGCTCCTGGGAGCATCAGTATCTTCAAGGCCTAGAGAAATCTTCTTGTCCTTATCTCAGGGAAGTTTCTAAAACTGTGACTGCAGATCTAGAGAAAGATGAGGAAAACTGATAGTAGATTGTACACGAACAGGATTGACTGGACTCCTGGATAACTGTTCTAAGTAAGAACCTTTCCATTTGACCTCTGAGAGCTGAGGATCAGGTCTCTGCCACCTTTATCATAGTATTGATGAAGTGATGAATCTGTTCATTATTTCCTTTATGCTTCACAATAGAGTTAATGTCAGCACATCAGCACAAGGCTGAATAAGCAACTGTGTGGAGGAATCTTTGCTCTCATGTGCCAGAGCACACTCTCAGCTAGACTTGATATTCCCATGGAGACTTGAACTCAGACCCTGTCCTTTCCTTACCTTTAGTCCTCCTCTTCCATATCAGAAAAGTCACCACAGCTCCCATAAGCACAGCTCCAAGAACCAGGCCAGTAACAATTGTCATGATGGGGACAGAGGGCTGAGGAGGTTCTGACAGAGAATGGAAGGAACAGTGAGTCCTCTGAGCTCCAGCTATCAGTCATGACCCTGCTCCATTTCTGCCAAAAGCCTCCCACTCTCTGTGTAATAGGCTCTTTGCCCACACTCACTCCTTACCCCATCTCAGGGTCAGGGGCTCAGGCAACCCTTCATGATTTACATGACATGTGTATCTCTGCTCCTTCCCAGAAGGCACCACCACAGCTGCCCACTTCTGGAAGGTTCCATCTCCTGCAGGCCTGGTCTCTATCACCTCCATATTCAAACTTTGGTTGCTCCTATCCCTCTGCCAGGTCAGGGTGATGTCAGCAGGGTAGAAGTCCAGGGCCCAGCACCTTAGAGTGATTTTCCCATTAGCTCTGACCTTACGGGTCACATGCATTTTAGGGGTATCTGAAGAGAATAAATTAGAAAATTCAGGCTTTTTGCATTCTTCCTGAATATCCATCACTGTGCATGTAACCTTGGTTTGAATGGATGGGAGAGTTGGCTAGAAGGAGAGATGCTGACCCCACACATCAGCCTAATCTCAGGATAAGGGTGAGGTTAATCTATTCCTTGGAAAGTTTCAGAATCATCATGAGCCAGCACAGAGCAGGGGACTCTGGATCTCCCTCTATGAATATGAACTTCTGGTTCTGACTGGATGGAGATTGAGATTCAGCAACACTGGGCTCAGACCTCCACAGTACATGGATAGTGAACAGGCATGACAGAGATCGTGGTTCACAAGGCAAATGGAAGGGAAATGCTGCTTAATTGACAGACTGATCTATCCTGAGTGAAGGCTTAGCCCTCTGGAGAGTCCCTCTCTCTTGTTGAATTAGGAAACCCACGACACTCTTCCCCTTTGATGCAAGACTGAGTTAGTATCCAGCTTCTCCCTGCTGAGGAGGACAAGGGCTCCAGTCTCAGTTCAGGGTTGGCAGTTCTTTTCTTACCTGTTCTCAGCAAAATCTCCTTCCCATAGACCAGCTGTCTGAGGACCAACTTCACACCTTCATATTGCAAGTAATTCTTCAAAGATTTTGCAAAACCTGACGCCTCCCAATTTTGCCTCAACACTTCAGCTGCCTTGCCAACTGCAGTCCAACTTCTCAGGTCCTTGTTCAGCACAACGTAATCATGGCCATTGAAGATGAATTCATATTGTACACGACTGAGGTTCCCTCCAGGCAGTACATCGCAGGCCATCCGGATCTGGATTGTGTAATTACCTATCCAAGCCCATACTGTCAGCCACTCTCACAGGGCCAGGTCCCTTGGGGCCCTCCAGTGACTCAGTCCCTCCCATTTGGCCTTTGTAAATGGCCACATTTGAGCTTAAATTGTGCAGAAAACCAGGTCAGTGTCCCAAGGCTCTCTGTAGCCTAGTCTATGTGAGTTACATTTTGCTCGGGAAAATATTGGATATGGGGAACTGGAGCAAAGCCACTGGAAGCTTGAAATTTGGGATTTCTGATTCGGGTCCACTCACCAGTTTCAATTAGATTGTAGATGTGAAGCATTTTCTTCAGTATGTACTTGTATGCTGCCATCAGTCTCAGAACTTCTTCTGTCCTCTGGTCCCAGTACTCTGGCTCCTGCTGATCCACCCATGGTGCACAGTGCATCAGTCTCGGAGGCTCCTCTCTGCTGTTGAATCTCTCAATACGAATGTCATTAAAGTAGACAGCATAGATGAGTTGGGGCTCCAGCAAGTCAGGCCAGGTGAGGAGAGTTTGCAAATAGCTCAGGGAGTTTGAACCTAAGTGCATTGGATCTTTAGATCTATAACTCCCTCCTAGTACCCTATGCTGCTCCCCACATTTCTCCTAAAAGAGAAGCGAGCAGGGACTGGGGCCGTGATATTAAATAAATAAAGAAAGTCCTGGCTGTGCTAGGGGAGAGACAGATTTTCCTGTGCTGCAGCCCCAGGGGTGGAGTCCTTTCATCTCCCAGGTTAGGTCCTTTCCCTCCTGACACCCACACTCACCCTTTGGATGCCTGGTCAGGGTCAGGTTGGCCAGGAGCAGCAGGAGAAGAGCCTTGGGAACTAAGGTCTTCATCCTACTTGAAGAGTGGACACTAAGTCTCTGCTAGTGTGTGTTCAGTTTATAATCTTGATATGGATGAGGCTGATTGGCTTCTCTAAGAATTCCCAATGGTAGTGATAGAGAGCATTGTGGTTGGGTCATGGAAAGATGAACTCCTGGAAGAGGAATCTCCTGGGCCCTGCTTTCCTGGCTCAGTTCCAGCTCTGGGACCTGGGTTCCTGGGAGCAGTGTATGGGGACAAGTTGCTTACTCTGGTTGTTGTCCGTCTCATCCTGGTCAAAATATCCTTCTGAGTCCAGACCAGAAGCCACTGAGTCAGTAATTCTCAATCTGAGATGTCAGGATGTCTACAGAGTCTTAGAAATTAATTGCCCTCAAAGGTACTTATGCTTGTGTGGATTGTATCAATCCACATTCACTACATTAGGAACTGAGAATTTTAAAACATTTGCTTCATTGAGCATTAATGACAAAGTGCATGTAAGCAGAATGTTTACAAAAAGTAATGACTATTTTCCAAAATACAATGATATTGTAAGACTAACAGATATTTACATGTTTGCCTCTACTTATCCTCATCTTTCCTACAAGACATATCTTGGATTCTGACTCTCCTTTTTAACATTTAGTTTTATAGACAGTGTAGGAAATGTATCTTAACAAAAATGTACAGAGAAAATAGATTTAAGACCTATTTTTATTTTTTGTTTATGTGTATACTTCTTCATGTATGGGTGTGTGAGTGTTGGGAGTACAGTAGTCTGTGGAGATCAGAAGAGGCTCTTAGTAACCCCGAAGTAAGAGGCCCAGGAGGTTGTGACCTCAGAGACTTCTGGGACTCGAACTGTGGTCGTCTACACAGTTTAGTCATCTCTCCATACACAGGGGAGAGTGTTTTTATTAACATCTTCAAATTGTTTTACTTTTTTCTTTACTTTTTTTTTTTAAAAGTAAGTCACAGGAAGTCACAGACATCCACATGGCTCTGTCCCCTGAGTACTGATAAATCCATGTCCCACCATACTCTGCTCACTGGAGATGTTCATCTTTGATACTTCACTGAGTTCATTCAGGTGTTACTTACATTCTGGAACTTAAAATACCATTGAACCCTCCATAGTTTGCTGCATCCATGTCCATAGGAGAATCATGCTCATTGAGTGCATTTTGTGTTATTAAATTTTATTTTCAAAATTAGAATATTATTGACCAAGTTCATCAGTGTGCATATATTTATATGAATCTATATCCTAAATGATTGGCAGAGAATGAGTGCAGAGTGGTCCTTAATCACTTTACCACTCTCATATTCAGGATGAGGCTGACTGGCTTCTCTATGAAATACCAATGGGAGTGACAGAGACCAGAAGTGCCATGGAAAGATTAACTACTGGAAGAGGAATCTCTAGAGCCCTGCTTCCTCACCGCATATCCATTTCTGTGCTGTTGTATCCTGGGAGCAGTGTCTGGAGACAAGTTGCTTACTCTGATACCTGTAATTGTCTTGTTGACAACATGCTTTTGAATCCTAGCCCAGATGCTGATCTGGCTGGCAGAATCAAGGAAGCAAAGGAAACCAAAGACCTATGTCATCTATCACTAAAGTGTCCAGCTCTGGTTCCTGATCTGGGGTTCCTCACTGTTATGTCATGGTTCTTTCCTGCCCAGGTCAGTCCACAGCAATAAGCCTTGGCTTCCTGGTGATCTTATCTCACAGAAGTCTGAGGGAGGCAAGGAAATTTGGATGGGAGTTGGCTGCTGTCTCGGAGGTCATAGAGTCTATGTCCAAAAGAACATAGAGTAGAAGAGGCAGGAGCTGAGTAGGATAATGTGCTATTGACAGATCTCTAATGATTCCCATCTCAGACATCAGCACAATATCTCCACTTGGCACCAGACTGATCCCCCCACAGACCCCCAACCCAAGTATCAAGCACAATTCTCTGGACACCCATGGGGATATCTAAACACATGATATTACCCAACTTGGGAGTGCAATGGCTACCATTTCATATCTGTGAGACTTAGGACCCAGGTATCCTTCTTAATATGGTTTTATTTAGTCCTATACAGATGTGGCCTCTCTTGCCTCATCTGTTTCCTTACAGTCATCATTCCTTAGTTTTGATCTTGTTTTGGTGACAGTATTTGGGGCTATGGCATGAGGCAATCCACATGATGCATAACTGTGGCTTGGACAGATGAGAGATGGAAAACAACAGGCATGCTGGATGGGGAGGAATTCTATACCTGAGATGCCTTCTCTCTCTTGTCTCCAGAGGCTGTGAGGTCAGATGTGACTCTGTAGCAGGAATCTTAACAGGTCTTATTAATAAAAACAAACCTGAGGCCAGTTATTGGGGTGAATGCTGGAAGATCAGAGAAGCAGAACAAGCCACAGCTACCTCACCTCACCAGTTCCTCAGCTGATCCTGTTTCCTCAGACTAGAAGCCTCTGAGTCCTCATCCAAATGGGTCTCAGCTGAACTGCTGTTCTAAAGCCTAAAAGCTTAACCAGCCAAAAGCTTCTAGTTTCTGGTCCTCACGTCTTATATATCTTTCTGCTTTCTGCCATCACTCCCTGGGATTAAAGGCTCACTTTCTGGGATGAAAGGCATGAGTCATCATGCCTGGCTGTTTCCAATGTGGCCTTGAACTCACAGAGATCCAGAGGAATTTCTGCCTATGGAATGCTAGGATTAAAGGCGTGTGCTACCACTGCCTATCCTCTATGTTTAATATTGTGGCTGTTCTGTCTCTGACCCCAGATAGGTTTATTAGAGTGCACAATATTTCGGGGAACACAATACCACTACATGGCTCAGATTTTAATTCTTGTCCATTGACTTGGTGCTGTGTTTCAGGTGGAGAAGTGGTTCTATGATTAACTGGGTTAAGGTCTGCTGGCCTGGAATGGATGGGATGCCACACACACACACACACACACACACACACACACACACACACACAGGAGAAGATCTCCACCACATGAATAAACAACTTGCCTTTCCTTCTCTAGTCTCCAATTTTAGGGGATCTGCTTCTCAGATTTACTGCTCAGTAAGTGATGGAGAATCTGCCATGTGGATCGCCTTGTTCCAGGCCCTGGAAAACAGAAATGAAAAGCAGGCAAAAATCACCATCCTGGGATTTGAAAAGATGTCTTGCTTATGGCCCTGTCAGAGGAGCAGCAGGTGGCAATGGACTTCAGGGTGTCAGCCCACTAGGATGAAAATCCCTTATAATCTTGGATAGGAGAGGCCCCTGCACCACAGACTCCAGAATATCTTTTGCTTCTGCTGTGCCTTTACACGTTTGCTGCTGCCATCGTTCTCTGGTATTTGGCAAGGTGAGAAAGGGTGTGGGAAGATGCCCACTGCCTATAATGTAGTGTGTTTATCTCATGAATACATCCTATACTAGTGTTCATTTTTATCTGTGGATTATTATGAAGATGATTCCTTCCTAAGCAATACTGACTAATTGATAATAATAATGTTAGTTTAAATAGAGTTTTGATGATTAAAAATAAAACAAGGAAGTATCACACAGCAGAACACATGAGTTTCTATGGAGGAGTCACATAGACTGTGGCTTAGGGTAATGATTAAGAAAAACAACTGAATACTGATATGCCAGCTAGCTTAAATTCTTTTAACCTTAATGTTGGGAGATGTGTTCACAGGTTTCAGAGTGCATTCCTTATCTAAAACAAAGCCTTATAATAACTTCTGGGTAGATCAGATGTTTTGATAATAGCTTTGAGGTGAAAAACCCAAGAAGACAACCTAAAGTTTTAGAAAGGCACATAGTTGAATGAGGAACTCATTAAGGTCAGGGAACAAGAACAAAGCTGCCCAGTTGTTACTAGCTGACATATCATCCTTGCTAAGATTGGTTGATGATCAAAGGTAGTGATTAGTCCCTTATACTGATTTCTGCCCTCAACCTCCTGATATAAGAAAAAAAAAACAAAAAACTATTGATGAGTGGGTATGCACCCTAAAGGTTTAAAGTAGAGCTGACTGATTCTTTTTCATGTATAAATGTTTAGGTTTGTGATTCCTTTAAGATTCCTTATAAGATTACCTTTAGGTAAGTAATTGGCCCTTTCTTTGTAACTGTAAAATGCAGCCTGCCAGTAAAAGACCTGACCGAGAAGAATATCTTGCTTGCCTGCTTAGTTAATCTATCACAAACTGCCTGCGTATGAATGTATGTGGGTTTTTGGGATAAATTGTTTTTCACCTGTAATACTTAAAATGTCTAATCATATAAAGGATATGCAAAACATGCTGTTTTTTGCTTGTATTCACTGTATTCATTCACTTGAAAAACAGAATATAACCACATTGTAATTTTTATGTTTTCTGAAAGATTTTGCTAGGGCATATAAGCTGTGAGGGAAAGAAAATAGAGTTAAAATGAGTTAGAAGGGAAATATGAAGAATGAGAGAGTTAGAAGGAAAACATCCAGAATGAGACAATTAGGAGGAGAGCATCAAGAGAGTTAGAAGGAGAAGGAAAACCTCAAGAGAGACAGAAGGGACATTTCCGGATAGAGATAAGAAAAGAGAATATAGAACACAAAATAAAGAATAGAGAAAAAGACGGAAACCATCAAGAGAGACTGTGAGTGTCTTTTTCCCTTACTCCCTCAGATGGAAAAGTGTAATACATGCTGACTGCCTGACTTCCCTTTGAGCCCTGGGCTGATTGCGGCTGGTCCCCCGGGCATCAAAAATTACTTAGTTGTTAAAAGTGCTGAATGCTCTTACAATGAACCTGAGTTCATTTCTAAACACCCCAACGGGCCACACACAGCCTCCTGTTACTCAAGCTCCATGGGATTTGATGTCCTCTTCTAGATTCTTCTAGATTCCACAGGCACCTCCAATCGATTGGCATGTAGTTCACATGCACATATGTACACACAAGTAAAAACTAAAAATAAACCATAAAAACCAGTGTTCTCTGTCAAAAACAAATTTGAGTAGTTGTGAAGTTGTCATACATGCCCAACAGTGGTTTGTATTACTCTGCTTTTCAATTGTTCTGACAAAACACCATAACCAAAACGAAGAGTTTATTTCATCTGACAAACCCCAGGGACACATTCCATCACTGAAGAGGGTAGGGCAGGAACTCAAGGAGGAACTGAAGCAAAATCCTTGGAGGAATGCTGCTAACTGGCTTGTTCAGCCTGCTTTATATATCATCCAGGACCAACTTTCCCGCCCTTTCTGCTTGAACAATGAGTTGGGCCCTCCCTCGTGAATCATTTTTCATGAAAACACCCTACAGACTTGCCTACTGGCAATCTGATGGGAGCATTTTATCAACTGAGCTTCCTCCTCCCAGGCAATTCAAGCTTGGATCAAATAAACAAAACTAAAATAAAAGCCAGAACAAAGTTTGAATGATAAAAGTCCCTATTGTTTCAATAGTTTGCTCATTTGGTCCCTAATGGTGGTCTCCTGGGAGAAGTTATGAAACTTCCTGATCTGGAGCCTAGCTGGAGGAATCCTTCATGTCCTGCGAATCTTCCCTCATAGCTCACAGCTCACCCTCACACTGAGGCCAAGCTAAGTCCTCTAGTAAAACTGTCACCTTCCCTGTTCACTCACACTGTCCATCACCTGTTACCTATCACGAGAGGGTGTAGATATACTGCAGTGTGAGCCTGAGGGTGAAGCGGGATGAGATCCTGACCCTCTTTCTGCCCCTTGCAGGTGCAGGGGCCAGGCAAGAAGTGCTGGGCATCTGGTTTAGGACACCAGTTTGAGAATGTTCCTTCCCAGATGCAATGATTTTTTTAAATTTAAATTTATTAATTTTATATTAGATGTATGAGTGTATTGCCTTATGTATGTACATCTGTATGTAAGCGTGTGTGTGTGTGTGTGTGTGTGTGTGTGTGTGTGTGTGTGTGTGTGTGTATACCTATTGCCTGTGGAGGTCAGAGTAGGGTATTTGGATCACCTACAACTGGAGTTATGAATGGTTTTGAGCCAGTGTGTGAGATCTGAGAATTAAACCCAGGTCATGTACAAAAGCATCAGGTATTCTTAACTGCAGAGCCATCTCTCTAGCCTAAGATGTACTGATTTTTGACCAGTGCATCAATGTTAGAATATTACTCCAAAAAAGACTCTGAAGAGGAACTGTGTCTTCATCAGAGTCAGCACTGGCAGGTAGAGCACAGCCTTGTTCTATTATTCTCTAACTACTCATTCAAATTGTGTTTTTAATTTATTTGTAAATAAAATCATCATTGGAATATTTGCATTCTTAACCCAAAATATGTTTCCTGGGGTCCTGATAAATATGGACAGAAACTCTGTCTTTTAAAAAGGATGAAGATATATATCAGTGGGAACAGTTGCTTTCTCAGCACGCCGAAAGCCTGGAGTTCAGGCCCCAGCACTACATAAACCACACATGGTAGGATATACCTAGATCCCAGCACACCAGTGAGGGCAGAAGGGTAATCATTCTTGGATACCTAGAGATATGTTCAAGGCTAACCACAGCCATATAAGACCCTTTCTGAGAGAGAGAGAGAGAGAGAGAGAGAGAGAGAGAGAGAGACAGACAGACAGACAGACAGACAGACAGACAGACAGACAGAGACACAGACACAGACACAGACACAGAGAGCTCTACCTATCATGCTTGGTTTTTCCATGTGATATACCCTCAGCCATGTTGTGATGTAGAACAAAGCCCTCAATAGCAAGTGTTGTGGCCCCTTGACCTTGACCTTCAAACTTCCAAATTTGGGAGCAAAATAAATGTCTTTATTAATTATTTGGATTTGAATATGTTGTGATAGCAGCAGAAAATAAGAAGTAAGAGTCAACATCTCTAGAACTCAAGAACACTAGCTTGTGTGATTTATTGTTTAGGTGACCACAATCCAGATGGGATGGATATTCTTGGTTGTCAACTTGACTACATCCATAATTAACTAAAACCCAAAAATGTGGGACATGTGTATGAAATACTTTAGCTTAATTTGAAGTAGGAAGATCTACTTCTAATCTAGATCTTTGAGCTAGTAAAATACACTTTTAATCCAGATCTTTTGAGTTGGAAAAGCCCACCTCTAATCTGGGCCACACCTGCAGGAAGTCTATCCAAGGACGTGGAAGAGGGAAGCTTTGATCTTGGCCTGCTTGATCTTGCCTAACTAGCAAGTCAATTCCTTCACTGTCATTCGAGCCTACTTATGGATTTCAGCATATACTGAAGACCAGCTGAGACATCCAACGTTGTGGAATGAGCAACTACTGGATTTTTGAACTTTACATTTACCAGTGTTGGATTAGCTGGACTGCTTTAAGTCATTCTAATACATTCCCTCTTTATATATAGAGAGAGACTCATTTTACAAATTCTGCTACCCTAGAGAACCCTGACTAGTACACCAGATATTCACTCAGCTTCTGCTGACTTTACTCGCTTCAGCTCCTGCTCTGACTCAGGCTCTCGAAGCAACAAAATAGCAAGTTTACAAACAGGTAGACATGGATCTCTTTTTCTTTAGATTCTGCTACCCTCGATATTGTTTGATAAAGTTCCCTCCTGCCAAAATTAATCAGATTTGATTTCTTATGGTAGCTAAGCCTAGAAATTTAAATGAAACATTCTATCATTTCAAAAACTAGCCAACAGAAGATTTTCTCAAAGGCTAAGGGACTTCCAAAACGAAGGTTTACTAACTCCACCTTGCCCTTTTCCTTTCCCTCCCTCTGCCCTCCTCTTCTTGAGACAACCTTTCTCTGTAGTTCTGGCTGGCGTTAAACTCACAGCAATCTTCCTTCTTCAGCATCACAAGTGTTGAGATTACAGGCATGAGCCACCCTGCCTTCCCGGCCTCTTATTGTAAAACTTTTAAGAACATAGTTGATATCCATCTACCAATCTCTACCAATACAACACTGGAATGTGTAAAGATAAAATACTTCAGATGGTCTGATTTGCATAGTAATAGTTACTGTTTACCCAGATGTATAGAAGGGTGGCAGAAATATTTAAGGAGGCAGGAAATTCATATGGACATGGTATTAATGGTGAGTACAGAGGCTACAATCCCTTGTTACAGTCACTCCCTCTCCTACATACGTCTCCTTGGCAGATGATAAGGACCAAATAAAGACAATAGCATCAGATTATTAATAATTGGGCACATTTTAATAAACACTTCAGAAATAAAACTCCTGTCTGACTGATTAAGCAAAGCAAGTACTTTCATTTCCATTTTAGCAGCAAAGCAGAGAATAAGATCCTCTCAACTGCCTCACCTGCCAGTCAGCCAGAGTGAGAAATCCAATAGGCTGTGTATCCAGGTAGAAAAGTGGGGGTCATGGAAAGGAATAAGAAATGAGGAAAACGCCGGGCAGTGGTGGCGCACGCCTTTAATCCCAGCACTCGGGAGGCAGAGCCAGGTGGATCTCTGTGAGTTCGAGGCCAGCCTGGACTACCAAGTGAGTTCCAGGAAAGGCGCAAAGCTACACAGAGAAACCCTGTCTCAAAAAAAAAAAAAAAAAAAAAAAAAAAAAAAAAAAAAAAAAAAAAAAAAAAAACAGGAAAAAAAAAAAAAGAAATGAGGAAAAAAAAGCGGGGGGCAGGCATACCAAGGAAGCTCCCTCAGGACTTGAGAGTCAGCTTGGTTCTCATGCCATTAAGCCGCAAGAAAGGAAAAATCCACCCCATCCCCCATGAAGGAAGCTGAGAATTCATGGATTAAACTCTTGAGTTCTGGCTTTGGTAAAGGCTATGTTCCCTTCATAACAATCTAAGGCAATACCTATGTGCCTTGGACAGTAGTGCAGGGTCTGGGAGGACTCAGAGCTAGTTCAGACCCAGACCCCTGCTGAAGACAGCTGCAAGGTTCAGAGTCAATGAGATGCCTTTTGCATCTTTTTAAAACATTTTTTATTAGGAAATTTTTTTATTCATTTTACATACCAACCGCAGATGCCCCACTTTTCACATCTCCCACCCCCCCAGCCTCCTCCCCAACCCATCTCCCCATTCTCTTCTCTGACAAAGTAAGGCCTCCCATGGGGAGTCAGCAGAGCCTGGTACATTCAGTTTAGACAGGTCCAAGCCCCTCCCCCTGCATCAAGGCTGTGCAAGGTGTCCCACCATAGGCAATGGGCTCCAAAAAGCCAGCTCACGCACCAGGGGTGGATCCTGATCCTACTGCCAGGGGGACCCTTAAGCAGATCAAGCTGCACAACTGTCTCGGTTATGCAGAGGGCCTCGTCTAGTCCCATGGAGGCTCCACAGCTGTTGGTCTAAAGTTCATGAGTTACCACTAGCTTAGTTTGATTGTCTCTGTAGGTTTCCCCATCATGATCTTGATGCCCCTTGCTTATAAAATCCCTCTTCTCTCTCTTCGACTGGACTCCTGGAGCTCAACCTGGTGCTTGGCTGTGAATCTCTGCATCTGCTTCCATCAGTTACTGGATAAAGGCTCTATGATAACAGGTAGGGTATTCACTGATTTGATTACTGGGGTAAGCCAGTTCAGTTCAGGCACCCTCTCCACTATTGCTAGCAGTCTAAGGTGAGGTCATCCTTGTGGATTCCTGGGAACTTCCCTAGCACCAAGTTTCTCCCCATCCCCATGATGTCTCCCTGTATCATAGTATCTCTTTCATTGCTCTCCCACTCCATTCCTGTTCCATCCAACTCGACCGTCCCATTCCCTTATGTTCTCATCCCCCATCCACTACCCTCTATTGCCCCACCTCACCTCCAGTTTACTCATGGAGATCTAATCTATGCCTTTTGCATCTTATGATGCAGTAGGATGCCTTCTCCAGTATCAGCACCTAAGCCTTGGGCTTCTTATCCCCCAAAATCTCACCAGGCAGTGGTGGCACACGCCTTTAATCCCAGCATTCTGGAGGCAGAGCCAGGGGGATCTCTGTGAGTTCAAGGCCAGCCTGGTCTACAAAGCAAGATCTAGGACAGGCACCCAAACTACACAGAGAAACCCTGTCTCGAAAAAGCAAAAAACCAAACAACCAAACAACAACAACAAATAACCCCTCAAGTCAGTTTATTTCTATACTTTATAAATTACCCAATCTGTGTTTTTTTTCTTCTTTTGGCACAGTAGCTGAAAACAGACAACAACAACAAAACCAGTGTTATTACTTAAGACAGAAAAAGAGTTTTGTTAACTGTGGAATTTGAATAGGTATGACTTCTATAGGCTCATAGATTTGAATACTTGGTCATTAGGTGTGGTCTCATTGGAGGAAGTGTATCACTGGGGAGTGGGCTTTTCAAATGCTCAAGCCAGACCCAGTGTCTCTCTCTAGCAGGCTTCTCTGGATCTGGATGTAGAACTCTCAAGCTACTTTTCCAGCACCATGTCTGCCTACATGTCGCCATGCTCCCCATCAAAATGACATGGACTAAACCTCTGAAATTGAAAGCAAGCCCCAGTTAAATGTTTTCCTTCATAAGAGTTGCCATGGTCATGGCATCTCTTCATAGCAATACAGCACTGACTAAGACATTAATCAAATTCCAAAGGTGGCTTTACCAAGAACTTGCCGTGCTAAAGCTTTTGAACCATCACCTCTCACTTGTCTGAATAGCTATTTTAAAAATTAACAAGTGTTGATGAGGATGTGGAGAAAAATTGGTGAGACTATAAATTGGTAAATTTTTTCTTGTCTTTTTTTTTGAGACAGGATCTTATTATGTAACACAGGCTGTCCTATAACTCACTGTGTAGACTAGACTCACAGAGATCTGCCTGCCTCTGTCTGCCAAGTACAAGGATTAAGGGTGTGTGCCTCCAGACACTGCTGGTACAGCCCTTTTTAAAGTATGGAATATCCTTAAAAAATTTTTAAAGTAATGGCACATACCTTTAATTCCAGGACTTAGGAGGCAGAGACAGTCAGATCTCTGTGAGTTCAAGGCCAGCCTGTTCTACAGAGTGAGTTGCAAGAGAGCCAGGGAGACAAAGAAAAGAAATTGAAAACAGGAGGTCTGCAAATATGAGGCTTGCCTAACATTCTTGAGGACATAATTCAATCCCATGTATTAAATAAACAAATGACACACGCGTGCACACACACGTGCACATGCACACACAAAACACACACATACACACAAGCATGTGCACAAATAAAAACACACACACACACACACACACACACACACACACACACACACACACACACGCAAGTAAGATATTTCCTTGCAAAATTAGCTGGGTATGGCACGAGTTTGTAATCCAAGATTTGGGAGGTTTAGGCTAGAGTAATGTTGAGTTTAAAGACAGACTGGGCAACATAACAAACCCATATCAAAATTTTTCCAATAAAGGTAAATTTTAATAATATTTTTACCAACACATGCAAAAACCAGTAGCCATAATAAACTCAGATAGAATAAACTTTCAGGAAGGGGTGTGTGTGTGTGTGTGTGTGTGTGTGTGTGTGTGTGTGTGTGTGTATTGTTATAAGGTAGCTCCTTCAGAGTATACACAGACTCTTAAAGTTGAATTGGTCAGCTGGCAAACTACACAGGGAAATTGTCCAAATCATGTAACCAAAAGTCTTACTGTTTTTGGATTTGTGTGCACAACAACTATATCCTTGTTGACACACTTCAGTTAGCAAGAATAGTTAGCAATAACTGGAGCTACAGAATCCAAAATATAATGTTAGTACATTTAGGGACTTTCCCAGAACTATGGACTGTGCTATGATGAATTTGGTCTTTGTTCTCATTTTCGCAGGTGTTGGGGTCTGTATGATGGTTCTTAGGTCAGAATGGTGCCTTGGTGCCTCTAACACGGCATCAGTTGTGCAAAGATCTGGTGGAGAGGGTGTTATGACATGGCCTTGGTGGTGGTGAGCTTGTCCTAGTGTGCAATATCCACAAGCTCACTGATTTGTACACATTAATAGAAAAGCTAGCAGTCATGGTGGTGCACATCTTTAATCACATCACTTGGGAGGCAGAGGCAGGTGGATCTCTGTGAATATGAGCCCAGCCTAGTCTAGTCTACAGAGCAAGTTCCAGGCCAGCCAGGGGTACCTGTGGGAGGCCAGCTCCCAGTTTTTCCCAGGGTACTCTTAAGGAGAGAGGGATAAGAAACTTGTAGATAGAAAGATAGTATGGAGAAGACAGACAGAAACACAGGATAGCTTCAGGAGGACTGGGACCAATGTCCACTAGCCCCTTCTGTCTCTTCAAAAGGGCTTTTTATAGGAACGCAAAGGGGTGAGGCAAAAGACCTCCCCCTATCACAGCCAAGTGCAGACCCTTCCAAACACCTGGTAACCAAGCATATGGTCAGGGCATCCCCTAATGCAGCACTTCAGGGTAAAGCAAGCTCAGATTTTACTAGGAAACCTCTGTGGGCCCCCACACTCTGTTTCAAGTAGCAAGTGATTTTGTGCTTAGAAATGAGCAATACAAGCTGGGTGGTGTGGCATATGCCTTTAATCCCAGAACTCAGGAGGCAGAGATGGGTGAATTTCTGAGTTTGAGGACAGCCTAGAATACAGAGTGAATTCCAAGAGAGCCAGAGGTACACAGAAAAACCCTATCTTTAAAAACAAAACAAAACAACAAAGAAAGAAAAAGGAAAGGAAAGGAGCAATACACACATGGCTTTAAGTAAATCACTAAATAAATCAATGTAAGAGTATCTAATAATTGGTCTTTTTAATGTTTCTCTTCTTCAACTATAGTCTGTAAATAACTCCAGTTCCAGGGTATCTGTTGCCACCTTCTGGCCTCCAACAGCACTGAATGTACATGCGGGCAAAATATCCATACACATAAAATAAAAACAAACTTTTAAAGGTGGCAGGCACTTGCTAAGGAATCAGGCTTATCCTGGGGTCTTATGAAAGACAGATATTTAATTCACCTTATGAACTATAGACTGAATTGTGGTACAGAATCCAACATATAGGTTTACAAGGGGGTTGTGGGCTGAAATGTTATATAACTGGAGTGTCAGTCAGTATAGTGCTCGCCCAACATGCAGAAAGCCCTGGGTTTGACCCCCAGACAGCACAACCAGCTGTGGTATCAATATCTATAATCTTAGCACTCTGGAGTTGACTATTGCATAGTGAGTTTGAGGCCAGCTTGGGTACATTGAAACTGTCTCATTGAAACAAAACAAAACCATGGGAGCTGGGGAGATAGCTTTGTGATTAAGAGCACTTGCTACTCTTCCAGAGGACTAGAGTTGGGTTCCCAGTGCCCATGTTAGGCAGTTCACAACCACCTATAACTCCACGTTGAGGGAGGGGATTCAACACTGTCTTCTGGGCTCTGTGGGTACCTGAACTAACAAGTGCACATCACCACACACATACGTGCATTAAAAACAAAAACAAAAACAAAAACTGTCTTGACCTCTATGTTTGGTCTGAGGTCTGAAGGGAGGTAGGCATTGCTTGATTAGTTGGTCCACCCTGGGTTTGCCTTTGATTAATGCTTTATGTTATTAAGAAGGAAGTCATTTTTCCTCCCAGCCCCTTGCCTGGCCAACTGGAAGTGACTTGTCCAGACTGTGCACATCAGTAGGAGATGGTTCTTGGGGAAATAATTATTCATCTGGTGGTTCTGTGTCTTAATATCTGTGTCTATGCCAGTTATTGAGACATTTTAAAAGGCTTTATTTATTAAAATAGCTTTACAAAAGGATTTTTTTTTTTTATAATTTTTTTTTTTTTCGGTTTTTCGAGACAGGGTTTCTCTGTGTAGCTTTGCGCCTTTCCTGGAACTCACTTGGTAGCCCAGGCTGGCCTCGAACTCACAGAGATCCGCCTGGCTCTGCCTCCCGAGTGCTGGGATTAAAGGCGTGCGCCACCACCGCCCGGCTTACAAAAGGATTTTTATTTACTCTCTCTCCTCTCTATTTTTGAAGGCAGGATCTCACTTTGTAGCTCTGGCTGTCCTTGCACTCACTATGTAGACCAGGCTGGCTGCAAACTCACAAAGATCCACCTGCCTCTGCCACCTGAGTGCTGAGATTAAAGGAATACATCAACACATCTGGAAATGTATAGCTCAGACCTAGCTTCAAACTCTTGATATATGTGTGGTCATGTGTTACACTGGCTAATAACCTGTGAGTGGGCATGGGTTCTGTTGTTTCTGGACAGAATCTTTATGAGACACCTACTATCTCTCCCTTTGTCATGACAACCACCAAGACTCCCAAAGGATGCTTTCCCATCTTTGATCCTAGTGTACAGATCTGCAACTAATCTTGATGTAGGAGTGAAAAATATACTTTGGGAGATTAATAGTGAAATTTGACCTAATTGGTCCTGACACTGAATGTGGAGTTCAGAAAAATGGTTGCTGGTTTATTAATTAATTTTCTTGTTGCTATAACAAAATATACAACAAGAATAACCTATGATGAAAGGGTTTATTTGGCTCACAGTTGGAAGAAAGTCTGTCGCTGCAGGGGGGCAAGATGATGAGCAGCTCCACAGCAGCAGGTTGTGAGGCTGCTTGCCCGTCTCTGCAGATCAGGACACTAAGAACCAGGATACGGTGCTCACAGGCATTTTCTTTCCCCCCTTTTATTCAGTCTGGGGGCACAGCCTATGGTATGGTGCGCCCTTCCTTCAGTCAAACCTCTCTGCAAATGCCCTTGAAGACATGCCCAAAGTGTGTCCCTTAGATGACCCTCAATCCACTCAGATTGACAATGAAGATTAACCATCACAGCCAGCTTTTGAGAAACAAGAGGAGCTGGGGTTTTGCCTTGCTAAGCAGGGGATAACAAGGACCTCAAGATACTTCTGCTGTGGTAGATTCAACCAACACCTGTTCGCGGTGGGCCACTCCAGAATGAGACCTCAGGAGTGCATCTGGGAAAGATGCTGTTTCTAGGTTTGCTGTGTACTGTGGGTGCTGGATGCTGCAGCTGCTTCTGGTGCTATGGGAACAGATGCTGGAAGAACCAGGCACACACTGCAGGAACCTGGCAAGGAGCCTTCACGTCATAAACCCGATGCCTTCCCTTTGCGTTGCTCTACTGCCCTCTACTGGCAAAGCTTCGGGGTCAGCTGGCGATGAGCATAGCTAATGGGCTGGGACCGTTCTTTGTAGCTGAGATGCAGGAAAATGATTTCTCACACAACAGGAGCAATTCCTGAACCTTCTAGCAAACTGAAAACGAGAGGGAGACCACAAACCAATAAATCTGATGGTATTTGTACACTGAGATGCTTATTGAGTACATTTTTTTTGGCTTTTAATCAATATATTAAAGAGACATTCACCATTTCAAAGATGGTCTGAATTCTGACATCCAGACTTAAAGACATGAACATATGGCAACTTTAAACATACAATTAAGTGTATATTCATCACAATCTGCTATTGTACTAATGATAGATTGTGATCACTTTGGAGCATAAATCAAATGGTTTAAAATAAGCCTGCACCACGTATAAGGAACACCTTAAACATGCATATTACTTCTCCATGTGCAGGGTTTTCACTTTCTGGGAGTTACTAAACAAGGGTTTTTCATGCTGAGAGGGATTAGAAGACTCTGGACATGGGGCAGGTCTTATGCATGGTTAAAACACTCCTAAATTCTGAAATCACTGTTAATATTAATGAGTTCTGCCAGGCAGTGGTGGTGCACACCTTTAATCCCAGCACTCAGGAGGCAGAGGCAGGCAGATCTCTGTGAGTTCAAGGCCAGCCTGGGCTACAGAGTGAGTTTCAGGAAAGGCACAAAGCTACACAGAGAAACCCTGTCTCGAAGAAGAAGAAGAAGAAGAAGAAGAAGAAGAAGAAGAAGAAGAAGAAGAAGAAGAAGAAGAAAAGAAAAGAAAAGAAAAGAAAAGGAAAGGAAAGGAAAGGAAAAAAGAAAAAGAAAAAACATTAATGAGTTAATGAGTTCTGGGCCTGAAGAGATAGCTCAGAGGTTAAGAGCACTGACTGCTCTTCTAGAGGTCCTGAGTTCAGTTCCCAGTAACTACATGGCGGCTCACAACCATCTATAATGAGATCTGGTGTCCTCTTCTGGCATTCAGGCATGCATACAGGCAGAACACTGTGTACAAAATAAATAAATAAATCTTTAAAAATGTTACTGAGTTCTACATGTTAATATTGTGAGCACTCTTTCTGATGTTAGTTTTCCTGTAATATACAGACACTGGGGATGGAACAATTTGCCTACATAATTAGCAGAGATTGGACTCACCTTTGCTGTTAGAGGCACCTTGAGTAAAGCGACTGTTTCCAGTTGATGTGATAAAACACTTCAACAAAAAAAGCAACTTAGACACTCCCACTCAGGGAGCATTTTGGAAGGGAGAAGGGGTGGAAACATTGTAAGAGCCAGGGAATTTGTTGTGAGATTGTGTCTCTTAAGAATGTTCATAGCTATACTCATAAAGTTATACCAACATAACTGCCCAAACATGAGCTGAACAAGGACAATACCAACAGACATGCCAAAATGAGTAGAGAAAAGTGCACAAGGCCTCAACCCCATACAAAGAACTACGGGCACCTAAGGAGAGCTGTGGTAGAAGGAATAGTCTTCCTCAGAGAAGAGCACACCAGCTGGTTATCCAATGGTCAGCCTTGAAAACACACATACAAGTAAGGTAACACAGACTGTGGTGATTTGAACAGGAATGTTTCCCATAGACTCGTGTATTTGAATGCTTGGCCTATAGGGAGTGGCACTATGAAGAGGTGTGGCCTTGTTGGAGGAAGTGTGTCACTGTGGAGGTCTTATATGCTCAAGCTGTACCCAGTGTGGCACACAGCCTCCTTCTGTGCCTGAAGATCAAGATGTATAACTCTCAGCTCCTTCTCCAGCATCATGTCTGCCTATATGCTGCCATGCTTTCCATCTTGATGATAATGGAATTAACCTATGAACTGTAAGCCAGCTCCAATTAAAGTTTTCCTTTTGTAAGAGTCACTATGGTCATGGTGTCTTTTCACAGCAATAGAAATCCTAACTAAGACACAGACTGAGCAGATAAGAACCCTCAGCTGTGTCTTCAGCATCACATCTACCTGCATGCTGCCTTGTTTATATTGGGTATTAGGTAACTGTGGCCTCATAAAACAGATTGGACTGTGTTCCTGTTGTTTCTATTCTGTGGAATAATTTGAGGAGTGTTAGCATTAGCTCATCTTTGAATGTCTGGTAGAATATTTCCCTAAAACCATCTAGCACTGTGTTTTTGTTTGTTTTTAAGTTTGTTTTTTATTTATTTATTTTTTGGTTGGGGAACATTTAATGACTGATACCCAACATAAAGACTCAACAAAGAAAGAGAATTACAGACAATTTCCTTTATGAACATAGGTACAAAAAATTCTCAATAAAATACATGGCAACTAAATCCAAGAACATATCAAAAAAAAGGTCATTGTATTAGTTAGAGTTTCTATTGCTGTGAAGAGACACCATGATCATGGCAACTCTTATAAAGGGAAACATTTAATTGTGGTGTCTCTCTTACAGTTCAATGGTTTAGTCCATTATCATCATGGCAGGAAGCAAGTTAGCCTGCAGGCAGACATGGTGCTTTAAAAGGAGCTGAGAGTTTGTACATCTTGATCTCCCAGGCAATAGGAAGTGATCTGAGACATTGAGTATCCTGAGCATAAGAGACTTCAAAGCCTGCCCCAATGGTGACACACGTCTTCCAACAAGGCCCCACCTACTCCAACAAAGCCACACCTCCTAAAAGTGCCACTCCCTTTGGGAGCCATTTTTTTTTCAAGCTACCATATTCCACTCTCTGCCCCACAAAGGCTTGTTATATCATAATGTAAAAATGAATTCAGTCTAACTTCAAAAGTTCCAGTAGTCTATCACAATCCCAAACTTACTTAAATGTCTAAAGTTCAAAGTCTCTTCTGAGATTCATGCAATTAACTGTAATCCCCTGTAAAATTAAAATCAAAAGGTGAATCATATATTTCCAATATATAATGACACAGGATATACATTATCATTCCAAAATGTAGGGAAGGGAGCATGGTGAAGAAATACTGGACCAAAGAAAGACCACAAGCCAGCTGGGCAAACTCCAAACTCTGCATCTCCATGTCTGGTGTCAAAACACTCTCTAGATCTCCAAATCCTTTCAGCTTTCCTGACCACAACACACTTCTCTCTCTTGGGCTGGTTCCACTCATTGTTAGAAGCTCTTCTTGGCAGGTATCCCACAACTCTGGCATCTCCAACACCTTGGAGTATCCAAGGCAATTCACAGCTTCACTCAATGATGCCTCTAGGCCTTCATTCAGGGATAGCCTGACACATGCATGCCTGGACTCAGCAGCTTTCCTTAGTCACACAGAGAGATTCCATAACTCCTTTCTTCTATCCTTGACTCTAAAGCCAGAACCACATGGCTAAAGCTGCTAAGTTCTGCTGCTTACTGGGGCTGGAACATGGCCTCCCTGTTCAATTATATCTCCACTAGCTTTCTGTTTGCCATAGTTTCCTTCACTGCCTAAGTTTGGCTGTCAACACCATAAAGGGCAATATGGCACCACCAGAACCCAGTGGCCCTACAACAGCAAAACCTGAACATCCCAATACAGATGAAGCAGAAGAAAAAATGACCTTAAAACAACTTTATGAAGATGATAGAGGCCCTTAAAGAGGAAATGAAAAGTTCCATTAAAGAAATCGAGGAAAAGACAAACAACAACAACAACAACAAAAAGGAAGAAATCAATAAATCCCTTAAAGAAAGCCAAGAAAAGACAATCAAACAAGTGAAGGAAACAGTTCAAGACTTGAAAGTTGAAATAGAGGCAATAAAGAAAACAGAAACTGAGGGAATTTTGGAAATGGAAAATCTGGGTAAGCAAACAGGAACTACAGATGCAAGCATCACCAACAGAATAAAAGAGATGGAAGAGAAAATCTCAGGCATTGAAGATACAATAGAGGAAATAGATTCATCAGTCAAAGAAAATGTTAAATCCAACAAATTCTTAACATAAAACATCCAGGAAACCTGGGACACCATAAAAAGACCAAACCTGAGAATAATAGGGATAGAAGGAGAAGAATTCCAGCTCGAAGGCACAGAAAATATATTCAACAAAATCATAGAAAAAAACTTTCCCAACCTAAAGAAGGACATGCCTATGAAGGTACAAAAAACTTACAGAACACCAAATAGACTGGACCAAAACAAAGTCCCCTTGCCACATAATAATCAAAACACTAAACATACAGAATAAAGAAAAAATATTAAAGGAAATTTTTTTTAAAGGAAATTTCCTTTAAAATATTAAAGGAAAAAGACCAAGTAACATATAAAGGCAGTCCTATCAGAATTACACCTGACTTCTCAATGGCAACTCTAAAAGCCAAAAGGTCCTGGACACATATTTTGCAGACACTAAGAGACCATGGATGCCAGTCCAGACTACTATACTCAGTAAAGCTTTCAATCACTGTAGATGAAGAAAACAAGATATTCCATGACAAAACCAGATTCAACCAATACCTATCCACAAATCCAGACCTACAGAAAGTACTAGAAGAAAAACTCCAACCCAAGGAAGTTATCTGCACCCACAAAAACACAGGCAATAGATAATCTCACACCAGCAAAGAGGGGAAACACACACTACCACCACTACCACCAAAACCAAAAACCAAAACAAAACCAGGAATTAACAATCACTGGTCATTAATATCTCTTAATATCAATGGACTCAATTCACCTATAAAAAGGCACTAGCTAACAGAATGGATATAAAAACAGGATCCATCCTTCTGCTGCATATAAGAAACACACCTCAACTTCAAAGACAGGCATTACCTCAGAGCAATGGGTTGGGAAAAGATTTTCCAAATAAATGTATCTAAGAAGCAAGCTGATATAGCCATCCTAATATCTAACAAAATAGATTTCAAACTAAAATTAATCAAAAGAGATGAAGAAGGACATTTCATATTCATCACAGGAAAAATCCATCAAGGTGAAGTCTCAGTTCTGATCATTTATGCCCCAAATACAAGGGCATCCACATTTATAAAAGAAACATTACTAAAGCTTAAATCACACATCAAACCCCACACATTAATAGTGGGAGACTTTGACACCCCATTCTCACCACCTCACTCTCACCAATGGACAGGAATGCCAGACAGAAATTAACAGAGAAATAAGGGAACTAACAGAGGCTATGACTCAAATGGATTTAACAGATATCTACAGAACATTTCACCCAGACACAAAATAATATACCTTCTTCTCAGCACCTCATAGAACCTTCTCTAAAATTGACCACATACTTGGTCACAAAGCATATCTCAATAGATAGAAAAAAATCTGAATAACCTCATGTATCCTATTGGATCACCATGGGATAAAGTTAGAGTTCAACAACAACACAAGCTACTGAAAGCCTACAAATTCATGGAAACTGAAAAACTCTCAACTGAATTACCACTGGGCCAAGGAAGAAATAAAAAAATAAAAACTTCCTATAATTCAATGAAAATGAAGGCACAACATACCCAAACTTATGGGACCCAATGAAAGCAGTGTTGAGTTCATAGCTCTAAATGCCCACATAAAGAAGTTGGAGAAATCTCACACTAGTGATTTGACAGCACACCTGAAAGCTCTAGAACAAAAAGAAGCAAACTCTCCCAGGAGGAATAGATGGCAGGAAATAATCAAATTGAGGGCTGAAATCAATAAAACAAAGAGAACAATACAAATAATCAATGAAACAAAGAATTGGTTCTTTGAGAAAATCAACAAGATAGACAAATCCTTATCTAAACTAACCAAAAGGCAGAGAAAGAATATCCAAATTAACAAAATCAGGAATGAAAAGGAGGATATAACAACAGACACTGAAGAAATTTAGAGAACCATATTTCAAAAACCTGTATTCCACAAAAGGGGAAAATCTAAAAGAAATGGACAATTTTCTGGATAGGTATCACATACATGAGTTAAATCAAGACTAGAAAAACAATTTAAATAGACCTATTATCCCTAAGGAAATAGAAGCAGTAATTAAAAGTCTTACAGCAACAACAACAACAACAACAACAACAAAAGCCCAGGGCCAGATGGTTTCAGATTCTACCAAAATTTCAAAGAAGAGCTAATACCAATACTCTTCAAATTGTTCCACACAATAGAAACAGAAGGAACCCCGACACCCAAACCACACAAAGATGCAACAAAGAAAGAGAGTTACAGACCAATCTCCCTCATGAACATTGACACGGGAAGCAGAGGCAGGCGGATCTCTGTGAGTTCCAGGCTAGCCTGGGCTACAGAGTGAGATCCAGGACAGCCAGGACTGTTACACAGAGAAACCTTGTCAGAGAGAGAGAGAGAGAGAGAGAGAGAGAGAGAGAGAGAGAGAGAGAGAGCGAGAGCGCGCATCAATTCAGGGTATCCAGAGGTAAATATTTTACTATAGTAAGTCAAAGAAAAGACACCAAGAGAATTGGTTGATTCTTGGGTGGCCCTGTGGGAAATACACTAATATCACACAGAAAGGACATACAGTCATCATCCTGTTGTTATTTGTGTGTTTCTAAGTTTGAGGAGTTTTGTTGTTGTTGTTGTTTTCTTGACCCTATTAACTGTTTGAATTGAAATTCTAACAACTTGGGGGCTAGAAAGATGGTTCTGTGGTTGAGAGCTTGCTGCTCTTCCAGAGGACTTAAGCTCAGTACCCAGCACTCACATCAAGAGGAACACAACCACCTGTAACTCCAGTTCTAGGGGAATCTAACATCCTCTCTTCTAGTCTCCATGGGCACTGTACACACACACACACACACACACACACACACACACACACATTTATTTTATTTTATTGGGGGGTATTTAAGACAGGGTCTCACTATGTAGTTCTGGCTGTCCTGGAACTCATTATGTAGACTAGGCTGGCCTTGAACTCACAGAGCTCCATCTGTCTCTGCCTCTGCCTCCCAAGCACTGGGATTAAAGGTCTGTGCCACTACACCCAGCTTAATAAATTTTAAAAGAAGCTGGGAAGTGGTGGCACATGCCTTTAATCCCAGCACTTGGGAGACAGAAGCAGGAGGATCTCTGTGAGTTTGAGGCCAGCCTGGTCTACAGAGAGAGTTCTCAGACAGCCAGGGCTATACACAGAGAAACCTTGTCTCAAAAACAAACAAATAAAAAATAATAATATAATAATAGTAATAATTTTTAAAAGAAAAAATTCTGATATTTCAACTGTAAAAACGTCTTCAGTAAGATCGGATAATTCAAATATGAACTTGGTATTAAATTCTGTTATTAAATTATTGAGTGATTATATGAATAATTTTGTGTGGCTTGATCATGGTGTTTTGTTATATAAGCTAAGTCCTTATTAGAAAAGTATATGGACACATTTGTAGATGGTGTGGAATATGTTTAGCAATCTTTTTTAGATATTCAGTTTTTCCTAGTTTATCAGAATGGAGAAACAAAGAGAAAAATCTGTTGGCAAATGGTTGAAGCCAAGTGGTTCATAATATTTATTTTTGTGTAGGTTTAATTTTTTTACAATAATTTAAAATTTTATTTATTTTCATCCACAATTACTTAAAAATGTTATGATATTTTTTATTTAACATTCTGGGACAACTGTACCATCACCACATAAGTTTTAGGCTAACTTGTCTTTGTATATTATACAATGCATTCGTGCTGACTTTTAACTGAAAGGATATTTCATATAAAAGTCACCATATTTGAAATACAAAGTACTTAAAAGGACAAACCCAGTCACATAAGAGATTGGCTCAGTCTTTCTGTTCCAAACCCAGCAGTTAACGCCACTTGAATGCAAAATGTCCTTTTTCCTTTTAAAGGGGACAGTTAAACCTGTTATTTTAAAGCCTGCTGCCAGTTCTTAGCATGAAAGCTGCCAGTTCATAGAAGCTGAAAAGCTGTTAGTTTAAACCTCTGCTAGAAAATGGAAATACAGATTTAAAACCCAAGTCAGTTCCATGGAGTGTTTAGCTTTTCTCTTGGAGATGCTTGTTCACTCTTTCTGGCCCTAAATACCAGGATGTTCTTGACACAGTCTCAGGCAGAGCCTCGGCCTCTTTCCCACCGGAAGCTTATAGTTTTGACCTTAGATGTTTGGAGGCCCCTTCTGAGCACCTAACATGTTTGAGACAAGTTGTGGGTTTTGTTTTTTTTAATGCTTAGACAGGGTTTCATGTATCCCAGGTTGGCTTCAAATTCCACTTCTGGTCTTCCTGCCTCTTCTCACATGCTGGGAGTATCCAGTGTGCCCACTTTATACAGCACAGGGGGCTAAACTCAGGGCTTTGTTTATGCTATAGAAGAACTCTACCAACTGAACTACATCTTCAGTCCAAACTTCGAGATTCTTAGAAATTTATTTTTAACTCAGTAAGCTTAAACTAAGTGTAGGGAACAAAATAAATATCGTTTCTGCAACAATCACAAGGTTCAGGGCCAAGTCTACTGAAACAAAAGATATACTAATATGAGAAAAACAAAAATATAAAACCCACGTTTTATGGGTTTTTTTACACAGGGACCTTCAGAAATGAAGACTGAGATACCAGATATGGTGACATATGTCTGTAATCCCAGCACTAGATACGCAGTTAGAGGCCAGCCTGGGCTACATCTTGAGTTCAAGGCCATACTGGATCCTGTCTCAAACAAACAACAAACAAACAAACAAGCAGAAGTCAGAGGAGACCTATGAGGTTTTGTTATTTTGCTTTTGTTTTGTGTTGAGACCAGGTCTCACCATACAGGGCAGGCTTGCTTGAAATATACCGAAGCTGGCCTTGAACTTGAAATCCTCTTGCCTCTGCCACCCAAGTGCTAGGGTGACTGATATGTGCCACCACACAGGCAGATACATCTTTTCTCTGGAGTAATGTGGAGTACAATTGGAGGAGAAGAGGTGTGATAAACTGGTGATGACTGGGGGCGGGGGTATATTACAGCCTGTTTAGGTTCTCTTGGTGTATGGCTTTGTGACCTTCTTCCCCTTTAGTACAGGACAGGACTGCAGATACATGAGAGTCTTTCAGAGATAAGGGGTGTGTTGTGTAGCTATATTATTGACAACCATGTACACAGAAGACTGCCATGTCTCAATTCTCATGAGGCTACATTAAAAGGGAGGAGGATAGACAATGCACCCAGTTACAAAGAAATGAACAAGATGGTTCTGGGGCTGGAGAGATGGCTCAGCATTAAGAGCATGTGCTACTGTTATAGATGACCCGGGTTTGGCTCCCAGCACCCATATGTCTGCCTACAACAGTCTGTAACTCCAGTTCCAGGGAATCTGACACCTTCTTCTGGAGTGCACTGGCACTGGGCATGCAAACATGATGTATGTAGATATGTATACACAGATGAAACAGTTATACACAAAAGGTAAAAATAAATCTTTTATACCAACTTAAATTTAGTTAGTTTTGTTTGGTTGGTTTTTTGAGACAAGGGTTCTCTGTGCAGTCCTAGCTATCTTTAGACCAGGCTAGCCTCAAACTCAGAGATCTACCTGCCTCTGCCTCCTAAGAGTTGGATTAAAGGCATGCTTCACTATGGCTGGCTTGTTTATTTATTTTATATGTG
The DNA here is from genome assembly GCF_949786415.1 of Peromyscus eremicus. Taxonomy (NCBI): domain Eukaryota; kingdom Metazoa; phylum Chordata; class Mammalia; order Rodentia; family Cricetidae; genus Peromyscus; species Peromyscus eremicus. The sequence continues at coordinate 1,130,830 of NC_081432.1, read as the reverse complement.
AGTATTTCACCTGAATGTATGCATGGGCACCACCTGTTTGCATGTCTGATTTCCAAAGAAGTCAGAAAATGTCTAGAATCCCCTGGAACTGGAGTTAAAGCCAGTTATGAGTCACCACGTGGTTGTTGGGAATGGAAACCAGGTCCTCTTCAAGAACAAGCGCTCTTAACCACTGAGCCATCTCTCCAGACCCAAATCTTTTTAAATGATACTATCAATGTATGATAAATACATTAAGAAATCAAAACAGATTAGTAAGTGATGGAGCATCCATTAGACAGTGAATGAAGAAATGAAATAAAAGGAGTGTTAGTCAACCAAGAACCACCCACATTCCAGAGCCAAGTGCTCCCCCCTCACTCCACCCCACTTTCAATCATCATCATCACTGTTAGAATTCCTAGCCACTGCCACAGCTACATGACCAAGTATGCGCTGTCCAGTAGCCAGGCAAGATGCTTAGCCATCCCAGGGCCTAACATCCTACAAAATCCGTGCACAGCATGATCATGTAATCTATGCACATGTGTGGCGGAGCTATGTAAGCCCATATGTGCATTGCGGGGGCGGGGTGGGGGAACCTATGAAAGCAGGTTCCACCTATTACCCCTCCTCTCTTTCTGCACGGTCATTCCATAGGCCTATGCACACCCCTTCTGTTCCCTCTCCTTAATAAACTCTTATAGTGGGTTTTATTGGGCCTCATGGTTTCTCTCAGACGGTAAACAGTGCTGCTTAATAAATAGCAATCACCACTGTGGTGTATTTTCCCTGTGCATGCTCCATACAGCCCCCTTCATATAGCCCACAGCATCACAGGCTGCTCTCTCATCCTCTCCCCCTAATACATCTCTTTTGTGAGGTCTGTTGTGGAGTGTGATTTTTGCAGCATTCCTTGGCCCCAATAGCCAAGGTACTCTACATGACTACTTCTAAAATATGGAGATTTTTATTGTAGATATATAAGGGAGAAAGCAGGCAGAGGGGGGAAGAGTCCAGGCTGAACATGGCAAGCAGACTAAACCAGACCATGAAAGGAGAGAGGGGGAAGGAGAACAAGAGGGGAGCAGCTGACCAAGAAACCAGCGTGACTAAAATGGCTAAGTCATGTAAGGATCAGGCTGGGGAAGGGAAGCAGAAGCCCCACCCCTAGGAGGGAGGGATTTAGGGCAAGGGGGCGGGGTGAGAAGTGCTGGGAGGAGCCACCAGTATTAAGAGGCTAGCCAGCACTGCTTTAGGATATTAGTGGGCACCGCAGTTAGCCATCTGTCCAGTCTTTCTGAGACCTTAGACCAGTCAGTGATAGTGGCCTTTATTTTTTTCCCCTTTATTTTATGCTTAAGGGTATTTTGCCTGCATGTATGTCTGCGCACTATGGAGGCCAGAAGAGGACAACAGGTCCCCTGGGACTGGAATTACAGTCATTTATGAGCCTCCAAGAGGATTCTGGGAAGCGAACCAGGGTCCTCTGGAAGAGCAGCCAGTGCTCTTAACTGCTCCAGCCCTACAGGGAGAGCTTTTGAATATGCCAACTAAGCAGCCATGTCTGACAGAGCATCCTGCCAGAGGCAGAGAATTTCAGGACTGGGATGGTGGGCATTAACGAAGAGGCAAGAGGGGTCAAGGAGAAAATCATGTCGGCCCCGAGGCTATATGGAGGCCTTCCATGCAGCTCTATAGGACTGAAAACGCCAGGCTCATACTTGTAGTCCCAGCACTCCCGAGGTGGAGGCCAAAGAACAGTGAGTTTCGGACCAGGCTGGTCTACTTCGTGAGTACCTGGCTGGCCAGGGAGAGCAAAACCCTGCCTCAAACAACAGGAGTGCTAGGTAGATGGACTGGATGGACCACCCCGGGGAGGCCGGAGTCGAGGGAGCCTGCACAGAACAGCCTGTAGGTAGGGCAAGTGCCTTCTGGGGACAGACAGAGACAGCCAGTCTCACGTTACTGAAGTAACATTTTGAATAAAAAAAAAAAAAAAAAAGAACAAAAAAAGGACGTGACTGCTCCTAGGTATGTTGGACGAGAACGTTTAATGTGGATAAAAGGGAAAGCATAGCCAGAGGCGGAGATCTGGGAAAGTCCAGAGCAGACATGACCCTGAGCCACGTGAGAAAAGGAGGAGGGGAAGGAAGAGGAGAGAGAGGGGAACCAAGTGTAGCAGCCAAGAGGGCAAAAGGTAATAATAATAATAATAATAATAATAATAATAATGATAAAAAAAGGGGGGGCAACCAAAATGGCTGGATTAGATAGGGAAGAGCCACTCGGGAAGGACAGCCCAGCCCCTGGGCTGCAGGTTTCGGGTGGAGGATCAGGGCATGCCAGCCATACCCTGTAACAGGTAGGGACTGAGGGATTCTGGGAGAAGTTGGCAGCCAGGCCTGCTTTGATATGTCAAATAAACCTCGGTCATTTGCCCCAGGGTTTGAGCTTAACACATTTCAAACATCGATCCTTCCTACAACACCAATTAAAAAAGCCAGGCCGTGGTAGCATATGCCTTTAATCCCAGCACTCCGGAGAGAGAGACAGACAAATCTCTGAGTTCCAGGCCAACCTGGTCTAGCAGAGCGAGTTTCAGGACAGCCAGAGCTACATAGTAAGACCCTGTCTTGAAAAACCAAACCAAAACAAACAAAAACCCCACCAACTACAAGAACAGGTAGCAAGTGATTTTAAGATGTCCAAAGCACACGCAGCCAGAGCTGCGCCCCACCCCCTCCACCAGCTCACAGGAAACTCGAAGCATTCTTTCCAAACATCCTGCCCGCTGTGGGCAGCTTAGGCCACCTCTTTAGACGCAGCAGAACCGGGAAACCTGCAGAGCCTTAGCTGCTCCGCGGGGCTGGTCGCCGATTTCCGGCGGAGCGGAAAGCCCTGCGCTGGCTGAGCCTTCAGCCTAGTGGGCGCGGTCGAGTCCCTAGCTGTGGAGCTGCAGGCTCACAAGGCTCCTGCGGAGGGCCTTAGAACCGGATTTTGCAGGTTCTGTAGTTTTTCTCCGTTTTAGACAAATTCTCGTTCGGTAGCCCAGGCAGGTTTTGAACTCTTCTGCCTCCGTTTCCCTAGTGCCAGTATCTTAAAATGTTTTACATTTATTTTAGTGTAGGGGATGGGTGTACGTATTAGAGTGCACAACTTGAATGAGCCTGTTCTCGCTATCCATCATGTAGGGTATGGGACTCGAACTCCAGTTATCGGACTTGGCGGCAAGCGCCTTTACACGCTGAACTATCACGGTCCCTGTGCGTGTGCGTGTCTGTGTGTGTACTGTTCTGTCCAGTGGGAACAGCACCCTCTTTGTGGAAGGCTTTTTGCCAAGTAAGTGCCTCATCCTAGGTAGGAGCTTTGGAAATGGTCATTTTTGTAAATGGATCCTGGAAATACTTCATAGACTGATATCTGGTCTGGTCCTGGACACCGGCAGGTCATAACGAAGAAACCCTATCTAAAACCCAGCCCCTGCAGAGACCGCCGACCACCCCTAGCCCCGGGAGTCAGAAACGGGGTCTCGAAAGTCGAGGAGCTCCTGCACCCTAACCCACACAAGGCCTCGCGCGACCTCAGCAGCTGGGCGACTACCATGACGCACCGGCCGCTTCCGATTTCACTTTCCTTTTCTCGGGCCCGGCCGCTTCACCTCCACCGAGGCTGCCTGGGGGATTTGCCCGGTGATCAGTGACGTCAAGCAGGCTGGAGTTCCCATTGGAGGGCAGAGTTCGGCAAGAGCCAATCCCAGGGCCGGCCCCAGAGCAATCTCGGCGGAGGGCACCGAGCGCCGGGAGATTGCTGGGCGGGGAGGCTGTGGTGCCAGCCGCTAGCTGAGGAGCTACACCCGGAGCAGCCTGACGGAGACGAGTGAGCGGGCCCGGAGCCCGGCGCGGGTGAGTGCGGCCTGCACTGGTGAGACACGGCGGCTCCGCCGCGCGACCTGGGTGGGGACGGCGAAGGCGGCCGCGGGCCCAAGGCGGAGCTGGACAGGCCTGGGCGCGGGTTGGCGAGCTCGGGTGCCCGCCGCGTCCCCGGCTCGCTTCTGGGCCTCTCGCCCTGAGCTCGCTGTGTTCATTGCTCTTCAGGTCCGGCCCAGACTTCAGTCTCTGCTAGTCCTCAGATCCAGAAGTGAGTGGAACCCGAATGACGTTCTTCCGTTCTTCCTGGTGGCCTGGGGCCCTTGCATGACCAAAGGCAGGTCTGTCTTATTTATTTATTTATTTATTTATTTATTTATTTATTTATTTATTTATTTATTTATTTATTTATTTATTTATTTATTTATTTATTTATTTCAGAGTAAATTAGCTTAGCCACTTGTACCCGAAGCTGTGTATTATATTATCCCTGATGATTTACTAACTAATTAGCTTTAGGAAAAAAAAAAGTGTATAAGCAGGATGGTGATGGTGCACGCCTTTAATCCCAGCACTTGGGAGGCAGAGACAGAGGAAGATGGATCTCTGAGTTCAAGGCCAAAAAAAGTGTATAAGCAGGATGGTGATGGTGCACGCCTTTAATCCCAGCACTTGGGAGGCAGAGACAGAGGAAGATGGATCTCTGAGTTCAAGGCCAAAAAAGTGTATAAGCAGGATGGTGATGGTGCACGCCTTTAATCCTAGCACTTGGGAGGCAGAGACAGAGGAAGATGGATATCTGAGTTCAAGGCCAAAAAAAGTGTATAAACAGGGTGGTGATGGTGCACGCCTTTAATCCCAGCACTTGGGAGGCAGAGACAGAGGAAGATGGATCTCTGAGTTCAAGGCCAAAAAAAGTGTATAAGCAGGGTGGTGATGGTGCACGCCTTTAATCCCAGCACTTGGGAGGCAGAGACAGAGGAAGATGGATCTCTGAGTTCAAGGCCAGCCTGGTCTACAGAGTGAGTTCCAGGATAGCCAGGTCTACACAGAGAAACCCTGTCTCGAAAGACCAAAAAAGGAAAAAAAGGGAGGGGAGGGAGGAAAGAAGGTAAAAAGTGTATGAATTTAACTTTGTGGAGTGAATGGGAGGAGACACTTAAACCATTTCCAGTACATTCCAGATTTTGACAGGGCAGCCATTTGTGTGTGCCTCAGAAAAGGGAAGAATGACATGTGTTCATGCATGCCTGAACCTCTTTTTGTTAGATGAAATCATGATCCCTGGAGTATGCCTCCCAAGTTAAAAAGAAACAACAAAACACCTTTTCTAAAAGCAAGCTTTCGTTAGTGTTTTAAAATTGCAACTTGTTTATTATTATTATTGAGACAGGATATTACCATGTATCCAAAGAATGGCCTGAAAGTGGCCGGACAGCCCATGTTAGCCTTCTGCCTCTTGAATGCTTAAATCACAGAGATTACAGGCATCTGCTAGGATGCCTGGTTGTAATTTTTAATACACTTTATTTTTTACGACAGTTGTAGGTTTACAGAAACATTGAGAAAACAATCTGTAGACTTCCTATATAACCACAAACTGATTGCTCTTTCATTAACATCTTACACATTGTTATTGGCCAAAGTCCACAGTATATTTATTCACATTTCCTTTTTACACAAATACTTATCCCTCCGTATGCTCATCCAAGTTACTGCATTGCATTTGGTTGGCTGTGACAATTTTTAGACTTTGTGTGAACTTTCAAAGTTCTGAGAGATACTCACAGCTTTGGAGGTTCTAATCCATGATCCGTTGGTACCTGTTGATCTGGTCCTCTGTGAGGCAGCTCATAATAAGGAGTGTACAGTGGAACAGAACACTCTTGTCATAGCCGGGAAGCAAGAGAGAGAGAGAGGAATACATCAGAGTTTCACAGTCTCCTCCTGTGATGCTCTCTGAGTGTCCTAAAGAGCCCCACTGCTTAAAGTTTGTACTGTTTTCCAGTAGTGCCAATGCAAGGAACAAGCCTTTCTCACATGGACCTGCGAGGCGCATTATGATGTAAACTGTATTTGTATAGTACCCTCCTGTTTTATGTCTTACTCTTAAGATTGGGCGTATGTGTTAAAAGGATGGAATTAGGTTACCATATTCAGAACACCTTAGCAAGGATTTCATGTTGTCAGGATTTATGATGATACTGATCTCCTCACCCAGCTGAGTGTGTGTTGGTTTTCTGCAACATCAAGTTCTGCACTGTTTTTTCTTCCTTTGCATATAGTATTATTTGGAAGGACATCACTCTGCTCATCTAAGGAATTAGAGAGGTCTGGATTTTAAATTATTCTGTATGGGAAATGTGTCCCCTTCATTAATTTATCCGTCCATTTATTTATATTAGTATGGACTTGCAGATACTGGTTTTAGACATTGGATTATAGTCCAGTTGTACTTTGTTTTGTTGCTCAAATTGGTGCAGCTTTGACTATTGGAAGCTGACTGCCTCTCTGTCCCTCCTCTCTTAATTGGGCATTCAAACACTTTTATTTATGTGACCCTTCAAACTTCAAACTAGTTGGTAAACTTAGCCAAACAATTTCCTCTTGTCAAAGAGATAAGGAAAGCCGAGGCTGGAGAGTTGGATCCTTGGTTCACTGGACTTGTTGCTCTCAGAGGACCTAGGTTCAGTTTTCTGCATCCATGTGGCTCATAACCATCTAATACCCTCCTCTGAACTCTGCAGGCACTGCACACACATGGTGCACATACATACAAGCAGACAAAACACTTGTACACACGAAATCAATCTAAAAACTTAAAGAACAAGAGGAAGAGGTAAGGAAACGGAATCTTACCAGCCAGAATGGTGATTGCCTGTAATCTCAGCACCTGAAAGGCAGAGAAAGGCTGGTCTCTGTGAGGTTGAGGCTACCCTGATCTACATAGAGAATGGCAGGTCAGCCAAAGATGCATAGTGAGATCTTGTCTCGGAAAAAAAAAAAAAAAAAAAGTTAAGGAAACTAAGGCACAAGGGTAGTGGGTGACGTGTTACTTTCTACAGGAGAATAACAAGCAGGACTGAGACTGGATCTGTTACTACAGAACTCTGCAAACCTCAGGTGGAACTTTCTGAGTTAAGGCTTCTGGAAGTGGTATCCTACTTACACGCCCAGAATCAAAATAGAAAATACATGGGAAGAAGTTGTTTGTAGAAAACAAAGGATTAGTTTAAGATTGGCATTTAGGATAAAATAGACTTTGGCCACATTGATGGAAATAGAATATTGTTGTTGTTAGTTTTTGCTCTTTTGTGGGGTGTGCCACTCAGCTCCCAAATAAATCATACTCAGAGGCTTATTCTTAATTACAAATGCCCAGCCTCAGCTTGGCTTGTTTCTAGCCAGCTTTTCTTAACTTTAAATTATCCCATCTACCTTTTGTCTCTGGGCTTTTTTCTTTTCTTACCTCTGTATACCTTATTTTTACTCTTACTCCGTGGCTGGCTGTGTGGCTGGCCCCTAGTGTCCTTTGTTCTCTTGCTCTTTCTTCTCTTACATCCAGATTTCTCCTCCTATTTATTCTTTCGACCTGCCAGCCCTGCCCATCCTTTCTCCTGCCTCGATATTGGCTGTTCAGCTCTTTATTAGACAGGCGCAGTAACACAGCTTCACAGAGTTAAACAAATGCCACATAAAAGAATGCAGCACAGCTTTGCATCATTAAACAACACAGTGTAAACAAATGTAATACATCTTAAAATAATATTCCACAACATAATAATGGAATGCTGACCTTCCCTGAGAGGGGTGGGTAGGAGAAAATCTGGGTGACTGTGGCAGAAGATGGCTAATATTCAGATCTTGCTGTCGAAGCAGGATTGTAAAGAGGGAATCTGAGAGTTTCCTGAAAATTGGTAGAAAAGCTAGTAGGACTTAGAATCTGGGAATGACATTTTATGGACATGACTCCATGATTTGGATCAGCTACTGGAGCTAAAAAGATCGTTGAGGTATAACTCTGATTTTCACATTCTGATTGGGCGAGACTACCCACCCCCTAGCAAAAAAAAGAAAAAAAAAACAATTATAAAGCAGTGTGATAGAGTTATCATAGAAGTACAGAACTAACTGAGAAGGAGCAGAGATAGGGAACAATTTCATTCAAGGCTGAGCTGAGCCTGAGAGAACAGAATGCACAAGGACAGAGGAGGAGTATGGGAATTGAAGGGCCTCTCCCTGTGTTCTGACTATGGAGAACTAGGCAAGGCGAAGCAGGATTGAGGGCTGGATGTGTAAATTTGGGCCAGATCCCCTCTCCCCCAGAGGAGTTTATTTAGTATGTGAACGGGCACATGTGCCATGGCATGTGTCAAGGTCAGAGAACAACTTGCAGGTGTCAGCTCGCGCCCTTCCATCATGTGGGTGTAGGTCAGTAGGCGCCTTTACCCACTGAGCTGTCCTTTGGTTTGAAGGGGGTTAATCCACTTCTAGTCTGGACCCTGAAAGGTAGAAGATACACACTTTTGATCTGGATCTTGTGACAGGAAGATACAGGCCTTTAATTTGGGTCTTGAGGTCTTTAATATTTCATACAAATATTAAAGCTGGAAGACTTACCCTTAATATGGGCCATACCTTCTGCTGGAAGTCTATATAAGGACATAGAAGAAGGAAGGTTTTGCTCTTTGCCTGCTTACCCTTGTCCTGCTAGCACATCCATTCCTTCACTGTCATTGGAGCCTTCTTCAGGAGTCCAGCATATACAGAAGACCAGCTTAAACATCCAGCCTTGTGGGATTTAGCAACTACTAGATCTTGGACTTTCCATTCACAGCTAGCCATTGTTGGATTAGCTGAACTGAAGCCGGATTCCAATAAATCCCTTTTTAGATATAGGAAGATTCATTCCATAAGTTCTGTGACTCTAGAGAACCCTAATACACCACCCCTCATAAAATATGTTGCTTCAGTTACTTTACATATCCTTAGTTTATGTTCCACATGGAAGAATATTTTGCCAGTTAATTGATATGTGACATTGATCACATATCAGTGATGCCAAGATATAATATTATAGGTCTCTCAACTTTGAAAAATAGTAACTCCCTATTAGCTTGCTTAGATGCTCTCCCACCTACCCACCCCATACACTATATAAATAGTCAGAACTTTCTCATCATACTTACCTATGGGTGGATTTTGAGTTCACTGGCTCCATTTGTGTTTATTTATTTTTGAGACAGGGTGTCACTAGATCCTGGCTAGCCTAGAATACTTACATAGACCAAGCTGGCCTGGAACTCAGAGCTGCACCTGCCTTTGCCCCCTAACACCACCTCGCTGGGATTAAAGTTGTGTGCCGCTGTGCCATACCTTCTGTTGTGATCCCTACACCCCAGGGTCTCCCCATTCACAATACAGACTAGGTACAGTAGCCTGGACTGAGGTGTACATGGGATAGAATTACTCTGCCTTCTTTTTCTATACAGACAGAATAGGAAAGCAACCTGTCGTTAACTGTGAGGAAGCCATCGTGTAATTTCAGAAACACTGGTTTAGCTGGGTATGGTGGCACCCATTTGGAATCCCCTCACTTGAAAGTTAGAGAAAGGAGAATCAGGAGTGTAATATTAGCCTTGACTACATAGCAAGTTTGAGGCTACAATGGAACAGACAAAACCTTGTTCTACAACAACAAACCCCCCGCTACATTGATGGTCCTGCCTGATAACCAATTTGTGAAAAGTAAACACACCTTTCCTCCCCAAATTTCTGCTCCAATGATTTCAGCCATCTTTATTCTGCTTTGGTTGCTGCTAATAATAACAATGCCTTTATACATTAAATATGCTGGTATACCTGCTGAACCTTACTTTCAGTTTGTTTTGTGAATGGCTCCATAATCCACACCTTTGTTTCTTCATGACGGTATGGAAGTCCAGGAAAGTCAAAACTCTAGCTTTGTACTTCACAACAGTGTAGCTGAGGCTGGGTGAAAATCCAAGTGGCTGACTAGGACTCTTTGGTACAGGCTTTGATTGAGAACTGCAGAGGATGATAGAAGATGAAGCTTGGGTTCCCTACTCAGAATTCTAGGAGCCACAGGAAGAGCTGTGATGTCCCAGAGCAGGCTGGAGGGCTGCTGTGTTCTAGAGGTTGTGCTCACCTGTCTCAGTCAATTGACAGGTGCTTTTTTTAATAAATCGTTTGTGTATTTCAGCCCAGCAACTTCCTCTTGGTATCAGTTAGGTCCTCCACCCCTTAAAAACAAAACAAAGCAGATGACGGACAAGTCCAAACTGGTAGAGCAGAAATAGGATATATTGGCTCATGGGACTAACAGGTTTAAGGGTAGGGCTAGCTTTGGGCACAGGATTTACATAGTGCTGTCAAGATAATGCTTTTCCCCCTTCATTTCCCTGGATTGGCTTACTTATCGAGAGATTAGTCGTCTGCACAGCAGGATGATTGCTCTAGGAGCTGAAAGCCAAATGACTTTACGTCTTGCAAATTCCTGAGAAAACAAGAATTTTTCCCCTCTCCCAGCTAGGTCTCCTTGTGACTTGCAATGAACTTGTGTTTTTCCCCTGAACCAAAGGGTGTGGGCTATTAATATACCTAAGACTGATGTTTTTGCTTCACCCTGGAACTGAGGGAGAGCTCCACCCTAAGCACGGACTCCCCAGAAATGAACTGGGGAGAAAGTTACTACAGGAAAAAAAGAATGGAAGGTCGTAGGCCCCTCCGATCACCAGAGGGTAAACTTTAAACCACGTTTGCTAGTAGATCAAAGGGCACAATGTCTTTCCCTGCTTTCAAATTCCTTGCTCTGTAACTATTTCTCTCTTGCTGTTTGTTTTCATGTTGTATCTCTTTTCATGTTATGCACACACGATGAGATTCTGTTTCCTATCCACCAACTCAGCTAAATTTGTAAAGGTAGCGGTACCAGGTGTTGGTGTGTCTTGGACCTTTCTAGTAAAATTGAGAGTATGGCCATGTGCCTGTGTGTACATGTAGGGTTATAGGGGTGGTGTTTGTAATGGTCCAAACTGTAAATAACCCAGATGGCCATCAGAAGTAGAAACAGTAAAAAATTATAGTCACAGAACAGTAGTGAAAATGAGCAAAATCAGCACAGTCCCAAGAGTGAACCTCACTGCCATGTTAGTGTAAACAGAATGGACTGTCTCCAATTGTGATTCCATTCTTTGAAATGGAAAACCAGGGCGTATGTGGGAGTGGGGACACACATTGGTTATGGATGCGTAGTCCAAAGTGAAAGAAAAGGGAGAGAGAGCAGTTATCACCATTATAATAAGTTGATTCCTCCTCAGCCATTTTCTCACCTAGTTCCTGAACCCTCCTAGAATGAACCTCGGATACCTGAACTGATGATAGAGACATAGAGCTGCTCTGGTGTGGTCAGGAGTTGCCAGAGGGGATGGTGTTCAGCTGAGAACTCCAGCAGGGAAAGGAGTCAAAGTGGAAAGGAAAGTGGTGAGGCAGGGAAGAGGTCAGTACTCCAAGGCCTGAGGGGCTCGGTTTCACTTCTGATTGAGATGGGGTTGAAGGTGGGAGTAGCAGGAAGTGAGCTGGAGACATGTAGGCCTGGGTTAACTGCAGGCTCTTAGAGAAAAGGAAGGGAAAGAGCTTTGACTTTATCTCTGGGGTGCTAGAAAGCCATTTTGGGGGCTTTAACCATGAGCACATTGGCACTTATACTAAGCTGGGTATGTTTGAGGGGCAAAAAGGAGGACGGCCATCGTAAGTGGAGCAGTGCCAGCCGAGGAGAGAGGTTTAAGAGAAGCCCTTCTCGGTTTAGAGTCCCTGATGTTGAGTCTTACTGCTGCAGGCACTGGAGAAATGGCAGCTCTAGATGGCAGTTCAGAACAAGATGCCTCTTGTTCTCCAGGTTACCTCAGTTCCTGAAACAGTGAGCACTCGATAAATCATGCTTAAACCCTCCGTGGTTTCCCAAGAGTGCTCAGATGAAAATCAGAATTCTTTATGTGGCTGAGCTGGGCCTGAGGGAACAGTTAGTACAAGGCCAGGGGAGGAGAGTGGGAGTGCAGGGAGTCGTTTTTGTTTCTGTTTGGAGATAGGGTCCTGCTGTGTAACCCAGGGTAACCTTGAATATGTGCCAGTCCTCCTGCTTAAGCCTCCCGAGTGCTGGGGTGACAGGTGTATGCTACCACACTCCAATAGATTCCAGAATTCTTAGTGCGGCCAGCTCTTTTAATCTGTTTCTACTTCTCTGTCCTTCTCTGCTCAGCCCCTGTGTCCCATCCTATCCACACTTGTGTTTATAATGCCCAGCTCACCACCCCACCACCCTTTCCCTCTGGGCCGTCTGATTCTTCAGTCTTCCAGCCTCTTCCTCCACATGACTCCCTGGGATGTCCACTTTCCAGGCCATAAAGAGCAGCAGTGGAAGGTGGAAGGACCTCCAGACTGAGAAGTGTCTCTCATCATCTTTGCCATCTGGTAGACCAAGCCAAGGCTCTAACTTCACTTTTCCACTTGTAATTAATGATTAGGCAAGAGTCCCCATCACTGACACACATTCGAATCACCTTGGGAGTTTTTGTGGGGTTTTTTGGGTTTTTTGTCAGTTTTTTGTTTTTTAACCAAAACCTGGCTGATCTCCAGAGATCCAATTGATGGGGTATGTATTGACACTCCTCAATGATAAAGGGTTCCTTTTATAAGTATTGGTACAGAGCCCAGACGGCTTTGGGGAATGTCGTAGGCAAGAGATGGGAGACAAATTTCCAATCACAAACACAAAGAACTTGCAGCTTTCTCCTAAGTCAGGGCACACAAGAGGTCAGTTGTAGAACTGGGTATTTTAAAGCCTTGTCTCTCAGCTGGCAGCTGTGTCTGAGCCCTGTGGGAGTTTCCACTGTAGTGAACCTGGTCAAAGCCTTGCCCTGGTGGTATGAGTGCCTTACACTGTTCTCAAAACACCATTGTTTGGGCTGTGGGACCATGGTCACCAGGATTCCCAGTTCAGCCTGGCACCCAGCCCATAGCCATAACTAGGGCTATAATATTGGGGTACATCACATTCGGTAGCCAGCAGGGGTGTGGCCATTTCTCAAGTTCACATAGCCAGATCACTTGCTTTTTGCCCTGAAGTCTAGCCTCTCCAGGTTTGTTAGAGATAGCTAGCTGAAGTTTACTTCTGGAAGAATTTACTTAATTTAGATTGAGAAATGGGTCTTAACCTGCACCCTGTGAACAGTTAAGTGGGGAGTCTCACAGGACATGGAGCCTTAAGCTAAGTATTCTGGGATGACAGGAAGAAGGGGCTCCTGCTGGGAGGCCCAGGAACCTGTTTGAGGAGATGCAAGGGCAACTGAAAGAACCCTCAGGGTCAGACTGCAAACTAGGCCCCTCTACTTGCCTCGCTGGGCACTAGAGTCCACACCTGGGGATTCATTGTCTTCTAGGATCTCTCTCTGGCTTGTAAGAGTTTGAGGAGGCAGGAAGTAAGGTGGTAGATGTGGGGCAGAAGAAATCACAGGTGTAGGAGGAGGATTTAACACCTAGAGCAGAGTGGCTGTGAAAAAGTGTGGGGCCAGAGCTTGGATGCATCCCTCTTGGGGCTGGCGGTAGCAGGAGTGTCTGCCTCAGAGGTGCGAACCTTCACAGTGACACTTCTTTAGAGTGTTTGCAGCTCACAGTGATTCTCACAGCCAAGAATCATGCCCAGGATCCACTGTGTTTCCAGAAGTCACAGTGTCACCCTCCCCACCCGCCAGTGTGTTGCAGGTTAGGTATTTATGAGAGCCTCAACTTTGTAAGGGACAGAGCGGGACTCAGCAATGCATAGAGAGCATCCCCAGCTCTCTCTGAGTGTCAGGATACTGCAGGCCTTGTTCGTAGCATCTTCCTGCTTCTGTGGAATTGTAGCTGGTTTCTGGCTTACTGGAGGGGCTAGAGATCTGCTGCTCCAGGAGCAGGGGTGTATGACCAGGTACAAGGTAATGTGCAGTAGCCCTCCGTGGATTCAGAACACTCATTTCAGTAAAGAGAGTGGTGGTGAACTATTCTGATTTGCTTTTCTGAGGCTATGATAAAACATTCTGACCACATCAACTTGAGGAAAGAATCTATTTCAGCTTATATTTCCAGGTCACAGTCCTTCCATCACAGAAGGAAGTCAGTACATCCATACAAGAAAGCAAGAATTTAAAGGAACACTACTTACTAGCTCACTTAATTATGCTCAGCTGTACAGCCCAAGACTCCTTGCCTAGGGATAGGATTGCCCACAGTGGCAGTAAACAGTTAAGATGGTTCCTCACAGACATGCCCACATGTCTTATTTAGGCAGTTCTCCAATTGAGGTTCCATCTTCCAGGTGACTATAGGTTGTGTCAGATTGCCAATATAAAACAAGACGTGGACTGCTCACTTAGGATTTTTGTGGCTCTGTCTTTCTATGGTTTCTGTCTACCTGAAGCCAGGAATGGAGGGGAGCATAATGTTTGTATCTTATTGTAGAAACCTGTGGAGATGATCAGAGAGAACAAGGTCAAGTATATATGATAAAATGGGAGATCGTGGTACCTGGGAAAGGTATTTTTAGAATCCCAGCAGAGGCACACACCTGTAATCCCAATACTCAGGAGGCAAAAGCAGGAGGATAGAGCATTCAAGGCCAGCCTGAGATGCTTACTACCGAGGGTCCGCCTCATCAAACAAAACACAAGATTTTGTGGAGGGCAGTTTGCCTTTGGCCTGACAGAATAGGTATGAGAACGGGTGTGGTCTGCTTTCCACCCTCACCCCAGCATTTTTCTCTTAATTCTGCAAGCTTGAGCTTCCACCACTGAAAAGCAAGAAGTGCTGTCTAACAGGAATGCTGGAGCCAGCTTGTAGTGAAGGCTAGGGTGCTTTCAACCACATCCGAAGAACACACGCCCCCTTCCTGAACTGTTCTCGGGCCCTTTCCACAGTGTGCTGGGGTCAGGAAGTGGAGTGGATCAGACTGAAGTTTTGGCACTGGGGCTGCTTCCCAGCCCTATGCTCTTTGGCATTGTGGTTAACAGGGCCAAGCCTCAGTTTCCTCAGAAGAGTATCCTGAGTGTGAAATAGCACATATAAATGGCAGATTCCATTGCCCTGAAATTATTGGTCACCTGGTTATTGGATTCTAGAACCTGAACTTTGAGCCTGGATTATTCAAGGTTTGAGTTTGTACCTCTGGTCTTACATATAGCATGAAGAGGAGTCTTTGTAGCCAGTCAGTGGGGTTGGACTGTCAGGTTATGGTGACCTAGAAACAAAAGACCCTGAACAGTCAGCATGGGCTTTGGTTGTTCTGACCCCACATTAGTTCAGCAGAGCATTAGGTTTTTGGTAATCTGGTTTCAACAATTCTGGTAGTTACAGAGCTTTTTAATGCAACAGAAAACCATAACCTTTATTTCTTCCAATTTTTTTTTGTATAGTTTTGTGAAACCATTTTGATGTAAATTGTAGTTATGAAGCTCTAAATATTGTAGCATCCATTGCTAAAAAGCAGAGGTTTTCATATAGTTTCAGTAAATGCCATTAAGATTATTTCCATTTATTTTTCTTGATAGTCCCTGAAGGATTGTTATAACTACCTTTTGAAGCCATAATTAATCCAAGCTAGATTTATCTTTTGTGCTTGCTTGTTATTATTGTGATCTTTTTTTAGTTTTATTGCTGTGTGTGTGTGTGTGTGTGTGTGTGTGTGTGTGTGTGTGTGTATGTATGTGTGTATGTACGTACAACTTGCAGGAATTGGTTCTTTCCTTCTACCATGTAGATCCTAGGGATCAAACTCAAGTTAACTTGTCAGTCTTGGCAGCAGTTGCCTTTACCTCCAAGCCGTCTCACTATTAAAAAGACGGGCTGTTCTGCGGGTGCCCCAGTTCTGGGTTGTCTGGTTGTTCCCCACGGTGTGGTTTAACTTGGTGCCATTGGCACCTTCTCTGGGATAACTTAGCACAGTGTTTTTAAAAATTGCGTATGTTTTCCATAAACTGGAAGTTAAATCTAAAGGCTTGATTAAGGTCAGTCAAGTCAAATATTTTTGGCAAGAAAACGTCATAGATGATAGTGTTTGTTTTTGTTTAACTTTATTTCTTTTTGTGTGTGTGGTATTTTGCCTGCATTTTGTCGGTGTACCATATGTCTGGAGAGGCAAGTTGTCACATTCCCTGGAACTGGAGCTATAGACAGCTGTGAGCTGCCATATGGGTGCTAGGAATATCGAACCTGGGACCTCTGGAAGAGCAGCAAGTGCTCTTAACTGCTGAGGCATCTCTCCAGCCCCAGGTGATGCTGCTTAACTCATCAGGAAACCAGTGCGGGACTGTTTCTGTTTAGTGATGGCTCATTTGGTTGCTTGGTTAAGGTGACCACTGGATCGCTCCCAGATCGAGGCATCAGGAAATAATTCACTGTGGCATTGTGGAGTATAGCATGAATGATAAAGAGTCTTATTAATAAAATCAAACCCGGGGCCAGTTATTGGGGTCAATACTGGTAGATCAGAGAGACAGAACAAGCCACAGCTATCTCACCTTGCCAATTCCTCTGCTGGTCTTGTTTCCTCAGACTGGATGCTTCTGTGTCCTCATCCCAATGGCTCTCAGCTGAACTGCTGCTAGAAGCCTGAAAGCTTAACCAGGCCAAATGCTCCTAGTTTCTGGTCCTCACGCCTTATAAACCTTTCTGCTTTCTACCACCACTCCCTGGGATTAAAGGCGTGAGTCACCATGCCTGGCTGTTTCCAATGTGGCCTTGAACTCACAGAGATCCAGAGAGATTTCTGTCTCTGGAATGCTAGGATTAAAGGCGTGTGCTACCACTGCCTAACCTCTATGTTTAATATTGTGGCTTTTCTGTTCTCTGACCCCAGATAAGTTTATTAGGGTGTACAATATTTGGGGGAACACAATACCACCACAGTGGGGACTGCCCCAAACCTTCACCTAATGGCCTTAACATTTGTTGGTGACATTTGTGTTGTTACAGTGGCAGTTGCAAAATGCTTATATTTTCTCCCCACTTCCTTGAGCCTCAAGGGGGCCTTACTAATTCTAAACAGAATACCAATCAGGTGCTGTCTTGCTATGCCTCAGTATCTAGTTCTGTTAACCCTTCTCCAGCGATTACCCAGTGATCTTCTGTAAGCCCTGCAGTGTAAACTCTAATGTACATAGTACTTTTTATTCAGCTTGAAGAGATCTAAAGACCCATTGGACCCAGCATGATCTGGTTTAATGTGCGTTTCTAGTGGTGAAGGCGTCATAGTTTATGTGAAAAAGGACTTGTAGCTGAGCTCTTCATAGGAAATTGTAAATTCTGTCCTTAGAGCTATCCTCTTCTCTCTAGCAAATGAACGAAAACAACGCAGAGCTGGCCTGGCCCTTAAACTTCCAGGGCATCCCACAGGTGGCCAGAAAGGGCTTCTGTCCACAGGAGCCCCATAGCTCCACCTCTTCCCCATTGTCAGGCCTCTGCAGTGTGTTAAACTGAGAACACTGCATCAACCCTTTTCCTCAGGAGCAAACCAAGGGATTAGATCAGACACCCTGAACATTTCTGCTAACATTCTGGGGGCTTGATACATCTTCATTTGCCAGTTGAATTTCATTTCAAGTTGGCATATACACATTTTTTATTCATTACATTTTTTTCAAAGTCACACAGGTCTAAACCCAAGGGTGTTTTAGTTCATATGCTCAGCAGTATAATTCCTCATGTTTGTGTAGTGTTGTCCCCTGCAGAACACTTCTATATGTCACCACACCAGATCCTTAGGGAATCAACATTGTATTCTCCTTGGGCCATATGGGCTGCATTTTATGTCTGTGTATTTACCCTCTCTGTTAGCAGAGTCTACCGAGCTCTCCCATTGTACCTGTCAGTGATAGTGCTGCTGTCCTGGCATTGCAAAACCTGCATGGTCACCTCCGTGCATCCATATCAGAGCCACCTTCCCTGCCCAGCAGGGTGGCCAGGACCCTGCACTCTCGGTGCCACTTTTAGTTTCAGTTCTTAGATCCAGGGGACTGAGGATCCAGGAGTCTGGGTTCTCTCCCCGACTTCCTCCTATGAACCAGGCCTATGCTCAGTGTTTCCAACAGAATTTTTTTTTTTAAGATTTATTTATTATGTACACAGAAGAGGGTGCCAGGTCTCATTACAGATGGTTGTGAGCCACCATGTGGGTACTGGGAATTGAACTCAGGACCTCTGGAAGAGCAGTCGGTGCTCTTAACCTCTGAGCCATCTCTCCAGCCCCAACAGAATTCTTTTAAATCATTTGATTTGAATCCCCTGTAGGCCTCTCTCTCTCTTTCCATTTTATGGATGGATAAATTGAGGCTGCACAGCCCAGAACAGCCACAGAAGATTCCTCGCTTCCTGGCTCCTCTGTGTTCTCAGCTTGAACAGTCTTGGGCAGGGTGCTGCTCTTCTTCTTTTACTGAGCCTGCTCTTGATTCCAGGTCTGATCTCTGAGGAAGAAAAACCCTGCCAGGGAACAGAGACCCCCAAGCTAAGGGTGCAATGGCAGCATCAGCCCCCTTGAGGAGCCTGGAGGAGGAGGTGACCTGCTCCATCTGCCTGGATTATCTGCGGGACCCAGTGACCATCGATTGTGGCCACGTCTTCTGCCGCAGCTGCACAGGTGATATCCGCCCCATATCTGGGAACCGACCAGTTTGTCCGCTCTGCAAGAAGCCCTTTAAGAAGGAGAACATCCGGCCCGTGTGGCAGCTAGCCAGTCTGGTAGAGAACATTGAGCGGATGAAGGTGGACAATGGCAGGCAGCCGGGAGAGCTGGCCCGAGAGCCACAGGACATGAAGTTGTGTGAGCGGCACCAGGAGAAGCTGCACTACTACTGTGAAGATGACGGCAAGCTGCTGTGCGTGATGTGCCGAGAGTCCCGGGAGCACAGGCCCCACACTGCAGTCCTGGTGGAGAAGGCCGCCCTGCCTCACAGAGTAAGTCCTTAGGCAGAAAGACACTGCAGGCCCCCTCAGGCCTGAGAGGGAAGGTTCTGTCTGGTGTTCCTCCTGCCACAGCTCAGGACACTCATGTCTCTCCACTGCTTGTCTTTCCCCAGGAAAAAATCCTGAACCACCTGAACACCCTAAGGAGGGACAAAGAAAAAATTCAGGGCTTTCAGGCCAAGGGAGAGGCTGATATTCTGGCTGCGCTGGTACGTGGAAGTCGTGGTTGAGAGGTGATGTGTGTTCCAGGGAGGGACCAGGCAGGTGGGAAGTGTTTCTAGGAGGTATGAAGTGCCGGCCTGGCTTCAGGCCACCTGGGGCTTACCCAAAGATAGGGCAGTTTGGCCTGCCCTGTCCCTACAGGAATTGAGGAACCTGACTTTTTCCTCTCTTTCTAAGAGTGAGAGAATATGTGATTTCCTGAGGAGAGGGCAGATGGGGGTGCTTGGGAGGGTGTCGCTAACTTCAGGGTAGAGACCAAGAGGAAGGGGACAAGGAAGGCCCGAGCAGCTCTGACTGAGGCTGTCTAGTGAGACTCAGGCATTCTATGGGCAGTACAGAAGACTGGTAGCACATTGTGTGCTCTTGATTAGACAGGGACAGCTGATAAGGTGGGTACAGTTCTTGGGGAGTATGTGTGTTGGGAAAATGGGCAGAGGAGGGATTCTGGGGTCAGGCCTAGCAGTGTGTAGTCAGGCTGTGAGAGAGAGAGAGTAAAGCTAGAGAGAGCTCAAGATCACAAAGTACCTCTAGGTCCTGGTGTGCTTGAATGCCCTCACTTCCAAGAGGGACTGAGGACTCAGGCAGACTCCAGCCTACAAGAGAGGACTTGGTCCCTGAGTACTCACATTCCAGCCTTACCGTGGAGAGAGGGCACAGTCCCACATGGAAGGGATAGGGTGCACTTACTGTGTACAGAGTAGTCGGGGTGCTGGAGCGGGGAATGGTTGAGCTTGGACTTTATCCCTCAAGCAGAGCTTCCTGAAAGAGGCAATACATGGATAATTTCTAGAAGGGTGAAGTGCCCTTAATGGGACACATCGGGTACCTTTTGCTCCAAGTCATACTGGTCACCTAGAACAGATGGTGACAGAGCAGCCAGGCAGGGTTGGCTTTGAGAGCAGTGAAGGGAATAGACTGATTGACAGGTCTCAAGGAGAAGAGAGTGGAGCAGGAGCACCCCAGTGACTTCCTACCTCAAGGACTAGGATTCACAAGCAAGAGTCACCAGAGTATTGAGTGGGCCCCAGTTCCTAGAGGTGTCTCTCACACGCACACCCTCTGCCCTTACAGACGAAGCTGCAGGAGCAGAGACAGTACATTGTGGCGGAATTTAAGCAGGGCCACCAGTTTCTGAAGAAGCGGGAACAGCACCTGCTAGACCAGCTGTCCACCCTGGAGCAGCTCCTCACTGAGGGCAGGGAGAAGTTCAAGACCCGGGGCGTCAGTGAGCTTGGCCGGTTGACTCTGGTCATCTCCGAGCTGGAAGGCAAGGCACGGCAGCCCGCCGCAGAGCTGATGCAGGTGAGAGGCCGGGCCAATGGGAGACAGCGTAGCACCCGGTCTGCCACTCAGGCTTTTGAAGAAATTCCTCCTCCTGGGTCCTCGGTTTTACTGTCTAAAATAAATAAATGGGCATGGCAGTTTTATCCCCCTTGTCTGTTCCACATAAGCTTAAACACTGACATGGAATCACTTTAGAAAAACAATCATCATCTACAAAAAGTGTCTAAAAATGTTTAAAGTGCCATAGAGCTGAAGGTGTTTGTTACCATCCTCCTTCCACACCATGAGATCTCCCTGTTACAAAGCAGGTGTTTGTTGTTTTTGAGAGAGCCTGACTGTGCCATACTATCTACCCTCAAATTAAAGACAGTCCTCCTGTCTCCGCCTTCCGAGTGCTGGGATTACAGATGTGGCTAAGGCAGGTACTGACTTGGCAGATGCCTTACATGGTTCTGGAGGTGAAGAAGGTGACTGAGGAAAGGCTGCACTGTGGCTGTCAAGTGCGTGGAAGGGGAGGGCAGGAGGAGAAGGAAGGTAGCTGGGAGGTTCTTTCTGGACATCGGAGCATCATCCTAGAAAACATATTGACAGGTATGAGTGGTGCCTCAGGACACGAAGGGAGAGCAGACTGTCAGGTTGCACTGATACACCTCTTCCTCTTAGTACTTTCCAGGGGAATCACCACCCTGAAAGGGCTTAAGGGTGAGGGCTGGACTTTCTTTCCATCCTTCCCTGATAAGCTGGGAAAAGGGCTGTACTAATTTCCTCTGACTCTGTGGTTTGAGGTAATGCACGTTTCTGCCAGCAGAGGACACACAAAGGTGTCTAGGAAATGGGGTTCCAGGCCAGTGGCAGGACACATGAGTAGCCGTAGGGGGCAGGGATGGTGATGCCAGTCCCTAGCACAGGCTGCATAAACAGGAGGCCTCTCTTTGTAGCAGGCTGGTCCACATGTAAGAGGACTGGCTGGTCCAGGCCATGGGGCAGATGAGGAATGAGGTCCAGCTCAATGCTCCCAGGCTTTGTACTATTCTCTTTTGTCCCCTGTCCTCCTGTCTCCTTGCGCTGCTCTGGGCATCGCCTCTTCTCTAGATTTCTTTATCAGACTTTAGGTCACTTGTCTCCTTTCCCCTGTCCCACTTCTTTCTTAGCCTTCAAGGAGCACATCAGACTCCCAGCAGCCCTTCTGTGTGTGGATGTGTAGATATGAGTTGTGAGTGGTGTAGCTGAGAGTACTGGGGTTTGTCATGAATGTGTCTGTCTAGAGAGCATTTTCCCCTGATCCACCCTGGGAGGAGCTACAATGCAGAAGCCCCAGTCTGTACTTCAGGGCTCTGCCCCTGAAGCTCCCATGGTGGGGTGTGCTGAGGAGAGAAAATAGGGGTATCTGTTTAAAGCCATGACACAAAATGCTGGTGTTAGCAGACTTTGTCTGTATTTGGGTTTCCTGGAGCAAAGCTCCTGAACCTTCTGGAACAGTCCTTAACAGCCACTATTTGAAGATTGCCTTTGTTTTCCAAATTGTACCTCTCTCAGAAGCCAGCCTGTCCCTCTGCCCATCCCCCTTCACACTCTGACTCCCGTAGCACCTGTCACTAACAGGGTATGATGTTATATATTTTTATGGTGATTTTTTCCCCTTCTCTTGTCTGCTTCCCTCTGCTAGGATGCCTGCTCTACACAGGTAGGGATTTGTCTTTATTGCTACTTCAAACCTCTAGATCAGTGCTTGCCTGGCACAAGGAATCACTTAGCAAAGGTTTGTGGAATAAGTGAAAGGAAGATGAAAATCAGTCAACACGAGAACTCTCAGGGGCTCTCAGACTCTCCAGAGCATCATCTCACAAGATGTTCCAAGCCTCTCTGTTAGACAGCACCACTGTCTTCCTCCTGCACAAGGTGCCAATCCGTAGTGATCCTTGGCCAGCACATCCACTTGAGTCGCTCTAAAACAGTCTTGGGATGCTCAGCTTCTCTCTTGTGCCCCTGCTGCCATCTCCAGCTCCCTGTTCCACAGCAGCCACCAGGGTGACCTCCCCTGTTCCCATTGCCTCCTACAACTGTTTGCCAGGGAGCAGCCAAGTGATTTGTCACCTAGGGTTTCTGCTAGTTTCTGCTCAATACTCATTTAGAGAAGAAATTCCTTTTCTGTCTTTGCAGCAATTCAGAGGTGTGGGTCTAGAGACATCCATAAAGTCATCCAAGAGCTGGTTTATTTCTAGCTGACCATCTAGTCTTGGGGATATTGTTCTCAGCCCTGCAATTTGAGCTGGATTCATCACTGTGTTCAGAATTCAGCCAACGAAAAGAAAGGAACTAGAAAGCAATTTTATTTTATTTTTTAAAGGACAAAGAGTGAGAAGTCTTGGTCTTTTCACCCCTGAATCCCATTGGAACTCAGTCACATGACCAGACTTGATTGTAGGGAATATGGGAAATATAGTTTCTTGACTGGACACTTATCAGGCCAGAACTTAAGGAGTTTAGCATTATAAAGAAGGGGGAAGGCAGGTAACATGACTTAGCAGGGAAAGACACCTGCTACCAAGCCTGGTCACCTGAGTTTAACCCACAGAACCCACATGGTGGAAGGAGAGAACCAACTCCCACAGTTGTCCTTTGACCTCCACATACATTGTGATATAGCGTACACACACACACACACACACACACACACACACACACACATTTAAAAGTGGAGAGGAGGGAAAATGGGTGCTGAGAGATAGTTGCCTTTTATCCCACTGTGCATAGAATAAAATTCACCACCATCACCCCATCCTGCCTGGTGTGCTCTGGCTCTGCCTCCTCTCTAAGGCCTTTCCCATTTCTTATCAGTCTGCACTCAGCTAGTACTTTATCGTTCTTCAAACCTTAGCTAAGTGTCTCCTTGGAGAGGCCAGGTCACTTGCCACCTCTGCTTACTTCTGCCCTTACGTTACGTTGTTTGTCGATTTTATTTTATTTTATATTATATTGTTTGTACATGGATGTGTGTTTGTTCACCACTTGTATGCTTGGTGCCTATGGAAGCCAAAAGAAGGCATGAGATTCTCTGGAATTGGAGTTACTGCTGGTAGTAACCTGCCATGTGAGTGCTGGGAATTGCACCTGGGTCCTCTGGAAGAGCAGCCAGTGAGATGGCTTAGCCACTGAGCCGTCGCTCCAGCCCATTGCTTGTTTTCTAGCCCCACCAGACTGTCAGTCCCTTGGGGAGGAAGCCATGTATGTTGTGTTTGCTGTTGTGTGCCTGTCTGTTCTGTGGTACTGACTTACAGATGCAGTTTTACTTAATTCACTTTGGTGCCTGTGTTTTCTTCCTTTGCCAGGACACCAAGGACTTTGCCAACAGGTAAGAGTTTCATTTGCTCGTTGTTCCTCTCCCCACTTCTGTGGCCATGGTCTGTGTAAATGATGGGGAGTGATAGGAAGCCAAAGGCAAGGCGGCCCGTGTCTCATCCCATGGCTTTTAAGAAAGAGCAATCTTTGGGGATTAGAGGCTGTTCTCTCCCAGCATGGTCTCTGAAGTCCAACTGGCCTCACTGTCTTCACCTGAAGCACAGTGGGAGAGTCAGAGCCTGGCTTGGTAGACAGAGTGCTCACTTGTGGGATCTGCTGGCGGTCTTATGTCCTAGTTTTGTCTTTGGCCAGTTTTTCTGTCTCTTGATGAAGGATAATCAAACCTTTCCTGCTCACTTTATAGTTATCATGAACACTGGCAGAAAAGCACAAGAGCCAAATGACAGGCTGTTGTGTCCATCACGTTTTCAGGTACCCACGGAAGAAGTTCTGGATTGGGAAAGCCATCCCTCACATGGTTAAAAGAAAGGCAGGAGAATTCTCAGATAAACTTCTCTCTCTGCAGCGAGGCCTGAGGCAGTTCCAGGGTAAGCACTGGGGACAGCACCAGGCTGGAGGTCAGGCTGGACCACATGTGAAAGTTTCCTGGCTTCTCATCTTCTCCCATCTCATCCTTCCAAAGAGCTGTAGCTTCTGTATCTTTTCTCCTTGGGATCTCCAGTAGAGCCTTGTCTCATAATTAATGCCAAGTAAGAAATGGGTTCATGAGTTTGCTGGTCTGAAGCTCAGTTCTGTCTTTTTCATCCTTAGGCAAGCTGCTTAGAGACTTGGAGTATAAGACAGGTGAGTAAACAAAACAACCCCCGTGGAATCCTCACTGGTATTGTCCAAAGGTGGCCCCACCCCTTACATTTCTGACTACATTTCTAGTCCTCATCTACCTGACCACATGGTCCTTTCAAGCAAACAGCAGTGGTAGCCCAAGGCCAGAGATCATCTTGCCCAGACCTGTGCTGTGTGTGCTGAGTACCCCCAGAGGACACAGTTCACAGAGACAGTGATGTAGATAGCACTCTGGACTGTGCAGTGAGACAGCCCTGCACAGTGGAGACTGGCTGCCTCTTCCCAGCCTGCCATTGACACTGTTACTTCCTCCCTTGTCCCACAGTCAGTGTCACCCTGGACCCACAGTCGGCCAGCGGGTACCTGCAGCTTTCAGAGGACTGGAAGTGTGTGACCTATACCAGCCAGTACCAAAGTGACTGCCTGCACCCCCAGCAGTTTGACTGTGAGCCGGGGGTGTTGGGCAGCAAGGGCTTCACCTGGGGCAAGGTATACTGGGAAGTGGAGTTGGAGCGAGAAGGCTGGTCAGAGGATGAGGAAGAGGGGGAGGAGGAAGAAGAAGGGGAAGAGGAGGAAGAAGAGGAGGAGGCTGGCTATGAGGATGGATATGAAGACTGGGAAACGGATGAGGATGAGGAATCACTAGGGGAGGAAGAGGAGGAAGAAGAGGAAGAGGAGGAGGAAGTTCTGGAAAGCTGCATGGTGGGAGTGGCCAAAGACTCTGTGAAGAGGAAAGGGGACCTCTCCCTGCGACCAGAGGATGGTGTGTGGGCCCTTCGGCTCTCCTCCTCAGGTATCTGGGCCAACACGAGCCCCGAGGCCCAGCTCTTCCCAGTGCTGCGGCCCCGGAGAGTGGGCATTGCCCTGGATTATGAAGGGGGTACTGTGACATTCACCAATGCAGAGTCACAGGAACTCATCTATACCTTCACGACCACCTTCAGCCGGCGCCTGGTTCCCTTCCTGTGGCTCAAGTGGCCAGGAACACGCCTCCTGCTGAGACCCTGAATTCCAGAACCTGCCTGGGCCACACTACAGAATCTTCAGTTCTCTGAGATTCGAGGACTCTGAGATGAAGAAGGGTTGCCTGGACTGTACCCATGGAAACTTCCTTTCTCTGGGATCCCAAGACTGTGTGATGGATGAACATTCTTGGTCAGAGAACCAGGAGGAGGAGAGAGGAGGGACATTCACATCCAAATGGCACCCATCTCCTCACAGTCATGGCCAGGATCTCTCTCAGTGTGTCACTTCATCTGTAGTTCTTGTTTGAACTTCTCACTCTCCTGCCCATTTCCTCTGGGATGACTCCCTCCTTCCTGAGAACCCGTTTGTCTTGGCTCTGTGTTCTCTGTTGAGTAGGGGCAGCAGCAGCAGCAGCATTTTCTCATTCAGTTGTTGTCCAGTGCTCACAGGTATTGAAAGAGACCATCAGTGACATCTGAAGCCATTTGGCTGTCCTCAAATTTGAGGTTTCTCTTGCCCAAAAACCACTCTGTTGCCTACCTTCCCTGGCTTCTTAAACTCACTTTTCCTACCCCACCAGAGTTAAATATCTGAAGAAGCAGGATTGAACATAGTCAAGATCCAAGGCTGTGTAAGTTTGTGTCCTGAAGTGCTGGTGAAATCATCTCCTGGTGTCATTAGCAAAGCTCATGGCCTCCAAATCCAGAGCTGAAGAAGGGGTGGGACTCCCCAGGGCCATCTGTATCTCCAAAAGCATCCAGGTACTGTGACTCAGGCAGGAGCTGTGGTCAATAGATTACCTCTGCAGAGTAGACCTTGTGAAGAGAGTTTTTAAAACAATCTGAACATCTTGCTCTTGATTAGTGGGTCTAAAAACACTGAGGCCCAGGAGATCAGAACTACCCCTGCTTCAGAGTCTCCAGCAAGTATCTCCAGAACAGCTTTAGGCCTCTGCTGTTGGCACCATGGAGTGTCCAAAATCACTTTCTTAGGATATGGATTGGAGAAGGGAAGACAGTCCTGAGGAATCTGGAGAACTCCCACTCCAGGTCTTACTGTGAGGAGAGGCCCTGTAGTGTCTCTCTGTTGACCCAGCACCAGCCCCTCTGTCCAGTCACCCAGTGCCCACAGTTGAACACCAGCTCCTGCTTAGCCAAAATGATGCCCCTCTTCTTATCCTTAAACATTCCACATTTCCTCTGCCTGTCCAGGTGTCAAGCTCTTCTTTACTCTTGAGAGGCTGCTCCCAGACTCTGGATCTTGGTGGCCTTAGAGTCACCACACTGTCTCAAGACTGAACACTTTGTATATATCACACGATGCCTGAGTCACTAGTACATACACAGTGGCTCCCTCACCACCCTTTGTTTTTCCTGGAATTAATCATCACTCTTCTCTTCCTTCTCCTTTAATTCATTTCCTGTGTCTTTATTACTAATAAACTACAAGTTCTTTTTAGTGATCAGCAATCTCAAGACAGTCATCGGTGCTGTCTCCTTTTATCTTGATGCCTCTGAAGTGACCTTGAACCCGAGTCGTCGATTGATCCCTTGTGATCCTTGTTAGACCCCCTTTTGTCATCAGACTTGGGGTTCTGGATTTGCTCCCTGAGGCCTGTAGCCGGGGCTAGCCTCAGTCTCATTATATGGCTGGCCTTAAACTTCCGGCCTCTACCTTCCAAATTCTGAGATTTCAGGTCAGTGCCACTATGCCTAGTTTATGCTGGTGACTTGCACCCAGGTCTCATGCATCCTAGGCAAACATGCCCCTCAGCTACATCCCCAACCCATGACCCTGTTTCTGGACCCTGTGTTTCCTCTCCCAATTGGTCACACATTATCTGATAACTTCCTGAGGTGAGTGTGGAAGTCAATTTTTTTTTTTAAATCTTCAGTATCTAGAAGTGTTTATCTCAATTGTATACTTAAGGGATTGGCTATAAGAGTCTTCAAAATAGTTTTCCTTCAAAATGTCAGAAGATTGCTTTACTGCCTTTAACTCCGGTTTAGAATTCCCATGGGGCACTCTGCCTCATGATCTTTCCCAGTGGCCTGTTTCTGTTTTACAGGGGGTTGGGAGGGTTGGAAATCTTATCTATATCCTTACTCCACATACTAGCACATTCCACAATGAGTGGCATGTTTGAACACCCCACACACACACACACACACAAAACATACATTCGTACATAAAATTAAGGGACTGGACAGGATCTCAACATGTAGCCCTCGATAGCCTGGAACTCACTGTGTAGTCAGGGCTGGCCTCAGACTCACAGATTTAAAGGCTTATGCTGCCACACCTAGGGGAAGGAAAAATTATAAAAAACAAAACAAAATAACAAAAAAAAAAACACCTGAGGCAACCTAGAAAAGTTTATTTTGGCTCACACAGTTCTGAAGGTGCAGTCCATGATCAGTGAGTAGTCTCAGTGCTTTTGGCTTCTGTCATGGCAACATATCCTGGTAGGTGTGCTTGACAGAGCAAGTCACACATCTCATCAGTTGGGAAACAATGAACCAGGCTCCCATAGTCCTCTTCCAGAGCACACCCCAGTGACCTCAAGACATCCCACCCTGCGGACCAGTCATTTAACACGGATCGTTCAGAGGCCTTGAACATCAGAACTGTCACAATAGACACAAAACACAAAGGCCAGTGGGTTACCTACTTTATTAGGACATTGAAAACCTAGATAAATGACCTGAGGGGTCTTTGGGGCCCACCCACAGTTGATGAGCTCCCAAAGCATATCCAGCTTTGTGTCCAAAAGTCCCTATAAATTAATGCAAGCTGAACAGTCCTGGTTTCCCTATAGTGATCATTTTGAAGCTTTTATGGGGTTTTGTTTTTTGTTTGTTTTTCCCTTCTAAACCCCATTGGCTCATAGCTTACTGATGTCTAGGGTGTAGCCTACCTTGCCTGCCTCTGGCTCTCCGCTCAGAGGGAACACCATGTCCACGAACAGGACTACAAGGAGCTTAGTTTACTCAACACATCAATTAAGAAACACTCTACAAGATCCCAAGACACTAAACTCCAGTCTCACTTTTGTATGCTAGGGACAGGGCTGGGTTCCAGGGTGCTGGGTGTCTCTGCCACACTTCCTGGTTCCACCACAGTCATTCAAAGTCAGGCAGGAACTTGCTTTCCAGGTGAGGTAGAGTGGAGAGAAAGCTGGCAATTGGTGCCCGGGTATGGAATGTTTGCAGGGTCTCTCACCCAGCCTGGTAGTCCAGGCCACATCTACACTGTGAAGGACAGCTATGTCCCCTGGTTCAGTACATGTAGGTGCTAGCCAGCTAGAGCAAGAGTGTCATGGCCCAGTCGCTGCCCTTGGTGCCCAGGGCCTGCTCTCCCCTTAGCCTGGCCACCTCAGGGGCCACTCCCACGGTGCAGCTGACACTCCGGTGGACATTATGTCTTCGTAATCTGAGGGTCCAGAGTGACCTCACACACTTCCAGGATGGAGCATCGTCCATGCTGCCTGCTTCTTAGGCCTCTATTTCTGGAAGACAGATGTGACAACTCAGCCTGAGAATTTGCTTCTTAAAGTGTGGTGGCCAGACCACAGCACAGTGCCTAGAAGCCTGTTAGAAGACAGAATCTTGGGCCCCACCCTAGACCAACCAAACAAAAGCCTGCATTTTAACCAGGTGTCTGGATGATGTTTCTACAGCAAGTTGAAGTAGGGATCAATAAAAGAACAGGCAAGTGCTTGTGGGAGCAGTTAGGCTTCGATTTGAAATCAAATGTTATTTTTGCTCTTCCCTTTCCTCTCCCAGTCCCTTTTTTGTGGTACTGGGGCTTTATGCATTCTAGGCAAGCAAGCTCTAGCAGAAAGCTATTAATACAGCCCTAGAACCCATCCCCTCCCATCCCCCCTCCAGAAAAGGTCTCAGTAGCTGAGGCTGGCCTGGCACTCACTCCAAAGCTCAGGCTGACTTCGAACTTGTGGCGGTCAATCTGACTGCCTCTAGTTCTGGGATTGTAACTGTGCCACCACACACAGCAAAATGCTAGTTTTTAATAATATACAATATTTGTTCAAATCTACAGATATTCTAGCATAATTCTAGGCAAAGCTCAGGGGCTTAATATTTTGAATGAATATCTGTACAGGTAGCTGACAACATGCATCAATCACTGTGTCCAGTACTGTGCTGAGCTCTTAGTGTAAATTAATTTATTTAATCCTCACATGGATTTATAGTGTAGGTTCTGTTATTGTTTACATTCTATGGTGGGGAGAAAAGGCTTAATAGACCCAAGATCCCAAGCAATCAGGGTCCAGGTGAATACATTTCATTGCTGTTTATGGCTATGGGTGGAATGGTTAAATGGAACCCCCCACCCCCAAGAGCCCTTGCTGATTACCTGAATCTGTTTCCAGATGATGCATCAAGTTTTCTGAGGAAAGCAGAAAGAGAGATCTGTGAGGCTTAGTATCTCCTACAGATACTCCCAAGAAGGGGCTATCCTGGCTACAGTGTGAGGGCAGGGACAGAAGAGAAATTGCCTCACTTTCCTGGACTCTCAGCCCAGTGCCTTGGACAGAGGAGGCCAAAATCTGGGGGATTGCTCTCTCAGTAGAATGAGATCTTTTTTTGTTTGTTTTGTTTTGTTTTTTGAGGCAGAGTTTCTCTGTGAAAACAGTCCTGGCTGTCCTGGAACTCATTCTGTAGACCAGGCTGCTGGCCTCGAAATCACAGAGTGCCTGCTTCTGCCTCTTGAGTGCTGGGATTAAAGGCATGCACCACCATCACCCAGCTGTATAGAGTGAGGTCTTGTGGGAAATTCCAGAGAGGGGAGATGCTTAACCCAAGGTGTTTGCTTATTTTTGTTTGAATTTCACTACATAGTCCAGGCTGGCCTGAAACTTGGGATCCTCCTGCCTCAAGCTCCCTGGTGCTGACATTACAGGCATGTGCTACCATGCTTGGTTTGAACCAGGTTTTGAAGTTGGGGAAATATAGAGACAGATGGAAGATAGAGGAGTCCCTTTACCTGAGAATGTCCTCATCATCTTTGGGAGGCCGAGTATTTTCCTGTGGAGGTTTCGAATCTTCTTAACAAGATCGGAGGAAATGGCCTCTGGACTCACAAAAGTCTTTGGCTCATACCTGCAGACAAGTTGGAAATCAAACTTAAATTCCAAAAATAAAATCCTTCATTTTATTTGTGTGTGGGTGAAAAAACCCTGGTTCTGTTCCTTTGCAGTCCTCATTACTCATTGGCTATTGGCCATTCTCCTCTCAGCTTCCCATCACATTGTAAGACCCACCATATCCTTGACCTCAGTTCTAACACTTTAAGAAGCATGTTTGGAGATACTTTCCAATGGCTTTAGGTACTGAATAAAATACCAGTAATTTTATGGGTTAAAAATAACTTCTGGGAGCTGGACATGCCAAACACCAGAGTTCAGTACCCAGCATCTACATGGTGTCTCACAACTGTAATTCCAGTTCCAGGGGATCTGCCAGCCTCTTCTGGTTTCCTCTGGTACCAGGCATGCACATGGTGCACAGATATGTTTGCAGGCAAAATGCCCATACACATAAAATGCAAATTTTTAAAAAAAAACTTGGATCATTCTAAAGCCATGGTTATTATATATAACTTTGCTTTGAGATGAAGAAGTATGTCTCAGAAACCAACATACCAACTTATTTATTTATTTGGGGATAGGGTCTCACTCTAGTCCAGGCTTTCCTCAAACTCATGGTGATCCCTCTGCCTCAGCTTCCCAAGCCCTAGGATTAAAGGCATGAGCCACCATGCCCAGTTTCAACCCATCTGTTTACTGAGTTTGAGCTGTTAGAGAACAAGTGGCCTCAGTGTTTTTCTGAGTGGCCATCCACAAGGGGACAGATGAATTGCAGTGTCTTCAAGATGCACATAAAGGAGGCAAGACAGGAGAGGGCCTTACCTGCTCTGGTTGAGTCTGACATCCTACAGAAGAAACACAAAAACATGAACTTAGTTTCCACATGGCCTTTCCCATAAGGGACAATAGATCTTTCTGTCTTGACATCAGCTAAAAGGTCCTACCCAGAGTGCTGGAGCCCCTTAATTACTTACTATGCATTTCACTGCTCTCCTTGTGTTCCTGACTAGTATAGGACTCTGCAGCCAATTTCTTTGCTCTGATTGTTCTGTTCCAGCTGTATCCTTAAATGGGTTCTGCCTCCAGTGATTAAGAGATAGTGGAGAGCAGAGACCAGCCTGAGTTCCAAGTTGGAACTGATGTAGGACAGGATTGTGGTAAGCACCACAAGGCCATTGATGGAGCTCTTCCTGTGCACTGGAGGCCATGCTGAACACCACACATGGGTTATTTCTTACATGGTTTACAACTCCAAAAAAAAAAAAACTATTATCATCCCATGCTTAGAGAAGCTAAGAAACTCACCCAAGTGACATAGTGAAACTGACACTAAACTCTAGATTGTCTGGTTCTGGTCATCTTTACATTATCCTCATGCATGCCTTAGCAGATTCTGTAGTCTTTTGGGCCATAGAAAGCACACCCTCCCTCAGGCCTTATCAATGGAGATAATTCCCCATTTCCCTTTCCTCTGCCTCTCTCCATCACCTCCCAGCTGCAACACAGTACCACCCTTTCTGTGAAACCCCCTGCTGTCCCACAGGGTGGTAGGATTGTGGAGTGTCTCTCACTTGCAGTAGCTCACTTGCTGGTCGATGACACTTCTCCTCCAACTCCTCAACCTGGGTGCCCAACCAATGGACCTCCTGAGAGATGTTTGTGATGTACTCTTCCCTCTCCTTCCAGATCTGCTGTTCTAGCCCCTCCAGCCTGGTCATCAGGAGGCACCTCTGGTCTCCAAGCTCCTGCGACAGCCTTTCAAAGGCAGCTTCTACCTGTTGCTTCTTGCTTTCAACCTGCATCTGTGAGGATATGAGGAGGGACTCAGAACTGGCTCCCAGAAGGATCATCTGTGCACTTAATTAAAAGAAACAAGGAATAAGCAGTTTCAAGACTCGTTTCTACAAATACAATGGTAGAAAGAGGTCTCAAGATAGACTTGCTGATGATAAGAGCTTTGCTGTTGTCTTAGCCAACGATTGTAATAATATATTGAACTCTTAGAGACATAGCTATGATACCCTACTTTTTTTTTCTCAGTTTTCTTCTCTGCTGCTATGATAAAACATGACAAAAACTAGGTTGAGGAAGAAAGAGTTTATTTCATCTTATACTTCTATATCCCATCCCATCACTGAGGGAACTCAGGACAGGAACTCAAACAGGAACCTAGAAACAGAGGCTGTGAAGAAATGCTGCTTACTGGCTTGTTCTCCATGGTATGCTTAACCTTCTTTCTTATGTAACCAGGACCACCTGTCCTGTGTAGGCTGGACCCTCCCACATCAATAATTCATTAAGAAAATTTCCCATAGTCTTGCTACATACAGTCAATCTGATGGAAGCATTTTTTCAACTGCTTTATTTTTTTCTCAGTTCCTCATTTAGGAAGGGTCCCCTCTTCCTAGATGACTCTAGCTTGTATCAAGTTAACAAAAAACTAACCAGCACACCTACCATATCTTCTTTAGACTCATATGGAGTAACTGTAGTAACATCTTTCTTTTCTTGAGATATGTTTCCATGTCTCATGTATAACAGGCTGACCTCAAACTCAATTCACGATGTAGTCAAAGATGACCTTGAGCTTCTGACCCTCCTACCTCTACCATCCAAGTGCTAGAATCACAGGTGTGTATCACAACTTCCATTTTATTCAATGCTAGGGGATTGAACCTGGGGCTCCATGTATTCTAGGCAATCACTTCATACTGAACTATGTACCCAGCCCAATTACAGTAATCTCTTAGATAAAAATTAAGGCAAAAGGGAATCATGATCAGAAATATGAAGCATGTTTTGATGGAATTTGAGAGATGCTGGAGAGAGCTTTCTATCTCAATACTCTCTTTGGTCAGAGTACCAGAAATACATAGTGTGAATTTTCCTCTTGATTACTGCATCATGAAGGAAGTGGTGGGAAGCAGCCAAATCTAGCTGCTTCATTCATCTGCTGTCCTCAGAGCCTGAACCAAGACACTAATGGAGACCTATCGTAGGCTTCCCAGCTGAAGGTGATGTTTCCAGTAGATATATTGGGCCAGGAGAGCCATGGACACAGGTCAAGGGACCTAAGTTCTAGTCATTTCCTCACATGGCGTTAGGAGCACTGCTTTTATAGACCTCAGTTCTCCCCTGTGTATGAGAAGAATAAAGTATGTCTTGGATTCAAAGACATCAGGAACACCTCCAGCCTCCATGTCCGGAGACACCAGAAGCCTTTGTGAGTTGCAAGAAGATGAGTTAGAAAATCCTGAAGTTCTTTTCAGTCCAGTAACAAACTAGGAGTCTTTGAAGGAAACCCCCAAGGGAGCAGCATGGGGAAACAATTTAGTTGGTGCCTAGCATGCACAAGCCCCTGGACTGGATATCCCATTAGGCATAAACAGGGTATGGTGGCACATGCCTGTAATCCCAGCCCCTGGGAGGTAGAGACAATAGGATCAGCTAAGTAGTAAATTTGAGGCCAGTTTAAACAAACAAAACAAAGGAACAGGAGTGTGGCCTTTACCAGGAGCTCTTGGAGCTTCTGATCTTCTTGATATTTCCTATCTTCCATTTTGTCCCGCTCCTTTCTCAGAGCTTCTAACCGACTCCTGAGACGATCCTGTCAGAGAGAGGAAAGCAGAGGGAATAAGAGTCCGTGAAAAATCCAACTGGCACATACCGTGTGCTGTGTTGTGGATGAACCACCAGAGCTGAGGGACTCAAAGCTGACAGAGGCCTAATCCTTGACCTTCACCATATCACCATCTTGGACAGAAAGTGGACCGGGTGGCACTATGGAGGTGGAAAAGTGTGTAGTGTGGGTACCACAGGGAGACAGGACCAAAGAGGAGGGCTGAGAGGTCTTTAGACCGCAAATCTCCACCCCCTTTCTTTCACCCACCCACGGCAGGTCACTGTCCTGCCTGCCTGGAAGCAGCACCTGAGCTCCTTACCCTGTAGGGTTGGATGGCTTCATCGAGGAACCTCACGGTGTGCGCCTGGTGGGCGGGGCCCTCTCTGCAGAACACACACAGCAGCTCCGCGTCTGTCTCGCAGAAGTAATAGATCTTCTCTCCGTGCTCCTCGCAGCAGGTCTCGCCCAGGGGACCCAGGGGTACCAGGGCCACTGCGGCCTGGGTTTGCTCCTCTTCTTCCTCCTGACAGAGCGGGCATAGCAGCTTGGCCCCCATCGGGGTGCGCGGGACGCAGAGTAGACAGACTTTGTGTCCGCAGGCTATGGTCACCGCATCCCGCAGGGGCCGGGTGCAGGCAGGACAGGCTACTTGGTGGAGTCCCCGTAGGGACCGGGTTGAGGGCATCACCGTGCCTTTCCCTACCGGTCCACACAGTCTTCAGCCTCTGTCCACTCCAATTTCCTTTCCCTGAAACTGAGTCACTTTTGAGTGCGTCACTGTCACAGAGGCAGAGGAATCCGGGGCTGAAAGAAAAGCAGGAATGTCAGCTCAGCGAAGTCACCTGGCTCGGCCCCAGGCACGCCCAGAACCCTGGGCCACCACCCAGCTGCTAAGCAGGTCCAAACTCCAGGGTGCCTTGACTACCCAGCGTTTCCCAGTGGCAGGCAGGTGACCTAGCTCTCCACTTCTGTGTCTTCTGTCCCTAGGGTGGGGAGCAGCGTATAGCACCATGAGGTCACTTGGAAATGGGGTTTCCAGGAATCGTTTGGCCACAGAGGGGTGGGACCGTTGGGGAGGAGCTGCTTCCTGTCACGCTGAGCAGGTGAAAGCCATAAATTTCAGGCTAGGAGGTCTGTGGTAGCATCAAAGTCCAGCCTGTGGTGTTGAGACTAACAGAACTGCAGGCCCACATACACGTTCCTCTCCTTGGCCCTTCCTTTCCTCGACTGCATCTCCTGCTCGAGCGATCTTTCCTAATACCCATGCTGACTGAGCACCACCTAGAACCTGGGTGATACTGGATTTCAATTTTAGGTTTGTTTTTTTTTTCTTTTAAGAAAAAAGTGTAGTGTAGTGGTGTGTGTGTGTGTGTGTGTGTGTGTGTGTGTGTGTGTGTGTGTGTGTGTGTTGGGGTGTATGTGTGCCACATGTGTAATTTCTCTCAGATGGATCCCTTGAAGTTCAAGTTGAAGATAGTTGTGAGTTATTCACATCCTGCTACTTGAAAGTTCAGCTGCTACTCTTAATGGCTAAGCCATCTTTCCAGCCCTTCAATTTTAATTTTTTTAAAATTTTCATTAATTTTTTATTTTTAATTCTTATGTATATGATTGTTTTGTTTGCCCTTATGTCAATTGCACCGCTGTGTGCAGTGCCTAAAGGGCCAGAAGAGGGCATTGGATCCCCTTGAGTTACTATGCTGAGAACCCAGCCCGTGTCCTCTTCAAGAGCAGCAAATTCTTAACCCCTGAGCCATCTTCCCAGCTCCAGCAATATGCATTCAGCCCATGAGCAATTACTCCAGAACTACATCCAATTTAATAGCAATCCACTAGGACAAGTGTGGAGAAGGAGATACAAACTGAAAGGTAAAAAGGATTTCTAGAGGTCCGAGTCTGACAGCCACAAGGCTGGGACAGTTGGAGTGTTTGGGTTCCAGCCCTATGCTCTTCCCATCGCCGAGACCAAGGTCAGGCTGCCAGGGTCCCTGTGGACAAAGCCAGGCCCTCCTACTCACTAGCCCTTGGCATTTACCTACTTCACATGTTCCACAGCCCCCTTCCTGCCCTGCCTACTCCCTCAGTAATACACCCCGGAACAGCTGTCTAATTCTGGTTGAGCAGCGGTGTGTGGTCAGCTCTGGCTGAAGTGTGCTGTATATATAAAAGACTTCACATAAATACGGGGAAATGTGAAATATTGCTAGTGTTTTATGTTGACTATGTGTTCGGATAATATTTTGGAAACATTGAAATAAATATACTGTTAATATTTATTTTATCTTTCTTTTCATTTTTTTTACATTTTCTCAACTTTTATTATGAGAAACATTCAAACTTATTGATACTGTGAAGGAATATTAGCACGAATATGTTTATGCTGGGATTTCAGCACCCCCACATACATACCCCACTACACACACACACACATTAATAATTACTAGATAATTTAAAGAAAAAATTTAGCAATCTATTAGTGAGTAATGTCAATATTCAAAATATCCAGTTGTCCCAATAACATCCCTTCATAATTCTGTTCCTTTGTGGCTCAGCTCATATTGACAACTAGACAATTTTATATTGCATGTGTGCGATATGTGGCTTTCACTGAATTCTTTTTCTTTTTCTCAAGGCACATTTCATGTAGCCCAGGCTAGCCCCCAAGGTACTATGCAAGTGGAGGTGGGTCTTGAACTCCTGATTTTACCCTCTCTCTCTACCAAGCACTGCGAGCACAGGCATGTACTGACGTGCCTGTTGTACTTTGTGTTTCTGGTAGACTGCATTACTTGGAAGACTCATAGCTTTGGCTTGCAGGTGGATCACAGTCACTTGTGCTCTATTTGTTTACCGTGGATGGGGTGAGGTGACCTGGTGGATCGTGCAAAATGAAGGTACAAGCAGCAAGATGTGATAGAGCAGAGGTGAAATAAATAAATCATTTAAAGTGCTTCTATCACTAGATATGAGGTCATGGTAAAAGGTGCTGGCTGTGACTCTATGTTTCCTCCCCCATGCGTTTTTTTCCAGCCCTCTTTAAAGGCCTGTCAAAGGCCCATGGAGGCATCACCACGGTTGCTTGTGTGTGCATATCCCAGCTCAAGAGCCTTATCTGAGTCCCCACACGCCCCTGTTCCCTGACTGTCAGGCCTTGTGCTGGCTGATACCTCCAATCTCCCTAGAGGCAGGTGGCTGTGTTGCAAAGCTGGGGTGGCAACAGCCCTCTGTGAGTCAGGCTCCTCCCTGCCCCCAAAGAAAGGTCTCTTTTAACAGTGGACTGCTGAGAGACTAAACGTTCTCATCTTTCTGTGAGCAGCTTCGGGCGGACAGAAAGGGACGGTGAGCCCCAGGCCATGGGAACTGGTCCAAAGAGTAACTTCGGCATCTCTGGATGATGCTGTGAACTCCTAGGCCTTTCTCTTCTATTTCTTCATCTCTGCTGTTGGCAGGAGTGTGTCTGCTCCTGGGAGAGCAAGACAAAGGGCCGCTGGTGCCAGAGATGCAATTGGGCCCCTTGTCCAAGTGTGTGTGAGAGTATGTCTGTACCCGGGCACGGTTTGCGTGTGGAGTGTATTCTTCCCACCACACAGAGATGGTGACTTCCGGGAAGCAGAAGGACCGGTAGGATTGACATGGCCTCAGCTCCTTCTGTGACTAGCCTCGCAGATGAGGTCAACTGCCCCATCTGCCAGGGCACCCTAAGGGAGCCAGTCACCATTGACTGTGGCCACAACTTCTGTCGAGGCTGCCTCACTCGCTACTGTGAGATCCCGGGCCCAGAATCGGAGGAGTCCCTCAGCTGCCCACTCTGCAAAGAGCCTTTCCGCCCAGGGAGCTTTCGGCCCAACTGGCAGCTAGCCAGTGTGGTAGAGAACATCGAACGCCTTCAGCTGGCATCCACGCGAGGCCCGGAGGTGGAGGATGCCTGTCCCGAACACGGGGAGAAAGTCTACTTCTTCTGCGAGGAGGATGAGGCACAGCTGTGTGTGGTGTGCCGTGAGGCTGGACAGCATAGGACTCACACTGTGCGCTTCCTGGAGGATGCAGCAGGTCCCTACAGGGTAGGAGAAGATCCCTGCAGGGTAGGAAAGGGCTCTGGGAGACCCTTGTGGGAGCTGGATTGGACCAAGGGAAGTAGAAAGGCGGTGTGGATTCTGGGGTGGAAGGGGTTATCCTGACTTCAAGTTCTTTTTCCTACTGATTTGATCACACAGGCAGTAGACTTAAGCACAGGTTTATGATTGAGTTCTGTGTGGTTTCCTTGTGGACCATAGATGGTAGGAGCTCAGTAAATCCTTTCTGAACAAATGAACCATCAAACGTGTGTGTGTGTGTGTGTGTGTGTGTGTGTGTGTGTGTGTGTGTTTGTGTGTGTCCTGTATCAGCTAAGTGTGTTTGAGGTTTGTATTTTAAGGAATGATCATGCTTGTTTGTATATTTACAAGAGCGAATGACCTGTGTATGGAGGAGTGGTCAGAGTGTGTTGTATTTGAAGCATGTAACTGAATGTTCCTGTTGTGAATAAGCTAGTTGGGTGAATATATGTGGCATGTATTTTTATTTTTCATTAAATGAGTATTGCTGGTTTTAGTTGCTTTTATACTGTATTTTTGTGGGAGACCAGCTCCCACTTTTTCCCCCAAGGTACTCTTGAGGGAGAAGTGAGAAATATTTAGATAGGAATATAGAGGAGAGAGACAGACAGAAACAGGATAGCCTCAAGAGGACCTGGGTCAAAACCCACCAGTCCCTTCTGTCTCTGCTAAAGGATGTTTAAAGGAATGCCAAGGGGTGGAGCAAAAGACCTCCCCCCAGCACAGCCAAGTGCAGACCCTTCCAGACACCTGGTGACCATGCATGTGGTCAAGCCATCCCTTAATGCAGCCCTGTGGTGTAAAGCGAGCTCAGCTCTCACTAGGAAACTTTTGTGGGCTCCCACATATTTTGTTACAAACAAGTGTTTAGATGTATGATGTAGCAATTTGTTAATGATCTTTTGATAGTGGGATTTCTCTGTTCTCTCTCTCTCTCTCTCTCTCTCTCTCTCTCTCTCTCTCTCTCTCTCTGTCTGTCTCTCTCTCCCCCCCTCTCTCTCCCTCTCTCTGCCAGGTCTTAATGTAGGCTTGCCTCAAACTAACTATATAGCCTAGGATGACCTTGAATTTCTCCTGCCTTTATGCTCTGAACACTGGGATTATAGGCATGTGCCACCACACATGTTTTATGCAGTGTTGGGAATTGAACCCAGGGTTTGGATGCTAAGCAAGCACTCTAATGACTGAGCTACATCTCCAGCTTTTCTGTGGGTATTTTTAAACACACACATGGATATTTAAGTGTTTACTTGTTCCTAATTCTGTTCTAGAACAATTTATAAAATAGTACTTCAATTATTTTTGTATCCAAATTTCTTCTCACATCGTATCATTTCTAGATTACTGGTTCTAGTAAATAAGGAAGATGTTATTTGCGTGTATTTCCTTTGGGTGACATAATTTCAGTTTCAGCAAAGATCACACAGAGCTCAGATCGTAGATAATACTTGCCACATGCAAAACAAGGTAGTTGTTTAACCTGAAGAAGGGTTCATGAGAAGGGGGTAAACCCTGGTCAAAATCTCTGGAGCACAAAGCAAGAGGACCAAGACTCAAGGCCAGGCCTGGTGGTGCTGACCTATGATCCTAATGTTTGGAAACCCGAGGCAGGAAGATTCTGAGTTTGAGGTAAGTCTGGGCTACATGAAATCCAGTCTCAAAATCAGAATAGGAAGGAGACCCTGAGTCTCTCAAGGTGCTGAGGTTCACACTCATCTCCAGGGCATTCCACTTCTACAGATTGAAGGTCCCTTTGTAGTTACTTTGTCTTAGTATTTTATACTCCTTCTCCCCAGGAACAAATACAGAAGTGTCTTATGTGTCTAAGGAAAGAGAGAGAGGAGATTCAAGAAATCCAATCAAGAGAAAACAAAAGAATACAAGTGCTCCTGGTAGGTCTCCACCTCCCCAGGCCCAGCCCTTTTCTCCAGTCTGAGGCCACAGGACAGACAGACACTTGAAGGCGGTTTGAGTTTGAATCCTGACTCTGATGTTAACTCTTCCATCTTGAGTGACTGTTTAACTTTAGCTTACTCACCTGTGAAATGGAGATTAAGATCCATTTCCTTACTGAATCGCTGCAGGAATTAGTGTAATCCTGCCTCTAACAGCTTAGTGGTGTGTGCACAATGTGTGCTTCCTGTGGGGCAAGAGGCCAGGCATCTCCGGTGTTTCTGAGCCCCTTTTAGAAGCCACAGTAATGACAATGAGGGAATGCTGGGCTTCATGAGAAATGGGGTGACAGGCAGGAAGAACTCCAGCTGCAGCTCCGCATCCATATGGGGGTCGAGGAACAGGTGGGAGTGGGGGGCTCTGATTTTGCCACCAAACCTTGGGAGGTGTGGGTATGGATCAAGAGGGAAGTGGGAATGTGCAAGGAAAGGAAGGTAGGAGGAGATGAGTTGCTGCTGTGGGGAGAGGAGGACTGGGGGTGGGGTGGGGAGGAAGAGAAGATTCCAATGTGGCTCTCATCTTTCCTTCTCAGACTCAGGTGGCCACCAAGAGACAACAGGTGATTTCCCAGTTTGCACATCTGAGCC
Source organism: Peromyscus eremicus (assembly GCF_949786415.1). Taxonomy (NCBI): domain Eukaryota; kingdom Metazoa; phylum Chordata; class Mammalia; order Rodentia; family Cricetidae; genus Peromyscus; species Peromyscus eremicus. The sequence continues at coordinate 1,089,992 of NC_081432.1, read as the reverse complement.
GGTTCCTAGAGGAACAACAGAATGTCCTTTTAGCACAGCTGGAGAGGTTAGATGGGGACATCCTGAAGCAACAGGAAGAGTTTGATTCCCTGGCCACAGGGGAAATCTGTCGGTTCAGCGCCCTGATCGAGGAGCTGGAGGAGAAGAACACTCGGCCAGCAAGGGGCCTCCTGATGGTGAGACCTAGCCTGCCCTCACCCCCGAGGTCTCTGGGATCATTGCCTGATTGGTACCTCCTATATACATGTCTCTGCATCCCAGATGGGATGTGGAACCCAGGGCCATGGGGGTTGATTCTAGTCTGTGCTTCCTCAAGAATTCTCTGGTCATGGTGCTCTCTGGCCTCAGTCTTCTTTCCTGCCATCTATAAGATGGGAAGAGATGAGGCTCCAAAAGTAAAATGAGGTAGAAGTTGCTCCGAGCACTGTGCGAACAACTGCCAGGTGCTGTTTCCAAAGCACATTTTTTTCAGAACTTGAATGTCCCCTCCACTGGCCAGGAAGTTCTTCCTAAGCTGTATTACGTCCTTGAACTGGAGGAGAGTTATTGGGGTTCCAGCAACATGATTTAGGGGGATGCTTTGGATACTGGGAAATAGGAGACCTTGGTGCAGAACTTGCTTACTTTTGCCTATAACTAGAAGTTGGTCATACCACTGTCTATGAGACAAAGGAGTCGGGTGCTGGTTTCTGGTCCCCATTTGTCCAAGGCTAGGAATGTGGCATTTGGGGTGTTTTGTGGATATGACGAAAGTAGAAGAGAAAATCCAGAAACTAAATCTCTCTCTCTCTCTCTCTCTCTCTCTCTCTCTCTCTCTCTCTCTCTCTCTCTCTCTCTCTCTCTCAGGATATCAGAAGCACTCTAATAAGGTTAGTGATACAACGCCTATTTCTCTTTTTCACATAGATAGCCATCCATGCTCCACCCACCTAGTGATTGCCATGCAAATAAACCACACTCTCACATGAAGGGCACACAGCCATGTGTAAATCTACACACGCCCTAATGTGTTCTCATGGGCTGCTGTAGATCTACTCACTGTGTAGCCGTGGGTTCCATCTGAGAGGATGGAAGGTTGCTGATCCAGGCCTTGTTAGAAGAAGATGGCAGCCTGGAGACACCATTAGAAAAGAATAATTCTAGGGTCTAGAGAGATGGCTCAGTGGTAAAGAGCACGTGTTGCTCTTGCAAAGACCCTGGACCCAGTTCCCAGAACCCACACCCATCTCTAGGTCCAGTGGACCCTATACCCTTTGGTCTCCACAGACACTGAATGCATGTGATGCACATACATGCATGCAGATAAAATACCCAGACACATACAATTAAGTAATTTTTAAAAAAGAATAATTCCCAGACTCTGTCATTTCTGTGGCCCTAGATGTGAAACTAGAAAGTGCCGGAAACCCGAGGCTATATCTCCAGAGCTGGGCCAGAGGATCCGGGACTTCCCCCAACAGGCCATCCCTCTGCAGCAGGAGATGAAGACATTTCTGGGTAAGGAGACCCCAGGCCTCCACAGCATGCTGCTGTGCACACAGCCTGGGCTTGGGAATGGCCTCCTGACTCCACTGCCAGTGACTATGTATTTTAGCATGGCTTATCTGCTTCAGTGCCTTACCTTTCTTATTTGCCAAGTCCAGTAAAATCTGATGCTCAGGATGACGTCACAGTGAGGAGAAATAATAAAAGTGAAGATTTGGGGGCTGGGGGGATCAACCTGTTAAACAAATGTGACCAACTGACGTGAAGTAGTAGAAAGGATAATGATTAGCAACATCCATCACTCTCCATCATCGAACGTTCTCAGCAGTATGTGCACTGCCGTGTGTTTTGATGTTTAGTGTTAGTTAGTGACAGTGTCTGCCTAACTGCAGAAGCTGGCTCTCCCTCCTCTTTTGCTTTCCTTCTGCTGTTTTTTCTCTTTCTTTCTTTCTTTCTTTTTCTTTTTTTTAAAGATTTATTTATTTATTTATTTATTTATTTATTTATTTATTTATTTATTTATTATACAATGTTCTGTCTGTGTGCATCCCTGCAGGCCAGAAGAGGGCACCAGATCTCATTACAGATGGTTGTGAGCCACCATGTGGATGCTGGGAATTGAACTCAGGACCTTTGGAAGAGCAGCCAGTGCTCTTAACCTCTGAGCCATCTCTCCAGTCCCTCCTTTTTTTTCACTACTGAAAGTTGAACCCAGGGCCTATGTATGGTAGGCAAGTGCTCTACCACTGACTCACATCCCCAGCATTTTTCTCCACTTCTTTTTATTGGTCTAGCTGACTAACTGAGCCATCCTTATAGGAACTGAGCCCCACTCCTTTCCCAGAAGGAGTCATAATGGCAGCCAGCCAGGAAAGTTAGAAATGTAAGTTGTGGCTTTCTGCTCCCCATGAACTGTGACATCATGAACAATGCCACCTATTTCTAAGTGTCACACCCACAGAAACATGCCCCTGGGAGGACATTCCTGAATCCTGCTTCCTGCAAGCACTCCCATGGACTAGACAGTAGAGGGGATTTTACTCTAACCAAAGGCGGACTTTTGGCCAGCCCAAACATTATTTCCTAGTAAAGGAAACAAAGTGAACCCACTGATCTTTTCCTTGAGTAGATGTGTGTAAAGATAGAGAGGTAGCATGGCAGGCACAGTGCCTGTCTGCTCACGGGCAGAGTGGCAGGCTTCTCAGGGGGCTCCAGGCCAGGAGCATCAGTAACCCCTAGGAGCTTGTGAGAATGCGCATCTGCAGCCCTGTCCCAGAGTGTCTGGATTTGAAATGAGGGGTTTGGGTGCGAGCACATGTTTAGAAGCACCGGTCGAGAGGACTCCAACTTCCATTCTCCTCTCTGTTCCTTCCCTCTTCTGAGCCTCCATTTCCTCATCACTGAGTGTTCTGTGGTTTTGAGATTAATGAAATATCATCTTGTCATTATTCTCTCTTACAGAAAAACTCTGCTTTGAGTTGGACTATGAGCCAGGTAAGCAGCCCACATTAGGATGGGGAGAATAGAGAAGCTTCTGGGTCCTGCACTGAGCGCTGAAATACTTATATAGACGTTCACACACATCATACACACACACACACGTGACTTGTGTCTGTAAGCATACATACACACTCATATCTATAGGTTCCACAGTCAACCCCAGATAGAAAAACACTGCTTTGTATTGAATATGGTGAGATTTTCCCCTTCTCATTGCTCCTTAAATAATGTAGGATAATAACTATTCCCGTAGCATTTACATTGTATTATGTAACATAAGCAACCTAGAGATGAGTTGAAGTATTTGGGAGGGTATGTGTAGTTTACACGTAAATAATACTCCGTTCAACATGATGTACATGAGCTTTTGTGAAGCTTAGTATGCAAGGGGGTCCTGGAAAAAATACCTCACAGATACTGGGGTATGACTGTATACAGCCCTTAGGAGAGCCGTGAAGTGAGGACAGGCACATACATATCCCTGATAAATCTGGTCTCCAGATCTGCACATGTACAGTGGACAGAATGATTAGACCAAAAAAATGAATATGGTCTGTCAGGGATGCCCCTTCTGGGTGAAGGGAACTTTTGTCTGGGTTGAGAGTCACTTTCTCAGAACCATCAGGAACCTCTACTCCCTCTCAGATGTTAGTTTTTAAATTATAGAAACAGATCCGCTTACAAGGGAGACAGGAATGAACAGAAAGAACCCCTTTAATACTATTAGTTCCCCATGAGCCAGCCAAAGACCCAGGAGAGCTGTGGAACTGTTGGGAAAGCTCCCTAACCCATGGGTAAGTCTGCATGTATAGTTTTCTCCATTTAGAAGTTTTGTTGTTGTTGTTGTTTGTGTTTTCTGGATAGGGTCTCACTATGTAGCTTTGGCTGTCCTGGCACTCACTATGTAGACCAGGTTGGCCTTGAACTCACAGAGATCCATCTGTCTCTGTCTCCTGTGTGCTGGGACTAAAAGTATGCACCACCATGCCCAACTTCCTTCACTTTAGAAATATTAAACATAATGTATAGGGAGAGTTGGGGGGTCTAAAAAGTGGCAGTCAGAGTCCAACAGTTTAAAATGACTGAAGGAGAGTGCATGACCCCAAGGTGAAGAGGAGGGAAGGCTGTACAAATGAGTCATAGTATCCTCAACCAAAGCAGGGAAGAAACTCTAGGTTGGAATCAAAAGGAGGAAAATGTCTGCTTCAGAGAAAAAGGCTGAAGGAGAAGCTATGCATGGAGACTGTGTGAGGAAGGCTGTGTGAGAGAGGAGGCTGAGTATGAAGGTAGACATGTGAGAGGCGGCTGTGTGGGGGACGTGCTATGCTTGAGGAAAATGGTGTGAGGACGGTATATATGAGAAGAGGCTGTATATAAAGGCAGGCTGTGCATAAACATGATTGCGTGGGGGAGTACTTATGAATGAGGAGACTGTGCATGAGAGAGTCTGTGTATGGGGTGGTTGTGTGTGAAGGGGGCTGTGTGTGGAAGGATGTGATGAAGAGGCCGTGTATGAGGAAGCTGTTTGGTAGAGAACGCTATCTGAGGAGGCTATGCATGAGAGTCGCTGTGTATGATGGCAGACACGTGTGGAGGAGGCTGGGTAAGGGAGTCTGTGTATGAGAGAGTGACTGTGCACGATGCCCATTGAATGTGAGGGGTGCTTATTTAAAGGGATACTGTATGTGAGAAAGGCTTGTGTGAAGGAATGCTGTGTGTGAGGGAAACTGTATGTGAGAGAGGCTGTGTGTGAGGGGTGCTTGTATAAGGGAGTACTCTGTGTGTGTGTGTGTGTGTGTGTGTGTGTGTGTGTGTGTCAGTGTGAAGAGAGTTGTATGTGAGGGAGGTTAGTTGTAATGGTGGCTGTGCATGAGTGTCAGTGTGTGAAGAAGCCATCAAATGGCTAGGTATAAGGTGCCCGTGTGTGAGAGTGCCTTGCAGGAAGAGGCTGTGTGGAGGAAACTGTGTGAAAAGGTATTGTATGAGGAAGACGGTGTGTACACGAGAGGCTATGTAGGAGGGTGACTCTATAGGAAGCTATCAGGAGGGCTGTTTGTGAGGGAGGTGTGAGGGCATCCACGTATGAGGAAGGTGTAAAGGGAAGGTGTGTGTGAGGGAGGCACCTGTGAGGTATGTAAAGTGTGAAGGGACACTGTGTATAGAAGCTGCGTGAGGCCACCTGTGTGTGAGAAGGCCGTATGTGAGGCTGAATGTAGGGCCGTGAGCGCAGCTGTGTGTGAGGGTGGCTCTGTGAAGGGAGGTCATATCTAAAGGAGGCTGTGTGTGAGAGGAGACTGTGAAGGGAGGGTGTGCATGCAGATATATGATTGGCTGGGTGAGTAAGGTCAGTATGAGGCTGGTTGTGTAAGGTCAGTGTGAGGCTGGTTGTGTATGAAGGAGGTTGTGTGTGAGGGTGGCCGGGAGTTGAGAGAGAAAGTGTGAGAGAGTGCTTGTAAGGAGGATATGTGTGAAAGTGGCTGTGTCAGTACCAGTGTGCCCCTGTACAAAGAAGTTGTACCTGAGGGGACGCCGTGGAGATGGGAGGCCATGTGTAAGGGTATAGAGTGTGTGGGGGTGCTGTGTATGAGGAGGCAGTGTGTGAGGGTGCCCATGTGTGAGGCAGGTTGTGTGTTAGGGAGCCCCCCCCCCCTTTTTTTTTTTACCAGCAGGAGGCTTGACTGCTCACCGAGAGCTGTATAGCTTTCTAGAGGGCAGTGGAGTCTCTGACGGACTTTTCTGGCTTTAACGTGACGTGCGTTCCCTTGGCATTCTTTTAGGACGCAGACTTTTAGACTGTAGGTCTGACCAGTTCCTTGATGATGCCCAGGCTCCGGTACACACAGATGGTTTAACGCGAGCAGGCTGGGATGGAAGGAAGCGTTTAGGCCATCCCAGCAAGACATAACACATCCGCTGACATGCTCGTTCCTCGTTTTACTCCACAGCCCACGTTGCTCTAGACCCCCAGACTTCCCACCCCAAGCTCCTCCTGTCCGAAGATCACCGGAGGGCTCGGTTCTCCTACAAATGGCAGAACTCACCGGACACTCCGCAGCGTTTCGATCGGGCCACCTGTGTCCTGGCCCAGCGTGGCTTTACAGGAGGGAGGCACACGTGGGTGGTGAGTGTAGACTTGGCCCACGGAGGCAGCTGTACGGTAGGGGTGGTGAGAGAGGACGTGCGGAGGAAAGGAGAGCTGCGGCTGAGACCGGAGGAAGGAATCTGGGCCGTGAGACTGGCTTGGGGCTTTGTCTCCGCTCTGGGCTCCTTCCCCACAAGGCTGGCCCTAGAGGAGCAACCCCGGAAGGTGCAGGTATCGCTTGACTATGAGGTAGGCTGGGTGACTTTTGCCAATGCTGTCACCCAGGAACATATCTATACCTTCACCGCCTCCTTCACTCGGGAGATCTTTCCCTTGTTTGGACTCTGGGGCAGAGGGTCCAGTTTTTCCCTGAGCTGTCGAGAAGGTGCGGTTTCCCTCCTCTGAGTACAAAGCTGGAATCAAGCACCCTGGGGAGCTGACCCTTGGCTGGGTCACCAGGCACAAAAATGACTGCCTTAGACAATAGGGATGGCATGTGTCAGTAAGGGACAAGGTGCTAGGACCTTTAGTCTCTTCACTGCCCAGCTCTTTCCCCAGTGCCCATCAGATGGTCAGGGTATCTAGGACCGGCTGCTGCTGTTCCCACCATTGTCATTAATGTCTAGAGATGTACAAATAGTGCTGGATTGTATGCCTGAAGACCTGGATTCCAGAAGTCCAGTCATCAACCAGTTGCGTGATTTCAAGCAAAACACTTCACCTCTTCATTTTGTTTTCTTTCAAAAATATTAGTTAATTTATTCATATCTTCAAGAAAAATTCTGGAGGAGTCGATATGATCAAAATACACTGTATACATGAATGAAATTCTGAAAGAATAAATAGAGTATTATTTGAAAAGGAAGCATCTTCTTTTTTCTACCATCATGAGGCATACACCTGACATGGCGTCTCACCACGGCTCCTCACATGACTTTCAGGACCAGTGTGTGCCTTTGTTTCTGCCAACTTCACGCCAACCAACATCAGCCAGTGGGCAGAGCTGCTGAAACCAGTAGATGATTGGCCCCAGCACCAAGTGGAGGTGGATGAGCTGGGCAAAGTGCTGATGCCCACCCACCTAGGCCAAGCACATTTCGTGGGATGGCCTTGACCCAGGGAAACTCGACACCTTAGTCCTCACAGACTCAGAGGCTCTGAGCAGGAAGGACCCCAAATACAGGGAGTTTTCTGGTGGCCAATATGAAAGACAATGACATCAGCAGTGGCATGGTCCTTTTCGGATTATGTGGGCTCTGGGCCCACCAGTGATGCTGGCCTCCGCTGCTACATCTGGTTGGTGTACAAAACAGGATAAGCCACGAGAGAGTGACAAACCCATCTTCAGCAACAGGTCTGAAGATCACAGTGGCAAGTTCAAGGTGGCAGTCTTCCACAGGAAGAACCCCCTGGGGAGCCCCTGTGGCCGGCACGTCTTACCAAACAGAATGGGATGACTAGGTGCACAAGCTGTACTAGCAGTTGTCTAGGAAGTAGGGGTGCTATGGAGGCCAGCAGTCCTGGAGACCCCTCACAACATTGTCAAGTGGTGCAAAGCATGCTATTTCTCTCCTTTCCTGCCTCCTCATGGGGAGGGCAAAGGCCTAGAGCCATCTATACCTGGTTTAACAAGGAGAGGCTCTGAGTCCAGAACCAGGCACAGTGCATCTTGAAGATGTGTTTTTAGGGTCTTGTCCCCAGTGAGACCAGTGTGAGCAAAACTAACTGGGCTATCTGAGTGTGTTAACCTTGTCTGTTCAATGTCAAATAAAAATAAAAAGCATTGAATTCAATTTTTTAAAAAAAGGGACCTTCAGGATCAAGTAATTCTGGCAAGAAACAAAAGCCAAATTGTCTTCGTAGTTACTTTTCTATTGCAATGATAAGACACGATGGCCAAGGCAGCTTATAGAGAAAGAGTCTATCTGGGCTTACAGTTTCAGAGACTATGACCATCATGGTAGATAGCATGGAGCAGGCAGACAGGTGTGGTGCTGGAGCAGGAGCTGAGAGATTATATCTTGATCCACAAGCATGAGATGGAGAGAGATTAACTGGGAATGGTGTGGGCTTTTTAAAACCTCAAAACCTACCCTCAATGACACACTGTAGCTGTAAGTTTTCTCAGGTCCTGTCTGGCCCTGTGGTCCCTCAGTCACTTATAAAATAATCACTCAGAGGCTTAATATTAATTATCAGCTGTATGGCCTATGGCAGGCCTCTTGCTAGCTACCTCTTATAGTTTAACGCAACCCATAACTATTAATCTATGTACCACCACATGTTCTGTGGCTTTACCTGTGTCCCATTACATCATCTCAAAGTGGTATTTAAAATTTTATGCATTATAAAAACATTTTTTCTTAACTTTACAGAGTGGCTATGATGAATTTTCTAGTTCTTATTGGGTCTACACTCCATTCTACCTAAACCTGCCCTGTGCTGACAGCCTATTTAATAGTCTTACTCTACTCAGACATAAACTGCATCTATGAGAAGACAAATCAGCCATGGTGCAACTCTAAGGGAAAGGCCACCAGGCTCCTTGGGCCCAGGCTTGGAATCACCTTCAAAGGCCGGTGTCAATCCTCCACTCAGCAGATAGAAAAGGCCTTGCAGTCAGGGGCAGAGATCAGAGAGTATTCGGTGGCTTTCTCCAGGGTGTTCAATATTCCCAGTAAAATATATGTTTGAAAAATAATGGCATGTACAAGTATCTATTTAATGCTAAAACACACCCACAGGCCCTAAGCCTCGTGTTCCACTAGAAAATGGACTGTGTTTTTCTGTTTCTTTGTACTGGTTTTACTTGAGTATTTAAAATGACCATGAACCTCTAAGGTATGTGTATATGAAGTTCCCTTCCTGCTATAAGGCATCATGTCCCTTATGGTACTTATTTTGGTAACTCTATGAGATACATTCTATTATCATCTCCCTTTTTCCTTTTTTTATATGTGTGTTTTGTATATGTGTATGCATGGCTATATGTGTGGGTACACGTGTGTATGATTTTATGTACACATATGTGGGGGTGGGGCTGAGGTCGATGTCAGATGTCTTTCTCAATCACTCTCCACTTTACTTGTTTGGTAGGGTCTCTTGCTAAACTCGGAGTTGTTCACCAGTTCTAGTTAGTCTATAGTTGGTTTGTGGGTTCTGACTTTTCCCTGCAAGGGCTGAGATTATAGGCAGCTACTCAGCTTTTGCCCATGTTCTGGGGACCCGAACCCCAGTTTTCATGTTTACACAGCAGACATTTTATTATTGAACCATCTCCCTGGTCTTTCTTATGCCCTGTTCAGCATGAAAGAGACAGCTGTGTGTGGTAGTGTATGCATGTCTCAGTAGGTAGAAGCAGAAAGATCAGGAATTCAAGGTCAGTCTCTGTCTCACAGTAAGACAGCAAATTTGATGCTAGCCTGAGCTGCATTAATCCCTGTCGAAAGGGAGAAGAGAGAAAAAGTGTGTGTGTGTGTCGGGGGAGGTGAATAAGAAAGAGGAAGAGGGGAGAGCTGGGGCCTGGTGAAATCTGGTTATTTGCTCACCCATGATCGTACAGCCAGGACTTTACAATTCATATCTGACTTCTGAGCTCTTAAACAGTATTCTGAACTGTTTTATTTGGAAACTGGTGGTTGTGTGGCCCTGGTAAGTTTTTTGAGGCTGACTATGCTCACTATAAGTGACTGCCATTCTGAAAGATAACTTGTATTTCTTTTTCTTTTTCTTTTTCTTTTTTTCTTTCTTTCTTTCTTTTTTTTTTTTTTTTTTTTTTTTTTTTTTTTTTTTTTGGTTTTTCAAGACAGGGTTTCTCTGTGTAGCTTTACGCCTTTCCTGGAACTCACAGAGATCCGCCTGCCTCTGCCTCCCAAGTGCTGGGATTAAAGGCGTGTGCCACCATTGCCTGGCCTTAATTTGTATTTCTTAAGCTAAGAAGTAACACTACTAGTGAGTGAAGATACTCCTTTTGACCCACCAGCATATGCTCCTCCCTAGGGCACCTTGAAGCTTACTTCCTTTTAAATGGGGTGGATTTGATGACTTCCCATGAGGTAACCATTGAACCACCTCCAGGCTGTTCTTGCTGGAGCTGGACTCCATTTGCTTCCCCTTGAAGAGCTACAATCTGCAGCCTCCCAATTCCTCTTTCCCAGACCCCAGAGAAGTGCCACATGCTTTACCAGACACCCACAGGTTTAACTCCCTACCTTTCCCCACTTATGACATAAAAGCTTTCCATTGCAAAGAAGAGAGACCCATCCCAGTTAGTTTAAATAGGAAAGTTTATTATAAAAACAAATGTAGAAATAAGAAAAAAGAAATTTTCTACCGTTTCTCAGGCCTTATGGGAACTATGGCAGAGGCAGGTAAGAAGCTGGGGCACTACCAATTCCCAGAGGAAGGGTCTACTTCCAGCTTTACTCACAGTGTTGGCAGAATTCATTCTCTTGCTACTGTAAAACCAGGCCCCCTGATTCATGTCAGCGGGAGGATGTAGGCTGCTCTAGGAAACCAGGAGCTGCCCACGTATCGCTCCCTCTCAGCGCCACTAACTTTGGCAAGAAGAGTCTCTAGAAATGCATCTATTAGCAAGAGTTCAGTGGAAGGAGATGTGGTCACTTCAGTGACCTTCGTCACCGCTGCTACATTCCTTTGATGAGAAGCATGTCACAGATACCAGGTTACGCGGGTACGTGAACATGAGGGTGAGGACTGTGGAAATCACCCTTGGATCCGTCTGTAACCGTCATAATGAATGAACAATGTGGGCAGTACAGACAGGAGGCTCTATCAGAATCAGAAGAAATATTACCCCAATAAACCTGCCAAGCTCCATATGCTGAGATGGCCTCACTCTGATGACCTGTGCCATCTAGATGCTTTGATGCTCACATAAGACCATGGAAAGTAGGTGCCACCCCTAGATCACTGGTAATCTGGAGATTGTACAAATGGCCCTGGACATAATAGAGATCTGAAATGCCCGGCCACAAGGAGCCACAAGCTCAAGTCTGGCTTAGGAAGGAGACTGTGTCTGAGTGTCAGAGGTTAAGGCTTCAGGTGAGAGTTATGGGGATGAGAACACACCAGAAGAACTAATTGAGGTTTGGGCTGGCTGGAGGAAGATGAGAGAGGAGTCCTTCTAATTTCTGTGGCGCACTCCTAAAAACAAAGAAATCATTCATAAATTAACATACATTCTACTGAATCTTCCACTGCTCATGTAGTGTGAAAGTACCAAGTATGTCTCCTTGACTTTAATTTTGCCCATATATACATCTGTGTCATGTGGATCCGCATGTGTCTTCAAGTGTGGGACAGAGGGAGAGGGGATCATACCTGTCCAGTAAGTCACTGGCATCCTGGGAGAGAAAGGGTGACAATCTCAGTCAGTTACTATGTTCTTGCCACTGAATGCCCTTCCTAGCTCATGCCTGAAGGCCACTCTGCATGCCACCGTGAGAGCTGGAGGGCACAGCACCTTTCTTCTGCTCTTCACTCTGTTGTATCATGGTGTAGCCCTGTACAAGCTACCCTCACCACACACACACACACACACACACACACACACACACACACACACACACACGCACACATACGCACCCAAAATCATCACATATCCCAGGAGTACCTCCCCTTACACCTCCCAGAAGGAATCTGGAGGTAGACTGTTTACTATTCAAAGAATCCCTCCCTGAATTTTGGGGTGCCTTAAGAAGTATACCTTCAGAGTGCTGGCATCCAGTTCCCTGGCCATCCTTTCCAGGCCAGAAGCCAGGATGTTGAGCTGTGTTACTGCCTCAGAGAAGTTAAACATCTTGGCCACCTCCGCTGGTAGGTCCTCTTGTTGGTGTTCTTTGGTTTGATCTTGGTTCTGCAGCTCAGCTCTTAGCCTGTGGCTCTCCCAATCCACCTGAGACCACAAAAGAGGAGCTACCCTGAGATTTGATGATAGAGTCCCTGGCTCTTGATGCACTGAACATCTAGATGGGAATACTGACCTCCACTTCTCTTCCTTCACGGTCTTACCTCATCAGCCATTGTACTGCGGAAGCAACTGAATTCTTCACAAAGTACCTCCCTTCCCACCTCATAGTTCCGAGCACATCTACAGATATTGGGTCCTGCCATAGTAGAACACACACACACACACACACACACACACACACCATGTTCTTTTGATGTCTGCTTCTAACCCTATAAGTGAGGAGAGAGTTCACCCAAGTGAGCGAGAGGGATAGAAAAGTGATCGTCAAGGACAAGATGTGTAGTAATTTCCAACTATCTATTTTAATTCTCACCATGTACCCGGGAGAATAGGTGTTTTTCCTTGAGAGAAAGGATGTATGAGGTCAGAAGGTTCACATGTCCCAAGTCATTCTGTTCACCAATCTCAGAGCCAAGCCCCAAACCCAGGTTTTCAGCCTATATGATCATAATTCCACAACAGATTGCTCCAGGGACAGTTTTCCACAACAAAAGGAGAGGTTTTTCAGGACTCTAGACCATCCCTGGAACTCAGACACCCACCTGCAGAGCATATGGCATCTCCTCTTCCTGAGCCTTAAGCCGCTGAAGATCCCCCAGGTCTTTTCTGAGCTTCCTGCTTCTGCGGATGAGTCTTTCCTAGAGACAGAGACAGCTATCATCAAACTGGATTGTGAGGCAGTACCCCAGGGAATCCACAGCAGGCCCTTGGGTGAGACTAAGAATAAACACCAAGACCAGGTGTGGTGCTGTTCACTTTTAACCCCAGCACTGGGGAGGCAGAGGCAGCTGGATCTCTGAGTTTGAGGCCAGCCTGTTTTACACAGTGAGTTCCAGGTCACCCAGGACTATGTATTGAGATCCTGTTTCAAAAAACAAAACAAAGCAATTTCTGGGGGAGGACTCAGCAGTTAAGAGTGGTTGCTGGCCTTCAGGAGACCTGAGCTCAGTTCCCAATGCCCACATTGAGCAGCTCATAACTGCTGTAACTCCATTTTAGGGAATCTGGCACCCTCCTCTTTTTTGATTTCCAAAGATTCTCTCTCTCTCTCTCTCTCTCTCTCTCTCTCTCTCTCTCTCTCTCTCTCTCACACACACACACACACACACACACACACACACAATTTTAAAGAAAGTAAATATAAATAATGCCAATAACTCTAGATGCATGAAACAAGACCAGGCCAGTGCAGGTGTATCATTTACCATGTTTAAAATTTAAGATAGAACCCTGTTTTTATAAACATATTTAAGGATTTAACTTTATCTGTGTGTGTATGTGTGTGTGTGTAAATATGTACACAAGTGTGGGTACCCAAGGGGCCCAGAAAAGGTACCAGATCCCATGGAGATAGAGTTACAGGTGGTTGTAAGCCACCTGGTGTGGATGCTAAGAACCAAACTTAGGTTTTCTGAAAGAGCAATATTCCTCTTAACCACTAAGTCTCCAAGCCCTGCGTACTTTGTGTGTGTGTGTGTGTGTGTGTGTGTGTGTGTGTGTGTGTTGTTGTTGTTGTTGTTGTTGTTGTTTTCTTTTGTTTGGGGGTTTCACTATGTAGCCCAAACTAGTCTGGGATTCAGAGATCAGACTGCCTCTGCCTCCAACCTCCAAGTGCTGGGGGTAAAGATGAACAGCACCACACCTGGCCCAGAACCATGGCTTTGTATGCTAACATGAAAAAGTAATTAAAGCAATTTTAAACAAGCCCTGATTATAAATTCTCCCAAAGTAACGGGACTTCTCTGGACTTGGTTTCTCCATCTGCTCCCTGTGCCCAGTCTTTGTTCTGGTACAGCTTCGATGCCACTTCCCATTAGGTCTTGGTTGATCACATTAAGAAGAGTCACCCATTATTCTCCTTCTGAGATCACAAACACTAGTTCTTTCAATTGCTTGTCAGCCTTTCTAATAAGTGTAGTTGGTTTTGTTTGTCATCAGTTCTTTTACGTATGTGCAGGAGACAATGAACAAATATTCTTATTTATTTTTCTACACTTCCTGTTATTACTTAAATATGGACTTGAAGTCAGTAGTCATGAATCACCTTTGTACTTCCTCCCAATGCCGTGCGTGACACCTTTCATGATCTGAGAGTACAGACCTGAGTCAGTCACACAAAGATGGAGAAGACCTGTCCTCTCACACCTGACTCATGGCAGCGGGAAGCTCCGCCCCCTCTGCTGTACATTCTGCACTTAGTAGGTACAGAATTCAGTAGAACATTGCCCTTTCAGCTTTCTGAATCATTCTCCACATTCAGTTCCGATTTAGACTTCCTCATTTGTCTTTCCAGACGGTGACAATGTTCTTTAAAGGCCAACTGTCTGGAGGACTTTGGAAACTTACCCTTCAGGGCTGAGGAAGTAGTTCAATGATAGAACATTTGCCGGGCTTGTGTGAGGTCCTGGGTTCAAACCCCAACACCACAAAGAAAAAGAGAGAAAGAAAATCCAACTTTCATCATTGATAAGAGGACCTGACAGGGAAGCACACATACAGGGCAGTTGGGAATGTTGGGGAGGGGTCCACTTTGGCTCCCACCAGGGCATCCCTGAAGCTTCAGATGCTTAAACTTTGTATCTGCCTGGCAACAGTAATTCTCAGTCACAGACATTAATATGCAGATCTGGTTGAGAACAGAGATAGATGGAAGCCAAGTGACTGCCGACTTGCTCATTACTTCCGAAGCAGAGGGGCATGGGGTGTTAAGAGTGGGTTCCTAGGGATGAGGATGCAACCACAGTGTGAAGGCATCAGGATAGGACGCGGTGAGGCCACTGTGCAGGAGACTTTGAAATGACTAGAACTCTAAGGGCATGACATCATTAAGAAGTCTCAGAACTGTTCAATTTTAACATCCCCAGATGACACAAGTTTCTCTAGCAGATTAGTCAGTGTCCAAGGTATGCCTTTGGCTCATTAATCTTTGGAACAACTGGCAAGAAGATGCCAGTGATGGGGTGGAGGCATAGCTGAGGGAAAGGACACATCCTAGCATATGTGAGGCCTTGAGTTCAAACCCTAGAACTAGTTTTAAAAGATAGTTTTAAAAGAAAGGAAGAAAAAAAGAAAGAACTAAGGTTTGGAAAGAAGATGTAGCCTAGAAAGAAGTTTTGGGCAGGGGGAAACTGGAAAAAGAAAAGCTAAGTGTGGTGCTATGTATCTGTAATTCCAGCACTCAGCAGGCTAAGGCAGGGTGATTGCCATCAATTACAGACTAACTGGGACTACAGAGTATGATCCCGTCTCAAGAAACACAAACAATGGGGCTGGAGAGATGGCTTCATGGTTAGGAGCACTGGCTGCTCCTGCAGAGGACCTGGAACCCACATGGCAGCTCACAACTGCCTGTAGCTCTAGTACCAGGGAATCTGATGACCTCTTCAGGCCTCCTTGGGTACCACGCATATGGTGCACATATATACATGCATACAATATAAAAATAAAAATAAATTAAAAAAGAAAAAACAATAAAGCCTGTCCATATTACAAATGTACAATTCTTAAGACGGTTTAACATGGTGAGTCTGGTGGCATATGCTTGCAGTCTTAGCTACTCTGGAGGCTGCAGCATGGAAATCAACAGTAAGATTCCATCTCAAAATAAAAAGTATGAAAGAAGACTGTATATTAGCATAGCACACTTGCCTTGCATGTGTAAGACCCTAGATTCAATTTTTATCCTTAGTACTATGGGAGGAGGAATAGGGAGGAGGAGAAGGAAGGGGAGGAGGTTTGCATACAGGCAGGAACATACAGACTAGTAGAACAGGACAGGATCTATATGAAACATTTAATAAATGGTAGTGGGACAAATTACTACAATTTGGAAAAGGTAAAGTTAGTTTTCTATCTTTTATTTTCACCAAAGTATCTTGGGTATTTTAACTTCTCCAAAATACATACTAAAAGATATTCATCATAACATCCTGTATAAGCTAAAAACAATAACCTGTGAGTAACCCAGTTTCCTAACTTGTGATTTATCCATAGAATTGGACAGAACACAGTTGTTGAAAGATGTTCAAGAGATCTGGATGCACTGATGGGAAAAGTGGAAAAATGTCCAAAACATATTTTTAGATGATAAAAACAAGATATAGTAAAAAATCGAGGGATCCAGACAGATGGCTCCGTGGGTAAAGGCACTTGCCACCAAGTCTGACAAGCCACATGGTAAAGGAGAACTGACTTCACAAAGTTGTCTTCGGACCTCCACATGCATGCCGTGGCACACCCCCACCACCACATGTACATACGCTAATAGATAAGTCAATAGAGTCCTTCATGCATTCATTGTCGTTTTAGTTTTTTGAAGTACTGGGCATTGAATCCATGGCTTCATTTATGCCAGGCAGGCACTCTATCACTGAGCTACATCTCTAGTTTCTGTCTCTCTGTCTCTCTAACTCTCTCTCTCTCTCTCTCTCTCTCTCTCTCTCTCTCTCTCTCTGTGTGTGTGTGTGTGTGTGTGTTTTAAAGAGAACATTCAAACACACAGTTTTTCTGGAAAGATAGATTAAAAGAAATCTAATGCTGGTTACCCCTGAAGACTAAGAATGAGGGAAGGCAGGAAAAGATTCATTATTATTTTTATTATATTTATTTATTTGGAAGGGAGCACACATCGTGGAGCTTGTGTGGAGTTTAGTGGACAGTCAGTGGGAGTCATTTCCGTCCTTCCCTCATGTGGGTTCCAGAGACTGAACTTGGAATGAAGCTTGGTGTCAAGCTCCTCTACCCTCAAGTATCTCCTATCCCAGAGGCAAGATTTTTAGTTTTGCTATTTAATATTTAGGTGTTGCCTGAATTTACTACCAAAAGTGTGAGTCATTTTTAGAAAAAAATTTAAATAAAACAAGAAACAACAATCATAATCAACAAAGGAAGGGAAGGGAGAAACAGGACATCATGTACAACTTTTCAGATTTCAAATATTTTAAAGGTAACTGTTAGCACAGATAAATCTTGATTGCACGTCTAGACGAGGTTCTAGAACCACCCACCAGGGAACCGTATAATCTTAGTCCAGAAGTGGTTCTTATTATCTAGTACAGAATCCCATCATCTAGTAGATTATCTATACAGCTGAGCAAACCCAGGGGCCCAAGCTTCCTGGGACTCTGCCATCACAGTGGCAGGATCACCTAGATAGACATACAGAGACCTGGAAACCCTGAGATTAGCAGCGAGGCACACAGAAAGCAAAGACCGGGACTCCAAGTTGATGGCGAAGAAGACTCAAAGGAGGTGTCAGTCACTGAGTCCCTGTGAGGAGCCAAGCTCAGAAGCAGTAACTCATGGAGCCAGTGGCAGGGGCTGGTGGGGGTGACACAGCCTTACCTTATAGTGGCTGATGGCATTTTCAATGGAGAGCTCAGTATGAGACTGGTGTTCAGGGGACCTGAGGCATTCCACACACAGGAGATGTCTGCTTGTCTCACAGAAACTGCACACCCTCTTCTGGTGGCTGTAGCAGATGTAACCATCTCCAAGGACCCCCTCAGAGTAGGGCTTCCTGCAGACTGGGCAGCTGAGGACCCCAGAGACTGAGGCCTTATCCATGTGCTGGGTCAGGCACATTCGGCAGAAGAGATGCCTGCAGTCGGTGCTCACAGCTTCCTTCAGGGGATCCAGGCAGATGGGACAGATGTCCTCCTGGCTGTCCTTGTGCAGAGGGACCATAGCCCCCACCTCACCGGCCTCCTCACTGGGTCGTTTGAAGGCCAGACAGTCTCAGGTGATAGGGCTCAGTGGAAGTTGATCTGCAGTAGGATAGAGTGGACTCAGACCTGGACTTCAGGTCACTGTCTACCCTGGATCAGAGATGCCAGAGCCTGGGCTGTAAGAAACACAACCAGGCAGGAATTTCAGAAACAGTGTTTTATAAACTTAAAATTATTCTTCATTTTTCATAGACCTGGAGGAAGCAAGTAATCCAAACCCCAATTCTGTTTTTGCAAGTTTTCTGTGGAATCTTTTTACAGTTCAAATTTAAAGTTCAAAAAAATTTTAGGCCATGGTGTCATGGCCAGAAGTAAACTATCAAGGACAAGCTGACAGTCTTCTCTGCTGTGTGGCTGATGGGAAGAACTCAGCCAGAGTTTTATGTGTCCCTCCTGTGCTGCTACCCCACTAGCAGCTCACTGTTATTGTTTGATAACCCTAACCACTTAAGGTGGAACCTTGTCAGCAAGTCTGTATCAACCACCAAGTTTTCCAAAACTGCAGTGATGTTATGCTAAAAGAGAACAGGAGAGACAGAGACAGAGACAGATAGATAGATAGACAGACAGACAGACAGAGACAGAGAGAAATACAGAGAGAGAAAAACATAGAGTGAGAATGAGAGACAGAGAAACAGACAGAGACAGAGAAACAGAGAGAGAGAGAAAGAGAGACAGACAGACAGACAGACAGAGCATATAATAATATTTGAGGCTACATTTTCCCTTTCTTTCAAACAACTTCCAAGGATGACCCAAAGAAGGAAGTGCCTCCAGATCCTTCTCCCACTTCTTGTCTGAGCATCCTCCCCAGAATAGCTCTCTTACTACCCTACCTCAAATTTCTCCTTTTCAACTCCAGGTAATTTTCTTGGTCTCTAGACCTAGGGAGAAGGCCAGCAGATGAGCAGTTCTTCTTGAATTGTGCCAGTTATATATACTCGCATGTCAGTAAGAATAGGGAGAAGGGGAAGAGACTCACTCTGTTTCAGCACTGAATTATCGGGAAAATACAGCCATGAGCTGGGCTCACTGAACGGTGAGATGGACTTTGCTGCAGGGTGTGGCGTATTTGCTGACGGGAAGAGGAAAGTCTTGGTGTCTTTCAGCAGATCTCACAGGACTTGAGAAATGTCGTATAGAATGAGTCCCCAGAACCCCACATATGTGGAACCAGAAGTTCTGGTTGTGTCACAGGACCATGGCACCCGGGGGATGCTGGGGACATTCCTCACTACTGTCCTTAATGGTCTCAGCTTCAACAGTGGCGGTGCCTGGGGGATGCCATTAGGTATTTGTTACTCTTCTCATTGTTCTGACCTAATACCTGACAAGAAGTGACCAAGGGAGAGGGGTTTATTCGGGCTTACAGTTTGAGGTTACTGTCCATGGTGGAGAAGGCATGGAGGCAGGAGTGGCTGGAAGCTGTGGCAGCCGGACCACGAGGCTGCTTGCTCACACCCCGGTGGATCATGAAACTGAAAGAGATACTTGGTGGTGCTCAGCTGACTTTCTCCCCTTGTCCCTTTTAGTCTGGGATCCCAGCTCACGGAACAATACCACCCACTTGAGGGTAGGTCTTCTCTCTGGAAACATCTTTATTGACACACCCAAAGGTGTTCTTCACTGATGCCCTAGGGAGTTCTACTCACTCCTCCTTCTGAAGGCTGCTGCCCACTCTGCATCCAGGAGGCAGGGCTGTATCTTTGCATCATTTCATACCTTTTAAACCTATCCTCGTGTTGAGCACCGTAAGCCTTCCTTCCCTAGTCTGCAGTCCTATGAGAGAAATGTGGAAGTCGTCAGAATACAAATAAAATGGATTTGTCACCCTAACAACAACCACAGCAAGCAGCATTTCTCTCTCTTTGGGAGGGGGTGAGAGGGTCACAGCTGAGACAGGGTCTCATGTAGTCCAGGCTAGCCTTGAATTCTCTGTGAAGCCAAGGATGACTTTTGACCTCTGATCCTCCTGCCTCCACCTCCCAAGTTTTGAGATTACAGGCATGAGCCGCCTGTGCTGGGGGTGGAACCCAGGGCTTCATGTATGCCAGGCAAGTACTCCACAGCTGACTACATCCCCAGCACCATCACTCAGATTTTTTTTTTAATTTGTACATTGATGACTGACACTTTGGATCATTAGTGGTCCCCCTTGGATTCTCTATGTTAGCTGTTGGCTCTTTCTCACCTCCAACCAGCGTGGGACTTTGACCCTGGTGGGAGACCAGATGCTCTGAGGAGAGTCAGGGTATCCCACCCACCAGCTACCAGACTAATAGACCCCAAAGAATTAACATTTTCCCAGGAGCCTCACACCGGGGGAGGGAAAGGATGAAGCTTTGTGCCATTCAGAAAAAGAGATTCGCACAGCTCTGCCAGCCTCATTTCCTACTAAATAGACATATGTATATTCCCTGGCTGTTTGTCTTGGCTATAGAATTATAAGAGTGCCTCTGAAAAGGTAGGAACTAAGAGTATTTCTTTCTCTGGTTTGGCCAAACTAAACGAAGCAACTATCCTTTAAGACTTTCTGTTTCCTAATCCTTTTCTGATACAGGAAAACTAGGGGGCTAGAGGATTTAATTCACCTGAGGACCACATCACACTCCCTCCTGCTGCAGTGAAGTGAACTGCCAAGGCATTCAGAATTCACTCTTCTTGTAGTTAACCCCACACAGGGCCTGGAAGCCCCCTACGCTCTAACCCACTTGATTCCTGTTTTGATCTCCTTACCAACTTCATATATGTGCATTCTTAGATGTCATCGTATCAACTCAAGTTCCGTGTACCTTCTAAATTATTCTAGCCTGAATTGCCTGAAACTCTGCCTAAAATGAAGCAGTGGAGAGGCTCCTTCAGCTAAACATTTCAGCAGATGTTTCTATTTGGACAGTAGGTGGTGCTGCCTCCCAGGATAGGACATGACTTCAGACTCTCACTTAAGGTTTGGAAGCTGCTGCCATCGTCCTGTCCTCATTCATATTCCCCCCATCTCTCTGTCTCTCTGCCTCTGTATCTGTATCTCTGTCTTTGTCTCTCCTCTCTCTCTCTCTCTCTCTCTCTCTCTCTCTCTCTCTCTCTCTCTCACACACACACACACACACACACACACACACACACACACATTTTATTTATTCTCTTCTATATGAATGTATGTATGTGCGCTTTGTACTTAATGTCCACAGAGGTTAGAAGAGGGTATCAGATTCTCTGTAACTGGGGTTACAGGCAATTGTGAGTCATGTGGGTGTTAGGAACCAAACCTGGGCCCTGTGCAAGAGCAACAAGTGCTCTTACGCTGAGCCATCTCTCCAGGCTCGATATTATGGCTGAGACTGGAGAGATGGCTCAGTGAATAAAAATGCTTGTCACACAAGTTTGATGACCTCAGTTCCATCCACAGAACACATTTAAAAAGCTGGATGTGGTGGTGCATGTGTGCATTTCCTGCACTCTCACGGCAGGACAGGAGGCAGACAGGAGAATGGGTCAGAAACTTTCAGGCTAGCTAGCCTGGAGTACTCTGCAAAGCAGAAACAAGACAGGCTCTGCCTCAGCAAGGTGGAAAGTGGAAACAGACTCCTGAAGTTTGTCCTCAGATCTCTACATGTCCCTATGCTATGTATGCTATGGCATGGTCAGTACACACACACACACACACACACACACACACACACACACACACACACAGATGAAGAAAGGTAACTCTGAAATATACAGATGGAGAGAGACAGAACTGTCACAGTTTTTGTTTAAGTGCCCAGGAGAAGTTCAAAAGGGGCAGAGGCAGGGGGACTGAGGAGGAAAGTGGGCCTGTGTAAAATCCTCTCTGCCTGGAACTGTGTCCTTTGATGAACCCCATCCTCTGCCCAGGAGGCAATCCCAGCTCCAGGGAACTACCAGCCAACATGTTGAATACCTGACACGATCCAGAGGGCACTTAAGTCTGAGCATAAGGATCCCAGAAAATGAGACAGCTCGTGAGACTCAGGAGACAAGGAGAGCTCTTGGCAAGAGCCCCTGAATTCTACCCAATGACCTGGAGGAAGCAGCCTCAAACACTCAGTAGTGATCTCAAGTAGAGTGAAGTGTAAGAAACTGAACGTAAGCTGGGTGGCTCATGCCTGTGATCCCAGCACCAAAACGGAGGTAAAGTGAGGAAGAGCAGAAGGTCAAGGCCATTCTAGGTTATATAGTGAGTTGGAGGCCAGCTTGGGCTACACAGGACAATCTCCAAAAACAACAATAGCAATAATAATAAAACAAAATGAATCAGGGCATGGTAGCTCATGCCTGTGATCCCATCATTTGGGAGACAATCAGGAAGCTGCGGTGCATCACTGTGGTGACCACAGTCTCTTCAAATTGGCTGAGAATAGATTTTTAAGTGTTATCACGTAACAAAAACAAACAAAAGCCCAATCAACCCAAAATGTATTAAGGCAATTAGTCATTCACCAGGTAAACAATTCTTATTTACAGTCTTAGGGGACTTCTGGAAAGCACAACAGGAGTGTGGACATCTGGGCTGTAGTTACTGGAGTGTGGGATGGGTGTGACAGTCTCATTTGTTGGACACACCTATATGTCAACAAAAGCATGAGGCTGTGCTATTACACACTTCCTTGAAATAGAGCAATGTGTGAGCTAGAAGGGTCGAAAGGAGTTGGCAAGTGCGGAGGAGGAGGTAGGTAAGGTTGAGAGTGGAGTCAGCCTGAAGTGGGAGCCCAGCAAGGGCCGAAGCAAACCACAGCCATGTGTGGTATCCACAGCCAGCCTCTTCACGTTTGCACTGGTGTTTCCCAAGGCCCTGGATGGTGTTCACATGGCCATCTGATTTTTGTAAAATTTGCAAAATATATTCTAACCTTGCTGATTCACTCCAACCCTCCTTTGCCAAGCTTTCCCTTGTAAGGATTGACATTTGGGGTTCAGGCCAAGGGCAGTTGAGGAGGGCTTGTGCGGCGGCTTGCATTTACTAAAGTCTCTGGTGCATGTATGCTCAGTTATCGCCAGCTGACTCCATGGAGAAGTGGCTTTCCCGGAATACCTCTGCCTGCTGATAACTCACCTGACACCAGAGGCTAAAGTGCAAAGTCAGAGGACCTGTAGGGCTATTGGACAACATAAATTTGTGGATAAATAAATCCTTCCGGTCTCATCAGTGTCTAGTCAAAAAGGCTCTTCTTTGGGAGTGTACAGGGCAATGTGTAAGACTGTGTATATCACGGGCCACAATTACTTCTTACATTTCTTACATAAATTCAGTGGAGGTTATTCTCACACCAAAAATTATAAGAAAAATTTATAGAAAATTATAAAGTATAAGAAAATATTTTGAACTGGAGAGATGGCACCAAGACAGACATGCCCATAATCCCAGCCCTTGAGAAGTAGAGGCAGGAGGATGAGGAGGTCGTCCTAAACTACACCTGATGCTGTCTCATAACATAAAAACAGGGCTGGGAAATGGTTCAGTGCTTAAGAGTACATACTGCCCTTGCAGAGGACGGTTTCTCTACAGACCTGTTCAGAGTTTGTGCTTAAGAGTGCATACTGCCCTTGCAGAGGATGGTTTCTCTACAGACCTGTTCAGAGTTTTTTTTACATGAAATTTCAGGGCATTTTAACTTTTCTTGGGCAGTGACTCACCTTAAATTCTTTATCAAGTACTGAAGGCCACTGACCTGTGTATAGTTAAAGTCCCTCTTACAAAGGTGTATTGTGAGATTTTCTTTGGCAGTGTCAATATTTTATCATAAGTCGACAAGAAGAATTCAAAGATTCCCAAGTGCTTAAGAAGCTCATCTTTCAATCAGTCCTTTAAAAATCTAGGTATGTGTTCTTCATTTAAAATTAAAACTCTTTAATTCAGCTGTTCTCAACCTGTGGGTCATGACCATTGGAAAACACATATTTATAACGATCTTAGGAACTGAAACAATGCTCCTCCATAAAATTACACTTCTAAAGTGGCAACAGAAATAATGTTATGGTTGGGGGTCACCACAGCATGAGGAACTGTGTTAAAGGGGCATAGCATTGGGAAGGTTGAGAACCACAGCTTTAATTCAATAGGTTACTGTTTTGTTTGGAACTGAAAAAAAAGTCTATTTAAAAAAATCTCTCTCTTTGTCTCTGTCTCTCTGTCTCTGTCTCTCTGTCTCTGTCTCTGTTGCTCTCGCTCTCTCGCTCTCTCCACCACATATTTGCTCATCATAATCGTGTTGGGCGGGCCCATGTTTTCTCCTTGGGCAGGCATGTGGGTCTCCTTCTCCTGCAGTCACTGTTTCTTAAAGCACTATACAAACACTATAAAGCACTATACAAACAAAACAAAACTTGCCTAGAAATTAAGTTCTGGGAGCTAGAGAGATGGATTAGAGCATTTACTGCTCTTCTAGGGGCACCAGGTTAGATTCCCAGCACTCAAAGGGGCAGCTCACACTAAAAAAAAAAAATAGTAATAGTAATACATTCTAAAGATAAAATTATAAAATTAAAGAAATAATTTAATTTAAAAATAAATTTTACATCTAGATCTGACAGCTGAGTATGAATGAAATCTATAAAATCTTACACAGACATTTACTTTAATTCAACTTTAAATTGAAACAGACAGGTCTGAAAGGGGTGTTATTTCTGAAAGTGTATGGCTTTCAGCAGTTGCTACAATCAAGGTGGCCACTATCTTATGGGTGGATACTTTTGAGAATGAGAGGAAGTGCCGTTGATATTTATAACAGGACAGAAGTAAAGCCAGGACTGTCCCTGGCAAATCAGAATAAATGACTGTTGGGGCTATAGCCACAAAAGCATCCACACCCTTGTGTGACCTGGTAATGGCCTTGCGCTCATGAACCCAGCAGCTATGGTTGCCTGTACAAGATCAGGCCGGTCAACATTCCAGCCTGGAAGGGAAAGGGCTCACATGGACCCACCTCACACTGAGGAGCTGTTGGTGCCAATTCCTGCTGGGGAAGGAGAATCATTTCCTTTGGGGTTCTGGAACTGCAGCTGCCATGCTCCAGTGGGTCCCACACCATTTGCATACGGTTAGTACTAACTGGAGTCAGGGTGTTTTTTTCCCCACCACCTGGACTGTGTGCTATAAAACACAAATAGGGGCCTGGAGAGATGGCTCAAGGGTTAAGAACACCTGTTGCAGGTGACCCAGGCTTGGCTCCCAGTACCTACATGGTGACTCACAACCATTTATAATTCTAGTTCCAGGATATCCTACCCCCTCTTCTGACCTCCACGGGAACCAGGCATGCACATGGTGCACATAAATGCATGCAGGCAAAACACTCCTATACATAAAAATAAACAACTATTAAACATATAAATAGCTGGGTGGTAGTGGCTCATGCCTTTAATCCCAGCACTCAGTAGGCAGAGGCAGGTGGATTTGAGTTCAAGGCCAACCTGGTTTAGAGAGCAAGCTCCAGGACAGCCAGAGCTATACAGAGAAACACTGTCTCAAAAAACAAAAACAAAAACAAAAACAAAAACAAAAACAAAAAACAAAAAAAAACCAAAAACCAAAAAACAAAAACAACAACAACAAAAAAAAAAAAAACAAAAAAATCAAAAAACCAATGTATATGAGAAGAAGAGGATAGAATTGGGAGGGGGACATATTGGAGGGATCTGTGGCAAGTAAGACGAGTGCTTGGGGTGTGGATCAAGATAAAATTACACATGGATGAAATTATCAATGAATACATGAAAGTATTTCTTAAAATTTTAAATATCAAATAGCAATCAGTGGTCTGGGAGACCATGAGCAGTAGGGAAGGAGTGGGTGGTGGGAATGAGAGGGGGTAACGAAATACAAGTGGCGTTGATGTGAAGGAAGGACTAGTGTGGGGGAGAATGAGTGGGTGTGAGGTGGTAGAGGGGTGCATAAGAACCAAGTACAAAGACAGACATTTTAAAATTGCCCTAACAGGAGCTGGAGAGGTTGCTCAGTGGAAGAGAGCTTGCTTAACATGGGAAAGGTCCTGAGTTCAGGTCAGCACCAGAGAGGAAGAAAGTGAAGGAGAAGAGAAGAGAGGATTGGAGGGAAGGAGGGGAGGGGGAGTGGGGAGGGGGGAGTGGAGAGGGAGGGAGGCAGGAAAGGTTTATAAGGAAACCCATTACTTTGTATGCTGACTTTAAAAATTAACTTAAAAATTGTGGTTGAAGATATGGCTAAATGTTTAAGAGCACTTGCACAGGATCTAGATTCAGTTCCCAGCACCCACATGTCTGCTCACAACAGGCTATAACTCCAGTTTCCACGGGGGAGCCAACATTCCCTTTTACCTCTGTAAGCACTAGTCATGCACATTGTGTATATACCTACATGCAGGCAAAACACTCGTGCACATAACATTAAAATAAATAAACCTAAAACTTTTTAATTAGTTTAAAAATTAACAGTTTGGATTTTTAGAGAGGTGGGGGTGGGGTGGACAGGAAGGAAGAAGCACTGTATTCCTGGGCACAGAGGAGCTAGAGGAAGGTTATGAAGCGAGGTGCTGAGTTACTGAAGGGACATGAATGACACTAGCTGATACTTTCCTAGTCAAGAGAAAGGAAACAGATCAGGTAAGCCAGGGTCTGAAAAGTACAGAGACAGAGGAAGAAACCAGAAGTCCAAACAGAAGAGAGGATGGCTCAGAGACAGGGAGGGAAACCCACCAGAAGACAGGTGGGGGAGGTGAGAGATCTCCATGGTGGTAGCACACCCTCCTGGTGCCGCCAGTTAACAGCTCCACTCCCTACCTGCAGTCGAGTGGACTCCGACACTTTGTACTTTTGTTCTCAGACAACTGCTTTGGAAAGATATGTTTAATTAGTTCAAGGTCCAGGAAGCCATACTCTATAGGAAGCAAGAACTCACAGTTTCTGTTTGTTCTCGGGAGACAGTGAGGTAGGACTGACCATCTGTTTTCTTCTCTGGACAATATTCCCCATTTAAGTTTTGCTCTTTTCAGTCGTTCGTTTACTTAACCCCTCTTCATTTGTCCTTCTCGAGTCTTCTAACTGAGAGACCCTTTAACCTCTGCTTCCTGTTTCATTTTCTCTTCCCAGCACCAGTGTCTGACTCAGACTTCTGGGCTTTCAGATACCAAATTAGCCCCTTTGCGCCATCATGGCAGGCCAAGGGCTGGCCAGCAAACTACAGGAGGATGTGACCTGCTCCATCTGCATGGAAATTCTACGGGATCCTGTCACCATTGACTGTGGGCACAACTTCTGCCTGCAATGCATCAATCAGGTTGCGAAAACTGCAGAAAAACTCCTTTGTCCCCTCTGCAAACTCCCCGTGAGTAAGGATACGTTCCGGCCCAATAAGCTGTTGGCTAGTCTTGCAGAGAAAATCCAGGCTATAGATCCTGCTGAGATCCAACCAGAAGGAGACGAGACAAGATGTCGGATTCATAAGGAAAAGCTCCATTACTTCTGTGAGAAGGACATGGAGTTCCTCTGTGTGGTGTGTCGTGACACCAAGGACCACAAATCCCACGATATCACCTTGATAGATGAGGCTGCCCAGAACTACAAGGTAGGCACCTGGGGACGTGGAAGCTGCTGCCTGCTCCAGCTGGTTGGCACCCACTGCTGCATTCTTTGCTTGAACTGGCACTTTTTAGCCAGGCCCAGTGGGCTGAAAGAGACAAGTTCTGTGAAATGCCGGTCTGTAACCAAGGCAAGAAGAAGAATCAGAATAGTACTTTGGGGGCATAGGAGATAACTCAGAGGGTAAAGGCACCTGCCACCAAGTCTGAGGACCTGATTTTGACCTTCAGGTCCACATAGTACAAGGAGAAAATTGGTTTAATTTCTGGGAAAGAAAGGGGGGCTGCTAATAATGATATCTGGGGACATCTTCCCTGCCTCCCTAGAGGCAGAGCCTAACTGAAGCATCCTCTTCCCACAGGCGCAGATTGAGTCACAGGTCCAGGATTTGGGGCAAAAGGACAAGGGAATAATTGAAGAGAAAAAGCGAGGTGAAGGGGCAATCCAGGTGTTCAGGGTAAGAAATATTCATTCGAAACACTTCTGAGGAAGTTGAGGCATCTCTGTTGAAACTCCTAGCATTCCTTATATCCCAAGCTGGAACAAAGTCCTGCTGGCATGGTGGTGAGGGGCAGAGCAGAGGGTGTGGTGCCTGAGCGGTGCTCCTGAACTGTACTGACCTACCTGCCTGGGTGCTACACCGGTGAACCAGGTCTTCTGCTCCTCCACCCACACACTGCCTCACCCAAGCCCTTTTTCACTAGAGACTGATTACACAGTAAGAAAAGACAGAGACCATGACACCACCAAACGTCTCTACCTGATTTTGCTTGCTTTTTTCTTTTTTGGTTGTTTTTATTATTTTTATTTATGTGTATATGTGTGTGTCTGTGTGAGTGAAAGCCATGTGTGTGCAAATACTGGCGGAGATTAAAAGAACTGGAGTTACAGGCATTTGTGAACTGCTCTTCATAGGTGCTGGGAACTGAATTCAGGTTCCCTGGAAGAGCAGTAAGCATTCTTAAGCCCTGAGCCATCTCTCTAGGTCCTGTTGGTTTGATTGGTTTATTTTTGGTACATCCACGGAAAATTCAGTATGAAGGCAGTTAGGCTGAAAAGCCTTCTTCCTCCCTCCGTCCCTCCCTCCCTCCCTCCTCCCTCCCTTCCTCCCTCCCTCCCTCTCTTTATCTCTCTCTTTCTTTCTTCCTTTCTCTCATTCTCTCTTTCTTTCCTTCTCTCTATCTTTTTTCTTTTGTTTGTTTTCTTCCTCCATTGACATTTAAGAATCTTTTACTTATTTTTTAGATTTAATTTTATGTGAATGAATGCTTTGCCTACATGTATGTGTGCATACCAGGTGCATGCCTGGTATCCATGGAGATCAGAAGAGGGCATTAGATCCCTGGAATTGGAGTTAGGATGGTTGTGAGCTACCCTGTGCCTTCTGGAAATTGAATCTAAGTCCTTTGCAAGAGCAACAAAGTCCTTTACCGAGCCATATCTCCAGCTCCTAGACACAGCATATTATGTAGCTTAAGCTAGAAATTGTTATGTAGAAAAGAATAGTCTTGAGCTTCTGATCCTTTTGTCTTTCTCCCAGTACTGGAATTACAGGGCTATAGCAGCATGCCCAGATTATGCTGAAGACAGGACCCAGGGCTACATGCATGCTAAGCAAGCACTCTATCATCTGAACTACAACTTCATCCTGGGTTTTTGATGGTGATTTTGTTTGTTGAGAGAGTGGCTCAGGTAGTCCAGGCTGGCCTTGAATGGAGGCTGGCCTTGGCCTCCTGAATCTCCTGTCTGCACTTTCCAAATGCTAAGATTGCATAGATGTGTACCAACATATGTGGCTGATGTCCTTGAAGGTAAAATGAGGGGGGAAAATGTCATTGAGCTTAAATCTGTGAATGCAGGAAGTGCTTTGATCTCCTTGCCTGTCCTTTCCCACAGGTATGCCCCAGGAAGCTGTTCTAAACTGGTCTCAGTGTTACCTTTAAATACTCTTAAAAGTGAATGGTGCCAGGTGGTGCATGAATGGTGCCAGGTGGTACATGCCCTTAATCCCAGCATTTAGGAGACAGAGGCAGGTGGATCTCATGAATTCAAGGCCAACCTGTTGTGCTTAGTGGGTTTGTGGCTAGCCAGGGCTATATAGGGAGACTTTGCCAATAAACAAACAAACAAACAAACAAACAAACAAATAAATAAATAAATAAATAAATAAAGTGAATTGTGGGCTTAAAGGAAGCTTGGAGGACCCCTCTCATGCCCACCTCATCTCTGCATCCCTTCCCTTGTCCCCAGGCTCAGGTGCACCTCGAGAAACTAAAGATCCTCGAGGAATTCAAGCACCTGCGTCAGCAACTGGAAGAGGAAGAGAGTTTCCTCCTGTCCAGGCTGGGCTGGCTGGAGCAGGAGGGAGCCAAGCAGCTGGAACAGTATGTCGCTGTGACTAATGAGCAGCTTACCTCCCTCAGGAAACTCTCAAAGTCCCTGAAGAATAAGTTGCAATTGCCATCCTTGGAGCTACTGGAGGTGAGTCCTTTGAGAACAGATTCTCCAGATTCTCTCTCTCTCTCTCTCTCTCTCTCTCTCTCTCTCTCTCTCTCTGAAAGAGACTTAAGAATCTGTATTATACTGTGGCCTAACAGCTCCTAATATCTGGCTCCTCCATGCCCTTTTCTCCTAAAACTAAATTGTGAGAACCCCTACTACTCCCTGAAAGGACATGAAAGTCAGATACTTTCCTTCCTTTGGGGTTTCTCTGAGACTCCCATCAATCCCATCATCAGATCCACGGCCCTGACCCTGACCTTCTCACTTTGAGCCACCACTTTTGATAAAGCTCCTCTGCAGGTTTTAAAGGGAAGCCCGTCGTCCCCCACAGGCTCCATTCATGTTGTCTCTGACATAAGGTACTGTTCCTCTCTAACGCCCTTCCACCCCAAGGCCAGTGCTCACCACACTCTTTCTCCTAATAAGCCTCATGTGTGAGGTACGTTTTTTTCTTTTATTACTTTTTATTGCCTTCCTGAACTAATCCACCAACTGCTGCTGTTTTTCACCTAACCCAGCAGTTCTCAACCTGTGGGTCTTGATCCCTCTGGGGGTCCACAGACCCTTTCACGGGGGCCACCTAAGACCATCGAAAATATCAGATATTTACATTCCAATTCATAAGAGTAGCAAGTTTATAGTTATGATGTAGCAATGAAAATAATTTTATGGTTGGGGGTCACCACAACATAAGGAACTGTGTTAAAGGTCAGCAGCATTAGGAAGGTTGAGAACCACTGTCCTAACCAAAGCCCCTGTAATTCTAGTACTCCAGAGGTAGGAGGATTCCCTAGATTACACTAGAGTTCAAGGCCAGCCTGGACACACACACACACACACACACACACACACACACACACACACACACGATTGCGCATGCGTGCATGCCAAGAAGAAAAGAAGGAAGGAAAAGAAAAAGAAGAGAGCCACAGACAATTTAGGGCTTTTTGTTGTTGTTCTTTGAGACAGGATCTCATGCAGCCCAGGCAGCCTGGAGTGTGTTATGGAAACAAGGGTTACATTGAATTTCTGGTCTTTCTACCTCATCCTTTGCAGTTTAGAACTGTAATGTAGGACACACGTGTTACTTAGAAGTATATCTCAGATTCACTGTGGAAAGGCATTTGCTACTAATACCCAAGACCCACATGGTAGGAGAGCAGGGCCAATTCCCACAAGTTTTCCTTTGGCCTCCTCCCGTAACTCCAGCTCTAGCAGATATGATAGATCTGGCCTTCTAGGATACCTGCATTCACATGTGCATACTCACACACAGACACACATATATACACAATTAAAAATAATAAAATAGGACTAGAGAGATGGCTCATCAGTTAAGAGCACTGTTTGCTCTTCCAGAGTTCCTGAATTCATTTCCCAGCAAGTGCATGGCAGCTCACAACCATCTGAAATGGGATCTGATGCCCTCCTCTGGCCTGCAGGCATACATGCAGACAGAGCACTCATAAAAAATATACATAAATAATAAAAATTAAAAATAATAAAAGATTTTTAAATATTATTCTTAAAAACTAATAAATCTTTAAAAATGAAACACAATAAAAAGAAATATATTTCAAGCTATATTTCTAGTAGGTACATTAAAAAGGGAAAAAAAGAATCAGATATAGTGGTACACCTTTAATCCCAGCACTTGGGTGGCAGAGATAGGCAGTTATCTGTGAGTTCAAGGTCAGCCTGGTCTACATATGGAATTCCAGGCCAAGTAGGAAAAAAAATCAGATAAAAGTAATTTTAATAAAAGCACTTTAAACATTTTATTTAATCCAGTATTCCAAATGTAGTCATTTCAGCCTCTTTAACATATTTATGAGCTATTTCACATTCTTCAGTGTTGGTTTAGTTCTTACTCTTTAAACTCTAGTTTATTTTTACACATCTCAGTGTAGATGCTAAATCATCAGTTGTTGAGGTAAAATGTAGTTAGTCCTACTAAATCAATAAAGTTGTATTTAACTGAAAGAGTATTTATAATGCTTCAGTTTTTAAATTTAGATTTAAAATAGTAAAAATTAATGTTGGGGGGACCGATGTGACAGTGCTCTCCTGTCTGTCATCTTGGCATTCAGGGGTCAGATACAGAAGAAGCAGTAGATCGAGACTGCTCTTGGCTACACAGAGAATTCAAGACAGCCCAAGGTATACAAGATGGTTCCAGGAAAAAAAAAAAAAACTGAGAGGGGGGAATAATAGCCCACCCAAGTGCTGGGACCAACACACCTGGCTTCTAGGGTTTATTTGTTTGTTTTGTTTGTCTTTAAAAAGTCACCATGGAGAGCCACTCCACCTTTGTCCCGACACTGCCAAGTTGAGCTCCCTGGTTCCATATCAGAGGCAACATCCGTCTCCCAAATGTCCCTCTTTCTTCTCTCCTCACCCTGTTCCTCCTGAGGTTTAAACACTGTCCCAACTCTATCAGGAGTTTTGGGGGTAGCAGTTCAGAATGGATGGAGAGAGAGAGACAGAAATACACACACACACACACACACACACACACACACACACACACACACGGGGTGCGGAGGAGAGAGTCTGAACCCGTTCTTGACGCCTGTGACTCAGGCAAGTTCTGATGTTGTTCTCTCTTTCTCTTCCAGGACATCAAAGACACCTTGAGCAGGTATGATGGGCATCCCGACTGCACTGTGCTTTCTGTTCACTCACACATACGACATTCAACGTATATCCAAATATGTTTGCATCCCCCCATAACTTGGCTATAAACTGTTTAGGCTGCAGATTGGGAAGACCAAACCTGAGTTTCCACCAGTACCCAGCTTTACAGCAGTCTTTTATTTCCCAGCTCCCCCTGCAATTCGTCTTGATCAAGTGGGTGAATCCTGGATTTCCTACTCTACCTCTCTACCCCCTCTCTCTTCTCTCTTCTCTGCACCCATCTCCCATCTTCATTTCCATATTTCCTCGCGTCTAAGTGTCAGTCCCATATTCCCATCTTGGCCCCTGGACACTCAGCTCCCTGGCTCTAGACTGTATTTCTCACTCTGCCTCCACCCCAGGAACCATCTCACAGGCCCTTCCTGCCCACACTCTATCCCCTGAACTTACCACTCAGACCAACATATCTTCACAGGAGTAAGGAATTTCAGTTTCTCAAACCAACCCCACTACCTGTGGACCTGGAGAAAAAAATCAGTGAAGCAAAAGCACGACATGTGTCCATCACAGAAAGCCTGAAGGAATTAAAAGGTGAGCTGTGGCTGTTACCTCCTGTGCTTACCTGCCTCAGGATGCTTTCCATCACCCCAGACATTGCCTGAACCGACTGGTGCCAGCCCCTGAGCCTGTTGGAAGCTGGGCTGAATGCTGAGTACTTTCAAAGCATCCTTATCCAGAAATTTCTCATGCTATGTTGTAACAGGTTTCATGCTGAGGATGGAACTGGGGACTTTGCGTGTGCCTGACAAGCATTCTGCAATCTGAGCTACATCCCAGGGCCAAAGCACTTCTTACCTCAGAATTTTTCCTTGTTCACTGGGTAGTGAACATGGGCTAGAAGTACATTCCCAGTTTGGTCGCTGCTGGCCACATGTACCCCTGGGCACCAGAATACAACATGTACACATAGTGTAGGTAAAGAATACACATTGACTCTGAAAGACTTAATATTAAAATACTACGTAAAATACAGCAATGAAAACAAAGACAAACAGAAATATAGCAATAAAATTTTTGATACAAAAATCTCACTGTGTTGCCCACGGTAGTCTCTTATGGAAGAGCTCAATGATCTTCCCATGGGCCTTCTGAGTAGCTGGGACTCCAGCATCTAGCACTGTGCCCATGTAGCACTAAACCTTTTATTCTACATGCTGAAATGACAATACTTTTTAACATTCTGAGCTAAAGAAAATATATTATTTAAATTCATTTCTTTTTAAAAAGTTTTATTTATTTTATTTGTGTGTGTGTTTTGTGTGTATGTATCATGTGTATGCCTGACCATGGAGGTCGGAAGAGCACATCAGATCCCCTGGGATTGGAGTTCCAGTGGACGCCGGGAACTGAACTGGGTCCACTGGTGCTTTTAACCACTGAGCCCTCCTCCAGCCCCCATTTTTCTTTTCTTTTGAGACACTATGTAAATATCCCAGACTCTGAAACTTAGTACATACTGTGGACTAGTCTAAAAGTTGTCATCCTACTGTCTCAGCTTCCTGAGTGTCAGCATGCCCTGGTCGTTCATGTTTTCAAAATGTCATCTAGAAAATTCAAAATTCAGTGGCTCATGTTTATGGCTCCTAATACATTTGTTCTGGACTGAGCTGTGCTGGAGAGCCACTGCAGAGAGACCCTAGGTCACCGCTTCCTGTTTGCTGCCTTCTTGGTCCACTGAGACTATGAGAAATCCCAGTACCACATCTCCCCGCATCTTCAATCAGTGCTTCTCTGTGTGGTCCTGGTTGCCCGTTTAACCTCTGTGGACCCTCCATCTCCTTCACTCTCTCCTCACAGACAACCTGAAGACTGAGGGGAAGAAAGATAAAAGTGCATTCCTCGAAAGCCTGCATATAAAGGAAATGGAGATATGTAAGTGTGCTGCTAATACTGCTGTTTGGGGAAAGTGAGGAATACAAAGGGGAGGATTCTCTCTTTAATGGGAGATTGAGGAAGGAAGGGCCAGTGTGTGTGAACAACAATGAAGAACAAGCTTATAGAAGTGTTTTATTATTTTACATTTAGGTAATCAAAGTGACACTCCCACTAATTAAAAATGTTAAAAAATGAATGGAAATTTATAAATTTATTTCTTTGCTGCACAAGACTCAGGTGGAGGTAGCTCAGTCTGTAGCTGGAGCTGACCTACTGGGCCCAGCCAGCTCAACAAAGCTGAGGCGTGGAGACGCACTGAGACAACAGCCTGTAATGATGTCATCTGAAGTGGTTCAGCTATGAGGGTAGTTAGGATAAAAGCCTGGTTCAGCGGCCCATTGCCAATATGACTTTCAGTCTATAACCTCTTGTTGTCAACCTAAAATTTGTTTTCTCTCTCCAATTCCTAGGGCACCTGTTACAGAAGAATTATTCAGATTTGCCCACCTCAGGTAGGATTCCTGCCTGGCACACTGGTCTTCCTGTAGGGAAACAAGGGACCTCTGGGTCTGCAGGTCAAAAAAACATTCTGTCCACTCACAGCTCTGATACAGCAGAAGAAAGTTAGAGACCAGACCCCAGGAAGAGCTACCTAACATGCAGAACATCCTGCATGAGTAATTGCTCTCAGCTCCCCTGAGAGACGCAGGAACAAAGAGAGAGATCACAAAGACGAGGAAGACTCACCTCAGCAGGGACCACAGAAAGGACTGTGGAACTGCGTAGACTTCAGATGCCAGAGATGGGTAGACCTAGAGTGAGGGGCAGGCATCTACCTCTTCTGCTTCCCAAACTACACCTTCCCTGGGAAAGGCCTAGCCTCTGACAGGGGACCCCAATGTGCAGGTGTACTTTGCTGCTTGGTCTATGACCCTACTGCTTGCTGCATCTGGAGCTCAGCAGTACCTGTTGCCCTACTGACCTTTCTTTTCTCCTTTCCTGTCCCTCAAATGGCAATGTATTGATAAAACTAGACCCATCTAATGCCTAGACCTATTCTATCCCCTTCCACTTTGAGGCCTGATTTGTGGGGCAACAACACCTTCAGCGTTGCTCCGGAGCAAAGCTGGGCCCCTTACTCTATGTTCCTGGAGGAGGAGCTGGTTGTGAGCCTTGGCTCTGTGCATACTGACAACCTCTAGGTGACAGAGTCAGCAGATTCCTTACTGAGGAGAGTTGTGGGCGGCTCCCTTTCCTTCTCCCTCCCTCCCTCCCTTTTTCCCTTAAATTTTTTTCTTGGTTATTATTGTGTGTGCATACTTATGCACAGTAGAGCTGAAGGCCACAGAGTGGAGGTCAGAGGACTATTTTGTGAAGACTGTTCTCTCCTTACATGAGTTTTTTATGTGAGTTCTGGGCTTGGGCAGCCAGCATCTGCATTTGCCAAGCCATCTCACAAGTCATTTATTCTTTCTTTTTCTCTCCCTCTGACTGGTGTGTGTATGTGTGTGTGTGTGTGTGTGTGTGTGTGTGTGTGTGTGTGTGTGTACATACACTTGAGCATGCATATACCTCTCCTCTCTTTTTCTCTCCCTCTCAGTGTGTGTGTGTGTGTGTGCGCGAGTATGTGTGTGTGTGTGTACATGTGTGTACTCATGGAAGCTAGACTTGAGCACCTTCTTATTTCACACTCTTCCTTAGTTTCATGGACAAGATCTCTCACTGAACCTCAAGCCCACTGGAGAGCTTGGACTGTCTTGCTACTGAGGTTTACACCCATCCAACCACCTCTGACTTCTCAGCACAGGGTTACAGGTGTGCTGTGGCCACAGCCAGCTTTTTCCCTAGGTGCTGGGGATGGCAGCTCAGGTCCTCATGCTTGCACAGCCAAGCTATCTCCACTCCCTTTTTTTGCTTTTTGGATTTTGTTTTGTTTTGTTTTTGAGACAGAATCTCATGTAGCCCAGACTATCTGTCAACTCATGGTAGTTCTCCTGCCTCAGCTTCCCAAGTGCTGGAATTAGAAGTATGCACCACCATGTTTGGCAATGAGCACCTCCAACAAAACAGAAGACAAGCCCGGATGGTGGTTATTCTCACCCAGTCCTGGTCTTCTAATTGCTTTGACTCTGATGCCCCCTGGTAGACCATAGAAATTCCTACCACTGTCTTCCTCTGGGGTCATCGTCCCCATCCCCCTGCCTCCCAGGCCTGGGAATCAGAGATGGGTAAGGCCTGCTTGGGTCATGCCCTTAACCTACCCCAGTGACCCCTACCACTCACTCTAATACACACTCCCACATCCACCATCAATTCCCAACCCCCACACCAACCAAGGAGAACTAGCATTGTAGCGAAGGCTGAGATGGAGCAACAAATGAAGAGCTAGAGGCCGAAGGTTGAGATGGAGCAACAAATGAAGATAGAGTGAGGCCCCTTTCTAAACCTTAGCAGAGCCAGGATCACTGCTGCTTGAGCCTTTGAGTAGGACAGATGAAGACTCTCATAGCTTTGATAAACTGCCATTCAATGCCTGAGCCATAATACAAGGGTGGGGGCAGAGCAAGGGGCTCTGAATATCCACTTCTTCCTGTTCTTCTGTGTTTGAGGGATTCCATTCTAATATGTGTTTCTCTCTCTCTCTCTCTCTCTCTCTCTCTCTCTCTCTCTCTCTCTCCCTCTCTCTGTGTGTGTGTGTGTGTGCCTATGTGTGGAGGTCAAAGGACAACTTGGGGAAGTCAGTCTTTCACCCTGTGTGTTTCTGGATTGAAATCAAGTGTCAGGCTTGGGGGCACCTGAGTCGCCTCCTGGTTCCAGTTTTAGAAAATCAGGCTGAACCTTGACCTCTCACA
Organism: Peromyscus eremicus; assembly: GCF_949786415.1. Classification (NCBI taxonomy): domain Eukaryota; kingdom Metazoa; phylum Chordata; class Mammalia; order Rodentia; family Cricetidae; genus Peromyscus; species Peromyscus eremicus. Next base: position 1,052,708 of record NC_081432.1, on the reverse strand, counting down.
ATAGCCTCAATTGTTTACCATATGAGAACCAGGAAATGGGAAAATGGAGAAGACATGTAAACAGACATCTCCTGTTCCATCTGCCTGCTCCCAAATAACTGGCAGCCCCAATCAGCAGGAAGTAGTTTAAAAAAACTACACCCACATTCCCAAAATATTAGTTATAAATGTTTGTTTTCATTTAAGGGGGGTTGATTACAAATTGTTATTGGTCATAGAAAAAAAGGACTAAATAAAAAAAAATCAAATTCAGAAATCTCTTCCTGAAAGAAGAAAGGAGGGTATGATATAGAAATAATGGGGGAAAATCAGGATAATTGTTAAGTCTTGGCTGGAGTATTCTGTGAGGCTGGATCATCTCAGTCAGCAGCCTTGAAGCTGTTTTGGATATTGGATCATCTGGGCCATTTTTATTGATGTCTGTTGCCCTTGCTCTGAAAAGACATAAACTTTTAAAGTTAACATACATATCTGTATTAATATAAGTATAGGCTATACATCACAGCCAATGATGATTTTTTATTATGTGTTTGAACAGGTAAAACATACTGTTGTGCAAATCTTAGCAGGCATCTTGTAATTTCTTTAGGTTTATTTTCCCATGTCTGTAGTCAATATTTCAAGGGTCTTCCTCGATCAAGCATGATTTTCTTTAACCCAGAATGAATCCATAGCCTCTCATTTCCTATGGAAATAAAAACATAACCTCTTCCTCAAAGTAACACACCTTCAAATTTTAATTTGAAGTCAAGATATTTTTAAAATATATAGGTTGGTTTAATCTATCAGTTTTCATAAATCAGTCTTTTAACAGCCAAAAAATTCAAAGATAACACAATAACATACAGTATCCAGACTCTCTGTGTATTTTCCATTTTTACTTGGCTTGTTTTTTTTTTATTATTCTATTACTTTTTAAGGACTTTATTTTTAAACTATTTTTTAAAATCTATGACTGTATAAATCTTTTTCTTCTCTCTCCCAACCCTATGTACATTTTTAAATACACTGTGATCAATTTAGAGGCTTTTTTTTTGCGTCTAAATCTGTCCTTACTATCTCTAACCCTTTCTATCTGCATTGAGCAAAAACCCTAAACCCACCAGGTGTGTTGGTGGAGCTCTCAATCCTGCAGGCAGCATCTGGGAGAAGCCTCTCTGTACCGTGTCCTGTGTGAGAGACTGCAGAACTCCCCATGCCACTCATTCAAGACTGCACACTGCAGCCAGGGAATGTATCTCTGTACTGCAGCCCATATGAGAGACACAAACTAGGAGGCTGTTCTTGGCTCCATTTCTGTGTGTATAGAACACCCCTCCCCCTTTTAAGCTTTTTTAGGCTTTGTGTGGATGTACACCCCATGTTGGGCACCATATGTAAATGGACATTTCCTGTTCCACCTGCCTGCTCCCAAATAATGGGCAGCCACTTCCCAAATTATCACACAGAGGTTTATATTAATTAAAAATGCTCAGCCAATAGCTCAGGCTTGTTACTAACCATCTCTTCAAACTTAAATGAACCCATTTCTATTAATCTAGGTATTGCCACATGGTTCATGGCTTTACCTGTCTCCTAGCATGTCTTGCTTCCTGGGCAGCTAGTTAGCAGCTCCCATATCTCTCCTGACTCTGCCCTTCCTCCTCACATCATTCTCTCTGTGTCAGGCTGTCTTGTCCAAGCTCTTCTTGCCCTGCTATCAGCCCATCAGTTTTTATTTTTTTATTAACAATGAGCATAATCCCCAGCAAAGACATGGCCTCATTGTTATAAGATCCAAATTGTTCAGGGTGTTATGACCTTGGGTCAAGGCCACTTTCTGAAATGATTCCACCACCATGTGGACTGGGGGAACTTTCCTCTGCACCCACAGAACATCACCTCATAAAATTAGGGGTTAAGGTTGAGGCCTGGGGATAGAGAGTAGGGAGAGGTACTGGAGAGAGGTGGTGTAGAGAGCATGGGCATGGTGACCCACATCTATAATTCGGCACTAGGGAGGTGCAGCCTGAAGGATGAGAAGTTCTATATCATCCTCAGCTACACGGTGAGTTCCAGCCCTACTTGGGTTACATGAAACCCCATCTCAGAAAACCAAAACAAACAGGCAGGAGTCAGGACTTCTCTGAGGTCATGGAGAAATTCTCCCTCTAGCTGCATCATGAGAAGCTCAAAAGCAGGGTACTGGAGGACTTGACCTGCAGCTATCCCTCTTTACTCTTTTTTATCTTCCCACAGTCCCTACGACCCTGGACACAGCCTCAGCTGACCCAAGCCTCACCTTTTCTCAGGATCTAAAGAAAGCGACTTTATACCTCCTGGGAGGCACTTCGAATAGGCAGGCAAAACCTCGACCATTCTACCCTTTCTACTGTGCAAGGGGTTTCCCAGGCCTCTCCTCAGGCTGTAGGGTGTGGGAGGTGGAAATCCAGGGGCCATCAGGTGAGGCTGGCATGGTGGGCGTGGCCAACGAGTTGGCTCTGAGGTCCCAGAGTCAGAACTACAGTGCCCGGAGCTGCTTGTGGGCACTACGAATCTCGTCCTCTGGATGTCAGCCATACACCAACTGCAAAGCCCTGGAGAATCTCTACACCCATGTTAAGAAAGTGGGCGTCTTCGTGGATTATGACCGTGGAGAAGTCACCTTCTATGATGCCATCACTAAGAAACACATCTATACCTTCCAAACCTCTTTTGACAGACAGGTCTTCCCCATTTTGGGGCTCCGAGATGTCCGCTCCTCTATCACCCTGAGCCCCTAGGGCTGCTCCGCTGTGGGTTCCTCAATCTCTTCCCCACCTATCCCTCATGACTGAATGAGATGCAAGTGGCAGAAATGAAGCTTGGGCCTACTCGGGCACCCTACACACCCTACACACCCTACACACCCTACACACACCTCTTTCCCTGAGTAGAGAAGACAGTGGAATACCCCAAACACTAAACACAAGGCTCTTCATCGCGGCACTTTGGGAAACGACACGATTGGAAGTAGTCAGACTTCATCAACAGGCCTTTGGAAAACATCTGACGTACCCTGCTTGAGACGCAGGTCTAAGGCGATGCCCGGCACCCTGGCTGCCCTTTCTCCACTTCACTGCCTCTAAATTTGAGCATCTGATGCTCATTCTTTCCTGAGGTCTGAGGTCCAGAGGTTACATACAGAGTCAGCCAGGCCTGTGCCAATGCCAGTTTGTAGATGAGGACAGGCTACAATCAGGGCTGTAACCCTTTGACACTTCAAAGCAATGTTGTCATCTTCAACAACTCTGCCTGCAAATTAAAAACAAAATTGTAAACCACCTCCCGTGCTGATTTAAAATTCTAATTTTGTGTTAGGCCACATCCATAGCTATCCTTGGCCCCCACTGTCCCTCCAGCCTCAGGCTGGTGACCACTGGAATAGATTAAGTGATAGTCAGGGGGGAACCATACATAGAACACACCACATTTTGTAGTTAAAATTTTTAATTATTTTACATTTCTGTAGTGTGTGTGTGTGTGTGTGTGTGTGTGTGTGTGTATGTGTGAGCATGTGAGCATGTATGCATCCACATGTCATGGTCTCCCAGGAAGGTTGAAAGATAGCTTTGGAGAGTCAATTCCTCTTTCTACCTTGTGGGTTCCAGGATAGATCTGGGCTCACTCGGCTTGGTGCAGGTGTCCTCCGGATGAGTCATCCCACTGGCTCCATCTCCCATTCTAAAAAGAAGAATATACAGAGACATGTTTGATGGCTTATTCCATTCTCTCCAGGATTCGTGTAGCCCACCCTGGCCTTGAACCCTGTATGTAGCAGGGATCGACCTTGAACTTCTGAACTTTCTTCTACCCACTGTGTCTAGATGACAGGTCTGGGCACCCAGGGCTTCTGGCACGCTGGACATGAACTACCACCTGAACTACATCCAGTCCCATCTTTCTGATTTTTAAATCTAGATCGATAGTTCTGAATGAATCCCGGTGCTGTTTTCTCAGTCACATGTAAGCTGATAACTGACACTTTAGACCATGGTTGAGTTTTCTCTGTTGGCTGTTTGTTCCTCTGCTCTGACGGTTCTGGAGTTATGGCCCTTGAAGGACATGAGACACTCTGAAGAGAGACACTTGTGGTTTGTTTTTTCTTTTTGGCTTTTTTTTGGAGGGGGGGCATCAGACTATTGAACAATGGACATCAATCATCAATTAGTTTGAAATTTCCCCAGGAGCTTCATGCTGGGGGAGGGAAAGGCTGAAGACTGGTGCCAGCCAGAGAAGGAATTTAAGTTGTCTAGAATGAGCAGTTCTGACAGACTCATTCACTATTAGCATAAGCACATATAAAACTAAGAATGCTTCAGAAAACCTAGGAATTGGGAGTCTTTCCCTCTCTGACTTGGCCAAACTAAACAAACTGCATTCCTTTACCAATTTCTTTGAAGATACACAGAAACTGTTTGGCTGAAGTGCTGATTGACCTTGGTGCCCAGAGTCACGCTCCCTCTTGGTGTAGCCAGGTGAACATCCAAGGCAGGCTCAGGTTCAGAACACCGCTCTCCAACCCGTACTTGGCCTCACACAGGGTCCGGTGCCCTTCGGGCCCTTATTCCAGTTTTGATGTCCTTGTTGAGTTTATGTTCTGTGCATCCTTGGTTGTCACCTTTCTATCATGTCCAGTGTACTTAGTAAGTTATTCTGACTGGGTTACTTGTCTTTCTGCCCATACTTGGCAGTATGAGTAAGTCCTCCCTCAGCGTGTTTCAGAAGCTGTCTCTGTGGGGACCACAGGGGGCCTGTGGGGACAATGGGGAGCCTGCCTCACAATATAGGACTGCACTTCACTCTTCCATTTATGGAAGGAGGAAGCTACCTTCCCCTACCACTATCACATCAGGCCATTTCTTTTTAAAAGTATACCTGAAAAACTGGAAGTGTAATTCCCCAGGCCAAAAGTTATCTGTGGATAGGCGGTCCTGAAATAGTCATGGGATGGAGGGAAAGAAAGTAGTATAAACCATCAAAAGTTTTGTTTAGGGGAGCCAGCAGGTAGGGGGACCAAGAAAGAAAATGCATCTGAAAAGCATTATGGCACAGAAATGGTTAAAAATTGTGAATGGAGACACCTAGCGTGGGGTATTATCTGCTCTGAAGTATGTCCTTTGATAAACCCCATCCTATACCCAGGCTATCAACACTGGCTCCAGGGAACTGTTAGTCAGTGTGTAGCATACAATACTTGCTCAAGAGGACTTTAGAACAAGGATTCCAGAAAAAAGTGAGGTGATTCTTGGGACTTGAGTGACATGAAGAGATCCTAAGTAACTACGTACTAAGTGATGATTTCATTTAATGATGAAATATAAGAAGCTGAACTCAGAAGCTGAGCATGGTGTCTCAAACCTATGTTCTCAGCACTTGGAAGGAAATTGGAAGCAGGATAATCAGAATTTCAAGGATATCTTTGTCTTGTTTTTTACTTTGAGACAGGGTCTTGCTATGTAGCCTTGCTGTCTTGGAACTTGCTATGTAGGCCAGGCTAGCCTCGAATTCACAGAGATCTGCCTGACTCTGCCTCCTAAATTCTAGAATTAAAGCTATGGGCCACTACACCTGACTAGACCATCCTTGTCTAATAGTGTGTTGAAGAACATGCTGCACTACATGAGACTATCTGAAAACAATAATAATAAACAAGCAAGGAATGAATGAAAATGATGCAGAATGTGGTGGTATGTGCCTGTAATCCCAACACTCAGCAGAGCAAGACAGGAGGATTTCTGTGAGTTTTAGGCCAGCCTGGGCTACATGAGACTTTGTCTCAAAAAATAAGGGGAGGAAGAAGAGGAGGAGGAGGAGGAAGCAGCAGCAGTAGCAGCATGGAAACGCCGAAGGAGAGAGTAGAATGGTGATGACCAGGCTGGGGGAAAGGTGGGTAAGGGAGGCATTAATCACAGGCTGTAGGAGAGCTGTGGTGCATTGATGTAATCACAGTCTCTTGGGAACATCTGAAAAGAGATTTCAAGTGACTCCCGATGCCAGCTGCTCACTGAGACACCTACCCCCAGGAGAATCCATGGGTCTGTCCAGGAAATGTAGGGAATGTAGGTTCATGGATCATGAACATAGGGAGGTCATCTTCTATGATGCTACGCCTTTCATGCCTCTGTCACTGAGCAGATCTTCCTGTTATTCGGGTTTCTTGCCCAGAACACCCTGAGCTCTATGGCTGTCCCCCGCAACTCCCTCTGTCCTTACTTTACCTCTGATCCATAGCATTGGAATGGCGGTAAGGTTAACGCTTGGCCTGGGTTACACCTGATACAGGCCCAAAGTTTCTTCTCTTCCAAATGCCTGAACCTATAATAAAGCTTTGAGCTCTCCAAAGTTGAAGCACATGCTTACTCACCAGGGCACCATGTGACAGGACAATTGGAAGCAGCCGGACCTCATCAACAGACCATAAGAGAAGTCACCATCATAAAGTGTCCATTTGCACCTTGTTGAACACCCTGGCTGCCCTTTCTTCTTTGCCTTAACACCTTAATCATTACAGAATCAAACTGACTCCAGGAAAGGTGAGAGCCAAAATTACATTTTAAGTTTTAACTACTACGCCTTAGAGATCCATGAAACAAAAATGCCTCTGATCTGCAAGCCCCTTGTCCAAGGACAGATAGTTCTTGAAATGTTGGAGGCATTTGTTTATGGGAGAGAACAGTCACATGTTTTCACTTCCCTAAACAGGTTTGTTTGACCCATCTGCACCAGATGTGCTTGATCACATGTGGGCAGGAGGTACGTAGGCAGGAAATACGTCAGGATGTATGCTTGCCCTAGATTGGGCCTGCTGGAAAATGCAATGAATTATGGGTTTTCCTTCTTAAGCCCTTGCCATACGTGATTCTGGGCCATTTCCCAAGAACTTGAGTATGGACCTGGCCAGAACCCATCCACCTGGCCAGTATTTAATTAAAGCTTGCTTCAAATTTGGCTTTAAACTGTGACAGTGGTCTTTATTCTTGATCGGGATTAACAGATCAAGAGACTGGCAATATCTGAATTCTTGGCCACTCTAGTCTACATCTGACCTTCAGAACAGCCGGAGCTGCGTAGTGAGACACTGACTCAATTAATTTATTAATTAAATTAGACAAAAATGGGGGCTGCCCCGTGAACAGACAAATGAGACAAAGTGAACCCATCTGGGTGATTGGCAGCTTACACACTAGAGGGCAGTTATTTTAAGTGACTTATCTGAGCCTGTAGGCATCTGTAGTTCCAGCTATTCAAATAGATTGAGACAGGAGAATCGATTGTGCCTACAAGCTGGAGACCAGACTGGGCAGCAAAGTGAGACCCCATCTCAAAAAACAAACCTAACAAAAATTTACCTTAAAATGTTTGAGTCATGTCAATAATGGTGTCAATATTATCCCTTTGATTCTATACATTTGTATGCACAGGGGTTAAACAATGAGCTGTTAGTGTGCTAAAACCCAAGATTTTTCAACCTAAAAAATTAGGGTTTTTTTTCTTCTGAACATGACATAAAAGAAGAGAAATAGACATGCAATAACTCAGATTTTGAATAGAAAATTAATATAATCCTATGCTGTACTTTCCCTTAAAATAATACAAAGTTTCTTTACTTTTTCGTCCACAAAGAAGTTTAAAAAAACCCGAATCCCTTCGGATCTAGGTCTGTCAGAGTCATATTAGCAACACCATGGGAACACAATCTGAAAACACCAGCCTGAGAAATTCAAAGTGGAGAGAACTGGTTTTCTTCATTAAAAAAGAAACAGTTAGCTGGACATGTCAGCCCTCCGTTTTAACCTTTAATTCCAGCACTCCATAGGCAGAGGCAAGTGGATCCCTGTGAGTTCAAGGCCAGGCTGGCCTACATAACAAGTTCCAGGCCAGCAGGGGCTTTAGAGGGAGACCTCATCTGAAGAAACACAAAACAAAAACAAACAAAACTTGCTGGGGGAAATAAAACAAGCTAAAACAGACTAAAGGAGACACCAGCCAAACGCAATAGTAGGTTGGCTTGGCATCTGTCTTGAGCAAATGAATGCTGAGTTTTAAAAGTATGAGACAGAATAGATGAACACTATCTGTATGTTTTTTGTTAAAGAGCCATGCATCTTTAATTATAATGGTTGTATTTTTAAAACATATTATTATTATTATTATTAATTTTAGTTATATGTATATACGTGTGAGTACAAGTATTGCACATGTGAAGGACATTGAATCCTCTATAGCTGGAGTTGCATGTGGGTATACTGACATGGAAGGGGTGGGGGTGCTGGCTGGTAACCAAACTCCCTTCCTCTCTCTGTAAGAGTAGTGCATGCTCTTAACCACTGAGCCATCATTGCAGCCCCAGCTGTGGTTTTTAAGATTATTTTAAAAACTGTTCTTCACCAGAGACCCTATTAAGGAGGCCTGTGGTTTTCCTGTCAGGTTCTGGCCTTGTGGGGTAGCATGAAGGTCATTCATTAAAGGAGTGGTAGGAGATAAAGGAGACGGAACCAAAGGTGTGCACCACCACACCCATCTTCAGAACTTCTAAAAGCCGCTCCCTAACATTTTACAGTTTAGTGGGCAATGTGCAAGTGAATTAAGATAAAGAGTTGCGTGGTCCTGCCACAGAGGTCTGTGACAGAGCAGGGGCGCAAGTTTACTACTCCACCTACCCTGGGAGGTATAAGGAAAGCACACACTAGTTTTAGAATCTAAGTAACTGACCTACAGCCGTGCTCTGCACTTCCTAGGTCCTCACTAGAGACCAATCCCCAGTCAGAAAAGCACCTAACACCTTTTCCTGTTTGTTTTTGTTTTTGTATGTCCCAGAACACTGAATGTGAAGGCAGATTCTAAGCTGAGAAGCCTTCTGGAAGCAGGTGGGTTCTTGTGGAGGTGACTATTTATTGTTGTTGTTGTTTGCTTGCTTGCTTTTGTTTGGTTTTGAGACAGTGTCTTGTTACGTTGCCTTGGCCAGCCTGGATCTCATTACACACAGACCAGGCTGGCCTCCCGATCACTGTTGTGCATTGGTGCTCAGTACAAGCTTTAAATACACTTGAGAATGAACAGTGGACTTGAAGGATATTGGAGGCCCCAGACTTACCCCTGGGTCCCCTCTCCTTGCCCACAGGCCAGGGTGCATCTAGAGAAACTACAGACCCTTGAGGAATTCAAACTCCTGAGGAAGATTCCGAAGGAGGATCCTGTCCAGGCTGGGCTGGCTGGAGCAGGAGGGAGCCAAGTAGATGGAACACTGTCACTGTCCGCTGACCTCTGTCAGGAAGCTCGCTGGGTCTCTCAAGACAAAACTGCAAGTGCCACCCAGACAGTTGCTGCAGGTCAGTCCCTTGGGCACAGATGTGCAGGCAGTTATTATCACCCCAGAGTCAGACCCTGACTGAAGGACCTAGCATGACACCTGAGGCTGCCTGGACTGCCCGACTCTAGCCCAATACTGTCAACTGAAAGCCTGTCATAGTGGTGTGCATCTGTAATCCTAGGACACTAAGGCAGGGGGATTGTTGCTAGTTCCAGGACAGTCTGGTCTGAAGAGCAAGACCCTGACTCAGGGAAAGCCAGGCATGGTGGCTTGCACCTGTCCAGTAATCAGGAAGTAGGTTGCCTTGAATCAGCTGGAGGTTGAGACCAGTCTATTGAGGGAGATTCCTGCCTCAAAAATGATAAATAATGAGCCACAGGTAAGTTTAGAATTCCTTTTCATTGTGGTAAGCTTTTTTTTTTTTTTTTTTTTTTTTTTTTTTTTTTGCTTTTTGAGACAAGATCTCCTATTGCCCAGACTGGTCTGGAACTTGCTGTGTAACTGAAGATGACCTTGAACTCCTGGCTTTCTATCCTCATATCCCATGGTGCTAGAGTTATAGGCATACTCAAAAACATGCCCAGATTCTTGTTACCTGAGTGCTGGCATCAAAACTCTGATCTTTATTGTTGAACAAAAGGACCCTTAGTCACTGAGGCATCTGTCCAAACCCAACCTTAAATGTCTCTTCTTCGTTAAAGATTTATTTCATTTTTATTTATGTCTATGTGAGTGTATATGTGCAGTGTATATGTTCTATAGCAGACAGAAGAGGGTGTCTGAGTCCCCAGAGCCAGAGTTACAAGAGGTTGTGAGACAGTGTTATCTGGGTACTAGGAATCGAATTCTTATCATCTGAAAGAGCAAGGGCTTTTAACCCCTGAGCGACCTCTCCAGCCCCACTCCTTCAGTTTTCAACCTTGGATTTTAAATAGTAAAAATTTGGCTGAACTCATGGGTAGTGGCACATGCCTTTAATCCCAACACACAGGAGACTGGGGCAGGCATATCACTGTGAGTTCAAGGCTAGCCTGGTCTGCACAGCTGTTCCTAAGCTATCTAAGGTTATATGGTGAGACCCTTACTAAAAACAAACACCATAATCAATCAACCAATAAATGTTACGGACTAGCAAATTCATTTATCCAATAGCTGGAGACTACTTCATGCCTTCCAAAGGGATTGGACAGAACTTGGAACTTCCCTGCCTCCTGCAGAGTTTCTGTGTAAGAGGAGTTGCTGGGAGTTGAGGAGTTATACTGAGTCCCATAACTCCCACCTTGTGGAGGGTTTCACTTCCCAAGTCCAGCTTAGTGGCCAGTAAGGAACCCACTCGACCTGTCATGCAGAAAACCAAAGTAGTCTGTACTTACTTACCAAGGAGTGGTAGGTGTTCTGATAATATTGATGATTGCTAGGTGTTTGCTTTTAATTTACAGCTTACACTTATCAAGACAAAAGTTTTGTTGAGTTTACTTTGTATTTTTTGCCAATTTCTAGGGTGCCTGTTTGATGAAGATAATCCTGAGTTACCTGCCTCAGGTAGGAGTCTTGCCTGGCACACTGGTCTTCCTGCAGGGAGGAGAGGGGACCTCCAGGTCTGTAGGTTGCAATGCTCTGTTCATCCACAGTACTGACCTGACAGGGAAGGGTGGAGACAATACCTCAGGAAAGTCTCCTAATGTACAGGACACCCTCTCAGTCAGAACTGAATGACTGTTCTCTGTTTCACTCACCTGAGATGAACAGGATCAAGGAAAGAAGAGAAAGAGGTTAGAGTCCAAAGTTAGGAGAAGCTAGGAAAAGGGCGTTGGAATCTTACACACTTCCGGTGTCAGAAATGGGTAGTAGACATAGGGTAGAGGAAGACACCTCATCCACCTTCCAAACTGCTTCTCCCTGAGTATGGGTCATCCCCTCCCCCATTCAGCAGATCCTTAGCCCTACAGGTGTCCCTCCACCTCTGTCCGCTCAAAGGCTGTGTTGGAGGATACCTGCTGACCAGCCCTTCTGAGCATTGGCTCCCCCCCCCCTTTTTTTTCTCTCTCTCTCTCTCTCTCTCTCAAATGGCAATGGATCATTGAAACCATGGACTCCCACTACCCATTCCCCATCCATTCTACCATCACTTTGGGGCCTGTTTTCTGGGACAGATGTTCTTTCAACATTGCTCTCTGGCAGAAGCAGGACATCTCATGGGGAAGTTCCTGGAGATGGAGGTCATTGCCAGCCTGCAGGGAACCCATGGGTAACACTGGGTGAGTGCGTTTCTGATTCAAGGGAGTTGAGAGACGCCCATAATGCTAACCACAGAAATAAGGGGTGAAGGTGGTAAAGACCTGGGAATGTGCCATGGAAGAATGCTTTTATTATTTACTTATTATTTGTATTTTTAAAAAATTAAATTATATTAATTGAATTGTTTGGTGTGTATATACATATGGGGAGGTCAAGGACAATTTGCGAGAGTCCTTTCTCTCATTCCATATCATGTGGGTCCCCAGGATTGAACTCAGGTTGTTAGGCTTGGCAGCAACTGCCTGGCTCTCCTATTTTGATTATTTTAGACAGGGACTCAGGTAGCCTGGGCTGGCCTTGAACTCATATCCATCCCGAGTGCTGGGATTGCTGATGTGTTCCACCTTGCCTGGTGATGACAACTCAGGTTGCTGTTTCTATCCTGTACTGGGCTTTTAAAGAAATCAGTTTGGCTCTGATGCCCGCTATGGAATAGGCAAGTTCACACCACTGTCTCCCTCTAGTTTCTCAAGTTCACACCACTGTCTCCCTCCAGTTTCTCAAGTTCACACCACTGTCTCCCTCCAGTTTCTCAAGTTCACACCACTGTCTCCCTCCAGTTTCTCACTACACTCCCCTCTCCTCTTTAAAGGATGATTTTCCAAAGTCGAAATTCAACCAGGTCTGGGAGCCAGAGGAGAGTAAGACGGGCCTGGGTCATTCCGCTAGCACAGCCCCATGAGTCTGACCACTCTGTCATCCCTACTGCCCCATCCGCCATCTCTCCCAGCCCCCACACCCAGGCCAGGGAGAATTATCACTGCAGCAAAGACTGAGACGAGACCACAAATGAGGAGCTCGAGTGAGCCCCCTTTTCTAAACCTTTAGCAGAGACAGAAGTACCACTGCTCAGGCCTTTATAGAAGACAAATAAAGACTTTCCTAGCCTTGATCAACTGTCATATTCAATGGCTGAGCTCACACAGAGGGTGGGGTGGGGCAAGAGGTTCTGAATATTCCTCTTTGTGTGTTCAGTCCCTTGCTATCATTCTCTGTGTGAGGGAATCCACTTTAAAATTTGACTTAGCCTTGACTCATTTGTGACCTGAGAACCGTGATCCCACCACCACCGGAGGGAGCTCTAATCTGCATATAGCATGGACAGTGGTGTGTGCTGGAGAAATGGCTGAGCGATTAAGAACACATATTCAGGTTAGATTCCCAGCACCCACTTCGGGTGGCTCACAGCTGCTGTAGTTCCAGGGGATCTGATGCCTCTGTCCTCCATGGGTACGCACACAGACATTCACATATACACACGGGGTTAAAGATAAAATATTTAAAAAGAAAGAACAGTGAATGGTGAAGTTAGGGGTGAGTGGTAAGCTGGAGGAGGCTGGAGGGCAGTGGTACACACCTGTGAATCAGCACTCGAGGGGAAAGAAGAGGACAAGAGTCAGAAGTCATCCTTAGCTGTGTTGAAAGACTGAGGGCAGCCTGGCCCAAGGGAGACCAGGCCTCAGAAAACAGAACTTTGAAACTGGGATAGGCGCAGGGCTGCCCTGGGACTTGGAAAGTCTCCAGCTGCACCCAGGGACTCTGAAAAGCAGGAAACTCAAGTCTTGATCTGAAGTTGTTCCTCTTCTTCATTTTGCCACAGCTCCTGTGACTCTGGATGCGGGCTCCCCCCAACCAAACTCCATCCTTTCTCAGGATCTGAAGACAGTGACATTGACTCTGCAGACGTTCCATCCTGGAGGTTCCAAGAGGGGCACGGAGCCCCAGCACCTCTACCCCTCGAACTGCATGCTGGGCTTCCCTGCAGTCTCCTCTGTCTGTCAGGTCTGGGAAGTGGAGCTCAAGACCAGGTCACTAATCTCAGAGTGCTGAAAGGGGACAATGTGTGATGGGTGAGGCTTCGAAGTTAATGCACTCGCACGGCCAACTGCAGGTGAAGCCTCTGAATGACCTCTGGGTGCTCCTGATCACCGCCTTTGAAATCTGTCCACTCACAGACAGCTGTACCTGGGAGAATCTCTGGGACCATTGGAGCAAAGTGGCATCCACATGGATCATGACTGTGGGAGGTCTTTTAGGACACCACTATAGAACACACCCGTGTCTTCCAGGCCTCTATCACAGGGCATGTCTTCCTCTTTTCCATCTCTTTGGTGGTAACACCCAGATCACTGTGACCTCTTCCCCCACACCTCCACTCCCTTCCCCACCATTCTCTTACCCAGAGATGGGACTGCAGATGGGTTCCACCACGAAGTAACCCAGTGCTGGGAACAGACCTCAGATCTTCATGCATACAATGCAAGCTCTTTACTAACTGAGCTACACTCTTCCTAGCCTTTATATTTCCCTTTTAAAATAAACATATCAACCAAGACCTAAGAAGAAGTTATAGATAAGGGTTGGAGAGATGTCTCCGTGGTTTAGAATGCTTCATGCTCTTGAATAATGCCCAACTTTGGTTCCCAGCACTCACATCAGGTGTTTCACAACTGCTTGTAACTCTGTCTCCAGGGTGATCTGATGTCCCTGGCCATCACAGGCACCCACACTCATGTGTGTATACTCACACATGTACATACAGTTTTAAAAAATAATAAAATAAATCTTAAGGAAAACACTAGATGGAACTTAGTCTTTCCAACACGTGGATTCTTTTGTGTATTTGGCTTTGAGTTTATATAAATACTTCACATCATCTTATAGCAAAATTAAATTATTCAGAGAGAGGGGCTGTCTTGTGGGTAGAGAAATGAGACAAAATGAACCTGTCTAGGTAGCTGGCAGTTTACTACATACCACAGAGAAGTTATTTTAACTGGCTCTGTGGTGTCAGCATGTAGTCCTAGCTAATCAAGTAGCTTCAGACAGGAGGTTCTATTGAGTCTTCAAGTTCGAGACTGGCATGGTTAGCAAAGTGAGACTCCATCTACAAACAAGCAAACAAACAAACAAACAAACTGGACTCAGTGGCTCACTCCTTAATTCCAGTACTCAGGAGACTCAGTCAGGGAGCTCTCTATCTGTGAGTTCAAGGACAACCTGTTCAAAATGGGGGAATTCCAGGCCAGCAAGGGCTACATAGTGAAACCCTATCTCAACAAACAAATAAAAAATCGCTTTAAAATGCAGTGATTGACTCCATATCTTTAATGGAATAAGGACAAAAACTTACAAATCCTACCTTTCAGTGATATCAGTAATGATATCAGTGTGTTCTATGGATCTATATGTTATGGGCACATGTATGGCAAGATAAAGCAAAGGATGGCCTGTTAGGGTTACTAAGAACCAAGAGATCTGTCATTTTAAAAAAAATTGCTGGGGAACAATACAGACTAGAGGGGAACAATACCAACTAATGCAGTAACAGACTTGTTTTGCTTCTGTCGTGAACGAATGATGCTAACTCAGTTTTAAAAGTCCAAGACAGAACAGGTGAGTGTCAGCTGTACACTTCTGGGAAGGAACTGTGCATCTTTAAGTATAGCAGTTGTTGGGCTGGAGAGATGACCCAGAAATTAAAAGCACACGCTGCTCTTTCAGAAGACCTGGGTTCTGTTTCCAGTATCCACATGGTGTCTCCTAATGAGCTATAATGGCCTCCATGAACACTAGGCACTCATGTGATATATACACATGCATGCAGGCAAAATACCTATACATGAAAAGATAAAAAAAACCTTAAAAATTATGATTGAACTTTTTTAAAAGAATTTTTTAATTTAAAATTTATTTTATCATTTTGCCTGCGTGGATATCCATGTACACATGTGCCTGGTGGCCAAGGAGGCCAGAAAAATAGTGTGAGATTTGTTGGTGCTGGAGTTACAGATGGTTGTGAGCTACCATGTGTGTCTCAGTCCTCTGGAACACAACCAGTGCTCTTTATTTTATTTATTCTATGTGCCTTTTACATCATGTATCTTGATCCCATTCATTTCCCTGTCCCTTCACATCCACCCTCTACCCCTGCACATACCCTAAATAAAACAAAATTTAAGAGAAAAAAAAGAGAAGAGAAAAAAATAAAATAAAAAGAGAAAAACTTAAAAACTGTGTCATGTCGCAGTGTGACACCATGAGTCACGCTGTGTACACCTTTGTCCATTTATCTTTACTTGCAAGTGTTCATTGCAGAGAGTCGCTGGTCTGGTTTGAGGTCGTCTGCTGCCCTATCAATGCTGGGCACTCACTAGGGCTCCTCCTGGATACCCTGTTGTTGCCCTGTGTTGTGTGTTGTGGGGTTCCTGCAGCTTTGGGTCTGCAGGTCAGGTCCCTTCATGTGCTCCAGCAGATCATAGATGGGGTGGATGATGGGGTGGGCCAAGTCATATCCTTGGATCTGGGTCTGGGCAGCTGTAGGGTTGGTCTCCAGATGTGAAATGGGGACAGCTCTCCCATGCTTCCAACTTTGGGACTGGCTTACCCACACCTGCACTAACAGGGCTGGCTCTCCCACTCCATGCTGCCACAAGACAGATCACCAGTGCTCTTAACTGCAGAGCCATTCTTCAGCCCTGTCTTAGTTAAGTTTTCTATTTCTGTGAAAAGACACCACGACCACAGCAACCCTGATAAGGAAAACATTTAATTGGGGTGGCTCACAGTTTCAGAGGTTCAGTCCACTGTCATCATGGCCAGGAGCATGGTGGCATGCAGGCAGACATGGCTGAGAGTCCTATACCTTGCAGGCAACTGCAGTTGACTGAGACACTGAGTGTTATCCTGAGCATAAGAAACCTCAGAGCCTGCTCCCCATAGTGACACACTTCCTCCAACAAAGCCACACCTCCTAATTAGTGCCACTCCCTATGACATTATGGGGGCCAATTACATTCAAACTACCATAAGCCCCTTTAAAAAATACTTTGCTTTCACTTTTAATTCTATGTATTTGTCTCTGTCCAGGTGCTGTTATGTGAACCTGTGAGTTCAGTGCCTACACAGCCCAGAATGGGCTTTGAGTCCACTGGAGCTGGAGTTACATGCAGGTGAGTCTAATAATGTGGAATGATGGGAACCAAGCTTGTTCCCTGTGTAAGAGCAAGTCGTGCTCTTAGCTGCTGAACCGTCACTCTAGACCCAGTTGTAGATTTTTTTAAAGGTTTTTGTTTGTTTTTGAGACTGGATCTCATGTAATCTAGGCTGCTCTTGAACTTCTTATCCTTAGATCTAAAATATTAATGGTTTGCTTAGTAAGGTGTAGTGGCAGAAGCAGGAAAGGAGGTGAAGGGAGAGTTGGGAAAGGAGGAAAGATTAAAACGTGAAGGTCTGGAGCTAAAGATGGGAGTGTGAGTGACAGAGTGACTTTCTCTGATATTTTCTTTCTCTAGACAAAGGCCACAGGCCAGGCAAACCAAGGCTCTGGAAAGTACCGACACAGGAAGAAACAAACCAAACAACAAAGGATGGCATAGAGATGCTGGGGTACTGACTGATGACTGACAGACAGGAAACTCAGCAGAAGACAGAATGTTCAAGGGGCTTTGAGGGGACTTCCAACAGAGTCAAGAACGCTTTTGCAGCTGCCAGTCAGTGGCTCCACTCCTGACCTGCAGCTGCTGGAAAATTCTTTTTAAGTGGACTTCAACCACCTACACTCCTGTTCTCTGTTGCCTTGTAAAGATATGCTTAATTCAAGGTTCAGGAACCTTCCCCCATTTCTATAGACAGCATATATTCACCATATCTGTTCTTGAGAGTCGCTTGGGTAAGGCTAGCTGTCTCTCTCCTCTCTACAACATTCCCTACATTTGAGTTTTATTCTTTTCTAATAATTATTTAATCCCCACCCTCTTAATCATTTCCTCCCTTTGCCTTCTAATTGACAGAATCTTTGACTTCAGTTTCCTCTTTCTTTCTCCTTCCTATAGCCAGCGACCCCAACAGACAACTAGGCTTCCATCTCTGGGAGTAGCCTGGCAGACCAACAGAATATCAGCAAGGTGCAGGAGGATGTGACCTGCCCCATCTCCATGGACTTTCTTCAGAATCCTGTCACCATTGACTGTGGGCACAATTTCTGCCTGAAATTCATCAGTCAGGTTGCAGAAGCTTCAGCCAGCTTTCTTGAATGCCCACTCTGCCATGCTTTAGTCAGAAGGAACACACTCAGGCCCAGCTGCCTGTTAGCCACTCTGGAGCTGAAAATCCAAGCTATGGAAGCAGAAGAGAAAGAGCTGAGGTGTCTGAGGCATGGGGAAAGGCTACATTACTTCTGTGAGCATGATGGGGGATTCCTTTGTGTGGTGTGTCGTGACTCTAAGGACCATAAATCCCACAATGCCATCTTGATAGAAGAGGCGGCCCAGAGCTACCAGGTAGGCACCCGGACCCTTCTCTGTCCACAGCCCAACAGATAGCGTTCCTTGGGGATTCGGAACTGCCGCCTGCTCTAGCTGGCTGGCACCGACTCCCTTACTCCTGGCACTTGTTTTGGCAGTTTGTAGCCCGGCCTAGTGGGCTTCAAGAACAGGATTCTTGGGTGTAATAATCTGTAATCCACGGCGGATGGAAAATAGTTAGAATTGGAACTGTGACACCTGGATTTACTGATGACCTTCAGGGAATGATTTTCCCTCTCCTGCCAGCCACTGCCACCTTGCTGGAGATATAAAGCATAGAGTGGGACACCTAAACATACATCTGGGCCTTGCCTTGCTTCTCTGTGAGACAGACAAAAATCTATCTCTTAAAGTTGATGGTAAAGGTTAGAAAAATGTCTCAACTGGCTGCCCTTTCATAGGGTTCAGTTTCAATTCCCAGCATCCACACACTGGCTCACAACCACCTACAACTCCAATTCCAGAGGATACTTCACCATGTTCCTGCCTCTATGGGCACCAGGAACAAACGTGCCCAGACATACATATAGCCAAAACACGCATACACATGAGATAATTTTTTAAAAGGCTTTGAGATGTTGGAGGGACAGAGGAGGGCAAGTTGTCCCTGACAGCACCAAGGCACTGTCCAAACAAGTAGTCTTCAGTAATGCTGTTTTCTTAGCTCTCTGTAGAGGTCTGGATTTCTCCCTTCCCCTCACTGTTTGCCTCAGCATGAGAAGGGAAGGGGGCTATTAACTGATTCCAGAACCCCAAGAGAGCTTGCCCAGCTCTTCTGAGAGGCAGAGTCTTCCCTAAGCACAGATTCAGTCCCACGTTGAAGTCTTGGAACAGAAAGAGAAGGAGACAGTGCAAGTGACAGCGTAAGGCAAACAAATGATCTGGATCTTTAGGGTAAAAAAACACTTCCTGCTCCTAGGAAGCAGCAGCATCTTCAGGCCACTACAGTTCCTGGCCTGTTACACTGAGACCTGACTTGAAACAGGACACAGTCCTGGTGACATGGTGACCAGGACACCATCTGGGAAAGGGGAAGGAGGTGCCAGGCTGAGTTGAGCTTACACGGGGCTCCTGCTGCTCTGTCGTCGGTGGAGCACGAGTGCTGTTCTGCTCCTCCACCCACCACAGCTTTGCAAGGAAATCCACGCTGGCCTGAAAATCCAAATTACAGGTCTGTAAAATGTTCTGCCCTTCCCAGGTATCAACTAAAGACATTCCCCAGTAGAAAAGGGAGACATCCAATGCCTCTGGCCTCCAAGGACACCTGCTCTCACAGGCCTACATACTAAGGAACAGACACACGTACACATGCTTAAAAATAATAAAAACAAATCTTAAAAAGAAAAGAAAAGATATACATTGTAATACCATCCAACATCCTCCGGCATTTGTGGGGAGGAGTTGTTGGTTTTCGTTGTTGTTTTGGTATGCCCAAGAAAACTGGATGTAAAGGCAGACTTTAAGTTGAGAAGCCTTCTGGAAATAAGAAGGGGCTGTGTTGTTGTTTTAAATGGTCCCATATAGCTCAAGCTGCCTGGAAATCATTGTGTAGCTAAAGATGACCTTGAACTTCAGATCCTCCTGCCTCTGCCACTGGACTCCTGGTACTGTGAGACCAAAACAGAAAAAAATATGCCTTGCAGGTTTAGAGTTTGGTTTGCAGTTAAGAGTAAGTTCCTGTTTGTCCTGTGTTCATTTGACCCATCTCCACCAGATGTGCTTGATGTGGGCAGGAGGCACATGGGCTGGAAATACATCTGGATGTAAGCTTGCCCGATTGGATATAGGTGGGAGGTATGTGGACAGGAAGTAAGTCAGAATATATGCTCACCCCAGATTGGATCTAATGGGAAATGCAATGAATGTGGGTTTTGCCTTTTTAAGCCTCTGCAAAATGTGACTTGTGACCATTTCCTGGGAATCCAGGAGTGGACCTGGTCAGAGTTTATCAAACTGGTCAGTATTTAGTTAAAGCTTGCTTCAAATTTGGCTTTAAATTATGGTAATTTATAGTAATGGTCTTACTGGTTGAGAGACTGGTGGGATTAACAGAACCACAGGTTTGTGGCATAAGTCTAAGTCAGCTTTATGGAATGCTGGGGATCAAACTGAGGAATTCACATACAAGGAGCAAGCATTCTACCAACCGAGCTATGTTTCCAGCCTTGTTTTATTTTTTTAAAGATTATTTTATTTTATGTGTATGAGTGTTTTGCCTGGTGTATGTATGTGTATATATCATGTATATGACTACAGATGGTTGTAAGCCACCATGTGGAAGCTGGGAACTGGATCCTGATCCATTGTAAGAACAGCAAGTGCTCTTAACCACTGAGCCATCTCTCCAATCCTCAGAATTCTCTCCCCTCCCCCCCCCCCCCCGTGTGTGTGTGTGTGTGTGTGTGTGTGTGTGTGTGTGTGTGTGTGTGTGTGTGTCTTTGGTGGCTCATCTGCCTGTCATATACATAAAACTGAGAATTGAATCTTTAAGCTGTTTTAATTAGAGAACCAGCAATCTTAGAAGATACTGATGTAGCATCCTAAAGATCTCATCTTGGGGAGGACATATAAAGTCAGTCACTTTAAATGATTTGACCTTCTAGTCAGGTGGTCTACTTAGGGTTTCTATTGCTGTAGCGAAACACCATCCATGACCAAAGAGCAAGTTGAGGAGGAAAGGGTTTATTTGGCTTACACGTCCAGATCATAGTGCATTGCTGAAGGAAGTCAGGACAGGAACTCAGGCAGGGCTGGAACCTGGAGGCAGGAGCTGATACAGAGGTCATGGCGGGGTGCTGCTTACTGGCTTGCTTCTCCTGGCTTGCTCAGCCTGCTTTCTTATAGAACCCAAGACCACCAATTCAGGGACGGCACCACCCACCATGGGCTGGGCCCTTCCTCATTGATCACTAATTGAGAAAATGCCTTACAGCTGGATCTTATCAAGGCATGTCCTCGAGGCTCCTTCCTCTCTGATGACTCTAGCTTGTGTCAAGTTGACACACAAAACCAGCCAGTACAGGTGGTCTCTCTTGCCTCTGAGATTTTGGGTGTTGGTGCCTTTCTCCTTACAGTCTCTTTTGTAGCAAGATGACAGAAGGAATTCCCAAACACCAAGACCCTGAGTCTTGCATTCCTCCTGAGCCAGTTCTTTGGATGACCTCTGAACTGAAGATGTACTCAGAACAAAGAAACCCTTAGCAGTGTGCTTCCTACAGAATGAAGAAGGGCTGTCTTCTAACAGGGGTCAGGCAGTGCCCCTGTCATTGAACCCCAGCAGCTGTTGTTTCTAGCATAGGCAGGTCCAGAATTGGAGGCTGGCCTTGAACTCTAGTCTTCCTACATCCACTTCCCAAGTGCTGGGATTACAAGTGTGTGTACCTCTGCACATGACCAAAATGTGAGTTTTAGACACTGGAGTCCTTGATGGTAAGATGATAAAACATCACTTATCCTGAATCTGAGAACAGAGGAAATGCTTGGAAGTAGGGTTCTCCTCCCCTGTTCTTGCCTGCAATTGTGACCCAGGTTGACCTATTGCTACTTAGTATAAGCTTTATTGACTTTTTAAAGATTTATTTTTATTTATGTGTATGTATCTGTGTATATCAGACTGTCTAGATAACAGTGAAGGGAATTCAGAGGGCATTGGATTCTCAGGAACTGGTGTTACAGGTTGTGATTCAGCTGAACTGGGTACTAGGGTCCCAACTTGTGTCCAGTGCAAGAACAGCAAGTTCTCTTAACCACTGAGACATCTCTTCAGCTGCTCAGTATAAGCTTTACACAATGAAAAAGCAAACTGTGCTCTTCGAGGATCAAGCTCATCTCTGGATCCCTCTTCCTTGTCGGCAGATCCGGGTGCATTTAGAGAAACTAAAGATCCTTGAGGAATTCAAGAGCCTGAGACAGAGCCTAGAGGAGGAAGAGAGATTCCTACTGTCAAGGCTGGGCTCGCTGGAGCAAGAAGGAGCCAAGCAGATGGAACAGTATGTCACCATCACAGAGGGGCAGCTGACCTCCCTCAGGAAGCTCAGTGAGTCCCTAAAGGCTAAGTTGCAAGCCATGCAGCCCAGAAAGCTGCTGGAGGTAAGTCCCTTCAGAGCAGAACTGTGGGTGGCTACTATCCATCCTGGTGTCAAACCAGAGTGTGAATTACCTGGAAAGGTGCCTGGAATTGTCTAGATGAACCCAGCACTAGCCCAATGCTGTCCAGTTGAAAGTCTCTCACGGCGGTATGCACCAGTAATTCCAGCAGTCAGGACACTGAGGCAGGAGGATGACTGCCAGTTTGAACCCAGCCAGGACTAAAGAAACCACAAACAGCCAGCATGGGGGCTCCTACCTGTAATCCTAGAAAATAGGAGAATCACCTAGAGTTGGAGGCCAGCCTGGGCTACAGTGGAAAGCACCTGACTCTAGAAACCTCGACAAAAATATAAATAGTGAGGCACGTATACAACTTAGAATTCTGACCTGACCAACAGATCATTCTTCAGCGACAGGTTCTTGAGAGGGAGGACCAGGGGATGAGAAATAATAAACCAAACAGGGAAGCCGGAGTCAGATGTCTTACACAGGCTCTGTCTTATGCCTAACAAGTTTATTAAGAATTACAGCATCTCACATATACTTGGCAGGGGAAAAATAGGATAGTCAGCAGAAAGCTATCAACAATAGGATAAAGTCAGCAAGAAGCTCATTATGCAATGTTGCACAAAAGGAACGCAAGACAACTCAAGAGACAGAGCACACGGTGGACTGAGACTCACAATCACAGCCCCCTTAAGGGAAAAGACTTGTGTTCACAGGATATGAAATCAAAGCTCTCCCCCCACCCTGCCCCCAGGCCTTTATTGGCCTAGCCAAGCATGTTATTGGTTTTAGACAAGGAACTATGTTCCTTCTCCATGTATCAAGGCCTCAGAAAAAAGCTTGTCCAAAGCTCTGGCTCCCAATAGAACTTCATTGTTTTGTTTTGGTCCCTGGTTCTATATCAGAGGCAAAATTCCTCTTTAGAATGCCACGTTTTCTTTTGTCTTCATTCAGTTCCTCTTGAGATCTAACCACTGAGCACTGGCAAGTCAAGTGCTTTTGGAGCAGCCTTCCAGTGTGGGAGTGTGGATGGAGACAGAGAGAGAGAGAGAGAGAGAGAGAGAGAGAGAGAGAGAGAGAGAGAGAGAGAGAGAGAGAGAGAGAGAGAATCTGAACCCCTTCTAGACGCCTGTGACTCAGGCAAGTTCTGACGTTTTCTCTTTCTCTCCTAGGACATCAAAGACACTTTGCGCAGGTATGATGGGCATCCCGACTGACTGTGCTTTCTGTTCACTGTTGCATACAATAGGCAACACTTACCCAAAACACTCCGTGTCTTCCCCCAACCTCCATTCACACTCTGATTCAGCTGTAATCTGTTTAGGCTGTAGGTGGGAACGACTAAACTATGCATCATAGCACATAGCCCAGTGGGTAAAGAGACAAGCTCCTTGGCCTAGAGAGTTGGCTCAGCAGTTAAGAGCACTTGCTGCTCTGGTAAAGGACCTGTGTTTGGTTTCCAGCACACACATCACACACAGATCCCTGCAACTCCAGCTCCAGACAGTCTGACATCCTCTTCTTGTCTCTGTGGGCACTCACATGCAGGTACACACACACACACACACACACACACACACACACACACACAAATATTCTTTTTAAGAGAAAGAGATAAGTTATTTTATTCAGCTTCAGGACTCTTTGCTGGCACTCTGCATGTGCCCTCTAGCACAACTGAGTGGATCCTCTGTTTCTTGCTTCTCTCTATCCCCTCTCCATTCTCTCTTTTCTCCATCTATGCCCCATTCTTATTTCTGTATCTCCTCATGCCTGGCATCACTTAGCCCTATATCTCTAGTCCTTACACGCAGCTTATGAGCCCTTGATTTGTGCCCAACTCTCTGCTTCCACCCCATGCGTTCACCTCACAGGCCCTTTTCCCTGCACTCCTGAATTCATCACCTGGCTTGGCCATTTCTCCGCAGGAGTGAGGAATTTCAATTTATCAACCCAACCCCAGTTCCTCTGGACTTGGCAAAAATTATCAATGAAGCAAAATCAAGACATGTGTCCATCACAGAAAGCCTGAAAAAATTCAAAGGTGAGGAATGGGCCACTATTTTCTGCACTCACCAGCCTCTGATGGTTCTCTCCATCACTCTGAGGACTGCCACATACACAGCACTGACTGCAGATGTCAGGAGATGGGATTTCTCTCTTCTTTTCAGTGGAAGGCACCGAAGAGGAGAGTGCCCTATGGCCTCCCCACAGTGGCTCTCCAGTGCAGCTTCGCCCAGAACAAATATACTGGAAGCCACAAAAAGCCACTTTTAGATTTTCTAGTGGTCGATTTAAAAAAGTAACAAGGTGAGCAAGGTAAGGTGTCACTCATAAAGCTGAGGCAGAGGTTGTCAAGTTTGGGGCCAGACCATACTACTTAGTGAGTTTAACGACAGACTGGACTAAACACACAGTGAGACAGTGTCTCAAAAGAAAATAAAAGACGGGTGGGTGGATAAAATTAATTTTAGTGATTCATTTTCTTTATCTTAGTATTAAAACAACAACATTATTTCAGCGTGTAAAATAAAGACTTTTTGCCAAATGTGGTGGTTCATATCTGTTGTCCAGTGCAAGCTCAAATACTTAGTATCATTTGAGCTCAGCAGAAAGGGCAACATGGTCTGATTGTCTAAAATCAGGAGGGTGCTTCTTGTTAGATCACAGATGCTGGCTTTGCAGAGGGGATCAACCCTGCCCCTCTGCAGCTTCCTTCCTACCTCAGGGGCAGCAGAGAAGCTTCCCACTGTGACAGTGAGAACCTAGCTGCTCCCAGGGAGGGCAGGGCAGAATCTGCTTACTGCTACACATGCTCTCTAACCTTCACGGAGCTCCAAACATACACCAGCCTTAATTTGCCTCATAGTAAAAATTTATTTCCCGCACTTTGAAAGCCTATGAAAGGGAGGAATTTCCTTTGTTCCAGGGGCAGTTGTAGGAGCTCCTATGCCAGTGAATTCCCCTGTGGTGGCCAGTAATTACCAAAGGATATTTCACCTGGAATCTGAGTCAGTGATTCTCTACAGAAACTGAAGATATTCTTTATTACTGAAAACATTGGATGCTGGATTTGGCACTCAGGAGATAGGTTGACAGGTTTTTTTGGGGAGGCTCTATTATTTAGTGACACAGCTGCCCACATACCCACGTCCTCTCTGGACTTTTGCTCTATTAATGTTTTTCCCCCCTACTGCTGATATTTTTGTGGCCTCTTCTTTTTACTGGACTCTTTCCTTTCCCCCAGGGTTTCTGGTCCTTGTTCATCCACCCCTGCCCTTACCAGAGCCCCTGCTCCCCCTTTCATTTCCTACGTGGCTCTGGTCCCCTGCTTAATGTCTGTGCACTGTCCATTTTCTTCACTTTCTCCCCACAGACGACCTGCAGGCTGGAGGGAAGGCAGATAGAAGCACGTTTCTGGACAGGCTGAATGAAGAGGAACTCCAGAGCTGTGAGTGAGCTGGGCTGAGTCTGCCTTTAGGGGAAAGTGAGAAATGCAAAGGGAGACAAAGAGCAGACAAAATCCAGTGCGTGCGAAGAACATGCTTATAGGCTATTGTTTTATTATTTTTTAAATATTTATTTTATTTTTAATTATGTGCATATGTGCATGTATCTGAGTGTGTCTGTGCATGCAGTACCCTCAGAGGCCAAGAGGATGTTGAAGCCCTCTAGAGCTGGAGTTACAGGCAGAGTGAGTTCCAGGATAGGCAGGGCTACACACAGAAATCTTGTCTCAAAAATACCAAAAAACAAAACAAAATGTTCAAAAGGAACACAGATTTACAAATCTATTTCTGGTTGCACAAGGTGCAGGAGACTGAATCTCAGTCTTGTCTGAACTGATCTACTTGGCCCCGCTGGCTCAGCACAGCTGTGGTGTGGACCCACTGTCAGAAAGCCCCAGATGATGTCATCAGAAATGATTCTGTTACCAGAGTCGTTAGGGTAAAAGCCTGGCTCTAGCAGTCTCCACAAGGCAGGCTCAGCTGCCATCTCCTACATACCAATTAAAGAGACAGTCGCAACTGGAAGCAGAGAAAGACTTGTTCAGTGGGGTCACACTGGGAGGGGAACAAAGGGGTACAGTGACTCCACAGTCCATCACAGGCCCCTGATGTGAGGTTTAAGTTTAAGTAGAGGGCAAGTGATGTTTACAGTTAAGCCCATCACTGAACCATCACGGTCTCAGCTCTGGTCTGTCCTGCTAGGTGGTCTGATGAACTGTCAGAAACATGTGAAATCTCTTCCAGATTCCGCTGGTGAGAACCAAGGCTTCAAGTCTTTCCTCAGCATGGGATTCTGGGGAATTTTAATTCTTTGAGATCTACTTAGAAGTCTTTGAGGCCAACAGTCTGATGACCAAAGGGAGAGATATAAGTGTTTGTCTTTAGCCTATTTCTGTCCTCCTAGGACAGCTTAGTCCTGTCATCTGGTGATAACACCGGAAGTGCTATTTCCTAGGGGTCTCCAGTGAGCTGAGCACCCCACACCCAATAGCAAAACCCCACAACTGACCTCTAAGGTAGATCCTGCTATCAACTGTTCATAGTGAACCTTTCGTAGCTCTAGTGACGAGAGGAACATCTCTCAGGTTGTAGGGTGTTTAGATATCACCAGAACTTATTTATCTAGTCTTGCAGGCTTGGTGCTACATGGCCTGTTATCCCAGCACTTAGAAGGAAGAGGATTGCCACAGTTTTAAGGCCAACCTGGTCTACATAGCAGCGTCTAGGGCAGCTAAAGCTAGAGAGAGCCTGTCTCGAAAGAAAGAAAGGAAGGGAGAGAGAGAGAGAGAGAGAGAGAGGAAGGAAGAGAGAAAGAAGGAAAGAAAGAAAGACAAGACTAAATAAATGGATCAAAACAAAATAGGAAATCACTTATCCCGTAGCTGGAAACTTTATCTGCTTTGTAGAGGAAGTAGACAGGATTCAGGGCTTCTATCCCTCCAGCAGCCTTTCTGTGCATGGGGAGCTGCTGGAGGTTCTTTGTTCCTTCATTTCCCTTCTGTGGAAGGTTTACTTTCCTAAGTCTCAGTATTGTGAACCTACAGGGAATCCCCTTCACCAGTCACACACACACACACACACACACACACACACACACACACACACATACACACACACACACACAGCCAAACAATTTTCTACCCTTCCCAGTGGGTGGGGGATGGTCCCCACCTGGATCCATTGACCTGTGTTGTTCATGGTGCCTGATGTTCCTTTAGCTTCTAACTTATGCTTATCAAGACCAAAATTTGTTTTCTCTCTCCAATTCTTAGGGTGCCTGCTAGAAAAACTAATCCTGAGTCACCCACCTCAGGTAAGGGTTCTGCCTAGCACACTGGTCTTCCTGCAGAGAAGTGAGGGGACCTCTGGGTTTGCAGGTCAACATGCTCTGTCCACGCACAGCACTGGCACAGCAGAGGAAATGCGAAGGCCAGACTGAAGTGATGTCTTCCTAGCATGTGGGACACCCTCTCCCAGAACTGAATGACTGCTCTCAGTTCCCATCCCACCTGAGATGGACAGGACCAAGAATGAGGAAACAAAGAGGGATTAGAGACCTGAGTGAGGGGAACCTGGAGGAGGGGCTGCATAATCTTGCAGAATCAGGTGACAGAGATGGGAGACAAGGATTGGGGGCAGGTATCTCACATCCTCTGCTCAAAAACATGATCTCCTCCAGGAAGTGCCAGAGCTGGCTGATTGCTGATGATGGGTCCTACTCATCCCTGACCTCTCTTTTTTCCCTTTCCTTCTCCCTCCAATGGTGAGGGACCAACTAAACTGAGGTGGCCAATGCGACCTGCTCCGTGTCCTACTTCATTCTGACCCTCTTCGGGACTCTTCTGCAGGTGCACCCACTCCTTTGGCATTGCTCCAGGACCGAAGCAAGGCTTCTCATGGGGAGGGTCCAGAGGTTAGAGATTACCATGAGGCCGCCCCCCACACTGATGATCAGTTTGTGGCAGTTGGTAAGTGAGCAAGATCAGGGTGAAGGTAGTGAAGACTAGGGAGGAACTCTTTATTATTTCTTGGTTTTGTTTTTAAAAATGACACTTATTTACTTTTAATGTGTGTGTGTGTGTGTGTGTGTGTGTGTGTGTGTGTGTGTGTTATGCAGGAGCCAGCTCTCTCCTACCCCCATGATTATAACTCTGGTTATCAGGCTTTGTTCTCTACCTGCTGAACTGCCCTGCCGCCCTCCCCCCATTTTTTGTTTATTTGTTTGTTTGATCCAGACAGGGTCCCACTTTGTAGTTCTACCTAGAACTTACTATGCAGACCAGGCTGGTCTTGAACTCAGAGAGATCTGCCTGCCTCCCTAGTGCTGGGATTAGGGTGTGAGCCACCATGCCTCTCCCAACTTTTTGAGACAGGGTCTCATATGACCCAGGCTGGCCTTGAAGTCCCTGAAGAAAGGAGTAAGACATGCATAGAACATGACCCTAGCCTACCCCAGTGACAGTGACCCTGACCACTGGCTCTAATAATACACACTCCCACATCCCCCATCTTTCCCCCACCCTCCCCCCACAATCAAGGAGAACTATCATTGCAGCAAAAACTGAGACGGAACAACAAACGAGGAGCTGGAGTGAGCACGAGGAGCTAGAGTGAGCACGAGGAGCTAGAGTGAGCACGAGGAGCTAGAGTGAGCACGAGGAGCTAGAGTGAGCACGAGGAGCTAGAGTGAGCACGAGGAGCTAGAGTGAGCACGAGGAGCTAGAGTGAGCACGAGGAGCTAGAGTGAGCCCCCTTTCTAAACTTCAGCAGAACCGGGAGCGCGGCTGCTGCAGCCTTTGTAAGGGACATAGGGAGCCTCCTGGCCCTTCCAGTGTCTGAGCCGTAATACAAGGGTGGCGCAGGGTAGCAAGTTCTGAATACTCTTCTGTGTATTCCACTCCTCCTCCCCTCATTCTTATGTTTGAGGGACTTCATTTTAGAAAACTAGGTCAAGCCTTGACCTCTCCTAGTATTCTCAATCCTTGTTTGTGGTCAAGGGCAGCGGGTGAGGAAGGCATCTTGACCCACTACCACCAGGGGGAGCTGTCATCTACATGCAGAACAGCGAGGTAAAGTCAGGGGTTAATTTTAAGACAGGGAGTGGGGATAGAGCGTGGTGGCCCACACCTATAATCCCAGAACTTGGGTGGAACGACCTGAGGACAAAGAGTTCAAGGTCATCTCTAGCTGTGTAGCAGGTTCCAGGTCATTTTGGCCTAACGGGGACCAGGTCTCAGAAAACAAAACTTTAAGACTGGGAAAGGGGGCAATGCTTCCCTGGGACTTGGGTTGTGACTTAAAACAAACAAACAAACAAAAACCCGCCCCCACCCCCAGCTACAACACGGAAAGCTCAAAGGCAGGAAACTAGAGACTTGACTGTCCCTCTTTTTTTTATATCTCCACAGCCCCTGTTTCCCTGGATGTAGCCTCTGCCCATCCAGACCTCATCCTTTCTCAGGACCTAAAGACAGTCCGTCGGGGTGATTCGGCGAAGAACTTAGACCCCCAACACTTATGCCCTTTGCCCTTCGTGCTGGGCTCCCCTGGCATCTCCTCTGGCCACAGGATCTGGGAGACAGAGCTTAGGGGGTCCAGGGAAGGAAGGGTAGGAGGGCGTGGCCTCAGAGAAGGCTGTCAGAAGTCTTTATCTGAAGGTGAGGCCCATGAATGGCTTCTGGGCTCTTCGAATCATTGGCTCCAGATGTCAGCCGCTCACAGACAGCAATACCCGGGAGAATCTACTGGTCAGTTGGAGAAAAGTTGGCATCTATGTGGATCATGACTTCGGGGAGGTAGTCTACGATGTCACCCTGAACAAACACATTTACACCTTTCACTGCTCTTTCACAGGGTGGGTCTTCCCCTTTTTTCAGCTCCTTGCTCCAAATACTCAGATCACCCTGAGCTGATAGAGTTGGTCCCTTGACATTCCCTCCATCCTTTCCTCATGATGAGATGTGCTGCAGGTGATCGTGGTTCTAGGATTGAGTTGACAGAGGCCTGATGTTTCCTCTTTCCCTGAGGTGAGAAGGAAACATAATGCCCGAATATCCCCCAAAGGCTGAACATAAGGTGCTTCTTCTTCTTCTTCTTCTTCTTCTTCTTCTTCTTCTTTTTCTTCTTCTTCTTCTTCTTCTTCTTCTTCTTCTCCCCCCCCTTTTTTTAAAAAAAAAAAAAACAAAACAAAAAACAGAGTCTCTATTATGTAGCTCTGGCTGTCCTGGTACTCACAATGTAAACCAGGCTGCCCTTCAACTCACAGAGATCCACCTGCCTCTGCTTCCTGAGAGCTGGGATTAGAGGCTTGTACCACTATGTCCATTACCTACACACACACCCCTTTAAAACAAGGGCTCCCTAAGTCAGTGGTTCTCAACATGATGAGATTTGAAGAAGGGGGTTTTAAACTCAGGGTGAATGTTGTAGATGATAACCCTTTCACATTGCTAATTGTTGTTATCATCTACAACATTCACCCTGAGTTTAAAACCCCCTTCTTCAAATCTCATCATGTTTTCAGAAACTTTATGATTTTTTGTTGTTGAGTGTAGGCCTTTGGCCTTGGGGTGGCCACACCTAAGAGACAACTTCCAAGGATAATTTAAAAAGTCAGGCCATGGAGACAGCTCAGCATTTTACACATTTCACACAAGAAGAACGATACACACGGCATGTTGTTTGTGTCTGTTGTAGTTTAGGTTGGCCTTGCGGTGAGTGCATGGCTGTAGCCCATCCTCCTGGACGGCTGGGATTACAGATGTGCAGTACCATGCTCAGTCAGTGATCATTGTTAGGGATCCAAACCCAGGATTTTGTGCACACTACAAAAGCACTCTATTAACAGAGGTACAGCCCTTCCCAGTCTTATTTTAAGTAGAAGGATAAACCAAAACCTAATAAGTTACCCATAGGAAATATTAAACTAGATGGAAGGGATGAAAATTTATCTTTTCTGTATGTGTCTTCTTTGGTATTTTAAACTTTAATTCCATGTAAATATTTTTAAGTATTTTATTTTTAATTGTTGCATGTCCGTGTGCCAGTGTGGGTATGTGCACATGAGTGCAGTTTTTTCTTTTTTTACAGAGACCAGGGACATTGGATCTCATAGGGTTGGAGTTACAGGTGATTGTGAGGCCCAAACTGAGTTCTGGGAACAGAACCCAGGTCTTCTGGAAGAGCAGCATTCACTCTTAACTGCTGATCCATCTTTCCAGCCCTGATTTAATGTAAACATTTTACATCATTAAAACAAATTAAATTAGAAAAAAATTAAATGAGACAAACCCTAACCCCTAGTCCTAAATTTTTAAAGATGTATTTATTTTTATTTTTTTGTGTATATGAGAGCTGTCTTAGTCATTGTTCTATTGCCTTGACACCATGACCAAGGCAAGTCATAAAAATAAAGCATTTAATTGGAGGCTTGCTTATAGTTTTAGGAGGTTAATCCGTGATCATCGTGGAGGGATGGAGACAGGCCTGGCACTGGAGCAGTAGCTGAGAACTTTACCTCCTGATCTGCAGGCAGCAGGCAGAGAGGGAGCTAGACTAGGTCTGGGCAGGCTTCTGAAACCTCAAAGCCCACCAACACACCACCTCGAACAGGCCACACCTCCCAGGCCTTCCCAAACAGTTCCAATCCTTGGTGACCAAGCATTCAAATATATGAGTTTATGGAGACCATTCTCATTCAAACCACCCTGAGTGTTTTATATATAACGTGCATGCAGTGCCGGAGGAGACCAGAAGAGGGCGCTGGAGTTAGAGTTAAAAGGCCGTTGTGAACCGTCATGTGGGTGCAGTGAACCTAACTTGGGTTCTCCCCAAGAGCAGCAAGCCCTCTTGACTGTTCTCTCCTTGTATAGAGAAATTTTGAAAATTTCCATAATGGAAATGCACACACATGTACACACACACACTGAGTGTAGTCTCCCAGAGTCAATATTTGGAATTGAATTTGAGCCAGAACCCAGACATCTTTTCAGAGATGCTGACACAATTTTGACTGTCGTCAAAGCTTGCTTTTCACTTAGAGTGGATTAGACTTTTCATTTTCAAATACAAACCCACCTGCCGTCTCCCTTCTCATACTAGAACCCAGTGACTATCCCAGGACTGTGTGTGTTCTCCCCTGAACTCTCACAATCATCCCCAAAGCCTGTAATACTTATAGCATTGTCGTGTGGGTCTGGAAGTTGAATTTAAAAACTGTCCTGTTTTCTGGGTGACCCCCCAAAAAGGTAAAATGGGCTTGTAAACAAGGGAACCAGAGATAGTTTTTTGTATGTTTTTCTTGTTTGTTTCTGTAGTATTTGGGATCAAACTCAGGACCTCATGCCTCCTAGGCATGATTCTACCACTGATCTACAACCACCCGCAAATCAAGGGGGTTGGGGAACAACCCCCGAAATCGCAGGACTCGAGGCTTCCTTCCGCCTAGATTCCCAGCGGCAGGCTGTGAGGGGCGGGCTAATGGGCGGCCCCAGGCTCTCACCGGCGGGTTGGGTTGGTGGCTGGCCTGTGGTGGGGTGTGGTCGGCCGACCTCACGCGGCTGCCCGGCGCGTGTCTGCACCGAGGCCGGCCCTGTGTCCGCCCGACCTGAGCGCGGATTCCAGCAGGCGTAGTCAGCCCGGGCCGGCTCCTCTGTCCAGTTCCCCAAGTTGCCCGCAAGGCGCGGTGATTACATAAGCTGCAGAGGCCTGCTTGCCGAAGGGACAGTCTTGGGCTGGGGACACGTAGGCCCGAACTGGCAAACAACTCTTCCTGACTTTCAACCCCGCCCCCTGGACAGTCCAGATTCCCAGGCAAGGACTCAGGGTCGCAGTTCAGAACTGCAGCCTCCCTGCTGGCAGCAGAGACTCACTCGGCCAGTTTACCCTGAGCTCTGCTTCTTCCCCTCCCGACCCCGGGAATGAGGCGGTTGATTAACATTTATGACAGTGAAACCATCCACCAATTCTCTGCTACTAAT
This sequence comes from Peromyscus eremicus, assembly GCF_949786415.1. Lineage (NCBI taxonomy): Eukaryota > Metazoa > Chordata > Mammalia > Rodentia > Cricetidae > Peromyscus > Peromyscus eremicus. The sequence continues at coordinate 1,019,692 of NC_081432.1, read as the reverse complement.
GACCAAGCTCTTCGAAATCCCGCTCGATTATCCTGGGCCAGAAAACCCTCCCCAGGAAGGAGTCTTCCCTCCTCCCGGAGTAAGTGTGCAGCTCCCAAGCTCTAGAGCCAAGCCCCTCACAGCGCAGGACAGCCTGGAGAGACTGTTGCGGACTTGAAGACAGAGGCAACCTCTTCTTTTCGCTCCCCACCTTTCTTGGGCAACGGAGGGTCTGGGCCAGAGAGAATGTGAGGACACCTTATGACAAGTTTTAAATGTAAGTCTTCCAAGCAGGACCTGGACAAAGACCTGTCTGTATGAGTTCCTTTTTTGCTTGTTCATTTTTGTTATTTTTAACATTTTTATTATATTTTAAAGTTTGTATATATGTGTGCCACAGGGCACACGTGCAGGTCAGAAGACGACTTGTGGTTGTTGGTTCTTTCCTTTCATCATGTGGGTCCAACAGATCAAACTCAGGTAGTCAGGCTTGGTGGCCTTTACCCATTAAGCCATCTTGACAGCCCAGTTGGTTTTGAGGTAGGGTCTCTAGTCAAGGCTGGCCTCTAGCCTCCAATGTAGGCGAGGAAGACTTTGAAGTTCTGATCCTCCTCCTGTCTTTGTTTCCTGGGTGCTGGGATCACAGACCTGCAACCCATGCCCGGCTTGTGCAGTGCTGGGGAACCAACTCCGGACCTTATGCATGCTAGGCAAACACTACTAATTGAGCTACATTCCTGGCTCTGTATTGTTTACTGTGATTATCTCTGTGACCAAACTATCTGTCAGAAACAACCTCATACAGGAAAGGTTCATTTGGTCCAGGGCTTCAGAAGTTTCTGTTCATTGTGGTGGTGAGACAGAGCAGCTCACATCTGCAGACCAGGAGACAGAGGGAAGGGAGTGCTGGCTGTCAGGTTCACTTCTTCCGAGCTACCTTTTATTCAGTCCTGAACCCCAGGCCACCGGAGGGTGCCACTCACATTTGACATAGGTCAACCCCATCTCAGTTAGTTTCCTCTTGCAAATGTCCTCACAGACACACCCCTGGGTGTCCCTCCATAATCTCCCAGGTGACTCTAAAGTCAACAAAGCTGAGAATAAAGATGAACCACGATACCCATCTGGGTGAGAAGGGAGCCCCTCCTTCAAAGCCTTTCAGAAGCCCAATTTACCAGAAGAGTGTCCACTCCAGCCATTCTGGCTGGAAATGGGAAAACAAATATTTATAAAGGGCTCACCAAATCCAAATTCTGCTCCTGTACGTGGCTGACTGTTTCCAGAGCTTAACAGTTTAGTAAATGTATAGTGATTTGCTGTGGGACAGTCTTTGTACACTGTAAATATGTATTGCTCTCTTTGTTAATAAAAAGCTGATTGGCCAATGGCTAGGCAGAATTTTCTGGGCAGAGAAAAATGTTGGGAAGAAAGAGAGCAGGGTGAGAGGAATCCCAAGCCAGATGGAAAGGAAGCAGGACATGCAGGAAAGGTAAAAGCCATGAGCCTTGGGGCAGCACATGGATTAATAGAAATAGGTTAATTTAAGTTGTAAGAGCTAGTTATTAATAGGCCCGAGCTATTGGCCAAGCATTTATAATTAATAATAAGTCTCTTAGTGGTTATTTGGGAACAGCTGCTGAGACACAGAGAAACTCAGCCTACAGTGACACTGTTCTGTTACTCCTCATCACATCTTGAAGATTTAGGTATCACTACATTCTGACATTTTATATATGGCAAATTATCCCTAAACTCACCAGAAGCATATCTGTGAAAGCCATCTTGAAACTGGCCATGGTGACACACCTCTATGATCCCAAATTCAAGGGGCTGAGTACTCTAGAGCAAAACAGTCATCATCTTTCTTGGATCAGCTGTACCTGCTTTTAAGAGACTATAAGGATGTGTCTGTGGGCTGTTGATATTCCCTCATAGAAAGAGGGATGCGGAGGGTCAGCAGACCGTCACCTAAGATTCCAGCTACACCTCCCAGCCATTTGTATGTAATTCTGCCCTAATTGCATGTGGCCTTGGAGTCTCAGGAGGTGCTACAGCATATAGGCTGGGAAGGGGTGACCTAAAGGGGCCCCTTCTATGCAGCTATGGGGAAGTGATTATCCATGCTAGGTGAAGACTTGCCAGTGTGGCTGCTCTGGGGTCCTCCATGCTTCTGCAAGTAGCTCTCATATGTGCTCTACAAGCAAGCACAATAAACGCTTGGGTTCGCTGGGAAGAACTTTGATGAAATCGGACCTTGGTTTGTCATTGTGACCTTACAAGGAGGGAGTGGGTGTTGTTTATGTCTCCCCAACAAAAGAATCCTCACATTACTAAGGCAAAAGGATTGCCTTGAGTTTGAGGCCAGCCTGGGCTACAGAGTAAAAACTTGCCTCAAAATAAAACAAGCAAGTAGACAAAAAGCCATCCTGAAAAGATAAAATTCCATAAAATGTGTGATAGAATAGTTATAATGAGCAGTCAACTTTCCTAGTACCACCCCATTCTGACACCGAGAACTCCTCCATTGGCTTCATAGAATTATGGTAACAAATTAACCCAGACTATGTGACTCAAAACAACAGAAATGGATTGTCTCCTACTTTTGGAAACTGTGAGTATGAAATCACAGTATCAGCAGTGCTCTGGTTCTTCTAAAGGGTCTAAAGAGGTTCCTTTCTTCTGCGGACATCTAGCACTTCTTGGGTAGTGGCTGTATCATTCCATCTCTGCTTACTGGTTTTCTCTCCTTTATCTTTGTGTCCACACTTCCCATTTATATTACACCAGCCATATTAGATAAGTTTCTACTCTAATGGATTACCCCTAAATAAAACAAAAACAAACCCAATTTCAAATAACATCACATTCATAGATACCTTAAACTAAGTATTCAAAATACTGTGTTTTTCTGGAAGACCCACAACTCTATCTATAGATCATTTCTGAGAAAGCATAAAGAGAGTTTTAGGTCAAGAAAAACAGGACAGTTTCTGAAAGGCTCTAAAAGAGAGAATTCTCTCTGCCCCTGGAAGTGAAGAAATAGGGTGATCATTGCCCATGGTTAATGGAAGAACCAAGGCCAAGACCTGAGAAAAGTCAGACAAAAAGAAATTAAGATATCTTGGAGGCCAAGTGGTGTAGTGCATGCCTTTAATCCCAGCACTAGGGAGGCAGGTGAATCTCTGAGTTCCAGACCAGTCTGGTCTACAGAGCAAGTTCCCAAGACAGTAAGGACTACACAGAGAAACCCTGTCTCAACACACACACACACACACACACACACACACACACACACACACACACACACACACGGCATAGAAGAAGTATCTCCTAAGAGTAGGTTTGAGAAGCACCAAGGCTAGGTATGGAGGCCCACAAAGGTTTCCTAGTGAGATCCGAGCTTGCTTCACTCAGCAGGGCTGCATTAGAGGATTGCTTGACTACATGTGGTTACTAGGTGATTGGAAGGGTTTACACTTGGTTGTGCTAGGGAGAGAGGTCTTTGGTTCACCCCTTGGCATTCCTATAAAAAGCCCTTTAGAAGAGACAGTGGAAAAGGATCCAGACCCTCCTGAGGCTATTCTGTGTTTCTATCTGTCTCTCTCCCCTCTATATTTCTATCTAAATCTTTTATTGTGTTAGGGATTTAGCTCAATGGGAGAGCACTTGCCTAGCAAGCTCAAGCAAGGCCCTGGGTTCAGTCCTCAGCTCCGTGTGTGTGTGGGCGGGGGGGGGGGGGGGGGGGGAGGGGGAGGTGGACTCACTCAATATAGGTGGCTATATTGGAAAGAGAGACAGAGATCCAGTCACTATCTCCAGGGTCCTGACATGAGGGTAGTGTTTAGCCAGAAAGCAAGAGAGCAGCCCGTTCAGAATGTGGTATCCCCAGACTTTATACTTCTTTTTCTCCAGCAGGAGATTCTTGAGGTCCATTCTTTCAATAGTTTGAAAGCCCAAGAGGAGCACATGTGTCCCTTTGGAGTATATCTATCCCTGCCAGATAGGCCAGTTACAATTGAAGAGGAACCAGTACAGTGGGAATTGAGCAGACAGGTACCAGGAGGGCAAGGGTGAGAGGATAAGAGCCTCCCTGCTCTTGAGGAAGCCCAGTGAAAACTGATATCACCATTGAGAGAGAAAGGCCACAGCCCTGGGCCCCACAAGGAACCAGGATGCCCAAAATGCCCACAGACACTTAAAGGCCACAAAGTCATCTTGTTCCCTGCCCAAATCTGTTCTTGACTCCCTGTTCCCTATTCATTTTGTCAGGGGCCTCCCTGTATGGGGAGACTCAGCCCTATACTACTGTCTGTACCCTGAGGAGGTCTCCTCCTAAGGACTGCCATGAATGTGACGCTGGGATCTTGACTTACACCACAAAAAAGAATTTGATGATGAGCCAGCGTGAAGCAAGGTGGGGATTTATTGAGAAAGGATAATGTTTTAGATTTAAGTGCAGGCATTAAGAGACACACCTAGCTGTCTGAACAATGGCTGTATGTATGATTTTGTGGCTTTTGAAGTTACATTGCTCAAAGGATATAATTTTCAACCAGGTCCAAAGGTCAAAGTTTCAAAATTAAGTTTTAAAAATGATCTTGTTTACTTGTTTCTCTTTTACTAGTTTTTACATGTATTTTTGTAGGTGTGCAGCAGGGAGTTGAGTTGCATGCCACTGTGCATGTGCAGAGGTCAGAGGACAACTTAGACAGTTCTCTCCTTCCACCATGTGGATTCTGAGGATCAGACTCAGGTCATCAGGTACCAAATGCCTGTATTCCACTGGACAGTTTCAATGACTCCTGTTTTACTTATTTCTCTTAAACAATTCTGTAAGTGAAATCATAAGCTGCATTATGAAGTACATTGTTTAGGTTAGGGGGTTTTATTTTTAAAGTTTATTTTTTGTTATGTATGTGCCTATGAGTCTCTTTGTGGGCATATGATTGTGAGTACAGATGCCCATAGAGGCCAAAAAGCATTGGATCCCATGGAGCTAGTTATAGGAGGTTGAAAACTGTCTGGTGTGGGTGCTGGGAACCAAACTAGAGTTCCCTACAAGAGCAATGTGCTCTCTTCCATAGAACCATCTGTCCAGCTCCTTTTTTCTTCTTTTCTTTGAGACAGGGTCTCATTTAGCCCAAGGTGGACTGGAACTCCTGATTTTCCTGTCCACAACTTCCAAGTTCTGTGATTACTAGTGCATGTAACCACTGTAAGTGTTACAGTTTTGAGGGGGAAAGGCTTCCCCTATGACAGTGTTACAGCTCTAAAGGGAAAAGCTTTCCCAGTGGAGATGGTATAGCTCTGAGGGAAAAGGCTTCACCAATGCAGGCATTGCAGCATTTGAGGGGAAGGCTTCCCCTGTGGAAGTGGTGAGGCTCTGAAGGGAAAGGCATCCTGGCAGTCAGAAGCTAAGGAATACCACAAAGTCACACGGCACAACAAGCCTCACATAGAGATTTATTGGGAAACGCAAGAGGGTGGCTGCCTCTGCTCTGACAGGGTTTCTTGGGGGAGGTGTTTTCCAGGGCAGTGCTATCCAGAGTGGGGATTGTGAGATTTCAAGTCAAGCCCAGGTATTGGTGGGACTTTTGAGTTCAGGGATTGGTGGGTTTTGGTAGGTTTTCAAACCTGGAAGTCCTCTAGGACCTTTTACCCTACAGCCATGCCGTGCCATCTAGTTCTAGGTATGAAAGAGAAGTGCTGATAAAGTTAAACTAAAGGTCCTGTGTTCTGGCTTTACTCAGGTTTATTAGCTGTCTTAACATGCTTGAGACGTCTCGGAAAAAAAGAATACTGGTTCTGTAGGCATAGTAATAGCAGCTTAATTTTTTATCAGATGTGCTTTGATTCTTGACTGTCAGCCAGAGAAATACAAAACAGATTTGAGACAGATATGAGACACTTCCCTCTCTTCCTGTATTCCCTCAGTTCTAACCCCACCTCTCAATTTTTTTGTCTTTGATGTCATTGTTTTTAAGACAAGTCTTATGCAGCCTTGGCTGGCATGGAACTCATTCTGCAGATCAGGCTGGCCTCCAGCTTGTGGCAATCTCTCTGCATCCTGGGTGCTGGGATTTCGGGTGTGTGTCATCATGCCCCACCTTTTTTCTTGTCTTTTTTTTTTTCTCCATTTTTTAAAAAACAAAGTCTCTCTATGTAGTCCTGGCTATCCTGGAAGTGTAGACCAGGCTGGCCTCAAACTGTCAGAGATCTGCCTGCCTCTGCCTTCCTATTGCTGGCATTAAAGGCATGTGTCACCATGCCTGGCCTTTTGTTTTTTAAGTTATGTTTAAATGTATGAGTGTTAGCCTGAATATATGTCTGTGTAGTGGGTAGCCATTCCAGCTTTGGTCTGGAAGTTCCAACCCCCACTGAGGCTTCGTTAACTATCACGCCTAAAAGGCGGGGCAAAGGGAGGGCCCTGAAGACCCTAGATCGGATGCGCTGAGCTTTCTTTCTTCTTGGATGCTGGACACTAGAGGTAGACCGAGGAGAGTTCTCCAGAGAACACTGCCGGACTGTGCTGCGTCTTTCACAGAACCCGCAACCTACCTATCCCTTCATTTGTAAGTTACGCCATTAAATAAATCTCCCTTTTAACTGCGTGGAGTGGCCTTAATAATTTCATCAATATGTCTGTGTACCATATGTGTACAGTACCTTTGGAGGCCAGAAAAAGTTGTCAAATCCCCTGGGAATAGAGCTATAGATGGTTATGAGCAACCAGGTGAGTGCTGAAAATACAGTCCTGGTCTTCTTGAGGAATAGCCAGGACTGTTAACCACTGAGCCATCTCTCCAGTTTCTTTTTCCTGTCTTTCTATCCTGTCTAAATTTGCTGATAGCATCTTCTAGTGCAGCAGTTCTCAACCTGTGGGTCTTGACCCCTCTGGGGTCACATATCAGATATTTACATTATGATTCATAATAGTATCAAAATTACAGTTACGATGTGGCAAAGAAATATTTTTAGGGGTGAGGGTCACCAGAACATGAGGAACTCGGTTAAAGGGTCACAGCATTCAGAACATTGAGAACCACTGTTCTAGTGGCTTGCCTCACCTAGGAGTTGTCCTTCCTCACTCTCACAATCCTCAGGCCCTGCTCTGTCCACTGGTAGCTTCTGCTTCAGGGTTCCATCCACTACCCTCCATCCCTGCTGCTGCTTGGGTTAGGCCATTAGCTCCCATGTGGACCCTTCCTCCAAACTCCATTTTATGAACATTTTCAACAGTTTCAAGAGTGAAGAGTTCAAAGGCTTTTGCAATGATTAATGATTCCCCAGAAATCTACAACCTAGGCTGTGGCATTTGCATTTCATTACACTCAATTATTCCTGCCCAGTCCTTCATCCTAGTCCATCATATAACTCCATGCATTTTAAATTAAATTACAGAGGGCCTGGGGAGATGGCTCAAGGGTAAAATACTTGCTGCACAAGCATGAGAGTCTGAGTTTGGAACTTCAGCACCTGTGTGGGAGACTAGGGATAGCTATCTGAACTAATCCCAGTGCTGGGAGGCAGAGACAGAGAGAGCCTGGAGACTTGCTGGCCAGCCTGTTTAGTCAATGAACTCCAGTTTCAGCGAGAGACCTCATTTCACAAAACAAATATAGGGAGCAAATGATGAGAAGAACACTGCACTTCAACCTCTGACTTCCACTTCCACATATGGGTACAGGCCCAGATGTACACACACATACACACACACACTATAAACACAGTAAATTTTTTTAATTAAAATAGTACTGAAGAGGGGCTGGAGAGATGGCTCAGCGGTTAAGAGCACTGACTGCTCTTCCAGAGGTCCCAGGTTCAATTCCTAGCACCTACATGGCAGCTCACAACTGTTGGTAACTCTAAGATCTGGCACCCTTACACAGACATACCCGCAGGTGAAACACCAATGCACATAAAATAAAAATAAATAAATTTTAAAAATAATACTGAAGAGATGGCTCAGAAGTTAGGAGCACTTTCTGCTCTTCCAGAGGACTCCAGTTCAGTTCCTAGAACCTGTGCCAGGAAGCTCATTATTGCCTGTAACACCAGCTCCCGAAAAACCAGCTCTAGGGGATTGAACACCCTCTTCTGGCCCCCTGAGGCACTCGCATACATGTGTCATATATTTACATAGACACATACACATAAATAAAAATAAATCTTTAAAAGACTAAAATCAATAAAGTTACACTGAAGGGAGAGGTTCCACTCTTGACGTGGGTGGTGCATCCCATGGACTGGGGTCCTGGGGTGAATAAAAATGGAGACAGAAGAGAGCTAGCTGAGCAAAAGTGTTCCCTATTCTCTGCTTTCCAGTCTGCCAAGATTCGAGGAGTCCCAACCACACACTCCTACCCCCATGAACTCCTCAGCCATGCCTCCTCCAGCATGATGGACTCAAACCTTTAGTCAGAGTAAGCCCGTCCTCTCCTGAGTTGGTCTTTCTGGGTGTTGTTCACAGTGATGAAAATAGTAACTAATGGATAAGGTTTCAATCTACTGACTGAAGCTGAGACAGAAGACAGAGTTTAGGACAGAAATTACCACCTTACCCCCAGGTCCTCAGGATAAGCCTGTTTCTTGCTTTCCTGAGACTTGGTTAATTCCATCCTCTATGCCAAGTGTGTGAAATGGAGCTCCGGCAAGTCTGAAGGCTCAGAACAGCGACAATAAGTAAATATATATGCCAACAGGTTATATTTATTAGAATCTAATATGATCATGTCAGCAGTCTCTGGACTTGTGATGACGTCGTCTTCTCTAAAGGATAAGGTCTCAGTACCTGTTGAGGTTAGCAAGTATCTCCAACCTAATCACTCATTATTCTGTTTGCTACACTTCATCTTAACGAGACCAGATTGCACCAAATGCTCATTCCCTGCACTGTTAGATATCTAACATCCCCTTGACCTGCGTGTGTTTCTCTCCCCCTGGCACTGTTTATTGTTTGTCTGTTTCTGAGGCAAGATTTTATACAGCCAGGTCTCAGCTTCACGGTGTAGCTGAAGCTAAACTTGAACTCCTGATCCTCCAGCCTCCATCTCCCAAGTGCTGAGATTACAAGTGTGCTTTATCACACATGACTTCTTAAGGGCCTGTCATCAGCCTCTAGGGCCTCAATCACCTTCTTCTTCAGAGAGCCCTTCCTGGGTCCTGCCTCCTATCCTACATATCCTTAGATGACTCTCCGAGGTGAGCACAGAGCACATCCCAGACGCAGTGGCATATGTCCACAAACAACAATGATCTGCTTATATGTCTCTCCCTGGCATCCCAACTGAGTGTATTCTGAAAAGTTGGGAATCCTGCCATATTTACCATTGTCAGTGGCACACATTAGTGCTCTGTAAATATTAACTGAGTGGATTCGTAGCTTCTCTGTCCCTTCTGACACCATCCCCTGCTTTAGTACCATCCTCTCCCACCACCATAGGTCCAGCTCTTCTCTGTGCATCCCAGAGAATTAAAACAAAGAAACAAACAAAAACCCAAAGATTCCCCAAACATGTTTATAGTTGAGCAGGCTGGTTTTATTATTTCTTGCAGGGAGTAAGAATGCAACTCACTGGAAATTGGGGGAATTCTTAGTAAGCAGGAGAGCCTGTCTTATAGTTGGGGGTTAGTTAGGTAATTTTGTGGTGAATCTAAGCAAGAGAAGAGAGTATGTTATATCAGTACTGTCATAGAGTGACATGGACCGTATGACTATCTCAAGCAATCTTAACTATACATAGGGAAGACTAAAATGAAGATGAGGCTTAATTGGTTAAAAAATAAAGGTGGCAGTCATCTCAAAAACTGGTCAAAATATTATTTTCCTTTTGTCTGAGAGAAGAGGCATTTGGTATTTTGTGTGTGGATCACTGACCATGTGACCAATACTTTGCTATGACTGTATCATAGTCTCCGAGTAAACTTGTCTGAGGCTAATGGAGAGTTGAGGAAATGTATTAGTGTGCTTAGGACATATATGTTTATTCGTGTAGAGTAGACTCGTTTGCAAGAACTCTTCAAATAGCCAAGTGTTGGGTTCATCTATGAGGTTTCCCAACATGTCCATAAAATCTTAGGTCATAGGACAGGCATTTTTTTGTTTGTTTGTTTCTCCATGTAGTTTTGGTGCCTGTCCTGGATCTTGCTCTGTAGACCAGGCTGGCCTCGAACTCACAGAGATCTGCCTGCCTCTGCCTCCTGAGTGCTGGGATTAAAGGCATGTACCACTGCTGCCCAGCAGCATTTTCTTTCTTTACTTATTTTTTTTTATAAATGGATAGAATCAGGGTACCATATTTTTATTTTATTTATTTATTTAATGTTTATGAATGTTTGTATGACTGTGTACCATATGTGAACCTGGTGCCCTTGGAGGCCAGAAAAGGGGATTGGTTAACAGATCCTCTGAGTCTAGAGTTACAGACGGCTATGAACCACCATGTAGATGCCAAGAATTGAACCTGGGTCCTCTGCAAGAGCATGCAGTGCTCCCAACCACCAAACGTCTCTCCAGCCCCAGGACAGACACTTTCAATCCTTAAAGTCACCACTTCTAAGTTCATGAAAGGTTTCAGATGACTCTGGGAAAGCTGAGTTGTGGATATAATAGCAAGCTGCCTTGGTGGCCTGGCTGAGGCCTCGTGGACACCTCTGCCTAATGTGTCTGTTCTCCCAGGGCAGACTGTAGGTTATTTTCTTCAGAGTTGTTTGTCACAGCTCGGTGACTCCCAGACCTACTCATCTGAGCCCCAAGGAAAACCTGTCAGAGATGAATTCTTCGTTGGTTTTGTGATGGTGGCCTCTGACCAGACAGGTTCCACGCTGCAGTCCCCAAGGGCCTTCTTGTTTCTGCCTCTTGTCTTGTGGGGTGGTGACCTCACTCCGGCTGTCAGTTTCAGGGATCCAGTGACTCACTGCGGAGTAAATCAACAGTCGGCACATGCCTGGCTCCTGAGCTCCCCGAGAATGCTCTCTAAGCATGTGGGCTATGACCCGTCATCCTTCGGGGCAACACTCTTGACTATTGATAAAGCTTTCCCTAGTACAGCCCTTAAACGTCCTTTGACGTTCAAACCACACAGCTGCAATGGTGCTGCTCTGTCTTCATTACTCCTTCTACCCAAGGCTGGACTCTGGTTCTTTCTCTCTCTTCCTCCCCCCCCACCCCCGTCTTTCTTTCTTTCCTTCCTTCTTTCTTTTTTTCTTAACAAGTTCTTGCTATGTACATTAGGTTGGTCTCAAATGCACAACCCTCCTGTCTCAGTCTCCTGAATTCTGGGATTGCAGAGATTTTTGACCAAACCTGGCTCTTGAACAAATTAATACTCCAGGTTTTAGTTCCTCACATCTGTAAACCATGCAAAATAATGATCTTTTAGTATTGCTGTGTGGATTTTTTTATGTTAACTATGAGAGTAATTAATGTATACGTTCATTGATAAAGAATTTGAACAGGAAGAATGAAAGTCTCCTTGGCCACTGTCTTCCTGAATCACAATCAGATGAGGTCTCACAGGTCATTTTTCTGTATATTTTCATGTGTTCGTGTTCATGGATATGCATAAATCTGTATGCTTTTGAATAGCTGTAAGTAAGATAATGAGGATGGGTAAATATTTGTGGACTAAGTAAGGGATTTTTTTTTTTAATTTAATGGCTATCTTTCCTAAAAGTAAATCCATACGCAATGGTGAAAATTGAAAGGACCAAGTAATAAGAATATAATTCTGATAGTTACAGGCTGAGAATTAAATGCCAAGAAACCCCCAAATTAGCTAAAAGAGTTGAAAGTAGTAGAGACAGAGAACAGGGCTGGTATTTTTTTCTAATTACTTCTTCCAAATTATTTGACATTTAATTTCCACATATTACTTCTATTCAAACTCTGAAAATAATAAATTGCGCTGTGTGGTCCTTATGCCCCCCTCCCTCCCCCGAGAAATCACAACAAGGACCCACTGCCCACCCACCCCTTCGGGTGAGATTCTCACACTTCCTTCCTCCCCCCTTCTTTCCCACGGCCTATCCTGGTGCAGCCTTCCTGTTCTCTCACACCTCCACCCATCTGCTCTCTACCTGGAGCCAGAATAATCTCAGTAACATGTTTAGTCAGATTTCACCCCCACTTTAAGACTGTCTGGGCTGTATGTGGCAGTATACACCTACGGTCCCGGCGCTCAGGAGGCTTAGGAAGGAGGATCGCATAAGACCCTGTCCAGGAATTATTTTTTAATTAAATTAAAAACTAAGACTTGCCCAGGTAAAGGAACAAGAGGCACCCAGCCCTGAGTGGCTCTCGGTGCCAGGCCCAGACATGAAGTGCCACCGTCAACACACGCTAATCCTCTCCCTTCCACCTCCAGATGCACCCTCTGTCCCAGCTATCTGGGCTCTGGACTCCCTTTTTCCCACACCGAAGCCATTCCCTGTGTGTGCTTCTGTAGGATGGGCTGTAGCTCACAGCACACTGTGTTTTGCGCTTTGTTCTTTTAACCGTGCGTCCCGGAGCTCCTCTTATGTCGGCCCACATGAGTTCTCCTCACTCCTTTTTATTGGTTTGTTTGCTTTGCTTTGGTGCTGGGCATGGAGTCCAAGGCCTCACACAGTCTAAGCACCTGTTCTACCACAGAGCTCTGCTCCAAGCCCCTCCTCATTATTTTTTAACTGCAGCATAGATTAATTTGCATAATGTGCATGAAAGTACTTTACATGTTGCCTGGCGTATGGACATGATTAACAAATGTTCTTTATGTCACCAAAGTTTTCAGCATCCCATAACACTGTGGTCGTAAGTGGTTCTCCCGTCACAGCACCACACATTTAATGTTGCTGTCTCCACACCATTCCCCTAGATTCTCTATCCAGCTCCCTTCACATCCCTCCTTTGTTTTCTTTGAACCTACTCAGTTCTCCCACACACTGTGCTTGCCGGCTTTTGCCTGACAGGCCCTCTCCCGCCTCCTCCCACCATCCTCTGGTGCATTTCCCTCTTCCCAGACTTCCCCTGTGAAGCTTTCTTAAACTGCCCTCCCCCAGAGAAGCCCTCAAGCCCTGGGCCACACCCCTATCTGGTTGGCTCATTTATGTCACATCACTTCTGGACAAGTAGCTCCATCTTTGGGAGGCAAAGTGTCTTAAAATCTTAGCACTTAGCCTGTCAGCAGGTGATAAAAAGGGGTGGGGAGGAGCCAGGCATGGTAGCACACACCTATAATCCCAGCACTTGGGAGGTGAAGGCCACAGGATCAAGAGTTCAAGACCAGCCCTGGCTACAGTGAGACCAGGTCCTTAAATCGGCTGGTGGTAGTGAGACAGGGTGAGAGGGTTTAACTTCCTAGATGTCTACTCTCCCCTTTTAACAGACACTGCTGTGATAGGAAAGAGAAAGATACTTCTGCCTTTGGTTTGTTTGCTTTGTGAGACGAGGTTTCTCTGTCGCCCTGGGTGGCCTGCCTCTGTCCCTCAAGTGCTGACACTAAAGGCATGAGCCACCAGGTCCAGCTTTTTCCTTTCTTTGTTTGTGTGTATGTGCCTGCTCTTGTGAGTACAATTGTGTGTGTGTGTGTGTGTGTGTGTGTGTGTGTGTGTGTGTGCCAGAGGACAACCTTAACTGTCCTTTCTCAGGAGCTATCCATCTTGGTTTCTGAAACAAGGTTTCTTATTGGTCTGCAGCTTGACAAGTAAGCTGCTTGGTCAGCCAGTCAGCCCCAGAGACCTTTCAGTCTTCTCCCCAGAGAGAACGAGAGAATTTTCATTCTACTAGCCATGTGATTGACTTCTCCTTTCTCAGCCCCGGTTTCTCTATCTGTGATCTGTAAAAACGGGAGTGATGATAAAGACGACAGATGTGGAATGAATGCTGAAATGAAACTTGAGGGTGCTGTAACAATGTGAAACGCTTCTGAAGAATTCCCTCCCAGATTCAGCCTCTCCTCATTTCTGGTGTTTGTTGTTCACGGCCTTCCCCCTCTCCATCTGCCTTGGTGGGCACTGTCCTCCCTAAGTCCCTTTTCAGTGTCCACCTCACCTTCCTCCTTCCGGTAGCAAGCAGCTCCTCACAGCCTTGTTGAAGTCACCTCAGGAGCTTTTGTGGGCTCCTGTGCCTCTGCTTCCCTGGTGTCCCTCCCACTCCTCATGCCTCACATGCCTCCCCTGAGACAGAGACCAGCATGGGTGTGGACACAGCTACCAAGCCCAGGTTTCAAAGATGCTCACAAAGGTGTTCAAGATGGTAGATAAAAGGGTGCCAGATGCCACCTCTGTCCCGGGAAGGGATCCAGGAGGGGAGCGGGGAGGCCAAGGCAGGTCCTGGGGTCAATTTTTCCTTTTAGAGATGCAAGGTAGGGTGGGGCAGGGCTGGAGGGGTGAGTTGGGGGATCTCTGGAGGCTTGGCTCTAGAGGAAGTCAGAGGGAGAGGCTGCGCTAATTGCCAGGCTGGCTGCCAGCAGCATGCCTGTGATACTTTGGCCACAAGTCATCAGGGAAGAGGAAGGAAACAGGGAGGGAGAGTTGGTTCTTTGGGCCAAGACCCAGAGGCACATAGACTGGCTCTCGGCTCAGGAGGCTTTTCTAGGTCACTCTCTGTGTTGCCAGCTCCCTTCCCATGGGGCCTGCTCTGCCTCGATGCACTTCTTTCATGCCTCTGACTCACAGTCCACGTCCCTGATACTCTTTGAGTCATTATGTCCCTGGAAGTCAGGAGTCAAGGTTGTAACACTGTGGGGAGAAGGAGCACTCCTGGTTGCTCAGTCCCTAAGGCTGACTTCGATCTTGTACAAATGAGCTTCTTATTCTGCCTGCCCCCCCTCCGCCTCCGCCTCCCAGTTCCCCTACAGTAAGGGGGATGCTTAGATTCTTGTGAAGCAGGTAAGAGAGCAGAAAAAAATTTAAAACAACCTGAAAATTACAAATGGCTCATGTTCACAGGAACTGTCTTCGCTTTTTGGTTTCACAACGCCGCATGCTTCCCTTAGGGCCACACGGTTCATGACAGACAAATCAGCTTCACATCCCCAACCTTCAGCTCTTTGTTGCATAATCATTGTACATACTGATAGATTTCATCGGCATCATCCCATGGATAGATCATGGCCTTGGGCTACACTTACCCCCACCCATTTCTTTCCCCTCCTCCTTCCAGGGTGTTACTGTATAGTCCAGGTTAGCCTCCAATGCACAGAAATGGTTCCTGCCTCAGCTTCCAGAGAGCTGGGGTGACAGAGGTATGCCACCATGCCTAGTTCAATCTTTAACTTAAAAAAATTGTTAAAAGTGTTATGGGTATGTGTATATATGTGCCTTCTTGTCTATATGTGCACCACACAGGTTAAGCTGCCCACAGAGCTGCTGGGTCCTCTGGAACTTGAGTCTCGGGTAGTTGTGAGCCACCCCAGTGTGGGTACTGGGAACTGAACCCCGTTTTCTCAGTCCCAGAGCCACCTCTTTAGCCCCTTAACATATAAATCTTCATTCAAGCCATGGCTCATCATCTTCCTCACCTTAGCTGCTGACAGCTGCATCGTCCCTGAGCCAGGGCTGACCCACTTCTTCTCAACTCCTCTTTTGCTCTCACTCCACATCCGGTCCTCCTGCCAATCATGCCGCTGCCATCAGGACAAGTCCACAGCCAGTCCCTCTCATCACCTCTGCCCCTTGTCTCATCTCACCCTACACTAAATAAAGTCCTTACAAAGACCCTGCCTCATGTCACCTCTGATTTTTTTTTTACCATTCCCTCTACTACAGCATGTGATCTTTATGCTGAATCCTGCTGCCTCAGCAGCTTCTGCTTCAGAGCTATTGCCTGCCCTTCCCTCCATCCTGACAAGCATCCTCCAAATGAGCAATTGTCTCCTCCTCTCGCCCTCTTCCAATCTTGTTTATCACCTACTGAAATTGTGACTAAGGTGTCCTGCCCAGCATCCTTCATCATTCCTAATCCTCCTCACAAACACACAATATCTAAAATTGCAAATGCCTCCAAATTTGAAATTTTGAGTGCTGACCTAACTCCTAAAGTGGAAAATCATGAGATATTCAAGACATGGAACAGCAAAGCAGAAAAGAGTCAGGAGAAGACTGGAGGAGAGGACAGGGAGGTGGGAAAGCACAGGCAGGTGAGGCCACGTTAAAGAACATCTGCAGGAAGGACACAGTCCTTGTGCACAGCTGTGTGACAGAGACAGGAATTCCCACCCCTCGTCTCCTCTCTGAGTCCATCTAGACAGCTAAAGTCTGTTAAGCACTTCCCCTATTTCAGTCACAGCACTAGTGTGGATGCAGCTGTGGATGTAGCGCTCACCCTCTTGGGACATGGTGATGCCTCCTTTAATCCCAGTACTCAGGAGGCAGAGGCAGGTGGGTGTCCACGAGGTTGAGGCCAGCCTGATCTACAGAGTGAAACATACATACACAGCCAAGGCTATGAAGAGAGACTCTGTCTCAAAAAATAAACAAAAAGGAAAAAAGAAAGAAAGAAAGAAAGAAAGAAAGAAAGAAAGAAAGAAAGAAAGAAAGAAAGAAAGAAAGAAAAAGAACTCATCTCTCATTTTCCTTACCCTCATCCTTTGAAGATCACACATTTGTCAGCTCTATCTCTAAACTATGCTTCAGATTTAACTCCTTATTCCAGCTTCATTCACTCCCACTACCTCAAGCCAACATTCCTCACCTAAATTACAAGGATGTTTTTCTCTCTTCAGGATGACCACCCTGCGTTACTCCGAGGGCTGCTGTTAGCATGAAGGAGTTGAGGTCTTTCCCATCCTTGTCTCACGTGACTCCTTAGAACCTAAGATCTATCCCTTGCCTAAGCCTTCATTATAATCTTGAACCATCTTTATATCCTGCTCACTGAGCACCAGCTCTGCTTATACTAGCCCAGTGTCCTTGCCTCTGGGTCTTTATAAAGCTGTTCTCTCTTCCTTAGAAGCTCTTGCTTCCTCTCTGTATGTGATGAACATCTCTCAGATCTCCCCTTAGCATCACCTCCTTAGAAAAGCCTCTTTCACCCCTCCTCCACATCAACTGAGGGTCTCTTCTGTCAGTGACTGTGCTGGGTACCTGTGGAGTTCTTAGATTTATCAAATCACTGCCAGGCACGGTGTCCCATGCCTGTAATTTCAGCACTTGAGAGACTGAGGAGGAACTTGAGATTGGTACCAGTCAGAACTACATAGCAAAACCCTGTTGTAACAAACAGACCACAACAAAAACAGATAAAAATACAAGGTCTCCACTTAAATTTGAGTTTGGGGTAAACAATGAATATTTATTGAGATAAATATGTTCCAGATAATATTTCCAGAATACTCATATTAAAATATTTATTATCTGGAATTCAAATTGAACTAGATGCCTTATATCTTATTTCCAACCCTAGATAGATGGCTACTTCATTCCCTTTTGATTTGAAGAAATTAGAAAGTACAACACTTTACATCTCAGAATTCTTTGAGGCTAGAATTCTGGATACGAATAGATGAACTTCTATGAGTTTGAAAAACAGAAGTACAGAAGATGTCATTGCCCTTCAGAGGAAGAAGGACAAGTTACAGTAGACATGAGAGGTCAATGGCAGAAGGACAGTGGGACACTGTCTGACATGTTAGTAGTAGCTGCAACTTCTGAACTGTGGGGATTGATCCTGAAGTGTCCCTTAGATGCTTAGGATCTAGTCATGACCTTCTGACTTTAAATCTTCTGTACCTTTCAATGATTTTATTATCATCTAGTTCCCTGAGTCAAATCCATTCTGTTTAAAAATACCCAGTGGGCTTCTGCTTCCTGCCTTGAACCTGACCTGATACAGCTCTCACCACCTTGTACTTTCCTTCATCTCATGTGTGATTGCTTAATATCCCATACTCTTTTTTTTCTTTCATTACTGGGGTTGAACCCAGAGCCTCATACATATTTGACAAGCAGCTGTATCACTGGGCTCCATCTCCGGCTCTGTTGAGTATCTCTCTTGCTGCCTGAGCATTAAACCCAAGTGTCACTGTGCATGGATCTCTTCTTTGCTCTTTCTGTTTCCTATGAGTCTAGATGTCAACACTGGACATATCATATATTATGAATATCTAAAACTGATGCCTATGAGACAGAAGGAAACCTGCTCCTCACTTCTAATAGATGAGGATTAGGTTTTTCCATATATATATATATATATAAAATCAGTTATTTTATGATCTCTAATGATCAGGAATCAGATTAAATCAGCTGCACGTGGTAAATTTGGGGATCTTGAGCAGGTGAAAAAAAATGGTTTGGTGTAGCATGAATCTTAAAAGTTCTTATTAATAAAATCAAACCTGAGCCAGGTATTGGGGTGAACACTAGAAGATCAGAGAGACAACAAGCCACAGCCACCTCACCTCGCCAGTTCCTCAGCTGATCCTGTTTCCTCAGACTGGAAGCCTCTGAGTCCTCATCCAGAATGAATCTCAGCTGAACTGCTACTCCAAAGCCTGAAACCTTAGCCAGCTAAAAGCTTCTAGTTTCTGGTCTTCATGCCTTATATATCTTTCTGTTTTTGCCATCACTCCCTGTGATTAAAGGCTCACTTCTTGGGATTAAAGGCGTATGTCATCATGCCTGGCCGTTTCTAATGTGGCCTTGAACTCACAGAGATCCAGAGGAATTTCTACCTCTGGAGTGCTAGGATTAAAGGCGTGAGTGCCACCATTTTCTAGCCTTTGTATCTAGTGGCTGTTCTGTCTCTGACCCCAGATAAGTTTATTAGGGTGCACAATATTTTGGGGAACACAATACCACAGTTTGGAAGATGATGAGGTGGACATGAAAGAGAGATGTCTACTCTGCATGTCAATTGCGTGGGAAATGGATTTAGAAAAGGAACGGAGAGGCTAAATCAGGTTGAGCTTCCAAACACAGAAAACTTGGACCAGTTAATTCCTTCACTTAAGGCTGAGAACAAAGTCAGTTCTTATTATGACCCCAAGATCCTGCTTCTGGTATCTTATCTCTCCACTCCCATGTTGAACCTTCCTTGTTAGTTACAAGGCTGCTAGCTAGATGACTCCTCCCTAGCTCTTCTCACTATGAGTCCCTCTCATCTGTCAGGGCTCAGCTCAAATGTCACCTCCTCAAAAGAGCTTCATCTATTAACTCAATTAAAGCTACTCCATGCCTCCTCTGGTTAATCCCTTGTATATTATCCACTTTATATTCCCAAAGCAGTTATCATAATCTATAATTACCTTGCTGATTTATTTGTTTACTTGCTTATTATTAGCTCCTGCCAATAGAATTCAAATTGCCCAAGGACAAGAAACCACCGGTGACTTCTCCTTTATACCCCAGCTCCTCAACAGTGTTAGGCATACTGGTATTTAGAAAATAGTTGTTGAATGAAATGTTATGGGTGAGTGAATGGTCAGCTCTTAAAGGAATACTGCTAAGATGCTGTGAGGAAAAAAGAAGGCTTGGGAACATTGGAGAGAGGAGAATGAATAGTAGATATTTAAAGGCTGGATAAAGACGTATCCATGACATCTACAGGAAAGTTATTGGCAAGAAGAGGGCTAATAAGCATCTATGAAGACAAACACCCAACTCTTAGAGGACCTGATAAAAGGAAGGAGGGAAGATTTGTAAAGAGGCAGAAAAGAAAGCGAAGGAATGAGAGCAGGCCAGTGGTATGATGCGCCCTCAGATGCACAGCCCTGGGTTCATGTCTGAAAAGAGGAAGCAAAGTCTCAGAAGAAAAGACACTTAAGAGAAAGAGCACAGGACATTGGATAGAGGTCAGTGGTAGGTCATACACTGGCCTGACTCCCACTGAGGAACTCTGAACCTGTTCAAATTCCTCATCAAGCCATTCTAGGCTTAACTAAGAAGAAGGGCTGGATGGGTGAGATTCCTACAATAGTCCTCCACACGTGTGAGCATGAACACATATCAGATTCAGTTAGTCTTCCTACGTCTCCACCTCAACCCCAGCCCTCCTCAAACCACACATCAGTCGGAGGAGATTCTACTTCGAGTCTTGAGAACAGTTGCTCCGGAGAACTTCCAAGTATACTAAAGAACATGGAAAACTGCAGAATCTTTTCTAAAAAATAAGCAGTTATTGGAGCAATCAAGATTGAAGGGAAGGCCACCATCAATGGAAATTGAAAAAGGATTGCAGTGTTGGCCATTTGTGATTCTTTTCTCCTGGGTATTCCTTTTCCACTTTCAGCAAAAAAAAAATTCTTTGTTCAGTCTTTTCCCTGTCCTCTCACTTCAACCCAACCCTTCCACTTACAGGTCACTTCCTCCAAGAGGCTTTTCTGAAATCACTTCCACTTGTCCTCCAATCTGTCAACAGAAAGAACCCTCAATCCACCCCTCGCCTCAGCATACTTGGTCTGTCTCCTTACACTCCCTAATTTAGTAATGATAGATTTGGGGTGGTGATGGATATACTTCACCTGCCTTATCACACTCTCTAAGGGCAGGGACTATGACTGTTCCAAGATCATTCTCCCAAACACCTCTTCACGCCTACCTCCCCTCCTTGAAGGCTTAAACACTTAGGGACTGTTTAAAAAGATGAGATGTTACTGATACAGAAGAAAGACAGACTGGAGGATAAACAAAAGGAGTAAAAAAAAACCAACCAAACAAACAAACAAAAAACCAGGAAGGAGAAGGAAAAGGAAGGGGCCTGCCCCACTTTTAACGTTCCTCAGCAGCATGCAGAGGTACTGGGCTATAACACAGCACCATAAGTAGGCATCCTGAAAGGGGTGGGAACAGTTGTGTAGGAGGCACCTACTTTAAGGAGGGGCAGGATTCTGTCACAGTCAACTAGAGCAAGCAAAGCCAAGCCAGCACACACACACACACACACACACACACACACTCAACTCCACACTTCCATTTATGGTCATAGAATGAACTCTGGGGAGGATCAGGGGATCATTAATAGGTAAACTCATTAGGGAGTCTGGAGAGGGAGGGAGAAGGTCTTGAGAAGTGAAATGTTTCCTGGCAGAGTTCAGTTCCAAATGCCTTTTCCTTTACCCATGTCCTAGAACTACCAGGTGTGAGCGGTTGGAAAGCAGGCTGTAAAGGTTGAGGGAGTCCTCACCACCTGGTTACGGAAGGAAAGCAACAGCTAGTCATGAGCTTCTGCAATCAGACTGAACTCTAGCTTTTCTATCACCCAAGCATTCTCTAGGACCATCCCCCACACCTGCCAATGAGGAAGGACTACTGATTGATAAGAGTGTCTTTGTCTGGCACTTAGATGGGATGAGCAAAATCAGTCAGAGGATCTTCTCACTCTGCCCAATCAACAATGAGTAACTCAATAATTGAGTAGAGACATTGAGACACTGTGCTGGGCATTGGGCCAGGTGTGTGCCAGGCAGTCATGAACATGAAGGTTACATTCCTATTCCTGTAGGACTTATTATCTGTTGGATAGAAATAAAAACCAGTAAATGGATTATTGAAGACAAAGATAAAGATGATGAAGATAATAAATAAAAAGAACAATTCACTCCTTTGAGGAAAATGACTTGAAATAGAACTGGTATTGAGGCTGGAGATACAGTTCAGCAGGTAAGAGAGCTTACTCTTGTAGAGGCTAGGGTTTGGTTCCCAGCCCCCACACCAGGCACCTTACTTACAAACACCTATAACTCCAGCTCCAGGGGAGCAGACACCATCTGGCTTCTGGGGGAACCTGTGAATATGTGCACATAAACTCATGCAGGAACACCATATAAATATAATTAAAAAAATAAACATAAATGAATGAAGCCCTCTATAGGGCTGGAGATGTAGCTCAATGATAGATTACTTCCTAGCATGTGCATAGCCATGGCAGCCATCCCCAACCCTGACAAACAAATGTCCTCTCTGACTATATCGCCTTTGAGTTGAGACCTGAATGAGATGAGGGGAAAGGCATGTGGAGCTTTCTCCAAAGTGGAGGAACAATGAGTACAGAGTTCCTACATCTGGAACAGCCTTGGGATGTTCAAGGAACAGAAAACAGAAGGGTATTGCAGCCAGAGCAGAAAAAACAAAAGAGGAGGGGCGGGTCTACTGCAGACTCATGATGCAAGACATCATGCAAGAGCTTGAAAACTGCTGATGTCTGGCACTCATGTCCAGAGGTTCTGTTCCATTGGTTGGAGGTGTCATCTGGGTACCAGAAACTTGGTGGTTTCAAAGTCCAGGCAAGGCTGTGAATCACGGATGACCTTGAGGGCCGTGGCAAGGCATTTGAACTGAAGGGAATCAGGGCGTTTTTCTAGTACTCCAGCCCCAGATCCAGAAAAAAAAACTCATTGTTAAGAAGCTTTGAAGGCAGAAATAGACTCAATAAAATGAAATAATCCAGCTGAACATAGTGGCACATGCCTTTAATCTCCCCCACTTAGGAGGCAGAGACAAGATGATTCTCTGTGATTTCAAGGCCAGCATGGTTTACATAGTAAGTTCCAGGACAGCTAGGAACACAGTGAGACCCTGTTTTACAAGAAAGAAAGAAAAGAATAGGAGACCAGGGGAACTCGCAAAGCAGCCAAGAGAAGCAATGCAATCCAGAAATAAGAAAAAAACAGACATACTTAGTTTAATGTGATGCCACATCCCTGGGATCCCAGTATTCAGCGAGGCTATGGTAAGAGGATCGCAGATTTGAGGCTGACCTGAGCTACACAGCAAATTTTCAGTAGCCTGGGGCTACATAGAAAGATTATGTCTCAGAAAAATAAAATCAACAAGATCAAGCCACACAAATACAGACCCCAAAGGCAAGACACAAGGAGAAAGGCTACACTGAGCCACATGCCTGGCTCATTTATTATTTTTCAAAAGAATTTTTTAAAATTCTCATGGTGTGTGTGTGTG
This sequence comes from Peromyscus eremicus, assembly GCF_949786415.1. Lineage (NCBI taxonomy): Eukaryota > Metazoa > Chordata > Mammalia > Rodentia > Cricetidae > Peromyscus > Peromyscus eremicus. The sequence goes on along the minus strand of NC_081432.1, from coordinate 996,838 downwards.
TGTGTGTGTGTGTGTGTGTGTGTGTGTGTGTGTAAATATATGCTACGTGTGGGTGTGCCCAGAAGACCTGAAGTTACAGGTAGTTGTGCATCATCTGATGTAGGTTCTGGGAACTAACTCAGGTCCTCTGTAAGAGTCGCAACTGTGGAACCAGCTCTCTAGCCCCCACATTTGCTGTCTTATAAATTCTTTAGTTCACAAATGTCTCACTGGGGTAAAATCAAGGTGTCAGCAGGATATGGCTCTTAATGAATGCTTGAGTGGGTAATTCATTCTCTTAGCTTTTGCTGCTTCCCGAGGCCACCCATTTCTTTACACCATGGCTCCCTTCTTCAGTTCTCAGTGCCAGCATTGTATGGGGCTGGAGAGATGGTTCAGTGGTTAATAGTGTGTCAAAGCTAGGATTACTACGGCTGTGGTGAAACACCATGTCCAACAGCAACTTGGGGAGGAAAGGGTTTGTTTCACTCACACTTTCATATAGCAGTTCATCGTCAAAAGCAGTGAGCAGGGCAGGAACCTGGAGGCAGGAGTTGATGCAGAGGCCATGGAGGGGTGCTGCTTACTGGTTTGCTTCTCATGACTTACTCAGCCTAATTTCTTATAGAACCCAAGACCAACAGCCCAAGGGTGGTACTCCCCACCATGGGCTGGGTCCTCCCCAATTAATCATTAATTGAGAAAATGCCCTACAAGTTTGTCTACAGCCATATCTTGTGGAAGCATTTTCTCAATTGAGGCTCCCCCCTCTTCAATGATTCTAGCTTGTGTCAAGCTGACACAAACTAGCCAGCACAGAGTGCTTGCTGCTTCTGCAGAGGACCCGAGTTAGGTTCCCAGCACCCACATTGGGTGCCGACTCACAACTGCTGTGAGTCCAACATCAGGGCATATGATGCTCTCCTCTGGCCACCACAACCCTCCCCCACACACTTTCCTACAGACACATACACATGCACACAAGTAAAAATAACATATTTTTTAAAGTCAGCAATGTCAGGCTGAGAACATCTGTGCTGATCGATAGCTCTGGTTTTCCTCTGTGTTCTCACCCTGCACATTTAAGATGCCTTGTGATTATGGTGGACACACCTATGTACTCTGAAATAGTCTCCCTTCTTTAAGCTCAACTGATTATCAAATTCATTCTCCATTTCTAAGTAAGGCAATGTATTCCAGTTCTAGGAATTAGGATGAAGTGTCTGTGGGGCATGGTACCATTCTGCACATATACTGTAGAAATGCATCTTTTGCAAAACAGATTTAGATCGTATTTGGGCCTTTTTAAAAAGTTTGGGTAGTGTTTTTTGTTTTGTTTTGTTTTGTTGTTTTTTCGTTTGTTTTGTGTGTGTGTGTGTGTGTGTGTGTGTGTGTGTGTGAGAGAGAGAGAGAGAGAGAGAGAGAGAGAGAGAGAGAGAGAGAGAGAGAGAGATTCATATGTAGCCCAAGTTGGCATGGAACTCATGGCGATCATTTTGCCTCATGCTCCCAAGTTCTGGATTATGGGCATGACCCATCATAACCACCCTCATTTTGGTAGTCTTTTGCCTGAGTTTTATCTCATTTTGATGTTGAGCTGGGAGACTGGTGAATGTGCATGTATTTGTTTGTGGAGGTTTGTTTATCATGGTGTCACATTTGAGTCCCTCTCTATTAATTATGGGGGAGGAAGAAGAAGGGTGCCTGGAGGGGGTGCCTAATAAAGTGCTGCTGCTCTGTGGAGCCTCAATGCCTTGTTTTGTTGTTATGAACAATAAAACTAATGACAAGGTTCCTCTCTGCATGTTTTGGTTGGGTATGTTCTTCTGTCCCCCAACAATCTCCTGACATTCAGTGTTACGCGAATACTGAGATTCATTTGTGATCTTTGTACTGTCTGAGTGTATCTAAAGGCTCCTAGACACTGGAGTTAGGCATCAGTGAGCATGATACATGTACATCGGTGTATGTGGTCACATGTGGGGACACACAGAAGCTTTTTCAGAAATCCCCAAAGGTATCCAGGCAGAAAGACTTGGAAGAGAGAAAGGGGAGCTAGATGAGGAAAGAGCAGGAAGACAGACCCGTCAGGAGGGAAGAGTAATGGAAAGAGGAAGAGACGGTGATGGAAGTGAGATGAAGGTACAAGGAAAGGTCAGAAAAGAGGGCAGAATGGAGCTCCCAGGATCTGCAATTTAAACTGAAAATAAATAAAAATTGGCAAGTCGATTCCCTTCAGTAGCAGAGGCAGAAGATCTAGGTATGGTCCACTTTTGAAGATCCAGGTCTCTGGGCCTCAGAGATCTGGGACGGCTGAAACAGGTAATTGTCAGGTACAAAGAAAAGGGGGGAAAGAACGTTGAAAATAAGAACACAAAGGAAAAGGATAGAGAAAATAGAAACTTCGGGCGAGGCGGGGGTTGGGGGTAGGGGAAGGACTGAGAGAGAGCCCTAACCTGAGAGGCAGGAATGTAGCTGCCGGCTTCCAGCCCTTATCCCAAAGACTAGGTGTCCCCAGACCTTAATAGGCAAGGCAGGAAGATGAGGCGCCAGGAGTGACAGCCACATGCCAACACTCAGAGGCCTGCCAAAGCCACACAGTCCAGGACCCAAGCTTCCGGGCCCCCAACCCCCAGATGTAGGTGTGCCAGCCACCTGGGATGACTCATGCCCTGGCGATGTGGGCACGCATGCCAAGAGCGAGCCTGGGCACCCTGCCCACCAAAGGCACATCACAGGCCAAGGGGGAGATTCGCGCTCCTCAGGGACTCGCTCACGGGGTGAGGGTGGGGGGCTACCAAACCCCACATTGCCACCTTGCCCATAGCTCATGCCCTGGTGCTCATCTTCTAGGCTCTGGGACCTAGGTGTCTCGGTCTCTACACCCTGCTCCCCAAAACCTTACTAGGAAAGCGGGGGAACCAGATGAGGCATTACGCAAGGTCTGCTGTTTACCTCCTGCATGGGGCCTCCTCCCTCCCTATAAAACCTGACGTGGTGAGGAGACGCGCTGAGTCCGATCTGGGTAAGCGAGGCAGCCCAGGAGAGGGGTAGGTAGGAAGTGCGAAGTGAATGAGGGAGGCGCAACGAGGGGCATCGAGTCAGCACGCAGCGGGGGTGGTCCGCCACCTGCGCCCTCGGGGGCGGCTGCTACCGTCGCGGATCAGGGTGCGTCCGGACCCCGGCTTTCCATGGAGGCTCCCGAGCTGGGCCCGGGGTTGGTGGAGCGTCTGGAGCAGCTGGCGACGTGTCCGCTGTGCGGGGGCCCCTTCGAGGACCCAGTGCTGCTGGCGTGCGAGCACAGCTTCTGTCGCGCGTGCTTGGCGCGCTGCTGGGGGACCCCGGCGGCGCCGGGCTCGGAGACGGCGCCCCCTTCCTGCCCCTGCTGTGGCCAGCCGTGTCCCCGACGCAGCCTGAGGTCTAACGTGCGTCTGGCAGTGGAGGTGCGCATCAGCCGTGGGCTGCGAGAGAAACTGGCGGAGCCTGGTGCTCGGAGTGGGAGACGACGCGGGGGCCGCATCCCCACCATGGGCTGCCTGGACCCGCATGGAGAGGTAAGGCGGTCAGCCTTCTTTGAGGGTTCCTGTTGTTGGTGAAGAAAAGGTCTATGGGTGTCCTAGCAATGTCGGGCACTCGTGCTTTTAGCTCTAAAGCCCTAATGGAAATGTAGGTAGTAGACAGCTTGGCGCTAGGAAGGCAGAGGCAGGAGGATTGCTGCAAATTCGAATCCATCTTGGTACACATAGCGAATTCCAATCCAGAGATGGCTAGTAAAAAAGAGAGAGGAATTTAAAATAAAAATTTTAAGAGACAGAGGGAGGGGGAGGAAAGAGGAAGGGAGAGAAAGAGAGAGAGGCCAAGTCTTGAGTGAATAGTTTGAGAAAGGACGTTAGGAAAAGCTGAAAGGAGTTGACACTTGGTCGGGGGAGGAGGAGAAGGCTGGACAGATGCCTGAGTCTTATCAGTGGAGATGGAGGTTAAGATGTTGTAGAGGCAGAAACACGCTGGTGATAGACAGAATGCTTAGTCCCTTGGAGATCTCAGAAGCTTCCTGCAAAGAGCATGGGAATTGGAGCCAGGACCGAGCAGGCTCACTGGTGGGAGCAAGAAAAGGATAGGGGGGCGACGCGACTAGACGCCCGGGTTAGGACGAGGAGGAGCCCAGGGAGGGTGGTGATAGGACCGAATGAACAGAGTCACTGGAGCCAAGGCTGAGACTGGGTGCAGAAAAAGCGGAAGCGTAGGGATGGAAAAATTAGGAGACTGGCAAATGGGGTGGGGGTGTGGTGGGCAGATCCAAAGTGAGGCAGGGGTTCCCCTAACAAGCTCCAGCTGAGCTGTGAGTTGTTATTGTTCTCAGCTCCTCCCAGGTCCCCAGGCGGGGGCGGAAACTGGCGGAGGCGAGGTCCGGGTGAGCAGCTGGCAGGCCTCTGGCTGGTCTCCACGTTACGGCCCCACTGTCTCCCCACTGGGCTCTCCCTGGGCCCCTTTGGACATCAACCACTCCCATTCCTTCGCAGTACCTCAAGGGATCACATCTGGTTGACTTCCCCTTAGCCGCCCTCCTGCCCTGGGTCCCGCTTCCGCCCTTTGAAGGCTTCACAGACCTAATTAGTCTAGGTGTAATTGCCGTCCTCTCCTTTCCCCCTTGCCACACTGGCCTCTCCAGCCATCCTCACTAGGCTACAGAAAAGAGGGATGGAGGAACCCCAGTGTTTGGAGGGGAGAAAACCAGCGCCCTCTTCTGGCTGCCGTGGGTCCCTATGAAATCTGTGGAGCCTCTTGGGACACTTCTGAGTTCAGGGGCCCCCGGGGTTGAGATGACATAAAACAAAGGGCCCAATAAACGCCACTGAGCTTTTAAGACAAGAGGGGAAGCAGCTTTATTGTTGGGCTTTTATATAACAACTCTTAACTCAAGTAATATGGGTGTGTTCACTTTTTATGGTGAAGGGGTGGGCATTTGTCTGGAACACACTCAAGAAACTGGGAAAGGAAAGCATTACTGAAAGAGAGCGTGGGCTGGGAGATTAACAAGATGTAAGAAGTAGGTATGTTGAGGCTGAGGAAAGGAGAACCCTTGGAGGATGGAGTGAGGAGTGTGAGGAGAAAGTGATTTTGTAGTGAACAGAGGGAAGGCTGTGAAAGAAGAGGGGAGAACAGGAGAAAGGGGAGTGGAGGAGGGAAGAGAGATCATTTTAAGAGGGGGGACGAGAATCAACCACTCAGAGCTCACCTGAGGTGGAGGGGAGGATGCCTCACCATATGAACCTGACACTCACGCCCATGTTTTCTTTTGCCCTTACCAGGATATGAGGAAGACATGGAGGCGGTGAGTTCCATTTTTACTGTTTCTTCCTTTCAACTACCTGCAACCATAGCCATCACCTCCTCTCCAGACCCAGATCTTTGTCTCCACTTACCAATAGGCCTTCTGGAGTATAGCCTCACCTGTTTCTGTTAAGAGCAAGTGGGTTAGGAAAAGGGGTCGTCAGAACCAGCATCAAAAGACAGGAATGCTGTTAACTTCCTGATCCTTCCTTCGTCTGTCCAGATTTGATGTCCCAACACCCAAGTCATCTAACTCAGAGGAAGAGCTCCCTGAAGATTACCCTGTGGTAAAAAACATGCTCCACAGACTGACAGGTGAGGAGGGAGGAAGAGAGGGATCATAATCTGTGCTCTGTTTGCTCCCTTTCAGCTGTCAAAAATGGCCAAGCCCCTTTTGGTATCTGTATCGGTTTTGATTTCCTAGGGCTGAAATAACAAAGTGCCACAAATCGGTGACTTGAGGAACCATCCACACCTCAAAGTACAGAGGTAGAAGTGTGAGGGCTCAGGAGAAGTCTGTTCCATGCCTCTCTCCTGGCTTCTGGGAAGTCTCAGCACTCCCTTGACCCATATATGACCTTACTGGGCTTCCTGTGTGTCTGTTTCTGTGCCCAAGTGTCTCCTTTTCCTTTTAAGGTAGTGGTCATACTGCATCAGGGACCAACCTAATGATCTCAGTTTTTATCTGATTATCTTTGTGAAAATCCTTTTGCCACATAAGGTAAATTCAGAAAAATTTGGGAACAAAATTGAAATTCCCCCTGCCTTTCTAAACACACACACACACACACACACACACACACACACATACACACACACATACACACACACATACACCCACACACCCACACACCCACACACACACACACCCCCACACACCCACACACACCCACACACACACCCACACACATACACACACACACACACACCCACACACATATACACACACACACACACCCACCCACACACACACATACACACACACATACACACACACATACACACACACACACACATATACACACACACACACACATACACACACACATACACACACACATACACACACACACACACACACACACACACCCATATATATATATATATGTATATATCCCAGGCTGGTGCAGAACTCTAGCCCTTCCTGCCTTCCTCTAATGTGCTGAGGATATGAATATGTAACACCACACCTGGCCAGGAGGCACAATTTAACCCAGAACAAAATCCATAATTCCTCAGATCTCAGTCACTATTCACTATCCTTTTGTGTACACCCAAACAGTACAAGATCACTCTCAGGAATCCCCACTTCCACTCTCTCCCCTTGCTTTTCCTGAGAAGAGTCCCAAGATTCCAGCATCTCCTACCCCTTTGCCCATTCCCAAGGTAGCTCTCCATTCGTTTTTACAGTGCCTAGAGATGTTCCACCCCTAGTCACACATCCATCCCACTTCATCCAATTTACTTCTAGTTCCTAAGACGTATTTCCTTAAAGCACCCCATACCTACAAGGCCAGTGGCTTTTTCTGGTCCCTTTAGCGATCTCTGTTCTCTGTCTCTCCTCTGGCCACACCTCCTATAGAAACTTCGAGGGTGAGTGGCCTGGTTTTACTGGATACCTTGGAGTCCTCCCTTTGCCCCTCCTTTAAACACTTTGGTTCCTATCAGGTATCAGTCTCTCTCAGTAGTCTTGCTGACCTGGCTCCCAAGCCCCACCCAGATGCTGCAGATTCAAAGGTTTATGCTTTGTTTTGTTCATGAGAAAGGGTCTTATATGTAGCTCTAGCTGGCCTGAAACTTGCTATGCAGGCTGGCCTCTAACTCACAGAGCTGCCCTCTCTGCCTCCCAAGTGCTGGGATTAAAGGCGTGTACAGTGCGGCTTGTAGCTGGTTGCAGTATTAGTCCTCATTCTCACTAGGTCAGCTACTCTTCCTCCACCACCACCACAAACCAGACAGCCTCCCCTCCCATCTCCACGCTGTGGTCCCTGCCCTGGACCAGCACGGTCCTTGTCCAAATCCAGTTCCACAGAGGTGCTGCATCATAGCGCAGGGTGGCCAGCCTCCGCCTGCTCTGTGTCTTAGTTCTTTCGGATCCCAGTCACACTTTGAGCTGTCCTGGGGACTCAAGCACTTGTAAGTGCACTCGCTTTCCCTTCTCCACCCTTCTCATTCCGGACCAGAAATTTGACATGTGGTATTCCCCCATGCCTCTCATCTGCAGCTGATCTGACCCTTGACCCTCGCACTGCACACCGTGGTCTGCTCATCTCCTCTGACTGCCGCGGCGTGAGTCTGGCTCCACCTGGAACGCCAGAGCCGCTGGACAGTCCCACGCGCTTCGATCAGCTCCCAGCGGTGTTGGGTGCGCAGGGCTTTGCATCAGGGCGCCACTGCTGGGAGGTAGAGACCGTGAAGGGCGCGTCCTTCAGAGACTCTACCTCGGAGGATGAGGATGGAGGAGAGAGCTGCTACGCCGTGGGCGCGGCCGGGGAATCCGTGACACGCAAGGGCCTCATCAAGCTGTGCCCATCGGAGGCTGTCTGGGCCGTGGAGGGCCGCGGCGGCCGCCTGTGGGCGCTCACGGCCCCAGAGCCCACTCTGCTAGGCGGCGCCAGGCCCCCGCCGCAGCGCATTCGCGTGGACTTGGACTGGGAGAGGGGCCGTGTGGCCTTCTATGACGGCCGCTCCTTGGACTTGCTCTTCGCCTTCCAGGCACCGGGCCCCCTCGGGGAGCGCGTCTTCCCGCTGCTCTGCACGTGTGATCCCGGAGCCCCTCTGCGCATCGTGCCGGGAGAAGGCTGAGGGTCTGGTCACCTACCTCCTAGCCTAGCCTAGCCCGGATGCCTTAGGCTACTTCTCTTCCGTGCAGAAATCCCCACCTATTTCAGTGATCTTTTCTGTACACCTGCCGCAGCAGGAGTATTAATAAGCACCCTTTACCCACTCACATTCTTTCTCCCAAAGCAAGACCTCAAACTGGCTTGTACATCCGTGCCTTTAAGCCAGTCTGGTCCTGCGTCTCCATGCCCTAACCCAACCTTTTGAGTTCCCTTTCTGTACCATTCCAGACAGGGATAGAGAAAGGCTCTGTACCACCAGTACTGGGAAACAGTCCACATTTACCTCCAATCCCAAAGGGCTCAGGGCCTGATCCACAGCAGGAAGTCTGGAGCCTCCTGCTGATGTCCACTCTGAGGATTCCCCTCAAGAAAAATAAGTTCTCCTAAAATAAGATGCTTAACTAACTCATAACTTAAGCCACTCAGACCTGAAGCTTAAAACAAATTTTGGGATGTGTATGCAAGCCAGTCCACCCTCTACATTTCTTTTATGACTGTTTTCTATGCTGATAGCCTTTTTCTTTTAAATGTCCTCTTGGAACTTCATATTGCACACAAAAGAACCAATGGTGCTACCCACCTTCTCAACCAGGGAGCAACCCAGGCATCCCAAATATCCTTGTATAGTCTCCCTATGTGTATAAATCAGCCTGTATTTAACACATTGTGCAATGTTGGGTTATTTATTTTGTGCATCTGTGGCAATAAATGAGATCTCAGTGGTGGCATGGGTTTTGCTGATCTCTGTACTGTGCACAGCTAGAGGCCTGGAGGACAATACCCAGATCCCAGCACCAGTTGGGGAGGGCTGAGAGAGCAAGACACCTGGGTTGGTAGAGACATCACAGCCTAGGCAGGAAAGGGTAGGAGTGTACTGCAGGGGCCTGTCCCCTCATCTCTTTGTTCTCTCCCTCTTTCCTTTTAGAGACCCAGGCCCCTTGGACAACAGTGCTGAAGCTCAAAGATTAAAGGCTGAGAAAATCGTTGGCTCTAAGTCACTGGTCCGAGCCAGCTTTGTCAGAAAGGTTATATTCAGGTCACAACTATTTTGGGGTCCACTTTCCATTAGAGGTGTGACCGACAAAGACCTCTCCTAACTCCTTTTAAGGGCCAGAAGGGGTATCTAGGAGCAGAAGGGCTGGGGAACCCTATGGTCTCCACACAACCTTAGATCCCACAGGCAAGGACTGATTTAGGACAATTGCGTAAGTGGAAGAACTGTAAGCCAGGGTTAATATGCAGAGCTGGGGTACAAGATTGCCTGGAATCTAACGGGTCCTGGCAGTGAAAGCTGGGACTGCTGAAAACCCAGTTTAGGTGCTTGGGACTCAAGCTAAGGGTGCAGGTGGCCAAGATAACTGGATCCCAGGACAGGTAGTTTGGCAGTGAGAACAGAAGGGACAGATTGGGGCCACGGTGCCTGGATCCCAGGCAAGGGGGCAAACTGTGGGGAAGAGGGAACTGGGAGAACCCAGAAGCCTGGGTTCTGGAACAGCAGCAAGTCAGAATTTCAGGATCTCTATCCGCCCTCCTCTTCCTCTTCTCTATCAGGCAGGAGAGGGAAGGAGGGGTCAGGAGAAGGGATCAGACCATGGGTTGAGTCCCCATGTAGCCAGATGGATACATTTGGGGCCAGGCAGACACATGAAAGGTGAGAGGGATTTAGTGCTGCATAGGTCCTGGAGGGGGCTGAGAGGGGTCAGGAGGCTGGGGGGGAGTGGTTGGGGTAGGTCCTGGGGTTGTATGACGCCGTCCTTTGCGGTGACCCCGGACACAGTGTGTATGACCACAGCCTTCCTCTTCATCCTCATCACTCTCGGTGGAACTCTCACCAAAGGCCCGAGGTTTCTCATAAATACAGCAGCCTAGATGGAGAGGGAGGAACCCAGTTAAAAAGGATGAAGAACACGCCGGGCGGTGGTGGCGCACACCTTTAATCCCAGCACTCGGGAGGCAGAGGCAGGTGGATCTTTGTGAGTTCGAGGCCAGCCTGGTCTACAGAGCGAGATCCAGGAAAAGGCACAAAGCTACACAGAGAAACCCTGTCTCGAAAAAACCAAAAAAAAAAAAAAAAAAAAAAAAAAGGATGATGCCCCCCAGACTTGGTAACGCATACTTTTATCCCCACCCCCATCTATTTTCCTTTGCAACCAAGAAGAGAAGAGAAGTGTAAACAGCACATGGGAGGCCGGGCGGGGGCCGTGGCTTGGGCTGGGGCCGTGGCCTGGGCGGGGGGCAGCAGCACTCACATTTTGACGAGCGGCGCCCCATGTGCTCATTGTCCACGGTGTCGCTTGTCCACTCCACCTTCTTCTCTGGCTTCCGTTTCCGAAGTTTGATGGTTAGGCTCCGATTCTCCTGTAAGGGTAGGAGGTATGGGCCCATCTAGCTAATCTCTCTTGACCTTTCCTGTTTCCCAAAGAACCTCCTCTGTCCTCTTCCCTGGCTCAATCCGTACCACACCACACCTCTGGAGGAGCCAGGTGCTGGGAGCCAAAACAGAACATGTTTTTAACCTGCTCATGAGGAATATGAATTCCTGTTTTTGAAAACTAGTATGCAAAAAAAAAAAAAAAGACAATTCTTAACCTAGGCCAGTAAATCTTCAGGAAAACACAACCCTCCCTGTTTTTTTTATCTTCTTTCCTCATCATCCGTGGTGGTATTAATACAGGAAAGTTATTTGCTCAGTTCCCCGTGACTGGTCTTTGGCCTCCCTTTCTTTCTCCACACCTCTTATTCATGTTCTCTCTAAAGAGATTATATGCATGTAATCTCAGCACTTAGGAGACTGAGTCAGAAGCCAGCCAGCCTCTACAACTTGGTAAAGCTTTTTCTTTCAAGAGCAAAATAAAATTTTTAAAAAAATAATAAAGCAAGGCTGCGGAGACAGGTCTGTTGGTGAAGTGCTTTCCTGAGTTTGATTCCTAGAATTCATATTTTTTTTTAAAAAAAAGTCAGATGTAGTGGTGGTGCAGTACTGGAGATGTGGAGACAGGCAGGTCTCTTGCCAGCCAGCCTAGCCAATTTGGGCAGCTCCGTGAAAAATGATTGTCTCAATTCAACAAGCAAAAAAAAAAAAAAAGGTAGACTGTGCCTGGGAAACATCTAAGGCTAACTTCTGCCCCCCACACACACACCTGAACAAACAAAATAAAACAAAAATCCAAAACCCTCCTCCTCCAAAGAAAGCCTTCATTCCCTCTCCTCTCAAGTCCAGGGCTCTCTACGTCCTGCCCACTTATTCTCTAATCCTGGCATCTCTGGTAATGATCACTAAACTACTAAGCGCCTTCAAATCCAGACATTATTACGCCCAACACATCTTTCTCCCTTTGAAAGCAATAAAACTTGTTTTTGCAAAAATTCTATTTGTTTGCTCATTGGCTTCTCTCCTCTCTGATGTCAAAATACTACCTTCACCTCATTTTGCTTCCTCATTCCCTCCACTTTGACACGTACCCACTCCATGACTATGTACTGGTAAGTACTCGTCCTTTATGTTTGCCTCCAAAACCATGCTTTCTCAAATGGCCTTTCATTTCCTCCCACTACCCTCCGTGCTCCTTAACTCAGTTTCCGTTTATTACGTACACAGACCACCACGCCAAGTCATAACACCTATACCCTAATTGTAACTGCGGTTTAAACGTTCCCTGACCAGTCACTTTTATGATTTGAGCCACTCCAAGCATCCCCAGTCTCTTGCAATTTTCCCAAGACTCAACCCCACATGTCCCAGATCCCAAACCCTCCAACTTTCCAAACCCCTGTTTCCCTCCGAGTACCTCCCAGACCCCTACACAGGCCCCCCCGCCCGGCTTTCTCACGGGCTCGGTTGTCACGGTAACCGTTGTCTCAGTGACGGTCTCACTCAGCCCGGCCCCTGCCTCCGCCATGGCTAAAGCGAAAAGCGAGGAAGCGGGATGAGACACCCTTCCCTTGTTCTGCGCCTCTGAGATCTAAGAGATCCAGTACACGATTCGGAGTAGTGACCAGGATCCTCTGGCTTCTTATTCTCCCCCTTCCTCCAGGGCCTCTGCTTCCTCACCCCTGGGGATAACCTGTCCAACCCCACTTCCGGCCTTTCACTTCCGGGTGTGACGCATCCTGCTTAAACCAGCTTCCCTTCCCCAGCACCGCTTGGGCCAAAGCGCAGGCGTCACCAGATTAGTTCCGCCGTACTGTAACAGTGCGCAGACGCCGCAGTTAGCAGAAGTGATGTCACTGTGGGGCGGGGCCAGCTGGCCCAGGGCCTAAGTTCATTGGAGGAGAGTCAACTCCGGGCTGCGGGGCACGGAGGAGGTGAGCTGTATGTGCTCTGTATCTCTTCCCCAGTCCGCTGTATCCTTAAACCTGGGTGCAAAAGTAAGTGGGACTCGGCCAAGTTCCACTTTCTTATCATTCTGTCGAGAAATGGCTTTCCAGAAACGCACTGGGTTCTAGTCCTCTCCCTGTCTGTACGTCTTAGAGGGAAGGTACACCAAACTTGGGATTTTCGGACCATGGCAGGCCCTAAGATCAAAGTATGAGATACCCAGACTGCCATTTACAAAGGCCTGGCTGCAGGGACGGGGCAGCAAATTCAAATACATACGGTTAAGTTTTGTTGAATCTCTCACTACCCGTCCAGAGGTCCCAACTTTTGTTTCCTTTACAATGAGGAACTAGATTTGGATAGGATATATGTATAATATGTCTAACTGCCTTTTTTGTATTGGCCTTGTGATGATTAACATTACAATTAGTTACTATGCTTGAGAGACCAAAAAGCAAAAAAAAGAAAAAAAGAAAAAAATGCCTCTGTCATGTAAGCCCCTAGTTTGTACAGACTGTACCCTACCAGTCCACTTCTTCTTCCCAGACATGCCCTCCCCCACCAGATACCAGGTTTATCTGTGTATCCCTGGACATCCTGGAACTCACTCTGCGGACCAGGCTGGCCTCAAACTCAGAGATTCGCCTGCCTCTGCCTCCTAAGTGCTGTGATCAAAGGCATCGCCGCCACCACCACTCGTAAAGACTGTTCTTAAACTGACAGACCTTGTAAAATTTGCTGTTATAGCAAGACGATAGTTCATAAGACTAACTGCTACTTCTGCTTTTGTAATCAAACTTGCTTACTCTGCTCAATGGCTAGGACAACTGCAAGACATACATGTAAAATTAGACCCTGCTGTAGCTGGAGAATTTTCTCTCCGGGTCCCTCCAAGCCCCGGCAGTCCGACAGCCCACTTATAAAATAAACACACAGATGCTTATATTATTTAAACTGTTTGGCCTAATGGCTCAGGCTTCTAGCTATCTAGTTCTTACATTAAATTAATCCATTTCTATAAATCTATACCTTGCCACGTGGCTCGTGGCTTACCGGCGTCTTTACATGCTGCTTGTCATAGAGGCGGCTGGCAGTGTCTCCTTCCGCCTTCCTGTTCTCTCAATTCTCCTCTCTGTTAGTCCCGCCTATACTTACTGCCTGGCCACTGGCCAATCAGTGTTTTATTTATTGACCAATCAGAGTAATTTGACATACAGACCATCCCACAGCACCCTGCCTATTTGTAGACAGAATACATGCAATCTTGTGGCCTTGGGCTGACTAGATGCTGCATCCAGTGCCATGAGTATCCAGAACCAGTATTTAATAAAGCCTCTTATTAAAATTTATTCATGGTCATCATGAATCTCTGAGTGACCCCAGGCCCACAACAGCTTCATTCCAGACTCCATTTGGGTTTTTAGGCATCTTGTTAGGTAGCTTTGGCTGGCTTTGCATTCCTTATATAGTTCATTGTCCTCAAGATTGAGACCTTCTTGCCATTGAGACCTTCTTGCCTCTATCCCCGAAGTGCTGGGATGACAGGGCCTGTGCCACCAGCTTGGCCAGGATAAGATTATGAATAACACACATGATGTCAAGGTTTCATAAAAATATAACTTTAGTAAATTCAACTGGGGGAAGGAGTGCTCTGGGGGTGAAGATCTTATTCTGAAAACAAGGCACCAGAGGGGAAGGATAAGTCATCAAAGGACCGATGTCTTCACCTTCCAAGAGGAGGAGGAGTGTTGCTGAGTTGCCAGAAAAAAAGGTCAAGAATCTTCCTTTTCCTGAAACCTATGGAAAAAGAAAGGACTCATTATACTTAACCAAAAAGAATTTCTAGCACCGTGAGATAAGATAAAAACCCCTGAAGGACTTTTTCTTATGACAGGGATGGGTGAGCTTCCCCCAAACAATCCTTCAACTCTAACCTCAAGGTAACTAATATCTAATCATTACCTTGAAGTATGCAAGATTTCCCGGGACAGAAAAAGCACTAGCCAAGAAAAGGAAAAAGATAAACTGGACCTCATAAAAACTAAAAATGTTGTAGCTGGACATGGTGGCACAGATCAATCTCAAAGAAGCCTACAGATGCTGGGAATGCAGCGTTCACCCAGACCTTAAGAAACCCGAAGTTCAAGTTCTAAGAAACTGGCATACAGTCAAAAATTACAAAGATAAAAAGTACCATGAGAAAGTCAGCAGAAATAGCATCAGACCCACAAAAAAAAATGGATATCAGAAATAACACACACATATAAATATGTTTAATATATCTAATATACATTTAAAGAATAAAAGGAGCAATTTAAAATGATTAATGGGAGCTGGAGAGCTGGCTCAGTGGTTAAGAGTATTTGTTGCTCTTGCAGAGAATCTAGGTTTGATTCCCAGCACCCACACGGTGGTTCACAACCATCTGTAACTCCAGTCCCAGGGAGTCTGACATCTCTTCTGACTATTGTGGGTACCAGGCATGCACATGGTACACTTACATACATGTAAGCAAAACACTCATACACATACAATAATAAAATAAATGTTAAATAAAATGACTGAGATTTTTTTAAATGACTAATGGGCTAAATTGTTCAGGTGATTCATGAGGTTTGAAAACA
This sequence comes from Peromyscus eremicus, assembly GCF_949786415.1. Taxonomy (NCBI): domain Eukaryota; kingdom Metazoa; phylum Chordata; class Mammalia; order Rodentia; family Cricetidae; genus Peromyscus; species Peromyscus eremicus. The sequence goes on along the minus strand of NC_081432.1, from coordinate 981,743 downwards.
AGCAGTAATAACTGAGGGGCTGAGGAGACGGCTCAGGTGGTAAAGCGTCTGCTGCACATACGTGAGGACTTGAGTCCAGATTCCCAGCACCCCTTAAAAATAAAGAAAATGCTGGGTGTCATGGTCTACATGTACAGAATGGACTCCACTTGGGCTGGGAGGCATAGGACAATGACAGACAGGATGAATGTCTAAGGCTCATTGGGTAGCCAGCCTAGCCTGAGCTCCAGGCTCAGAGACTCTGCCTCCAAAGCTAAGGTAGAGAGCTGGAAGTGGTGGCACACACCATTAATCCCATCATTCTGGAGGCAGAGGCAGATGGGTATCTGTGAGTTTGAGGCTAACCTGGTCTACACAGAGTTCCACACCAACTAAGAATATAGTGAAAGCCTGTCTCAAAACTAAAAGAAAAGTAAAGAGAGATAAAGACACTTGGTGAAGCCACCCAATGCCTAACTCTGGCCTCCATATCGACAAAAAATATATGCATACATCCACATGAATACATGAATACACCGCACATACAACACTCTCACCACCATACACACATACAAATTGAAGAAAGAATTAATGACCTATAGGAAAGATCTGGAGAAATTACCCTGAAGAAGACAGTATAAACAATGGGATGGAAAATATAGAAGACAAGGTGAGAAATGTGAAAGTCTAATAACTAATTTGAGAACATGGGGGACAGGGAATATTGGAATGACATAGCAACTGATACATTTCCAAGGTTGATGATATAGAAATCAGTTCTTGGCTTCAGAAAGCCTAATAAGGGGCTGGGCATGTAGTTCAGTTGGTAGAGTGCTTATGCAGCTCTCATGAAACTGAGTTGAATCTTCAGCACCATAAGAAACAACTGTGGTGGCACATGCTTGTAATCCTTGCATTTGAGAGGTGGAAACAGGAGGATAAGAAAACCAAAAAAGAAAGAGGAAAAGTCTAATTAAAATCCTAAACAGGGCAAATATAAGAAGAGAGGTCAGGGTACAGCTGAGGGTAGAGCATTTCCTTAGCATGCCTGAGGCCCTGGAATAAAGCTGGCAGTACCCCAGGAAGAAGGAAAACAATAGCAAAAAGCAAAAATACAGAAAGCCACACGCTAATGTTCTGCAGTGGAGCTAAACAACCACCAAGACAAAAATTGTTTCGAACCACTCAGACCATGTTCTTTGAATCGTGCAAGATTAAGTAACCAAAGTCACCCCTTTTGCAGGGAAAGATTTCAGCATTTTGTACCACTATGCAAACCAACGTCTGTGTTTTAAAATTCCCTTTCTAGTAGCTTTTTATGTGTGTGACAGAGTCTTTGTGTAGCCCAGGCTGGCCTTGAATGAATGATTTTCCTTCCGGTCACCACGCCCAGCTTTCCTCTTATATCTTAAAAGATTTAGTTCACTGACAGTCAAAAGAGTAAGGGAGCGGTTGAGAAAGCTTAGCAGTTAAGAGCTCCCACTGTTGCAGAGGATCCAAGTTCAGTTCTCAGCACCCATATCCGATGCCTCACAACTATCTGTAACTCCAGTTCCAGGGGATTTAATGTCTCTGGCTTTGGTGGGCACCTGCACATTCAAATATGCAGATAAAAACACCTACAAATAACTACAAAAAAAAACCCCAAAAACATCTTTTTAACAAGTCAGGTAGAATGGCACATGCTTGAATCACAGCATTCAGGAAGAAGAGCTTCAGGTTTGAGGCCAACCTGGGCTGTATGGTTGAGAGTTCAAGGCTAGCCTGGGTATATAGTGAGCCCCTGTCTCAAAAAACACAAATAATAAAAAAGGGCTACAAGCCTCCCTGTTATGGACTGGACCAAATGAAATACTTAGTACAAGTCTGTCACTGCTTTTGTTGTTTACAAATACTGAAAAAGGGCAGAGGGAGGAGGAAAAAGATTCTCACTTGCAATTGATACAGGTATAGAAGACAGTCTGTCCTTCATCAGCTGAGCGCATCTGTCTGGTGTGGTATGCCATTCCCTCATGACCACATCGAGGGCAGCGCCTGTCAACCTAGGAAGAAACAGATGGGCTATGGAGACCTACGCACAATAAGGCTCTGCTTTCATACAGGAATCAAACTATTACACCCCCCAGACATTCTCCTGGAATGGAGCGCAAAACCAGGTCTCCACAATCACTGTTCTTTGGAAACCAGTCCTAATCAACTTACCACTGGTCCCTGGGATTCAGGTCCCTCGTCCACAGACGTAGGTATGGCTGCCCCCAGTTTGTGGAACACAACTGAGGTCTTCACAACTTTCCCTTCGAAATCTGCACAGGGAGTAAAAAATTAACAGTAGAAAAGGCCGAGGAGGCAACAAATCCCAGCAACACTCTCGCAGGTGGGTCACATCCTCCCTTCGGGTTTCTTCCCTGGGTCAGTCTGACAGACAGATTCCAGTTCTGGGTCTCGCCTCCCTAATCCCAACCAGGGCTGAGGTCACGCTCCACCACCGACCTCTCCACTTGGACCCTCGGCTGGGTCCAGCCTACTAACCCCTCACCTCGCACGTCTATGCAGAAGCCACAGCGAGGGCAGACGACAGTATCCTGAGCTCCAGGCAGCGGCAGCACAGAGCCGCAATCTGGGCAGAAATCCAAGTCTGATTGAAAGCTGGAGCAGGGGCTGGTCAGCTCCATGGCGGATGAGACCTGGGGACGGAAAGACGATTAGTGAGAGGCAAGAGTCTTGCCTTGGAGGTGGTTCCTCATCGCGTCCCCGGCAGTAATTACCTGAGTCCACCACCCCCCTGGTCCTCTGACAGCTACGTGTGCAGTACGAGGTGTCCGGAACTTGTGGGGAACCGTGCGTGGTGGGACGCAAGCTGGAAGCGGCGAGAGCACAGACCCCAACCGCGGGCCAGAGCGGCCGATCGCAAGGGCCGGGCAGCGAATGCGCTCGGCGGGCTAGAGCGCCCTCATAGCCTGGCGGCCGTTGGGTCGTGACGTCATAATTAATGGCGCACTTAGTCGAGCGAGCTCTAGAGAGGGAGCCTAACTTCTAACGAAAGGGAATTGGAGGCCCCACTACTACTGTGACGTCGATTAAGCAAAGACAAGTAGCCAGTGTTAGGCCACCCGCTGCTTTCCCGCTCCGCACAAATCCCTGCTTTCGTAGGGAATCCTACACTTAGCAGGGGAAGGGGCTTGGGAACGTCCCCCTAAAGCTACTAGTTTTTCCAGAGCAACTGATTCCGTCGGGTTCAGACAACGACAACTCCCGCCGGTTCCTGAGACGTTTTTTGTCTTTTGCGGCTGCTCAGTGGCTAAAAGCAAAGCTAAGGAGCATTCTTGCGCATCCCCCCCCCCCCCCCCCCCCCCCCCCGTTGTCGCTCTGAGCCCTTGAGCGAGTCGGCTTCCTAAGGAGCGCAGAATGGTGAGGGTGAAAGCAGACGGCAGATGAGACATTTGAGGAGGATTTTAGGGATTTGGAAGTGGTGGAACACCTGAGATTAGGGCTCTTACCTCCTTGTGTTCTTGCCGGATGACAGAGGCTAGCATTAATCAAAAGCACCTCTTTTGATTTACTAGGGATTAGATTTGGCTTTCTCTTGCAGACCATCTTCCACTCCCCTAAGCTCCCATTCACCCGGGTTTAAATACTCGCCAACCACCAAGTGAACAATAGGGTAAGTATTTCACTCACTGGAAGCCTACAAAGGAAGGAAAACTTGTGTGCTGAAGGACGAGATTGAAGATAGCGTTCCCAGCCCTCCTGCCGCCAACCTGAATACCATGCTAAGGCTGGTCTTATAGGACACAAACTCTACGCTTTACTTAGGAGAGACCTTCATTTGTCTTTCTGTGCATGCAATTAATGTGCGATAAAACCATGGGGAAGGAGTTTTTTTTTAAAAAAAAAAACCCTCAGCAAGATGTCAAAAGGACATCATTTTACTTAGGGGTGAAATTGGGTGTCATTTTGCTTGTCTAGCAAAGCACTGTTGCTGAGCCCATGGTAGTAGGTGAAACTTCAAATTTCACCTCAGTGTCTTCTTTCAAAGTAGAAATTTAAATTAGCCCCACTTTCCCTTTAAAGTTTGACGTCAGACGTCCACCATGGTTTGACAGCTACCTTTGATGCAGTGAAGGAACACAAACAGCATAAGGCACAGTGTTCCTTTCTCAACAAAAGCTCCATCCATCCAATAAAGACTGCACACCCGAGCCAGGTTTGGAGCTGAGACTGGGATTGCATAGTTGAAATCTGTTTTCTCTTTCAGTACAAATGAATAGTTTGAATGTGGAGAAAGTACACTAGTAGGTGCTTGAGCCAGGGATATACCTGTAGCCTTCATGGAGGACAGGTCTATGCTGTAATGAAAAATGCAGCATGCCTGTGTGGTAGTACATGCCTGTGTGGTGGTACATGCCTGTGTCTTGCACTAGGGGAGCTGAAGCAGGAGGGCTGTGAGTTTGAGGCCACCTTGGCCTGCAAAGCCAGGTCTAAGCTAGCCTCCATATGTGGTGAACCCCTATTTCTAAAACAAATACGGTGTGTATGTGTACTGGGATGGACCCCAGAGCCTTGGTAGGTAAGCCATTTACTACTGAGTTAAATCCCAACCCTGAGATAGTTATGAGGGAATGCTTAGCTACTATGTGATAATAAACAGTCACAATTTTGAGACTTATGATCATAGTACTATACTAGATGCCTTTTGCAAGAAATGAAAGTATGGGGCTGGAGAAATGACTCAGTGGTTAAGAACACTAGCTGCTCTTCAGAGGACCCTGGTTCATTTCCCAGCATCCACATCACATGGGTGCTCACAGCCACCTCTAACTCCAGTTCCAGGAGATCCAATGCCCTCTTTATGCCGCTACAGACACCCAGCAGGCAAGTGGTACCCAAACAGACATAAAAGCAAAACACTTATGCTTATAAAATAAAAATACATATTTTATAAAGAAGAAATGCAAGTGAGATGGTCATTATTTTTTGGAGGCAGGGTCTCATAGCCTAGGCTGACCTAGAACTCACAGTACTCCTGCCTCAGCCTCATAAGTGTGATTACATGCATGAAACCTCCATGCCAAGTTCTAGGGTGATAATTTTCAATCTCAAAGTATGAGCAAATAAGAATGTCTAAGAAGGGCTTGAGAGATGGCCTAGTGGTGACCACAAGGCACCTAACAACTGTAAATCCAATTCCAGAGAATCTGATGCCCTCTTCTGGTTTCTGAGTGCACCACATGCATGTGGTGCACAGATACATGCCAGTAAAACAGCAGCAGTACATATTAAAAATAGAAATAAAAAGTCTTTTTTAAAAGCATGTCTAAAATCAGTGAGGCAAAATATTAGATATTAGAGCCTCTTCAATATTATAAATAATTACTTGTAGTATTTATATTATAATTCATACACTTCTAAATTTCAGCATCAAAATGTTGTTATATATGATCATAGATACCATAATAGAGTAACTTTTACAGATATTTTTAGGTTTTCTTATGTGTTTAAGTGTTTTGTCTGCATGCATGTATGTATATCACATTGCATGCCCGGTGCCCATGAAGGTCAGAAGCGGGTATATGGTTCCCTGTAACTGGAGTTTAGATAGATGGTTATGAGCTGCCATGTGGGTGCTGGGACTTGAACCTAGGTCCTTTGAAAGAGCAGCCAGTGCTCCTAATCACTGGGCCGTATCTCCAGCCCCTGATAGTGATTGCTTTTTTTAAGTGAGTTGTAAAAATGAAAACTCCTCAGAGGAAGGGAGAATCCTTGTTACGAAGTATACAAGGAAGACTTCATAGAGACCAAGGGCCTTACCTGCAAAGGGAGCTTACCTGTAGAGGGAACTTACCTGTAAAGGACAGGTAGCTGACATTTACTGAAAATTTACCATGTACTCTCCTTATGCAAAACCATATTTGTTCTTTATGACCCTGAGAGGTGGATCTTGTCTTACATCTTCATTTTATAAATAAGGAAACTGACACAGAAGTTAGTTGGCTTGCCCTGCATCATACACTGAGGAAATAGAATTGTGGTTCAGTTTTATTCCTGTCCTTAAAGCCTTTGCTTTTGACCATAGTTTGAGGATCTGCAAGCTGTGTGCTAGACAGCTTCAGTGGCTTAAATGCGACCTCACAGTAAACTCAGGTTTGAGCAGGAATGACTCATAAAAACTTGGTGGTCTTCACTTGTGGTGCCATCAGCCTGGTAAACAAACACAGAGGGCCACAAAGCTCTGCCTGCAGGGTTTTAACAGGGAGTAGTCTCAAACGGATTTAGGGAAGGATGGTTGACATAGTTAGTCAGTCAAGCAGAGGGCCAGATGATCAAACAAGAATAGAATTTCAGAACAAAACAAAGCAAAGATGCTGTATGTGCTGATAGAGGCACAAAGGGCCTGGCTGGACAAAGTGCAGAAAGACAATGAACTGACAAAGCGAGAGACTAGAATTACCTCCGAAGACAAAAGAGGCTTTGAGACCGATCAGTCTGGTTTGGGAGTCCTTAGGCCACCCCTGACCAAAGAGCCTGTTCCTCCCCTCTTTCAGTCCCAAATACAAGATTCTGAGTGGTTCACGTTGAGTCCAAAGGAGAGGTATGCTTTTAGTTCATATAAAAAGAATGATCTTCATTATTTTGCACTACAGAAAATGCAGTGATTTCTCAATGGAGAAAAGGCCCTTGTTCCTGGCCAAATATTTGAGTTCTTTGACTGGGGATGGTGAGCAAATGTGTCATCTCCCACATTCCAATCTACCTTTGGTTTTCTATCTTCCAGATTGGCTTGGGCAAAAGCATCCAGAGACCCTAGGATTGCAGAAGGTCAACAGTCTCCACTGGAGAAAAGGCTCCTGGTAAATAAGTTGTAAATAAATACTTTACAGTTTGGAGCTACCCAGAAAAGGAAACTGAGGCTTAAAGTCCTCCTGCACTGGTGACACTTTGGGGCAGTACTCCGGTAGCAGCAGCTTCCACTCTTGTAAATTATCCCAACACCAACTTCCAGGGCTCTCTATTTTAAAAACTAGTTATTTACTGGGGACGGGTACTGCATACTTTCAGAACAACCAGACTTGCCTCGGAGCATAGGGTTTAAAATTTAAATTTTTATTTACTCTAAAGTAAATAAAAGGAGTGTGTGTGTGTGTGTATCATTTTGCTTATGACATTAAGGCATATGCCACTACTTCTGGCCCAAGACTCCTTCCTTAATAGTAGTGAGGAAGGCAAACTGCTTTTAAATGTGTTTAAGGGAAAAATGATAAAATTCTGAACCTCCCTTTGACAGAGTCTTGGTGGTGTGCATACGACAGCAGCAAGACACTTGGTAACTCAGAAATGCCGGGAGGAGAGCAGAGAACTCTGCAGGGAGCAAGCTCACTCTCTTGACTACTGGCTTGCGAAAGCAGAGTCTTACTACAATAAGAAAATTGTGGAGATGATGAAAAGAGAGGACACCGGCGGAGAAACAAAGGTGACAGTGGAAGAGGAAACACCACCAACCACAGAGGGACAAAAACTGCGGTATTGGGTGCCCGAGAGAGAGAAGAAACAAATAGAAAGGCACGTCCTTAGAACAGGCCAGGCCAGAGAATTTAAGAATAAAACCTGGAGACAGACACGACTCCTCAGTGAAATAACACTACCCAAAATTGTGCCAGAAAAGACTATCATCCCGAAAGCAGAGAGAAGAAGGCAGGTGACAGAGAGAGAACTGCTCCAGATCAAAGGCCATCAGGAACGCATGATTCGAGGGAGGGAACTTCTAGAGCAAAGACTCAAAGAAAGAATCTTGAGAAAAACCCAGATCCAGATTCCACCACCTGAGAGGCGTGGTCGAGTGAAGAAGGAGACCAAAGAGTTTGAAAAGGTTGTCGCCTACCCTCTTTTCCAGCCGTCCAGTACAAGTCGGATTAAAGTGGATATTCTCAGGGAGAAATCAGACGAAGAGAAAGTGAGCACAATTATAAAACCTTATGGAAGGAGATTCTTGGCTGTGCCACCCTTTTTGAGAACTCAAATAGGAAAAATAAAGGATCAGTAAAGTTTCAGAGCTTTGGTGATGAAACCATGTTTCTTTTTTGCTTTTCCAGGCAGGGTTTCTCTGTGTAGCCTTGGATGTCCTGGAACTCACTCTGTAGGTGAGGCTGGCCTCAAACTCAGAGATCTGCCTGCCTTTGCCTCCTGAGTGCTGGGATGAAAGGTGTGTGCCACCGCTGCTGGGCTGAAACTGGGATTCTTATATGAACCTGTTTTTTGTGTTCTGGTTGTCTGCATAAGTTGATGAATGGTGCTATTTTTATTAGGTACATACATAGTTATGAGATAGTCTAGGCTTAAAAGTTTGCCTAGCTATTTCTAATTACTTTGTGTTTGTTCAAATTATCCTTTCAAAACATTTTAGATTATATTTATTCGTTGTGTGTGTGTGTCTGTATGTGTGTGTGTGCACATGTGTGGGGTCTCTATTATGTAGCCCTGGCTGTCCTGGAAATCACTATATAGACCTTGAATTCATAAGAGATCCACCTGCCTTAGCCTCCAGATTGGGATTAAAGGTGTGTGTCATCATACCCAGTTTCATTTTCTTTTTTTTTAAAAAATTTATGCATATGGGTGTTTTGTCTGCATGTATGTCTGTGCACTATGTACATGCTTACTTACATGCCTAGTATCCAGGGACGCCAGAAGAGAGCATCAGATCTCCTGGAACTGAAGTTACAGACAGTTGTGAGACACCATGCGGGTGCTGGGATTTGAACTTGGGTCCTCTGGACAAGTAACCAGTACTCCTAACGACTGAACCATCTCCCCAGTCCCATCAATTAATTTTCTTTATTATTACATTTATTTATTTCATGAGTATGTGTCTATGTTTGTATGTATGTGGATGATACTTCTCTTTTTACCATATGAGTTCCAGAAATTGAACTCAAGTCTCTAATCTTGACAGGAAATGCCTTTACCTGCTGAGCCAGCTCACCAGATCATTTTCTTGATAACAAAAAGTTGAGAAAGTAGGAATTCATGGTTGCTGAGTAGAGAACCAGAGAAGTAAAACCTGGGCGTCCTAAGGATGTGCACTCAGTCTGTGACACTTCTGATACCCAGGGTCTGCACGGCCGGAATATCACTGGCTCTGTGCTGTCTAAGAGAACTTGCCGTAATACAAATGTCTTGTATCTGTGTTCTTCAGAAGAGTAGCCACTTCCTGCGTGTAGTCATTCACTGTTCAAAATGTGGCTAGTGTACTGAGGAACTGAATGTAATTTGTTTTTTGACAGTGTCTAATTTGGTTGAATGTAAATTGCCACGTGTGGCATTGCCCACCAAATGCAGTCCAGCCTGGATAAATACCGTTCCTGTCTTCTGGATGACAATCCCTGCCATATCAGCTTTCTGTGTTTGGCACTGTTTACTGGTATGAGAAGATACTGCTCATCTTATATTAGTTATCAGTCTAGTTTCCTTTGTAATTCTGAGGTTCACTAATCCCTTAAAGAGAATGAAAGAGTGCTGTAGACAACTTCTTTATGGAAATAGCTGAATTTGTCTTTAGATGCAGTAATGTAGAGTCTCCCAATTAAAAAAACTCAGACCAGATGGACTCACTGCTGAACTGAAAACCAGACATTTACATATTAAGACAAATGCTCCTCAAATTATTCCATAAAATAGAGAAGAAACACCATCAAACTGATTTTATGAAACTAGCCAAACTGAATAAGAACACTAAAAATTAAAGCTCAATTTCTAGGGTGAACATGAATATAAAAATTCTCAAGAATACTTATAAACCAAATTTAACATATATTTCTAAAAGTCATATACCATGGTCAAATTGGCTTCATTCTGGGGACACAAGGATGGTTCAACATATGCCAGTCAGTAAATGCAATACATACATCAGGTAAACAGACTCAAAGGGAGAAATCACATGGTTATCTCAAATTCAGAACAGGCTTTTAACACAGTTCAGTCTATCTCCATGAGCCCAGAAGAAAAAAAAAGATAGAATATACCTCAACCAAAAACAGGAAAACAGGCCTTACATGACAGAACTATAGCCACCATTCTTACTAAGTGAAGGAAAACTCAGCTTTTCCTGTAAACCAGAATGAGACAAGGATTCAGTGTAGTGATAGGGCAATAAAGCAAGAGAGAAGGGTACAATCAGGCACAAGTGACCTTAATCTGATTTTCAGATGACACAAGAGCCCTATACTTAAAAGACCCCTAAGATTCCACCAGAAAATGGTTAGATTTTATAAACCATTTCAACAAAGCATTATACAAAATCAACATAGTAAACACTAGCAGTTTTTCTATATATAAGTAAAGCAACATGCTGAGAAAGAAAATGTTAAACTAATAAATGATCAGAAGTGGTGGCTCATGTCTATAATCCCAGAATTTAGGTGGGTGATCAGGAGTCAAGGTCACTCTCAGCTACATAATGAATTTAAGATTAGCCTCAGCTTGGAGACCGTTTCAGAAAGCCAAAACATCGTGGTGCATTCTTTAATCTCAGTACTTGAGAGACAGAAGTAGAGGATATCTGGTTGTTTTTTGTTTTGCCCAAATTCTGGGGCCCTGCTGAGAAATGAATTTGTTTAGTGAGGCAGTAGAGAAGGCATTGGGAAGTCTGTCCAGTTTTCCAGGCTAGAGATGTTGGTTGCTTCTCCCTAGGATATGTCTGAAAAAGAAAAGTAGCAAACAATTGTGTTTCAGATTTATTTTAAATATGGACATTACAACATTTACTGGCTTAAATTGAATACAAGGACAAAGGAAGACTCAGAAAATGAAGATTGTGTAAATTAAGGATGAAATTGCTCTTCACAGGGGTGGAGAAATTCAAATGAAGTAGTGGACTTGGCATCTCGACAGATGAACTAGGAGCTATTTGGGAGATGTGTTGAGCTAAAGAAAAAGATTTAGGCTGTGATGTTAAATTGTGAAGGCCTAGACTTAACTTTATAGGCTCAGGAATGTGCCATGATAACTCGAATGGATACAGAGCAATATCCTCCTGCAGACATCCTGTCTGCTGTTTAAAGGAAAGCTTAGCAGGATCCAGATACTCCTGCAGACATCCTGTCTGCTGTTTATACAGGAAAGGAAATCTTAACAAGATCCTGTCTGTGGTTTATGGCCCTTGGAGATATCTAGATAATCCTGCTGAGCAGTCCAGATAATCCTGTTCAGCGGGTTGTTGTTTCGCACCCAAAGTCTAGACCAATAGTTTCAAAAAATCACCTTGCCCCTTCTACCCAATCCCAAGTTGCCAATTCCCAGCTTGTGATTTTTCCCTATAAAAACCCTTTACACCTGGGCTCGTGGCCATCACCACATTTCCTTCCATCTGCCATGCGGAGGCCCAGGTTGAACCTGAATAAAAGGACCCTTATGTGTTTGCATTGGAAACCGGCTCCTAGGTGGTCTCTGGGGGTTTCTCGAAACAGGTACAACAAAATGACGTTTAAAACCTTGGAAATGACTAAAATCAACAAAGGAATGATTGATAAAGGAAACTAATCAATAATCCCTGCCCCTACATGCTGAAGTGGATTATACAGTCCTGGGGCTGGGTCTAGAAGGACTATAAAACAGCTTTAACTTTCTTGTATACACAAGTCCCTTGAACAACTCAACAAGATTCATGAAGTCTGGTGTAGAGTTGAGATTCTGTATAGCTTGGACTGAGGCTACTGATGTACAGATCACCCAGCAGCAAGAATGTAGACCAGGAGCCTCTAGGCTGTACATATTAGCCTCACAGGTTGTTGCATACATGATTCCCAGGACCAGCTGTGGTCATTCACACTTGTAATTTTGGGCAGAGGCAGTAGAATTACCAAGCGTTCAAAGTCAATATTGTTAGTTATTTTGCGGCGCTCTTACCCTGCAAGGAAATGTCACGAAACACGACAGAATCCACTAACGAGAGTTTTATTAAGATAAGAGGACAGACAAGTGCTCAGGCCTGTGGAAGAGACACATGTGTGGAGAAGAAGAAGAAGAAGAAGAAGAAGAAGAAGAAGAAGAAGAAGAAGAAGAGGAAGAAGAGGAAGAAGAAGAGGAAGAAGAAGAAGAGGAAGAAGAAGAAGAAGAAGAAGAAGAGGAAGAAGAGGAAGAAGAAGAGGAAGAAGAAGAAGAGGAAGAAGAAGAAGAAGAAGAAGAAGAAGAAGAAGAAGAGAAGAAGGAGAAGAAGAAGAAGAAGAAGAAGAAGAAGAAGAAGAAGAAGAAGAAGAAGAAGAAGAAGAAGAAGAAGAAGAAGAAGAAAGCCGGGAATATGGCACCGGCTTTTAAAGGCTGGGTGGCGCATGTGTACACAGGTCAATGTGGCTACTCCACGCATGCGCATAAATCACATGGTTGCATTGCGGGCTCTTATACAACCATGCAAAGCCACAGGGTACTGGTCACGCAAAACGCCTTGGCCCGGAAATGGCTATTTTGACCCAGAACTGGCTAGTCAGAAGTGTCTAGGTCCTCCGGACATGCCCAACCGTGGGGGCATGTTGTGAATCTATCAAATATTAACTATTGTGTACTTTTCACATTGCTCTGACAGAATACATGATGGAAGCAACTTGAGGGAAGAGGAATTTATTTTGGCTCATGATTTAAGAGAGTCTGACATGGTAAGGAAGGCATGATGGAGTTCATGACTGCAGGAGCATGTGGCCAGCACTCTGTACATCTTGCTATGTCAGGAAGCAGGAAGTAGAGAATGCTGGCAATCAACTGGATTTCTCCTTTCTTTTCTCTGATTCAGCCTGGGCCCCAGAGCATGGAATGGTGAAATCCAAATTCAGGGTGAGTCTTCCCTCTTCGAAACACCCTTAAGGACATTCTCAGGGTGTATCTGCTAGGAGATTCAATGAAGATTAGCCATCATTGCTACATCATGAGCTCCAAATCAGCCTGACATACAGTGTGAAACCTTGCTTTAAAAATGTTCAGCAATCGCTGGGCTTTAATCTCCCAGCACTCGGGAGGCAGAGGCAGGTGGATCTTTCTGAGTGAGCTGATGGAACAGGGGAGTTGTGTTACAAGAAGGAGATCAGGGAAAGTGAGGTAAATACCAGCCTATGAATAAAAACTCGTTATGCAGATTTAAGCAAGTGCCCTCTTCACTGACAAGAATGGGGCCTTTTAAAATGTAAATTTCCTTTAGAAAAGGAAAATTTGTTCCCTGCTTGCAAGCATTCCTTGGGGGTTGATTTCCTGTATTCTTTAGCTCAAAGTAATCCTCTCCTTAAAGAGAACTGTGTTAGCCTGGCAGGGCTACGTAGTGAAACTGTCTTGGTAAACAAACAAACAAAAAGAAACAACAACAACAAGGAAAAAAAAGTTCAGCAATCTAAATGGTGGGTCTTAGATATGAAAAAGAAGAGAGTTGAGGTCCCTGATGTCAGTGGTCAGAACAGCACACATGATAGAGAGGAGCTTCAAATGAGCATTTAATTTTTTTCCAAGAAGTAAAAGGGAAGAGGACATGTATCATTGGGGGGGGGGGGGGGAGGCAAAACAGCTTGACCACACAGCTGCCATGACAGGCTTAGAGGCCCAGACATAGCTTCTGGCAGGCAATACCTGGACCCAGGAAAAGGAAATACCTGACATTCCAAACATCTCCTATTCTAGAAAAATGTCAGCCAATCAGGGTCCTGAACCCTGGAAATTCCCTCACCCCAACCTCTGCTATGATAAAAACCCCACCCTGCCTGGGCTCAGGGCTCTCCTAGCTCCGAGCTTGAAATAAAGGCTCTTTGCTTTTACATACGGGATTTGGTCTCTGTGGTGGTCTTTTTGGGGTTCCTGTGATCTTCGTGGAAATGTCATATTAAGGGATATATTTCAGGGGGTGGGAGGAGGGAGGAGAGGGGGATCTGTGGTTGGTATGTAAAATGAATAGAAAATTTCTTAATAAAAAAGATATATTTTGTTTCGCCACCCAATGGAGTAGATAGAAGAGTTTAAGAAACAGTTCATATAACAAAAGTCTGTGAACGCTTGCTACCTGAAAATTTCCTAAAATGATTTCTTGCTTTACATACAAATAGTAGAATCCAAATTTTTATTTAGATATAAAGGGGCTTTATATGTGAAATTGGAGCTCAAGATATCACAGTTATGAACAGAACCCACAAATGCATCAACATCAGGCCCCATACAGGCTCCACGGGGCACAGGAGCCACTGACTACTCTGTAGCTGGTCACTGTGGTTGAAACAACTTCTATGCTGCCCTTGGAAACTCAGTGTGGCAAAGCCAAATGCATTCTATGCAATTCCAGCTTTTCCTATCACCAGGTGCTGAAGCAAGGTCCAGCATGTGGCCATGCCTAGCCGCAGGAATGTTTAGGAAAGTGATGGAGAGACTTGGCCTCTGCCTCATGTCTAGTCTCTACTGCAGTGGTTCTCAACCTTGTGGGTCATGACCTCTTTGGGAATCACCTAAGACCGTGGGAAATGTATAAACGCATATTTCTGATGGCCTTAGGAACTGAGACACTGTTCCTCTATCAGTCTCCAGGTGAGTTCACTCACATGCAGAAACACCCACACGAGTATCCAGAACTGCATTACAGGGTCACAGCATTAAGAAAGTTGAGAAACACTGCTGCCATGACAGGCTTAGAGGCCCAGACACAGCTTCTGGCAGGCAATACCTGGACCTAGGTGAAGAGAGTGAAAATGCTGGGACATGTGGTTCAGGAGTGGACATGGAATGGTAAAAATCAATTCCTGGAGAACTGATCTGAGTGTAAGGATATCATTTTCCATCTATGGAAAGAAAAGGACCAAGGAGGATGCAGGATTATGGAGTCCTAGAGGAAACCCATAGCCTTGGATCTCAGATCAGGAAACATGAGAGAAAACATTTTCTTTAAGCTTGGTAAGGTAACAAGTGCCTATAATTCCAGTGCTTAGACAGGATAATCTGGAGCCAGAAGCCAGTGGGCTTCATAGTAAAACCCTGTACATGGTCAGGCTGAAAAGTAGAGCATCACCAGACCCAGGAACCATATGTACCTTCACGCACAGCCCTTTCCCTCACCCCTAGTGACAACGGCTAACCTATGATTCAGGGCAGTTGATGCCTAGACTTGATAGTGTTTGCCACCCAAGAATATACTTCTAAATGATACTGTTTACAGTTACTTTATGGAAATGAAATTTTATTCATTGATATTTTTAATTCATCCTTGAAGACATATAGAACTATAAATGAACATGCTAAAAACTAATTACCTGGTCTGCTTACATAATTTGCACTTTTGATACTTTTTATTTCTTTTTTCTTAGAGTTATGCTTTTAAAAAGAAAAAAAGGTGGAGTAACAATTCTATCCTTGGGTTTCTAGCTCGTGTGCAAGACTTTCTCCAGGACGTGTTTGTTGCTCATCCATATAACAAATCTGCTCCTAGATTCCCATTCCATTGTGGTTGTATACCCATAGTGAATAAGTCTGGGCATAATGGCAAAACCTACATACTCAGGAGGTGGAGGCAAGAGAGTTGTTGGAAGTTCAAGGCTAGCTTGGGCTGCATAGTAAGTTCCAAGCTAGCTTGGGATCTATAGTAATTCTCTCATCAAAAACAATGAAAAAAACTCAAATTGATAAAATTAGAGATGAAAGGGGGAACATTACATCAGATAGTAATAAAGTCAGAGTATCATTAAGTAGTATGTTAATTAAAAACCCATATTCTATTTTTTAATTTTATATATTTATTTGTTTTTATTGTATGAATGTTTGGCCTGCATGTATGTCTGTTTGCCGTGTGTGTGCCTGGTCCCTGTGGAGGTCAGAAGAAGGCATCAGATTCTGTGAAACAGGTTACAGGTGGCTGGGAAGCATGGTGTAAGTGCTGGGTTGTCTGCAAGAGCAGCCAGTGCTCATAACCACTGAGCCATCCCTCCAGCCCCCAAAACCCATGTTCCAATAAATTTGGAAATCTAGAAGAAAGGATAAATTCTAGACATATATGATCCACCAGAAGGATATAAGCAACATTTACAGACCTGTGGTGGGTAATTGCCCGGTCCCGAGGGCCAGGTTATTTGATGAGACTCGAGGAGGCACCTCCTGAAAGATCAATGGGGGCGAGAGAGAAAGGAGACCAGGCGCGTAAAGGAAGACAGAGACATTCTGAGTTGCGTCGAGGTCTCCGTTTATTGACTGGGTGTTGAAGCTTATAAACAGGGCTTCAGGCAGGGAGGGGGAACAGGGGAAGCACGGAGAGAAGGATGGAAAATTCCTAAAGGAGGGTGAGGTCGTTTTGGTCCCAGGCCCCTGCAGCTGGCTGATTAGCAGGTATTCCAGGAAGTTGTACAGCCCGCGGTTAGGCCAGGAACTTCCTGCCTTTGTAAGGTTTGATAAAGTAAGGACACTGCTGTCCGGAATCGGTCCCCAACAGGTAATGGCATTGAAGCAGTAATATAGTCTTCCAAATTTAAAGACAAACACAGGAACAGACAGACCTACTGTTGAGTTCTATATTGCAAAATGAACTAACATCAGTGTTTTAAAATTATCCTATAAAGTAGAAAAGGAAACAATACTACCAAATCCATTTTATGAAACTGATATTATCTCGCTACCAAAACTGGATAAAGACACAACAAAACAAAAGTATAGACTAATTTCCATAGTGAACATGGATGTTGACATTTTCAATACAATACTTACAAATCAAAACAACACTTTAATATGCCATATACCATGACCAAATGTGGCTTTTTTCCAGGGATACAGGAATGACCCAACGCAGGCCAGTCAGTAAATGTAAAATGGCACATAAGTAGATGTAAGGACAGAAGTTACAGGATCATCTCAATGGGTGCAGTAAAGGCCTTTGAGAAAATTCAACATCCTTCAGATAAATTTAAGCCCTGAAGAAACTAGAGATGGAAGGAATGTATCTCCACATAACAAATGCTATATAAAACAAACATAACATTATACTAAGTGGGAGTAGGGACTGAAAACATTTCCTCTAAAAATTAGGATGAGATAAAGAACGTTTATTCTCTGTACCCTGTGGTGATATTTTGTTTGTACTCTTAACAAATAAAGTTTGCCTGAAGATCAAAGGGCAAAGCCAGCCACTAGATTAAACATAGAGGCCCAGGCAGTGGTGGCACACACCTTTAATGCCAGTACTTGGGAGTCACATGCCTTTAATCCCAGCACTAGCAAGTTTGAGACAGAAAATGATATGGCTGGGCAGAGAAAGGCTTATAAGGCAGGAGGAGACAGGAGTTCGGCGTCCTTTTGGCTGAGGACTCCAGAGGATTCGTGGAGACAGGATCTTACCTCCCTTTCGGCCTGAGGATTCCGTAGTGGTAAGAAGTTTCTCTAGTGGCTTGTTCCTTTGTCTCTCTGATTTTTCAGCATTTACCCTAATATCTGGCTCCGGGTTTTTATTATAAGACCAATTAGGATTTGTGCTACAGTAACACCCCCATCCCACCCCACCCCTAATGAAATTATTTTCTCTGAATTTGTCAAATACAAATGGACTAGAAATTATTTAGACATTGTATATAGTTATTGTACTTTTGTATGTAATTTTTCTTTTGTTAGTTATAACCTTTTTCTTTTTTTTCTTTTTATTAAATTAGAAAAGGGGAAATGTGGTGGTATTTTATGTTAATAAATAAAGTTGCCTGGGGTCAGAGCTATTAGAGCCATAGCAAGTGCGTGGCAGTGGTGGTGTATGCCTTTAAGGACCTGGAGGGCGGTACATACAGGCAGTGACGAGGCAGTCACATGATTGGGTTTACAACCAATCAGAAGCCAGAACAGAGAGACTATAGAGACAGACACACAGGAAGGAGGGCCCCTCTTTCGGAGAGCTCTCTTGGCTGAGGAGGATCCCTGAATCAGAAAGGGTGAGGCTCTTGGCTCTGACCTCTTGGCTTTCTTCTCTGAATCGGCTCTGTGTTTTTTGTCTGATAAAAGCATTGGCTACATCTACACTGAATTACATCCTAACCAATTAGGATTTGTGCTACAGTAACACCCCCACCCCACCCCACCCCCGCCTTTTTTTTAGATAGGGTTTCTCTATGTAGCCCTGGTTGGCCTAGAACTCACACTGTAGACCAGGCTGGTCTTGAACTCACAGAGATCTACTTGCTTCTGCCTTCCAAGTGCTGGATTAAGGGCATGCACCACCACACCTGGCTTATTCTCTCTGCTTTTATTCAAGGTAGTTCCTGAAATCTTAGCCAGAGTAGTAAGACAGGGGAACAGGACATCAGTAAAGGAAGAAATCAAATTATCTTTACTTGCAGATGACATGATCTTATATTTGAAAATACATAAAAATAATTTCAGCAAAGTAACAGGGAACAGAGTGAGGAAGATCAGGAAAACAATCACATTCATAGTTGATATGAAACAGTACTAAATACCCAGGAATAAGCCTAAAGAGGTTAAAGACATCTATAAGTAAAGCTGTAAAGCACCAAAGAGCCCTGGACATGGTGGCTTATCTGTAATCCAGTACTCAGAAGGCCAAAGCTTTGGGGCCAGTCTGGTGTACATAATCAACCAACCAACCAACCAAACAAACAAACAAAAACAGTTAAAGAAATGGAGGAAGACACCGGAAGATCCTTTGTGAGCACACAGATACATACTAGAAGATGTTCATGAATATATGGAATTAATATTCTGAATATGGCTGTGATACTGAAAATAATCTAGAAATTCAGTGTAATTTCCACAAAAATTCCAATGGCATTCTTCAAAGAACTAGAAAAAGTAATGCTAAAATCTATATGGAAGAACAAAAGACCTTGAATGGCCAAAGTAATTCTTGACAGAAAGAGCAATGCTGGAATTATTACAGTACCTATCTCAAATTAACAAAACCAGCATGGTACACCACAGAAGCAGGCATATAGGCCAATGAAAGAGATAGAGGATGCAGAAATAATCCCTGCTTGTAGCCACTTGATTTTCAACAATGGTGCCAAAAAATACATTGGAAAAACAAACTTGTTCGACAATTGGTGTAGAAAAATAACACTGCATCGCTATTACCCTGTTTAAATAAATCAATTTAAAATAGATCAAGAATTTAATATAACACAAGATTCTGAAACTGCTAGAAGAAAACACTGGGAAAAACACTTCCAGATATATGAATAAGCCATATATCTAGAAGGTCTATAGACCAGAAAGCCCCAGACTTTGCTATGCACAGGAGTCCTCTGGATATCTCAACAAGATTCAGGAAGTCTGATGCAGAGCTGAAATTCTGTATTTATAATAGGCTTGAGACAGAGGCTGCTGGTCTTCAGATCACATAGAAAGACTGATGTAGACAAGGAACTACTAGGCTATGTATCCATTATATCTTGTTACATTAATGATTTCTGGAGCCAGATATAATATAATCCCCACACTCTAGAAACTGAGGCAGAAAGATTGCTGGGACTTCAAGGCCAACCTGGGTTTCTGTATTAGTTACTTTTCTCACTGTTGTGGCAGAAGCCTGACAGAAGCAACTTAAGAATTTATTTTAGTTCAAAACTTTAGAAAGTACAGATCATCTTGGCATAGAAGTACGATAGAGCTCATGGCATCTAGGGATATGTGGCTGAGACTTCTCACATCTCCACTGATCGGGAATCAGGTCGAATACTGGCTCTCTCAATGTTCCTGTTTTATTCAGTCTGGGATCCTTGGCCATGGATGAAACTGACCAAACTCAGGGTGGGGTTTTCCTCTTCAGTTCATCCTGTGTGGAAACCCCCTACAGTACATTTCAGATGCATTTCCTATGAGATTCTAAATCCAGTCAAGTTGATGATGAAGGTTAACCATCACAGTTACATAGTGAGTTCAAAGCCAGCCTGGGGTAAAGTGTGAGAACCTGTGTCAGGAAAAAAAAAAGTGAGTTCTGGGCTCCATGATCCACCATCGAAATTATGAGTCTGGGAAGAGGCCTGGGTATTTTGGAACAATATTTGTGGAGAAGGGTGGACATTTAAAGAATTTTTAAGAGAAAATACAGGTATAACATGCTGTCAATCCTGAGTTCTTATGCTGGCAGATTTTTTCTCCCAGGGGGTATAGCCTCAGATGGAAGATTTAGGAAGCAATTTATACAACAAAAATCTCTGGATGGTTATCAGAAAATTCTCTAAACCTGTTTCTTACTTCTTGGCAGAAATAATGGAATCCATATTCTTACTTAAACACAGACATTTTTATATATGATACTGGGGCTTACTTGGTTTTGGGACAAGCAAAAGAATCAAGTTTGAGACATCATGCTAGAAACAGAGCCCACAGTCCTATCAACACCAGGTTCCACACAAGATCCATGGGGCACACTGATGACACCACTGATGCCCGAGCGCTGGTCTCTGTATCCTGGAAAGCTTTCCCTGCTTCTCCTGGAAACTGTATGTGACAATGTCATCCTTCCCCAAATGTATTCTCTACAGTTCCAGTTTTTCCTTACCACCTTTTGCAGAGTTAAGGTCCAGCATGTGGTCCTTCAGCTTGTGGAACTGAAGGCTCATGTTGTTCCCAACTGCAGGAATGTTTGGGAAAGTGATGGAGAGACTTAGGCTTTGCCTCCTTGCTAAACTGTGAGTGGGGTATTCCCTAATGTGCAGAGTTAAGTGCTGGGACATGTAGCCAAAGGCTGAAAGTAGAATGAGGAAAGTCAATTCCTGGAGACATTATCTGCACATAAACATATCATTCCCATCTATGGGAAGAAAAATGGCCAAGAGTAAACAGTATTATGGGATCCTAGGAATCCTCTGATGATTAGGCAAGTTTCTAAGTCTGGCTACAGATGTACAGCAGGGTCAGGAAATAAGAGACTTGTGGGCAGGAAGAGGACCAAAATGCCCCCTTTAGCTGACATTTCTCTGATTCTTCACTGATAAGAGTCTCCAGAATCATCAATATGAAATTTCTGTCCTTTCTCCTCACAAGTGCTTTACAAAAAACTAGTGTGAATACACATGGTCCCAGATTGCGTAAGCATGCACATGTGTGCCTTGTAGTAACAAAACATGAAACAGGCACATTTTAGCTAGGGATTGGAATTTCCCAGCAAGACCAAAAAACCCTCAGAAAACAACCCCTTCCCTACCTCTGCTCCTCTTCCTCATCACAATGACAGCCACGGCTCCAGTAACCACAACCCCAAGGAGCATCAGACCTGCAGTGATTCCCATGATGGGGATGGTGGGCTGAGGTGTCTCTAGGAAAGGAAGGAAGAGTGAAGGCCTGATGTCAGCTTTCAGCCCTGACCCTGTTCAGGTCTTCAGACTGGATCCTAGTTTCTCTAGCAATAGATTCTATGCCTATTCTCCTCCTTACCCCATTTCAGAGCGAGAGGCTTGGGCAGTCCCTCATGGACCACATGACATGTGTATCTCTGCTCCTCCCCAGAAGGCACCACCACAGCTGCCCACTTCTGGAAGGTTCCGTCCCCTGCAGGCCTGGTCTCCACCAGCTCCATGTCCTGATTCAGGTCCTCCCCATCTGTCTGCCAGGTCAGGGTGATCTCCGAAGGATAGAAGCCCAGAGCCCAGCACCTCAGGGTGACATCCCCTTCAGGTCTGGTGTGATGGGTCACATGTGCCTTTGGGGGATCTGAGGAAGAATTGGAAAGTTCACACATTTTGTGTTCTTACTAAGATAATGCAGTTTTACTCATGTGACCATCCTGGTGGTGCGTAGGAGAACTCGGGTGGAGGAGGAGTACAAACTGGGACAGCAGCCCAGCTTCAGGCATCTGGAAATTTATTCCTTGGCAAATTCTAGAATGAGGTTATACCAGCCCAGGAGACTCCAGGTCTTCTGCTGGCAAAAATGGACTTGGGATCCCCACTGGGTGGGGGCTGAGAGACTTAGCATCACCAGAGTCAGACTCCAAAACATTGGACACCCAGAAGCACTTCCCCTTCCCAATGACAAAGAGAGAGGCAATATTCCAGCTGATCCCATTTTCCTCTTTCCTCGAGAGACTCGAGCCCCAGTCCAAGGGCAGTGCCCCATGGCCCCTTTGGCCCCATTGTACCTGTTTGCAACAGTATATCCTTGCCCATCTTCAGGTGTCTGAGGAGGGTCTGCACGCACTCCACCTCAAGGTAAGCCCCGAGGAACTCTGCCGGAATAGAATTCTTCCACTTTTGCAGGGTTATCTGAGGCTCTGAGTCAGCTACCCTCCACATTTTCAGGTCATCGTTCAGGGCAACATAATCCTGGCCATCATAGGCATGCCGACTGTACCCTCGGAGGAAGTGCAGGTTCGGCCCGATGGTGCAGCCAGTCAAGCACTGTAAAGTATGAGAAACTGGCCCCGCCCCCGCAGTTAGCTCTTTCCACCTTGCCTGGACCCATGGGATGGGATTTGGACCTAATCTGAACCACAGAAACGTAGTCACAGTCCTCAAATCCCGAGTTGAGGATCTCCTTGTGTCCTACAACCTCAAGGCTAAATCTAGGTCCCAGGAACCCCGAGAAACTAGAGTGGGTACTGGGACCTGGATGAGCTGTGATCTCCGACTTAGGGTCACTCACCATCCTGGCTCTGATTGTGTTCGTGGATGGCCACCTGTAGGAGCTCTCCAGCTTTGTGTTTGTGGACTCCCAGTGTCTCTTGTTCCCAACGCTTTGGCGATATCTGCTCCATCCATGGCACCCGTGGCTCCATTCTCTGACTTTGAGCATCACCATCGAAGTGCACAAACTGCATGCCGTCCACGTAGCCAACAAAGATGTACCGGGGCTCCCGGAGGCCAGGCCGGGACACAACAATGTCCAAATACTGTAGTGAGTGTGAGCCTGGGGACAGTGTGCATGATAAGAACCCAAGCTTCCTCCCTTCTCCAGGGACCCTGTGCAGAGAGGGGAGCAAGGTATGGGGGTGAAGACCCTAGGGGCAGAGGCTGCCCAGCCATAAGAACGTTGAAGCACGATCCTAATCAGTCTTATTAATTAAAAACCTGGAGTCAAGTCAGATATTAGGGTGAAAGTTGAAAGATCAGAGAATCAGAGCAGCTGCCACTGGAAACTTCTTACCTCTACCAATCCTCAGATTGATTGGTGGGTTGGATATTCTGTCTGCACCCACCTTATATTCCTGTCTCCACCTCCTAGTGCTGGGATTAAAGGCATGACCACCACCCCAGTTCTGTTTTTGTTGTTGTTGTTTGTTTTTCTGACTGGTTCAATCTTGTGTAGCCCAGGGCGGCCTTGAACTCCTGATTTTCCTGCTTCCTCCTTCCAAGTGCTGGGATTAAAAGTGTGTGCCACCTCTGCCCGGCCTCTATAGTTAATTAGTGGCTAGCTCTGCTCTCTGATCTCCAGGCAAGCTTTATTTGTCAGAACACAAACAAAATATCACACAACAGTACTTCCCAAGTGCGGCACCTCCTCTGCCCACCCAGGGGATCCTCACATTCCTCCCAGCAGAGGTCATTTCCTTCAGGACCTAGTACTCACGGGTTTGGGTCAGAGTTGGAGCCAGGGCAACCAAGAGAAGCAGGAGGGAGCCTCGGGGAGCTGGGGTTTCCCATCCTTGGTGTTTCAAAGGCCTGGAGAAATTGGGTCCTTGTTCCTTTATCTGGATTTTATAGCACTGGATGAGGGATGAGACCACGGTGACTCTGATTGGCTTTCTCCAGAATTTGGGCATACAATTGGGAGAAAGAATACTTGTTTAAGGCAGAAGAACCTGGCAGCTGACACAGGAAGTGAGCTGGAGAAATGAAATCCAGGGATGATGGAAATCCCCAACCCTGAAAGACAAAACCTGAGACCAGGGACCGTATCACCACCCCCTTCTTCCTGTACCTTGTGCTTTTTATCAGTGTCTCCTTGGGTCCCATTTAGGAGCTGTGCCAGTCAGAAATTCTCAGTGTTTTAGTTTTAGGATCTCTATGTGGCTTTACAAAATAGATCCTCAGTGAGATTTTATGTAGGTTACATCGATCAGCGTTTACCATTGTAAAAAAAAGTAAAATATAGGCCATGTGATGGTTTGAATAAGAATGGCCTCCATAGGCTCATATATTTGCTTAATCATCAAGAAGTAGCACTACTTGAGAAGGATTAGAGGGCATGGCCTTGTTGGAGTAGATGTGGCCTTGTTGAAGGATGTGTCACTGATGATGAGCTTTGGGGTTTCAAAAGGTTCTCTCTTCCTGTTGCCTGTGTATCAAGATGTAGGATTCTCAGCTACCTCTCCACCACATCTGCCTGCATGCAGCCATGCTTTCTGCTATGAAGATAATGGACTAAATCTCTGAAACTGTTAACCAGCCCCAATTAAATGCTTTCCTTTATAAGAGTTGCTATGGTCATGGTGTCCTTCATGGCAACAGAGCACACACTAAGACAGGCTGGGTGTGGTGGTCCAGGACTGTAACCACAATTCTTGGGAGTTAGAGACAAGAAGCTTGTCACAGTTCCAAGCCAGCCAGTGGTACACCCTGTCTCAAAAAAAAAAAAAAAAGCTGGGGGGGGGGGGGAGGGTCAGGGAGATGACTCAGCAGTTAAAGGCAGTTGTTGCCAAATAGTAATACCTGAGTTGGATCCTAAGAACCCACATAAAAGAAGTAGAGAATGTATTCCTGCAAAGTTGTCCTCTGACCTCACATGTACACTCTGGTGCAGGGGATAATGAAGTTGGCCTGGTCTAGCTGCCTCGAGAGGCATGCATCATAGGTTTTTCAGGTTAGAGTCCATGGCTCCTGAGGCACTGTGTGCCTTTCCATTCCCAAGGCACTCCCTCAGGCAGTGAAGCATTCAGGCCGAGCTCTGTTCCTCTGTATGTTCCCTTAGAAGTCAAGAAAGCATGGAAGGTTGACAGGACAATTGGTCTTAGACATTAATCTTGTATACAGCTTGCAAACTTCATTGTATCCTGGCAACCACAACTGTACTGATCCTAGCAATTGGCACTATATTCTGTTCCCGATAACGGTGTTAAAAGTCTAATCGCTCTCAAAAACTATCACAGCCTCAGTCTTGCTTTGACTCCTCCAACCCAAGCCTGTTTAATTCCTGGACCAGGCATATCAGGTAATCTTGGCCCAGTAAGTAATCAAGGACACTTATACTGGCTTATGCTGTGGCATACTTGGACAGGTTCTCTCTCTCTCTCTCTCTCTCTCTCTCTCTCTCTCTCTCTCTCTCTCTCTCTCACACACACACACACACACACACACACAATGTAAAAAAAAGAAGAAGAAAAAAAAACACAAAAAGGAAAAGTGAACAGAGCAAACAGTGCTAGGGATATAGTTCAGTTGGTAGAGTGCCTACCTACCTTGTCCTAAGCCCTGGGTTCAATCCCCAGCACCACACAAAGCCAAATATGATGACACATATCAGTAATTCTCTCACAGGATGTGATTCCCAAAGTATTGGATGTTTAAGAATATCATCTGTTCCAAGCTGGGAGATGTTGGTACACACCTTTAATCCCAGCATCCAGGAAGCAAAGGCCAGCAGATCTCTGAGTTTAAGGCCAGACTGGTCTACAGAGTGAGTTCCAGGACAGCCAGGGCTACACAGAAAGACCCTGTCTTGAAAAAACAAACAAACAAACAAACAAACAAACAAAGGAATATCATTGGTCCCACAGAAAATTGGAGACTAGCCTGGGATACAGGGAATCTGTGTCAAACAAAACAAAACAAACTCCAAATTTACAAAACTCAAAACAACAAAAAGCTAAAGTAGTTTTCACTTTTTAAGATGTTTTTCATTGTGTGTATTCATTGTATATAAGGTGTTACCTGAGGACACTTTCATTCCAGTGGATAGTGTAGGTTGAACACATCGCCACTACCTTCCCCTTCCTCCACCTTTTCGTAATTCTCCTTTGTTCCCTTTTATTTTCATTTCAAATATGCATTATGATTTTATCTACCTATATAGAATCCAGAAATCACAAATGATAGAAAAGGTGGTCATTTATCTTTCTGAAACTAGCTAAATTCACTTAACATAATTGTCTTCATTTGATTATTTTCTTGCAAGCTATATAACTTTGTTATTCTCTATGTCTGAAAAAAAAATTGTGTATATTTATGTATCACATTTTCTTATATCTTCTAATTTGGACACTTGTGTTGGTTTCATAACTTAGTTATTGTGAATAATGCTGCAATAAATATTAGTGTGAAAGTATCACTGTGATATGTTGACTTGGGGTCTTTCAGATAAATATCCAAGAGTGGTGTAACTGGGTTCTATGGTATATGCATCTTTAGTTTAGTTTATTTTTGTTTCCTTTTTTGAGACAGTCTCATGTAGCCAGGCTGGCCTCAAACATAGGACGACCTTGAGCTTCTGATCCTTCTGTCACTATGTCCCCAAGTGCTGAGATTATACCTGACTGAATTACTGTTTTATGCTGTGCTGGGTATAGATCCCGTGGCTTTCCGAATGCTAGGCAAGACTCCTCCAAACAAACTACATCCTCAGCCTAGTTTACATGTCTACCAGAACTATATATGCTCTCTTTATCCACATACTAGCCAGTATCTCTTATATTTCCTTTATTTATTTATTTATTTATTTATTTATTTATTTATTTATTTATTTATGTGTATGAGAGAGAGAGAGAGAGAGAGAGAGAGAGAGAGAGAGAGAGAGAGAGAGAGAAAACCTTAGGTATCAGTCCTTACCTTTCACCTTGTAATAGACAGGGTCTCTTTTTGTTGTTCTTAGATGCATAGGCTAGCTGGGCATTTAACTTTCAGGCAATTTTCCTGCCTCCACCTCCCATCTCCCTGTATGAGTGCTGGCATTGTGGGTGCTCTAGATTCTAGAGGCTTTTTAACAAATGTAGTAAGGGATTGTGATAGAAGTTAGTTTAGTGGGAAAATTAATATAGGTAAAGCAGGGGCCTCAGAGGATGGAAAATCGGAACAAGGAAGTGTCAACAGCTAGGACTTATGAGTTTTTCTTGAGAAGCCTTATAGACTGTGGTTTAGGTTAATGATTAAGAAAAACAGTTGAGTCCCAGGAACTAAGCTTGAGTTCTTTTAATCTTTAATGTTGGGAGATGTGTTCACAGGTTTCGGTGTGCATTGTAGGTAAAACAGAGCTTTAAATAATGACTTCATGTAACTAGAAAACAAAGAATTGAGTGGTTAGTTAAGATAATTGGACAGGACTTTAAAATATGAAAAGTGAAACTAATAACCTGTTTTTCTAGCAATTATAAAAACTACTGCCTATGTAAACAGTTACGGCTGAAAGGCTCCTGATTCGTGAGAAGTCTAAAAGATAAATGTTTAACTGAGTGTGGGTTTCTCAGAAAATCTGTAAAGATGTGGTTAAGAAATGTACTGGGGCCGGGCGGTGATGGTGCACACCTTTAATCCCAGCACTTGGGGGCAGAGGCAGGTGGATCTTTGTGAGTTCGAGGCCAGCCTGGTCTACAGAGCAAGATCCAGGAAAGGTGCAAAGCTACACAGAGAAACCCTGTATGTATTGGGGTTGACTTGATCCAGAAAAATATGTTTTTATGGTGATTACACAGTAACTGTGTAACTTTTGGTTATAGGGAAAATCCTCTTGGTAATGAACTTGGTGTGGGGAAATATAAAAGGATGTTTGAAAAATAAAGAAGGAGATGATAGAAAGAAGATAGAGAGACCCTGAAGAGGGGTGTGTGTGTGTGTGTGTGTGTGTGTGTGTGTGTGTGTGTGTGTGTGTGTGTGTGTTTCCCTTTTTGGCTGGCCCCAGAGAATTAAGTTTCACTCCCTCAGATAGAAAAGTCAATTGTGTGATTAGTCCACCTACTCCATGGCTCCCTTTCAATTTCTGAGCTGCTGAGGGCTGGCCCTTACAGCAGCAGTTACATGAGGTCCAATTTCTCAATTTTAGGCAGTATTTCCTAGGCAACTGGAGTTCTGTTCAGAAATTCCTGAGCCAGGCCTGGTGGTACACACCTTTAATTTCAGCACTCAGGAGGCAGAGGCAGGTAGATCTCTGAGTTCTCAGCCAACCTGGTCTACACAGTGAGTTTCAGGACAGCCAGGACTACATAGAGAAACTCTGTCTCAAAAAAAAAAAAATTCTTTCTTTCTTTCTTTCTTTCTTTCTTTCTTTCTTTCTTTCTTTCTTTCTTTCTTTCTTTCTTTCCTTCCTTCCTTCCTTCCTTCCTTCCTTCTTTCTTTGTCCTTGCATATCTGTATCTTGAAATATTTTCCCTCTAACAGTTTCAGTTTGGGATCTTACATTAAAGTATTTGATCTATTTGATTCATTTACAGTTGCTTTTTATACTAAGAGACAACGATCTAGTTTCATCCTTCTACATGTAGATATTCAGTTTTCTTGGCACTATCTGTTGAAGAGCCTGTCTTTTCTCCAGGATAGGTTTTTGGCATCTTTGTCCAAAAGCAACTGACTGTAGCAGTGTAGGTTTAATTGTTGTTGTTGTTGTTGATGATGATGATGATGATGATGATGATGTATATACGTGATGCATGTAGATGCACATGGTGCAGTTGTGAAAGTCAGAGGATAACTTCATGGAGCCACTTTTCTCCTTTCACCTTTTTTTTTTTTTTTTTTTTTAATTTAGAAATGGTTTTATTTATGTACAAATAATAAGCAACATTCTATCCATAAATTCTATTTTCCAAAAACAATTGTTTGTTTAAGAAAATCAAAAATGCTGGGTGTAATGGTGTACACCTTTAATCCCAGCACTCAGGAGGCAGAAACAGGTGGATCTCTGTGAGTTCAAGGCAGCCTGGTCTACATAGTGAGTTCCAGGACGCCAGAGCTACATAATATGAGAGACCCTGTCTCAAAAAACCGAAAAAGAAAACCACATAATAAATTTTAAAAGGTACCAATATTCTTCTGCTTCTAGACTATTGCTGGGCTGGAGAGAATTGGAGGGGAGGGGTGTTGGGCCAGAAATCACAACTTGGAATTGAGCATTCTCCAAAGCAGTAAGAAGGTACCATTCTGGCAAAGTTTATTCAACCACGTCCCACCCCCACCCTCACAGGCCGCCTATTGGAACGGCTGAAGCGGGGCGGACAGCCCAGCCTAATTCAGCTGCCTTGTAGCACTGTATGTGGCCAGCATGCAACTCTAAGAAGCTACTAAGGAGACTAAAGCAAAGCAAGAGACTGAGGTTGTCCTGAGAACGGTTAGTTCCTTGTTGTGACCTTAAACAGACTATCCTAGTGCAAGGAAAATACTACATCATGACAGATTTCACACTAGCAAGACAGTCAGCACAGAAATGTTGCCTGGTGCCATTAAGCAATAACTCAAACCATGGTATGCCCAGAGTTCGTGCCTTCATCGACACACAAACCTTTGTGTTTATGTGAGCATAGCACGGTGACGCAGAACATTGAGCTGAGATCTAACACCCACAATGGATGCTTTTACAGGCTGCAATATAAGAGGGAAGCTCGTGAATCACCTTTGTCTGAGGGACCTTACATAACCAATCAATAACTTAGGGATCGACAGTCTCCACTGGTTCCCAGTGTGTCCAGGGCTGGTTGTAGGAGGCACCATTAGGAAGCATCCTCCATGTCCACATCCTCCTGCAACTGCTGGACCATTTTTTCTTCCAGCTGCTTTCCTTTGCCTGCAAGAGGAGCCCGGATAAGATGGATGCTCTGCTTGACTTCTTTGATGTCCTGAACCTTCTGAAGCTCTTTGTTTTTCTTCAACCTGTTCATTATAAACTTAGCCTGGCGTTTCTGCTTGATCTCTTCAACCCTCTTCATTGCATCGATGGTTTTACTCCAGAGCTCTCGCTGGTATTTCACGGGTTCATTTCTACGTTTTTCAAATTCAAATGAGTTGTCCACGGTGAGCTCCTTGCCAGCCGCTTTCCGGAAGGCTTTAGTCCATCTGACCTTGCGTGGGTTCCGCTTCTTCTTGAAGTTTTTATGACACTTGGATTTGCAGAATCGGAACACCTTGCAGTCGTTGCGGACGAACATCATGCCGTGGCCCGGGTAGATCGGCCCGGAACAGAAGTAACATTTCTCGATCCTCATGGGGACTCCGCGTGGGACCCACCTCCTAGGCGCCGAGCTGAAGAGGAAGGGATACGATACTACCTCTCCTTTCACCTTTACGTGAGTTCTGTGGGTTGAACTCTTGTCTCCAGGTTTGATTGATAAAGATACTTACTTACCTTTACCCACTGAGCCATCTGACCAGTATAAGACAGCTAGTTCTGTCCAACAGTCATTTTCCTTGAGACCAACATCTTAGAATGTAGCAGAATGTAGCAGAATTCACTGCATATGTTTCCTACACCACCAAAGATACTGAAAAGATGTGAGCTCAAGGGGTTTAATGGGGAAATTCCACAGGGTCTATTTGACGGTCAAAGAAATGTATTCAGGGTTTAA
This sequence comes from Peromyscus eremicus, assembly GCF_949786415.1. NCBI lineage: Eukaryota > Metazoa > Chordata > Mammalia > Rodentia > Cricetidae > Peromyscus > Peromyscus eremicus. The sequence continues at coordinate 951,355 of NC_081432.1, read as the reverse complement.
CTCTCAACAAGAATAATTGAGTTGGTTGCGGAATGGTTCTCGGGAGAGCTCTGCCTTGATTCTCAGCACTAGCATCCAAGACCACAAGGTAGCGAAGGGCTAGCACGTATGTACTCCTCCCAGGTCTTAAGGGGTCCCCTCTGGGCCACGCCCCCGGGAGGCGGGGCAGGTACCTAGCAGTTACCTGCTGCCTCACTAGGGTTGGTGCTTCAGGGTAAAGCACAGACAACCACCACTACAGGGGTTGATTTAATAAAGTCAACTTTTATTGCTCAAAGAGGCACACACTTGTAATTTCAGCTCTTGGGAGGTGGAGGCAGGAAGATCAGGAGTTCAAGTCCAGTTTCAACTACATATGAAGTTTGAGTCCAGCCTAGCTACATGAGACTATCTCAGATGAAGAAGCACACACAGAAAATACATTTTTAATTTTAAACTGCTTTTTATCTTGCTACTAATTAGTGGAGGGTGTGTGTGACTAGTAACTGCTATTATAATTCAGTTCCACAGCTTAACTCATGTCAAGATACCAACAGATTCACTCTGAAGCCCAGCACAATAACATGGCAAGTAAATTCTAGAAATATAAAGATAGTTTGATATAATATATCCCATGAATAAAGCCTTAGTGACTTCAAGAGGTCCATGGAACATGCTTCAACAACTGCTGTTTTGAGTCAGGTATGGCCCTAGTCACTATTTCCAGTATTCAGCAGCCTGGAGCTGGGGGATTGCTATGAGTTGAGAACAACGCAGCATGTACACAAGCTTCTATGCCCCTTTCTAGGGGATGGGGGTGGGAAAAACACAGAATGTTTGGGGACAGTAAACTATTTTTAGAGGAACTCCATGAGCTTAGAGAACATATAATCGACATGGGACAAAGTCATGGACCCACAGGATGGATCTGTTTGTAAATGGTTTGAAAATTATTTTCTTTGGAACACTGAATAAGATTTAAGTAGATGACAAAAGTCTGTCTATGATGCTGACAGGCTTTCTGCCATCTAAGACAGTTAAGGAAACAGAGGGAGAGGACCAAAGGTAATTGACTTTGTTTTTCGTGCTTGCAGACATTAGGCAGTTTGGGGATAAAGCCCTTACCCAGCATCTGTTACTACCTTTTTTTTTTTTTTTTTTTTTTTTTTTTTTTTACTTTAAAATAAACAGCATTACAGGGCTTGGGATTTAGCTCAGTGGTAGAGCGCTTGCCTAGCAAGTGCAAAGCCCTGGGTTCGATCTTCAGCTCAAAAAAACAAAAACAAAACAAAAACAAAATAATAATAATCAGCATTCCAGAGTGCCATATTTGAAGGTAGCAGTTCTTGGTCTCTTTAATTTCCTATGTCTGAAACTTCCCTAGAAATTCCACGCACTAGGCCCTTCAAGATGGTTCATCAGATAAAGTCTTCTCACCAAGTCTGAAAAAAATCAATTCAATCTCAAGTTTCCAAATAGTGAAAGGAGAGAATTGATCCTCCAAACTGTCCTCTGACTGCCATACAGGTATCATATCATGTGCACAGGGATACACGCACACACACACACACACACACACATGGGCACACATACACATACAAATTAAATAAATACAATTTTTTTTGGGGGGGGTTGGTTTTTCGAGACAGGGTTTCTCTGTGTAGCTTTGCGCCTCTCCTGGAACTCACTTGGTAGCCCAGGCTGGCCTCGAACTCACAGAGATCCGCCTGGCTCTGCCTCCCGAGTGCTGGGATTAAAGGCGTGCGCCACCACCGCCCGGCTAAATAAATATAATTTTTTAAAGAAGTCTCACACACTAAAAGTCAAGTTGGTGGGTGAAGACAGAAAACTCAGACAAGGAATCATATGACAAGAGATCTTCAAAGAGACGAAGAACATAAATTACAGTAAGAATGAATCAGCAGTAAGTGACAAGTGTAACATGTTTCCCCATATCCCACTAAACCAGTCTTTGGTTTTGTTATTTATTTCCATTTTTATTAATTTTTTCATTATATATATATGTATGTACGTACATATGCATGTATGTATTTTTGGAGCAGGGAGTTGAGAGAGGGTCTCTCTATGTAGTCCTGGCTGTTCTGGAACTCACTGTGTAGACAGGCTGGCCTCCAAGTCATAGAGATCCTTCTGTGTCCATCTCACTAGTGCTGGGATTGAAGGCATAAGCCACCAGACCTGGCTTTTCATACAATATATTTTGATCATGTGTTCCCCTTCCCAACGCCTTTCAGATTCTCCCCACTTCACTAAACACTCAACATCATGTTCTCTTTCTAAAACAGAAGAAAATCAAAACAAACAATAAGTCAAAAAATGTTAAACAAATCAAAAAGCCCACATACACACAAAACATGGAGTTTGTTTTATATGGGCCAATTATTCCTGGGCAAGGGGCCTGCCTTGGAATGTGGTTGATATAGCCAGTGGCACTCTGCAGAAGAAAACTGATTTTCCCTTTCCCAGGTGTTAATTGCAAATAACTTCTTCATTAGGGGTGGAACTTCGTATCTACCTTCAGTGATGGAATTTTTGCCTGGTTTGAGCCTGTGCAGGTCTTGTGTGTATTGTCACAGTCTCTGTGAATTCATATGTGCATCAATCAATGTGTTGTGTCTAGAAGACACTGTTTCCTTGGAGTCACCCACCACTTCTGGTTCATTTAATATTTCCCTTTCCTCTTCTGCATAGTTCCCTGAGCCTTGAGGGGAGGGTTAGATGAAGACATCCCTTTTAGGACTGAGCACTCCAAAGTTTCTCACCCTTTACCCATTGTCCTAGTAGTGAGTCTCTGTTAAACCAGTCTGCATTCCCCAGAAAAAGATAGAAATAGCCCAGCCTCACTTATTTGACAAAGAATATATGTGAAATGTATGAAGAATATCTATTTTTCTAGGCATGGGTGTGCACTCCTGAAACTCCAGCACTCGAGAGTTGGAGGCAAGAGGGTGAAAGTCAGCCTCAACTATATGCTTCCAGGCCTAGGCTGTGCATCTAAATCTCTCTCTCTTTCTCGTGTGTGTGTGTGTGTGTGTGTGTGTGTGTGTGTGTGTGTATGTGTGTGTGTGTGATTGTGTTTGTGTTTGTGTTTGTGTTTGTATGAAGAGCAGGCATGGTGGCCCACGATTGTATTCTCAGTCCTCAGGAGGCAGAGGTATGTGTATTAGCTCAATTCAAGACCAGTTTGGTCTGTGTAGAGAGGGAGGAAAAAAATCAATGAGTGACCCATGCAGGAAGAACTTAAGGTGAGTACTTAAAAGTTTCATCTCTTTCTTATGAGAGAGGCTTAAAATAAAACAATATGTGAAGGAAGTAGATAGAAGTAGGTTCCTGATCCATGATCCTGGGAAATGTCTGTCTACTTCAGGTGTGCTGTCTCTGGTGTTTGGGAACTGGCCCTGGCAATCTTTAAAGTCACCTATAGGGATGGCCTAACAATTGTCCTGATTTAGTTTGCCTTGAGATATGTCAATCTAGATTTTCTCTCTGTAAACATAAATCAGAGAGAAATAGCAAGTGACAGAATGTAAAAGAAAGATGTGAAGAGGCTGTGCTGTAAACCAGGGCACATTGTTGTGAGTATATACAAAGAACATGGCACTTAAATTTTATGTAAGTCAAATTTTATTTCTGGATCCAATCTTCTTCTTCCTTTATTGATGAGATTGGGCTTATAGGAGAGGAAGTGGAAACAGAGATCCTGTTGAAAGGGGGAATTAATCACAGGTCTCTTCTGCATCTTTCCTCTAAAGGAAAAGGTCTGGTCTTTTCCAGGGCCATATCTGTGGGTTCTGTGGCAATCCAGCCTCACATGAGTGTAAAGCCCAGCCTTCCTGTAAGACATCATTCTCTTCAGAGTAAAACTAAATCTAGAAAGATTTTCATTATAGGAAAGAAAGACTGGGGAGATGACTCAGTGGGCACAGTGAGTGCTGTACAATTATGAGGACTTGAATTTAGGACCACAGTATCTACATAAAATCCAGGCATGGCAGTGGGTGTTTGTAACTCCAGGACAACTGAGCTAAACATAACACTGAAAGGAAAAGCAGTCATGTCGGTAATTGAGAGAGTTGTCTGAACTGGAGAAGTAGGTTTGGGAGATGGTATTAAATGACATTTGAAACCTTGGAGATGAGTGAAATCATAAAAGAAGTGATTAGCTGTTGAAAAGAAAGGGAGCAAGGACTGAATGCTGGCCCAGTGTTCAATCCGCTCATCAGAGCATATACCTGAAGTAGAATGCACAGCTGTGGGGCTGTGTCTAGAAGGCCCACAGACCCGAGACCTGGCTATGCATAGGAGTCGCCTGGACATCTCAACAAGATTCAGGAACTATGGTGCAGAGCCTAAGTTCTCTGGGTTTATAACAAAGTTGGTACAGAAGCTGATGGTGTCACACAGCGGTCAGTATGTAGACACAGAGTCCCAAGGAAATGCATCATCCTCACTTACGGCCTCATTCCTGAGGCCAGGTGTGATAGCTCATGCCTCCACACTCATAGAAATGGGACAAAAGGTCCATCTAGATTTCTGTATTACTTACTTTTCTCATTATTACGACAAAATGCAACTTAAAAGAAGGATTTTTTTTTCATGATTTGAGAGGGTACCATCCACCATGACAGAGAAAGCATGGTTGAGTTCAGGACAGCTGGAGCTTGTGGCTGGGACATGTCGTATCTCAGAGGATAATGAAGCAGAGAGTGGGGATGATGCTCCTCATCTGGCTTTCTCCTTCCCCCAGCTCAAAGGATGGCGCCATCTACACTCAGGGTGGGTCTTCCTACTTCAGGTAATCCTCACAAGAAAGACCCTCACAGACACCCAGAATTGCATCTCCTAGGGGATTCTAAATCCAGTCAAGCTGACAAGAATAACCACCACAGCTAAATAGTGTGTTCTAAGTCACTACGGGGGAAGGGAGAGCTGGGCATAATGGTGCACGCCTTTTATCCCAGGACTCAGGAGTCAGAGACAGGTGGATCTCTGTGAGTTAGAGGCCAGCCTGGGCTACAGAGTGAATCCTAGGACAGTCAGAGGTACATAGTAAGACCCTATCTTGGAAATAAATAAATAAATAAAAGGGCAGGGAGTAAGTCTTGGGCTCCATGATTCGCAATCTAAATGATGGATCTAGAAAGAGGCCTGAGTATTTTTGAACAAGATTGGGAGCCACTGATGTTAGTAGTAAATACAGCCAATATAATGGGGAAGCGTCCTTTATGGGTATATATGGTTTTTTAAAATTATTTATTTAGGGGTTGGGGATTTAGCTCAGTGGTAGAGTGCTTGCCTAGCAAGCACAAGGCCCTGGGTTCGGTCCTCAGCTCTGGAAAAAAAAAAAAAAAAAAGACAAAATAACAAAAAAGACCAAAAAAAAAAAAAAAAAAAAAAAAAACCACACAAGGTAACTGGCACACACAACCTTTTAAAAAATATTTATTTATTTGTTGGTGTGTTTGTTTTTGCCTGAGAAAGAAAGGGAGGGCAAATATTATTAGTGCTAAGTTGTGATGTTGAGGGAAACATACTGTTTTCTCTTCCATTGTGTTTAGCTTCAGACGAAAGATACTGCAAGCAATTTACACAAGGAAGTTCCCTCAACAGTTGCTATCTAAAAATTCCCTAGACTGATTTCTCCTTGATGCAAATGATGTGATGGGGAAGGGGAATCTCAGTTTACCAAGGAGGAATAAATGTATAATTGGATATAAAGTGACACAAGATGATGGGAGAATTTGTCACAGGCTTTGTTGACAGTGGCCTACTGACATACAGATGCTGCGTCTTATGGAGTTACAAGGAATCAGACAATCATGAAGAACATCAGAATGAATGTAGATTCTAGTGTAAGTAAGAGGCTTTGTCAGTTAGGGTGGTGTGGTGGTTTGAATAAAAATGGCCTTCATAGGCCCAGAGAGAGTGTGTGGCCTATTAGGAGGTGTGGCTTTGTTGGAGTAGATGTGGCCTTGCTGGAGGAAGTATGTCACTGTGGGGACAGACTTTGAGGTCTCAGACTCTCAAGAAAGGCCTAGTGGCTCAGTCTTTTCCCGCTGCCTGTGGATCAAAATATAGAACTCTCAGCTCACATCTGCCTACATGTCACCATGCTTCCTGTCATGAAGATAATGGACTAAACCTCTGGAACTGTAAGTCAGCCCTGGTTAAATGTTTTCCTTTAGAAGAGTTGCCTTGGTCATGGTGTCTCTTCACAGCAATAGAAACCCTAACTAAGGCAGGTGGCAGCTGACACCACTGCACTGGAGCATTGGGGCATGCCTGCCATTAGAGGGTCTAATCAGCATGAAACATGCACTGCATAGATCTGAGAGGAAAAGGGCTGCTTGACTTCTGAAGCCTAGAGCTTGGTGAAACTTCTGTGAGATGTCATTCTCCTTAGAGAGTTTGGAATCTAGATAGAAAGTAGGAAATATGGGATTGAAGAGATGGCTCCATAGTTAAGAGTGCACGCTACTTTTACAGAAGCCCAGAGTTCTGTTCTCAACCCCCACATTGGGTGCCTCATACCCACATGGAACCCATTTCAGGGATCTAACTCCTTGGTCTCCAAGGGCACCTGACTCATGTTCATATACCCCCACAAAGAATAACACATGACTAAGAATAAAAATGAATATTAATCTTTTTTTTAAAGAATGAAGTAGGAAGTTTGAGGTTTGGTCTGGGGTTATTGAACAGAAGCACTTCCTTATTACATTACATAGTGACATTAAAGAGATTTGCTTGTGATTCAGAAACTAAAAAGGCCTGGTGGATATTCAGTGGGCCTGATGAGGGGGTTGTTTTTTGAAATAGCCCCAGCTACTCTGGAACTCACTATGTAGACAGGCAGATCTGCCTCTGACTCCTGGGTTTTGGGATTAAAGGCATAGGCCACCACGCCTGGCATGACACAGAATTGTTCTTAACCTCTGAGCCATCTCTCCAGCCCACCTGTGCACTTTAATGTTTAACACTGAGCATCTTTTCTTTCCTTTCCAGTGAAAAGAAAAAAATTACAGTGGAGAACGGCAATTCCAAATAAAACCCTGTGAGTTCTGCTGAGTCTCCCACTGAGGGATGTAGTGGGTAGCCATTCCAGCTTTGATCTGGAAGTTCCAACCCCCACTGAGGTTTCAGTAACTGTTACGCCTACAAGGCGGGGCAAAGAGAGGACCCTGAAGATCTGAGATCCGGATGCGCTGGCTCTCTTGGTTCCTGGACCCTGGATGCTGGAGGTAGACTAAGCAGAGTTCTCCAGAGAACACCACCGTACTGCACTACAACTTTCCCAGATCCTGTAAACTATCCCTTCACATGTAAGTTACCCCACAAAGTAAACCTCCCTTTTAACTACATGGAGTGGCCTTAATAATTTCACCAATAGAGGGACAGGGCTAAAGTCATCATTAGGAGAGAATTTTATTTGAAAAGTGTCATCTTAAACTGAAAGGATAGCTGTTGAACATCACAATTAAGCATGCTGAAGGAGAAGCCATGTTGTCACAAAATGTCAGTTTAAGTCATCCAGACATCCCAAGTCCACCCTTTGCTGACTTTCTATGCCCTCCTTTAATTTTTTTTTTTTTATTAAACAAGAGAAAGTACACAGATTCATTTTGGTAAACGTTAACTGTTAATATTCACATTGAGACGTGTAATTTCTGAGCCCACTATGCAGAAAGTAGGAAAAAAGCTAGAATTCCATGCAGTACTTTACAGGGGCAGAGCAACCCTCTAGCATCCAGCATAGTGAAAGGAATTGATGGGTTTTATTTCCCCCACAGAGCACAGTGGAAGTGTTGATTCCACAGTCTGGGACAAGAAGGGATAAAAATGAATTTAGGGGCTGGAGAGATGGCTCAGTGGTTAAGAGCATTGGCTGTTCTTCCAGAGGTCCTGAGTTCAATTCCCAGCAACCACATGGTGGCTCACAACCATCTGTAATGAGATCTGGTGCCCTCTTCTGGCCTGTAGGCAGGACACTGTATACATAATAAATATATAAATAAATAAATCTTTTTTAAAAAATGAACTTAGAACAGAAAGGTGGAGATTCTTTTCCCATTTTATTTTGCTCAAGGTATTTTAAGAAAATAAATAAGTTGATGGGCTGGAGAGATGGCTCAGAGGTTAAGAGCACTGGCTACCCTTCCAAAGTTCTTGAGTTCAACCACATGGTGGCTCACAACCATCTGTAATGAGGTCTGGTGCCCTCTTCTGGCCTGCAGGCATGTATGCAGGCAGAACTCCGTATACATAAACAAATCTTTAAAAAAAAAAAAAAAAAAAAAAAAAAAAAAGTTGAAAACCGTGGTCTTGAGAAAAGGAATCTCAAAAATTGGCAAGTGAACACAAGAGGGACAGGAGAGAAATAACTACAACTCACTCCCAGGGATTGGAGAGAATAAAAAAAAATTAAAAGAATTTTTTTTAAGAGACTGCTCATGTTTATTAACAAAAGGGACAACCACACACATCCATTCACAAATACATTTAGGAACCTCAGAACTGATAATACCCACCCCTCCCACCCACCCCTTTCTCTAGGACCCATCCTAAACTTAATTTGGACCCTTTAGGAAATTTTGGGCTTCTAGTATTTTTTATCTGGAAACCATATGAATGTACTGTTTGGGCTCTCTGCTTTTTATGTCCCCATCCACCTGTCCCTGTGAGCTATAGATAAAAATCTGCAAGACTCTGCTCAGTCACTCAGGCCTAGACCAAAATCTGGATATAACTCCTTGGTGGTGACATCTCGGGTCAGAGCCAGCTTTCCCAGCAGCATCTGTGCCACATCCTTGACATCATTGTACTTGTGGAGGAGGGAGATATGGTTCTCCAGTTCACCCACACGGTAGCCTCTGGGGAAGAGCAACGGAGAGCAGGCACCATCAGGTAAGTCTTTTACTAACTGGGAAATCTCCTTGTCCAGCATGTTCCGTCTCTCCTTCAGTTTCTGAATGTCAGAGTTCAAAGACTCCATGCTGCTGCTGTCATCAGTCTGTTCAGGCTTGGGAGATTGACGCGGTGATTGGAAGGGCCCATGGCAACTTCGGTAGAGTCCTGAGTCAGTCCTCCTAAACCCTGAAGTCCGAGATACCCGGAGTGGGGTCGTCTGGTGCGTAGGAGAGTCCAGGGTTGGGGTGAAATGGCAGCCTCAGCTCCTTATGTAACCAGAAAATGGCGATGGAGACCCCATTCTAATCTTTAAAAAAATTTTTTTTAAAGAAAATTTTTTAAAAGATTAGAATCTATTAGTGCTTTTTTGTATTTTCCACCTCCATCCTCCTCTCTTGTCTTCATTACCTTCATCTTCTTCACCTTCATCCTCATCCCCTCTTCAGTATCTTCCCATCCTCCTCTTTCTCCTCCTCCTCCTTCCCATTCTCTTTCTTCATCTGTCCTCTGTTTTCTAAGCTACTGATTATCAGGGAAGGGGTCCTCCTAACATATAACTAGCTATATGTCAGTGTGGCACATAAGAAGAGAAATAGGGTCAGTAGAGACAGATAGTCATAATTTCTCTAACCAGAGAGAAGAAAAAGTCATACCACTGTCATTAAAACTTCCAGTTCCTAATCTGCTTTAGCTGTGAGTACCCTTGGGGTGTAATTGAGCTTGTTTTCCCACACAGCATATTCAACCCACATGGATTTACTGATGTTTAGAAGATATGTCCTCTCATTTAAAGGCAAGTCAGTCACTCTTCCACTGACCTACTTTTTATGACACCTGCAAATGTTAGAAAGCAAACTTTGTGGTTCACACAACGAGAACTAGACTCTTTGTTAGAGTTTTGCTTTTGTACCAGGCATAGTGTCTCACACCTCTAATGTCAGTACTGAGGAGCCTGAGGCAGGAAGACTGTGGGCAGTTTGAGACCAGCTGCACAACGCAGTGAGAAGCTAGAGCAGGAGTTGTAACTCTGCAGAGTGCTTGCCTGGCACAGAGGACATTGGCTTGATCATCATCCCATAAACTTGGTGTGGTGGTGCACACTCAGCAATCAAGAAGTGGATGCAGGGGCTTTAGAAATGAATCAGTAGTTAAGAGCATTTGCAGAGGACCTGAGTTTAGTTCCCACACCCATGTTGGGTGGCTCATAACTATCTCTAGGGGATCTGAGGATCCAAGAATCAAGGCACTTGCAGAAATATGTACATACCTGAGAGAATAGGCCTAAAGCACTGGGCCATGCTTTAAGCTAACCAAGAGCTCTGACATGCGCAGTAGTATCCTGACCCAGAGGACCCTGAAACTGGATCCTCAAGATGACCCCTGTTGACATATGACCCAGAGCCAATCAGGAAACACCATGGCAGCTGGAAGCAGAGCCTGCCAAAAAGTACACATATAAATACCTTAGTCCTTTGGTTAATAAATGAGATTGCTTACAACCTCCCAGAGCCTGTGTCGTTTGGTTCTGCATCTATTCACACCCTTGCCCCAGGGATCAGAGACAGTGGGAACCCATTTGCAGAGCAAGCAACATTCTGGCACCAATGTGGACTATATGGACCCATTCCTAGGGCTTGGTCTCTGGTTCCTCCTTAACTTTCTGTTTTGGATATTCTTTATTTTCTGCTGGCCAGCTTGCTGTCCTGATTGCAATTGTGACTCAGTGTTGTGATACACCCCATATGGCTGATTCTCAGTGAGTAGACCCCTCTTTCTCAGTTCTTTGTTCTTCCTCTCGAACTGGTGCGTGTTGGGATCTCTCTCTCTCTCTCTGTCTCTCTCCCTCCCCCCCTCTCTCCATTCCCTTTTCCTCGCTCCCACATACTGTTTATTTTCGATTCCTCCAGGTGTTTCCACATAAGGGCTGGCCACCCAGGAAATGGAATCAAGAACTGACCTCCGGAACGGTCTTTTCTCTCCGGAGACACGGTGTGGGGAAGTCTCCCAAAAAGCACTCACACTAGGTACCACAAAGACAAGCCTTTTCTTTCATTTCCGGCCCAAGACTTCTGGGCTCTGAACCAACTGAAGTTTCTTGCCTGGGGCTACTCTCCAGGAGAAACTGAAGGGCTCTCTGCCTGCTGGAGGGACCCCAACAGCCTCTTTGGGGTGTGGTCGAAGGTTATTAGCCTCTATTGTCCTATCCTGGAATCAGGTTACGTGTTCACCAGTTAAAAGCCTTAAGGGCAGTGACCTGTATCTGAAATTCACTGGAAGGCTTCCTGACTACTCCCTGCAGGAATCCCCTGCTCCCTACCCCTGGGAGGAGTGGGAACGTTCCTCTCGTGGTACGCCAGTTCCTTTAGTTCTATTGTTCGCCTGTCTGTCACCTCCCACCTTTCCCACCCACCCTCATCCCGCCTTAGTTCTGCCTGGGTTTGTCCCCACGCTAGTCTGTCCCGGCTCCGTAGCCTCTGAGCACAGGCAGCCGCTTTAGCTGTTGCGACTGGCAGTTTGCAGGCCCACCCAGCAGCAGCATCCCTCCTTGTCCCTGGTGCCCTCAGTGAGCCCAGGGAGAGGCTTTAGCTGTCCCGCTGGCTGCCGAAGGTTCCGCCCAACAACTGCACCCCCGTCTGTCCCAGCTGCCCTCAGTGAGCTTTTGCAGCCAGCTGCAGGCTGTCCTGCCCAGCCGTGGCTATTCTCGCCAGCCAGTCTCTGCCCCGAGCTGCGGGGAACCCCGTGCGTCTGTAGGCTGCCCTGCCCGCCTGCCGGCCTGCACTCAGAGGCTTGCCCCAGGGCTGCGCTGCTGCCCTGTGTGCGCCCAAGCTGTGGGAATCCACAGCAGATGCAGCCGCGCACACTCCCTGCGCCCGTGCGCAAAGAGCGGCTAGGAGCCACAGAGGTTGTAAGCCTTGCTGCGGGGCCCAACTCAGCTGCCGCAGGGAGCCGCAGCGGCTGTTTGGGAATTTGCAAGGCGGTGCTGCAGCAGCGCTGCAGCACCTCCAACAAGGAGCCAGAGAAACGATCCAAGCCCCGCCCATCAGGCAGCAGCTCACGAGCGCTGTCCTGCCCCCACCCATTTTGAGATAAGCTCTCCTCTAAGGCAAAACCAAACATAGGCTACCCTGCCCTTTCTCCCCCACCCCCTAGACAAGCCCGTGAGCTGTTTCCCCCACTGCTACGGAGAGGGAATGTCAGCCTGATCCTCAAAGGCTTTCTCCCACTCGCTGGTCCTGGGGGCAGAGAGAAGGAGGGTCTGCCTGTACCCGGGGCACTTTCTCCCCCGCTAGGCTGCAGCGGCAGAGAGACGACGCTCCCTCCTAAAATTCTAACACTCTCTTCTGTCTACAAGCAGGAGAGAAAGCGCGTCCCTCCCTCCAGGTCTCCAAGCATCAAGCTGCTGCAGTTGCAGCTGCAATCGCCTTCAATCACTAAGGGGATTTTCGGCCCCAAGCTTCTGCAGCCTTTCACGCCGGTGCCTCAGAAGCACCCAGCCCCATTCAGCAGCTGCAGTTCTGATCAGGAGAGGGCTGCAGCTTTTAACACCTACTGACAGCTTTCTCAAGTACCCCCAGGAGAGTGTAATTTTACCCTCCCTTTAACTAACAATGGGTAATTTCTCTGCTACCGCGAAAGAAGCTCTTAAAGCTCTCTTACAGACTAGGGATATTCACGTCAAGTGTGCAAACCTGGCTAGCTTTTGGGCTGAAACCTCTGCCAAGCACCCTGGATATCTCCTTATAATATCTGGGACCCGGCCCTTTGGATGCGTTTCTTATTCCTAACCAGAAAAAGAGAAGTTCGGGAAGGTAAATCTCCACATGCACCATTTATTCCTATTTTATTTGGCACTATAGCTTGTATAAAAGAAGGTACCACGGATGATGTTCTTAAAGCTTTTAATGACCCCTGTTAAACACAAAAGATGGATACCCTCTCACTTGACTTCCCACCTCCATATGTAGATCCAGATTTAGAGGATGAGAACAACCTATCAAAGAAACCTCCTAAACAATCCCCTCCCGCCTCACCTCCCAAAGAGGCAAGTCTCTATCCTTGGGCAGACCTACCTTCATCCTCATGCCATGAAGAACATCACAGTGATTCTCTTCAGGCAATACTACCCTCAGTAACTAAAGCCTGCCCCGCCCCGGTACCTGAGCCCCTTATGCAAGCTCCAACGATAAAGTATCACTCTACTAATCCTTTTGCCCTTCCAGTTAGTGTAGGACCTAATGCTGCCAACCAGCCCTGGGTACCCACCCCTCTTACAGATCTGTCTTTGATTCATAAAGCTGCTAATGAATCAGGTCCTGACTGATTTTGAACAGCCATATTTTGAACAGGTACTATGACCATGGACAATGCATTTACAAACCTACTATGACTGGTTGCATTTAATGAAAGCTGTACTGGACCCTGCAGCTGCTTATGAAGAAGCTGAAACACAAGCATGCCTAAATATTCAATAAAACATTGCTATATCCCTAGACATGCTGACAGGCAGGGGACCAATATGTTAGTTTCACCACCCAAGGCCAAATTGCCCTGCATGCCTATTTTCAGCAAGTCTCTAACCTTGCATTTAAAACCTTGAAGTCCTGTACTGGTATGGGTCAAAAGAATCTCTTAACCTTTTTTTTAGTAATATGTTTGGGTTTAGAGAAGGAGTGAGTCAATTTTATCTCTAAAGCCAGCTTGGTATATTTGGAAATTTGGGCGTAGCTTTTTATTATTATTATTATTTTGTTGGATTGGGGTGCTGTATCTTATGGGGACATAAAGAAATTTTTAGGCTTATGGGGTAGTCCGTGAGGCTGTATTGTCTGAGCCAGTTGTCTTGAAACCATTCTGGATGTTGGATCATCTGGGCCATGGTGTTATCAGAGACCTTTTAGGGGGTCTTGGCTGGTTAAACCTGATGTATCTTAATCTGGAACAAATCCATAGTCTCTGTAGCTTGAGTTTTCCTGCCTGGCCCACAGTCAGGACAAATCTCTCTCACCTGCCAGTCCCACAGCCTCTCAGACCCGACCAAGTAAACACACACAGAGACTTATATTGCTTTCATACTGTATGGCCGTGGCAGGCTTCTTGCTAACTGTTCTTATAGCTTAAATTAATCCATTTCCATTAATCTATACCTTGCCACATGGCTCGTGGCTTACCGGCATCTTCACATGCTGTTTCTCATTGTGGTGGCTGGCAGTGTCTCTCTGACTCAGCCTTCCACTTCCCAGCTTTATTCTCCTCCTTGTCCCGCCTACACTTCCTGCCTAGCCAATGGCCAATCAGTGTTTTATTTATTGACTAATTAGCAACACATTTGCCATACAGAACATCCCACAGCAAGTCTCTGGCTTTTTGTAGAAACAAAAGTAGAGCCTCTTTTTTAAAGTAACATATCTTTAGATCCAAATTTTGAAGTTAAGGTACCTTTAAAATATATATATTGGTTTAACTGAGTAATCTTTATAATTAAATGTCTCTTTGTAGTTAAAAATCCCAAAGACAACATAATCTAGATTTTTTTGTGTGATATCTATCTTTATGTGACTTATTTTTTATATTAATTAAAGACTTTATTTTTAAAAACTATCTATTTTTTAATATGACTGTACACACACACACACACACACACACACACACACACACACACACACACATATATATATATATATATATATATATATATATATATATATATATCCTGAGCTGCTTGAGTTGTCAGTCTGGCTTCAAGTAGCTCCAGTTGTGGGTAACCGCTTGTAGCTACAGTTGGTCAGGCCTAGGGCCTAGGCCAAGCTGGCCCGAGCTGGGGAGCTGGGCTGCCTGCCGGGCCGCCAAGCCCAGCTGAGCCAAGCCAAGCCGAGTGATTTTTAATGAATTCTTGCCACCTTGGGTGCCATTTGTAGCTGGAGTTTTCTCCAATCCTGCCTGGCCCATGGTCAGGACAAATAGATATGATAAAATAAAAGGATAGATTATTGAACCTACTTTTAAAGAACAACAACTTGTTTGAAATGTTTTACATTGGTATAGATTTTAGTTTATTGATACAAATTTAAAGTTAATTTTGTTATACTGTGTGTGTATTTCTACTCTCGTTTAAGGAATTATGTTTATGTAACTCATTTAAATTGTAATGGATAATTAAAAAATACAGATTAATAATTAGTCATCTATGATAATCAAACTTGTAGCATGTTAGTTAAGTTTTCTAGGTATACATAGATATATTTCAGATAGATAGGTAATCTTCAAACACTCCAAAGACCTACAGAATATGGCATTTAAAATGTTTTAAAAATTTAGACTTTCTGGACAATGAGGCATGTCTGCTCCTGGCAGCACTGATTTACTTCAGAGAGGAGGATGGGCATTGAAGACACTCCATATGCAGTTTATTTTCACCTTGGCAAAAATAGCCAGTTGGGCAAGAAACTGTTCTTGCCTGGACTGATTGATCAACTGGACATGCAGGACCCAAAGGAAGGTGACCATTGAACTTTGCTTGGCAAAACGGTTCTTCAGGTTCCTGCTTCACAGAGGGAACTGCCAGACATTCTACAGGACACAGAGAGAAATGACTGAGAGACTCTAGGCCTGTGGGCTGAAGACAGATGCCCCAACTTTACAAAGGAGCATTACGTGACTGTCCAGGCTGCCAGCTGTCTCTGTCTACTCTTGCAATACTCCTGAAAGTTGCTTACATCCTTCTCCTGTTTCTCAGGTAATATTATATCCTTCTGAGGTCTTGGATGTAGTTGAAGACTAGATAGTTATAATTTTCCTTGGTTATGATAAGAGATAAGTTAGATATGAAACCTCAGACTCACAAATATAGGATAGCTAGAATATTTTCTTTAATTTTGCCAAATACAAATAGACTAGTTATTATAAATAGACTAGATATTGTAACTAATTCTTGCTTGATAACTGTTTTGTTATATGTAATTTTACTATGTGAAAGTTAAAACCTTCCTTTTTGAAAAAAAGAAAAGAGGAAGTGCTGTGGGATGTTCTGTATGTTAAATGTGTTGCTCTGGTTGGTTAATAAATAAAACACTGATTGACCAGTAGCCAGACAGGAAGTATAGGTGGGTCAAGGAGAGAGGAGAATTATGGGAAGCAGAAGGCTGAGGCAGAGAGATGCTGCCAGCTGCCTCCATGAGAAGCAGATGTTAAGATACCGGTAAGCCACGAGTCACGTGGCAACTTATAGATTAATAGAAATGGGTTAATTTAAGATATAAGAACAGTTAGCAAGAAGCCTGCCATGGCCATACAGTTTATAAGAAATATAAGTCTCTGTGTGTTTACTTGGTTGGGTCTGAGCAGCTGCAGGACTGGTGGGTGAGAGAGATTTGTCCTGACCGTAGGCCAGGCAGGACCAGAAAAACTCTAGCTACAAAACAGGACTAAAAGAATACTCTGAAAATAAAAAGGAGAAAACAATATGTACCCAACATGACAACTCAAGGGTGATGACATTTGGGACTGTTCTTCATTGTAGGTGCTGCTCCAATGATTGACATCAGTGACCTCAAACCTTGTTCTAGAATGCTCAGGCCTCTTTCCAGATCCACTATCTTAGACTGTAAACCAGGGAGACCAGATATTACTTCTTCTTTCTCTCTCTTTTGCAGGGTCTCACACTGTACCTCAGGCTGGCCTGGAACTCACTATGTAGCTGTGATGGCAAATCTCCATTGTCAACTTGACAGGGTATAGAATCTCACAGGACTTGCAATTCTGGAAATGTCTGTGAAGGTGTTTCCAGAGAAGATTAACTGAGGAGAGGGGACTGCACTGAATGTGGGTAACACCAGCCCGTGATTTGGGGTCCCAGACTGAAGAAAATATGAAAGCCAGATAAGAGCCAGCATCCTCACACTCTGCTTCCTGATGCATGGAGATGTGAGTAATCTCAGCCATGTGCTCCAGCTTCCATGAACCCCACTATGCCTTTCCTGCCAGGATGGGTTGTACCTTCTTAAATCAAAAACCAAAATAAATCCTTCTTGCCTTAAGTTACTTCTTTCAGGTTTTATTTTATTTATTTATTTATTTTTGGTTATTTTGTTTCGTTTTGTTTTGCTTTTTACATTAATGAGAAAAGTGAGTGTTACAACTTCTACTCCCTGCCTCAGCCTGATTGCTGAGTATAGGAGAATACAGTCTTCTTCAATAATGACTCATGTTATCAACTATGAGTGAGACTGTGCTGTTGCAACAAATTGAGATTTGTTGCAACAATGGAATACTCAGATTAACATCCCTCCAATCTCAGAAACACTGTGCATTGACTGGGGATCCTGGTTTACATCCTTGCAGCTTGTAGTCCTAACATCAGCAGGCTCAGTCCAAGTTTATTATACAGACTCTTAACACAGACACTCTGAATCTTAAGATGTTCAGGGGACTGCAGTATACAGGGAAGTTGAGATTTTCTGTGCCTTTTCATTTCTTTTTCTTTTTTCTTTTCTCGTACAATTTATCTCAACTGAGGCCTTACCTCCCTCCCTTCCTCCCAATTCCCCACAACCTCCCTTCTCAGTTAGATGCACTCCTCCAGTTCCCTTTAGACAAAAGCTGGCCTCCCAATAATACCAACCAAACATCATAACAAGATGCAATAAGACTAGGCATAAACCCTCATATGAAGGCTAGACAAGGCAACCCAGTAGAAGGAAGAGTCCCTCCAGCAGGTGAAAGAGTCAGAGACACCCCCACTCCCACTGTTAGGAGTCCCACAAACACCCCAAGCTAAACAACCACATAACGTATGCAGAGGACCTAGTGAAGATCCACACAGGCTCCATAATTGCCACTTGAAGTCTCTGTGAGCTCCTATGAGCCCTGCTTAGTTGATCTTGTGGGCCTGTTCTCCTGGTGTTTTTGACTCCTCTGGCTCCTATAATCCTTCTAATCCCTCCCCTTCTTCTTTGAGGTTCCCTAATGTTTGACTGTTTGTCTCTGCATATGCTTCCATCAGCTGCTGGAGGAAGCTTCTCTAATGCTGACTGGGCTAGGGGTCAATCTATGAGTATACAAGAACATTATTGGGAATCATTACATTTCCTTTTTTTTTTTTTTTTTTTTTTTTTTGTCATTCATGTTTGATTCTACCCTAGGTCTCTGACCATCTTGCTTCCAGTTCCTAGCCATCCAGCAGTGTCAGGCACATGTTCCCTCTCATGGCTTGGGCCTCAACTTAGATCAGTCATTGGATGGCCACACCCACAAGCTCATTTCTAAGTGGATGATAGCTGTTAAGTAAAGCATAATCACACTACAACCCACAGATCCAGAGAGACTAAGTAGCAAGGAGGGCTCTAAGGGGTTGCATGGATCTCCCTAGAGGGGGAAATTTCTGTATATTTCCTAAGCTCATCCCTAAAACTGGATATTGTTTCAGGATTGTGATCTAACTATAAAATATCCCCATAGGCTCATGTGCTTGAACACTTTTGTACCAACTGTGGTGCTGATTACAAATGTTTGGAACATTTAGGAGGTAGAGTGTGGCTCTAGAAAATGGTTGTTGGTAGTTGTGCCTGGTGGCCAGAACTTTGGAGGCAGAGGTAGGCAGATCTCTATGAATTGACGTCAGTGAGTTCCAGGACAGCCAGGGCTACATAATGAGAGCAGAGAGAGGTGGGGTAGGAGGGGAGAGAGGTGGGGGAGAGAATTTGCTGGGGCTTGGCCTTGAGGTGTTGATGTTGCTATTTTAAAAAACATTTATTTTGTATACTTCTAGGCATTTTTTTCTAAAAAACATATATTTCTTTTCTAGGATACCTTATTTATTTATTTACTTATTCTGTATGACAATAACACACATTTTTAATGCATTTTGGTCATTTTCATGTATACCATTAACCCCTCTCATCCCCTTCCAATGCCCACTGTACCCATCCTTCCCAATAAGTACCTCACCTACTGTCATGAGCTGTGAGCTCTGGAATGCAATGGCCATGTCCACAAGATGGCATTTCACAGAGCTCCCTATCCTCCAGCCCTAACAATCTTTGGCATGTTGTTAACTAAACCTCAGAGGGAGTGATGCAGATGTCCTGTTAGGACCTAATGTTCAACAGACACTTACATGCAGCATTTTGATCAGTTAGGCTCTATATTAAGTGTAAGAACAAGCTTCTCTGACCAAGGGTAAGAGTAGCAATAATCTGTGGGTATCCACACAAATATTTATAAGGCCATTTGACAAAATTACCATTTAGCAGCACAACAGTAGTATGTGGAGCCCTACCTACTCCCTAGGGCTTATGAATCCCTTTGCTATGGGCTTTTCTCCAAGTTTACAGCACGAAGCATAAATTCCCACCTGCGGACCAGGCCTCAAATCTAATAAGAAAGTGACTGGTCATCCCCTTAATTCTGGTAACAGGGAAATTCTGTCTACAGCATTCAACAAATAGGAAGGAAATGTTTATTAAAATGGGTGTATATAGAATCAATGCAATAAAGGAACAATAATCACAATTTAATTTATTGAATTCTCAATTATAAAGTCATAATAGTACGGAATGGAGAGATGGTTCAGCAATTAAGGTCACAGGCTGGGTTCCTGGATCTGGGACCAGGTGATCTGATACCCTCTCTGGCATTGTGAGCATATGGTGCACAGTCATATGTTTAGTCAAAACACCCGTACATATAAAGCACATATTAATCTAAAAAAATTAAAGTCATAATAATAATTAATATTTGTGGGCCATATATGGTGTCTTATACCTACCTTTAATCCCAGCACTTGATATCACTGGAACAGGAGGATTATTAAGAGATTAAGGCTAGTCAGGCATGGTGAACATGCCTTTAATTCCAGTACTTGGAGGTAGATCTCTGTAAGTTCAAGGCCAGCCTAGTCTACAAAGCAAGTGTTAGGGTGAGGGTTAGGGTTAGCCAGGCCAGCTAAGGCTACATACTGAGATCCTGTCTCAAAAATTGTAGAGAGTGGGGGAGGGGGGAGGGAGAGGGAGACGGAGAGGGAGAGAGAGAGGGAGATTAAGGCTAGCCTAGGCTAGCCTGGGCTGTTACCAGAGTTAAGGCCTAACAAGCCATGGTCAGTTGTCTGTTCAACAAGGTAATTAAAAAGAGCAAAATAGTATAAAGCAAGTGAGTAAAGGAGATTTATTCAATATGGGCACATTGATAAGGGCAGAGAGGTCTAGCAGCTCCCAAGTATATATTCAGAATCCTCACATGAGGACAATGTTTAACAGAAGGTAACAGATGTGCATAACTAGGCTGTCCAAGTCCAGGGTGTGTCTAGCTCACCATTAACCCTCCATTGTCTGGTCTGTAGTTTCATCCCACAAGTGGTCCAACACATTATTAGAAGTGTGTGAAACATCTCTTCTGGGGACAAGTTCCTCTTCTGGCTGGCACCAGGTTTGAGTGTTTGTCTCTCAGCATGAGATTCCTGGGACAATTACAATTCCCTGAGGTATCTTAATTCATAGTCACATATTCAACAGGAAGGACACAAGTGTCTTTAGACTATCCTCAGGCCAGTTATATCCAAAAGTTCCTATTTAAACCTAATCCTGGATGTGATGGTATTTGAGGTAGGGACTTTGGAAATAATGGGATCAGGACGGGGAGCCTTTATGAATGGGTTTAGTCCTCTCACAACTGAGAACCCAGGAGCTCTTTTACCATGTCTGCCATGCTGAGAACTCAGCAAAAAGACAGCGTCATTGTACCAAGAAGTGAGCACTCAGCAGACACTGAATTAGCCATCACTTTGACCTTGGGTCTACCAGCCTCCAGAACTATGAGAAATAAACTTTTGTTCTGTGTGAGATACCCAGCCCCTGGTATTTTGTTGTTGTTAGAATTCCTGGCCACTCCTTCAGCTATATTACTGCACATGCACAATTCAGTAGCTAAGTAAGGGGTCTTACGTCTTACATCATCCAAGTGCTGCATGTTCATGCAAATGTGCAGCACGGTCATACTGTCTGCACATCCATAGTATAGCTCCATAAGCCCACATGTGCATATGTAGGGAAATCCTTAAAAAGCCAGTCACATACTCCTCCCTCCTCTTCTGTTCTCTCCTCCTCCCCCCACTTTCTCTCTCCCTGCACATGTCTTTCACAGGCCTGGTCACTCTCCTTTGTCTACGCCCCCTACCCCTACTCCCACCCCTGGCTCCAAGAAAGCTCTGATATTGGGTTTTGTCATGCCTCATGACCTTTCCTCACAGAGTAAAAGTGCTGTTTATTTAAAACCAACAGTTGTAGCATTACAAACAAATATATACAATGTACCTATTATAAATTCATTCTCAAACATTTCCCAGGGTCCAGATCTCCTTTAATCCAGGCCTGGTGACAAATGCCTATAATACTGGCACCTAGGAGGTTGAGGCAGGAAGGTTGAAAATTCCATGTCAGTCTGGGTTACAGAAGACCTGATCTAAAAGCAAGCAAGCAAACAAGCAAATAAACATATGTACCCCTATGCACCCAAACATCTGTATATGTGTAGGGATATTATGCCCAGATTACGGGGACCTCCAAAGGACCACCATGGAGACCAGATCCCGTTTGTAAATGTAAAGAGCCTTTATTTTCAATGAAGTGGTGAGATCAGAAAGGCCAGAGCCCAGGCAGGGTGTTTTTTTTTTTTTTTTTTTTTTTTTTTTTTTAATCATAACCCAGGTTGTAGTACAGGGATTTACAGGGGTTCAGGACCTTGATTGGCTGACATTTGTCTACGGGTATGGGGAATGTTTGGAATGTCAGGTATTTCCCTTTAGATTGGGGAATGTTTGGAATGTCAGGTATTTCCCTTTAGATGCAAGCCCTCCCTGTGTGGAGTCAGCTTATATGGCTTTTCCTGGGTCCAGGTATTGGCTGCTAGAAGCTGTGTCTGGGCCTCTAAGCCTGTCATAGCAGCTATGTGGTCAAGCTGTTTTGGGCCCTCCCATAGGGACATGAGTTCAAACACATCTGGAACTCTACCAACTTTCTTTATTTGGGACAAATATCCCATAGCTTCTGTCTTACCTGGTGCACGGCAGGCAGACACCTTGGATCTCCTTCATGTTATCCCAATCACCCCTTTACTCCACTGTCATGCTGGCTGTCCTGTTGATAGAACTTCATGGATTCCCCCTCTTGTGTTTTGGTTTCTTTTCTTTTGTTGAGTCAGGGTCTCTTGTAGCCCAGGCTAACCTCAAACTCTTGCTATGTAGCTGAGGATGATCTTGAACTCTTTGTTCTTCTGTCTACACCTCTCATGTGCTAGGATTATAGGTGTATAACAATGATACATGAGGAATTGGGGTTCTCTTTTGGGATTCTTAGTGTCAATAATAAAGTAATTTAAGAGTAGACAAAAGAAGAATCTCAAGGTCAATATCAAGTTAAAAAGGAAAACCTCAGGATCAGCAAGCTGCCAAGCCTCAGCAGCTTCCTGGAGCAGGAGAATGGAGGAAAGAAGGGATAAAGGCCATTTTAAACTGTCATGGAGGTCAGACACAGGGCAGACAAACAGCCACATGGCAAGGAAGGAGGCTTTAAAGGAAGAGTAAGGAAGCTGAAAATATTGATGGGAAGACCCAAGGTGTTAAGGAGAGCATGCTTAGAGCAGAGACAGAAGGGAGGGAAAAGGGCTAATCCCGAAGTTGGGCAGACTAACAAATCTACATGGCTGTGATCCATCTGCTACTGCATTAAGGGCTGGGATTCTGGGGAGAAAAAAATATAGCATCTCATTAGAGGACTAATTATCCTGCTTGTCTCTTTAGCATGGATTAAGGTGAGTACACCTTCCTAGGGGTGTCCTTAGGCCAAGGAATGATCCTGCTGTAATACCAGATCTCTATCCAGCCCAGAGATTCTGTTCTCTTGTAAGGAGTTGTTCCTACTCTAACACTTAGTCATATCAACCTTGTATGAATATGAATATGTATTAAAGGAGAGTTTCTGATAAAGAACAAAGACATGCAATTGTCCAATTCTGTAATGGTAACTACAAGTCTGTCAACCACTTTGACAAGAAAAAGTCCTCCCAGGAAAGCTGCTTTCTCTAGAGACTATAGAAATATGCAGTCTGTTTATACTATAGTATCACAATGGTCCCTTTATAGGGTCCTGTGTAGCCCAGCTGACCTAGAACTCACAGAGATCAGCCTGCCTCTCCCTCTAAAGGGCTGGACCCTTACTTTTTAGTATATTTTATGTATATGTGTATCTATGTGTATACACACATGCCATAGCCTGAGTATGGAGGTCAGATGTAGCTGAAGTTTTCTCCAGTCCTGCCCAGGACCACAGACCCAGTAGCCACTTATAAAATAATCACTCAGAGGCTTATACTAATCAAAACTGCTTGACCATTAGCTCAGGCCTGCCTCTGACTAGCTCTTATATTTAAACTCAGCCGATTTCTGTTAATCTATATGTCAACACGTGTTCTGTGGCTTTACCTTGTGCCATTACATGCTGCTCCCTGGACAGCAGGTTGGCATTTTCTGACTCAGTCTTTCTCTTCTCAGAATTCTCCTTGTCTGCTTATCCCATCTCAGTTCTCAGAGAGCTAAAAAATGGTGCCCTTGCTTCTGCCACATGGGCCCTTATTCCTCTCTTCAGAGGCCCCAGCCATGCTGTCTGTCTCTGGTGCTGGGGCCTGGACTCCTCTCGGAGCCCCACCATTGTAGCAGGAATCTTAGGAGGTCTTATTGATAAAATCAAGCCTGAGGCCGGTTACTGGGGTGAACGCTGGAAGATCAGAGAGACAGAACAAGCCACAGCTACCTCACCTTGCCAGTTCCTCAGCTGATCCTGTTTCCTCAGACTGTAAGCCTTTGAGTCCTCATATTCGAATGGATCTTAGCTGAACTGTGCTGCTCAAAGCCTAAAAGCTTAAGCAGCCAAAAGCTTCTAGTTTCTGGTCCTCACGCCTTATATACCTTTCTGCTTTCTTCCTCACTCCCTGGGATTAAAAGCTCACTTTCTGGGATTAAAGGCATGAGTCACCATGCCTGGCTGTTTCCAGTGTGGCCTTGAATTCACAGAGATCCAGAGGGATTTCTACCTCTGGAATGCTAGGATTAAAGGCGTGTGCTACCACTGCCTAAACTCTATGTTTAATATTGTGGCTGTCCTGTTCTCTGAACCCAGGTATGTTTATTAGCGTGCACAATATTTTGGGGAACACAATACCACCATGCTGTTTTCTGTCTATCCATGACATTAACAACTCTTTTAATAAATTACTTATCCCCAAGAGTCCATCTCGAATCCACATCCCAGATGTTTCAAAGAAAGTATTTTATTTCTGTACTCCCAGACCAACCTCAAGCTTCCTACATTCTTTTCTTTATAGAAAACTGAATGGATTAGAAACCCTCTGAAGAGAATGACATCTTTCAGGAAGCCTCTTCCAGTGTGGGATTCACACACATGAGGTGGGACTGTCCTGACCACAGACCATGGGTGCTGCCTAGGATAGGAACAAAGCTTTCCCTCTAGAAGCTCAGTGTCACTTCTCACAAGACAGAGAAAATTTCCCTTCTCAACAGGATGTCTAGTTTCACTTCCTCACCTGTAACCCCAACATTGTCAACAGAGGAAGAGGAACAAATGGACTCAGACACCATCACATTAATTAGAAAAGATACTTAAGTGTCATAAATTCTTTTTATCCTCTCATGTTGCTGTGTCCTGGTTCACAGTGAACATCCTCTACTCATATTTTAGATTCCTTTATACCCTGACTTGTCATTTCTCTTAGATTTGAATTTAGAGAGAGAAAATTAACCTAAAGTTGAATACCCCAGCTATACTATGATTCTCCCTCACTATTTTCACCAATAGTTAAATATGGTTCAAATTGCATAGCCTTTACCCAAGGTTCCAGTTTTGTATAACATTGATATTTTCTTATTTTATAACAAGTGAGGCAGAGTGTCTTTACAGGCTCTCATTGTTCAGAAAGCTCCCGCTGAATAAGGCCCTGAAGCTTCTAGGATCTTAAAGTCAATGGCTGCAAAAACCTGCTCTAGCTTAGAACATGAGATGCCTTGGTGAACTCCAAAGCTTACCTCAAAATGCTTAGCAGTGATCATTTTTGTCCATTCTATCCTCCCAAACAACAAGCAGTTACGTACATTTCTAGGAAATACTGGCTGCCACTAATGGATTCCTAAGGCCCCTTTCTCTTGTTCCCTCCTTCACCCCCCTTTTTAGGATCTTGTATTTCCCTCAGGAACTTTACTTTCTTTGAAACTCTACATCTAGCACAGTCCATATCTCTGAACTGCAGTTTACATAATTTTGATAAGCCTTTCAGCTATTCTCCCATAAAAATAATGGGATTGCTGAAAGCATTCCTGGGTGGCCTTTTCCTTATTGGGTCCATCTAGTGCCCTACTTTTCACAATGATTGGACCCCAATACAACACATGTACCCCAGTGTCTGTGTGCCATGGCAGCAACAGTCATCCTAATTGAGGAAACTAGCCTCTTATTCAAGGATCCTCATTCACCCCATGCTCTTAATGTTATGTCTACTCCCTTAAAAGTACTTACGACAAAATATCTATGGGCCAGCAGACCACCTAGGAACAAGTCCTGTGACCAACATTCCTCATCCTCTTGTGTCACTTAACACTTTACATCTGTCTGTATACATCTAGCCTTTTTAGACCAAGATCCTCTTTCCCTCAGCATGATCACCTCACAGCCATCAAAATCGCTTGAAGCAACGAGAGGTTCTTGGATGTCTCTTCAAATAACCCAGATTGATTTCTCTGTGGTGATGCCTCTTAGAAAGCAGTTTTAGAAGACAGATTATAATTGGCTTTGCCACAGTTTCCCTCAGACACCCTAAGCCCACTAGGAAGTCAGCCTGTGTTAATGCAGCCTGAAAGACCAGCATTCAAGGCTGCTGCAGGGTTGTAAAAGGAATGCCACAGAGTAGCGGAATTTAGGAATAATTTTTTTTTTCTTAGAAATGGAATGAGACACACACATGTGTACTGATGGTCACTCTTTTCTATTTATTTATTTATTTATTTCTCCATATCCGTCCCTCTCTTTGTTATACACAACTAATATATATTTAACAGAAATTCTTCAGGCATTAAAAGTTTTATTTGAAGTTTACATTTTATTTCTAAAGCAAATGATAAGAAGCAGAGTGTTGCCGGGCGGTGGTGGCGCATGCCTTTAATCCCAGCACTCGGGAAGCAGAGCCAGGTGGATCTCTGTGAGTTCGAGACCAGCCTGGTCTACAGAGTGAGATCCAGGAAAGGCACCAAAGCAACACAGAGAAACCCTGTCTCGAAAAAAACAAACAAACAAAAAAAAAAAAACAAAAAAAACCCAAAAAACCAAAAAAAAAAAAAACCCCAAAACAAAACAAAACAAAAAAGTCGTGTTCTGATAACACACATGTAATAAATCTATTAGCTTCCTAATTAGTGGGCAGTTGCAGCTGTAAAAGAACATCCAGCTGTTCTGTTATCTACTAAGGAGATAGCCTATGAAGGGTTACAAAAGGGGGTTATAAAGTTAAACTATTGGGGAATCTAGAAAAATAAAGAAATTGTGCATTACATTCTATATTTCTAAGTGTATAAAACATTTTAAACTAACATTTTGTGATTAACAATCATAAAAGTGTTGATTTCTCTCGGACTTGGAGCTCCAAGATATTTAGAGTAGGAATAGGAGAAGACAGCTGAAGAAACAGGTCCCTAATGCTGGAATAAAGTAAGAGCGGAGAATCATCTTTCAATTTCCAGTTAGCCTAAGTGGGTTGGCAAGCTCAGCAGAAGCTGTCAGCCTGTCAGGGAAGCTTGCTTTGTAGCTAATCAAATAGCCATGGCTGTTGCAAGCTGATATCCATGCTGCAGGCAGTTTGGAAGTTAACTCTTTCCTTTCCTCTCCCAGTGATTTGTCCTGATGAATGCTCTGACTGAAGCAGGCAGTGGTTGTAGCAGCCTCTACTTTCTGTCTTTTATGCCCTCAGGGGGTCCTGTGGAATGATTTACAAGTAGGAACAGCAGGGGAAGCCAAATAAGGGTATAGCATTTTACTGTCTCTTTCTTAGATCCCAAGTGAAATTGCAATGAGTTTTCCCATGAAGGGAGGGAGGGGCGGAGAGTTTCAGAGTAAACATAGGCTTTCTGTTGCCTGTCATCCCCTGTAGCTGAGCCTGACCTATAAAGTCAAGAAAACTCAGAGGTCTCCTTTGTTTCTTTTTTACGTTCCTTGGGGGCTCAGGCCGTTTGGAATGTATGGTTAAACCTTGCAGGGGGAGAGATTTAGGATTATGATACTCTGTTGCCTCCTTCTCCAAGTCAGTTTCCTCCTCATAGGTTAATTTGTCCATGTCTGATTTGTCAGTATCCTCTTCTGAGCTGTTTTCTCTGGGATCTGTTATTAAAGGATAAGCATTCTTTCTAGATTCTGAGTGAGGTGAAAGTGGAGGTCTTTCCTTATGGGGACAGTTGGTTCCGGATCTGGTTTGTACATCAGCTCTTGACCATTTGCCTGTGCTTTTCTAAGTACATTCCAAATGGCAAATGCTGTAAGAGCCATGTCCATCCCTTCATTTTTTTGTACACCAATTATCTTAATATCTATCCCTATTGTCTACATCTAGGGTCCTCCAGTCTGGAAGCCAGGGGCTGACTTTTTGTATGAACTTAAGAAAGTCATTCATCTGGCTAATAGTAAATTTAATTCCTCTCTTCTTAAGCATGTGTTTAATAATCTCAATGAACAATTGCTATTCTCTAGATTCTGTTTGAGCCATTTTGAGAAAAAAACAGAGACAAAGGAAAAGACAAAGGAAAGTTGGGGAATTAGACTACTCACCTGTCTTTTCTGGCTTTCCATGTCCAGGGGATCTGCAGAATCCTGACTGAGAGCTATCAGAGGCTGCTGATTAGTGAGTCCTCTCTCTTGAACACTCCCAGAAGGTGCCAACGTGGGGGACAACCTCCATGAGGACTACCTCTTTTGGATAGTGTTTTGATTATCTTTTTATTGGTCCCTGATTCCAGCACCAGATAACAGTCTCAAAGACCAGCTTTCAGGGCTGCTACAGGGTTGTAAAAAGAATTCTGCAGAGTACCAGGACTTAGGAATAGTTTTTTTTTTTCAATCTGAGGGTCTTAGAAACAGAATGAGACACACGTGAGTACTTGCGGTCACTCTCTTATTTCTTTCTCTTTATGCTATTGAGAATATTGCTCTTTCTAGAACTTCTATTTTGGCAAAAGGAAACATGGACACTATTAAAATTACTCCAAATAATGAGTATGGAGCTTGCCAAGAATTTGGCAAAATCTGGTAACTACACATTCTTAACTTCAACTGGTACTCCATGTACCAGCAGATGTTACCATGACTGCTCTATTACAGGTTATTCACTTTCCCACTAGGATTGCTACAGTAAAGAAGCAAAAAGTGCTGGGTGATGGTGGTGCATGCCTTTAACCCTAGCTCTTGAAAGGTAGAGGCAGGTGGATCTCTGAGTTCGAGGCTAGCCTGGCGTAGAGAATGAGTTCCAGGAATGCCAGAGCTACAGAGAATCTCTCTCTCTCTCTCTCTCTCTCTCTCTCATTTTGAGAAACTCTATCTTGAAAAACCAAAAGGAGAAGCAGAAGAAGGAGGAGGAGGAGGAGGAGGAGGAGGAGGAGGAAGAAGAGGAGGAGAAGGAACTAAAACTATATGCATAGCATATTAGAGGTTTGGCA
Organism: Peromyscus eremicus; assembly: GCF_949786415.1. NCBI lineage: Eukaryota > Metazoa > Chordata > Mammalia > Rodentia > Cricetidae > Peromyscus > Peromyscus eremicus. The sequence goes on along the minus strand of NC_081432.1, from coordinate 922,698 downwards.
GATACTAAATATGCAGCCTCAAATGCCCCCATTTTTTTGTACCCAATTCATAAGCCTGTATTCATCTCTGACTAATACCATTATAGGATAAATGGCTGCAAGTCTGGCCAAATGGACTTCCTCTGACCTTTAACACTTTGGCTTTCACATATCTTCTACAAAATAGGATGTATGTGTTTCTTATAGTTAAGGGACTAAAAACATCCGAAAGTTAAGGTTCCTACATCCGAAAGAACTTTATGTAGTAACACTAAACCGCCCAACTGACATCAGATGAAAGAAAAACATCCTCCTGGATTCATAAGAATCAAAGCAAATTAGATCAGGACAATTGGATGGCCAGCCCTACAAGTGACTTTAGATTGCCAGGCTGGTTCTCAAGTCCTAGAGGCAGACAGCACCATAAAGTAGAGAGTCATTTCTCAAGGTCATGGATCCGGATCCATCTACTTCCCTCTCATAGTATTCTTTGTAAAATCCTCCTAAAGGTAAAGCTATTGCTTATTATTATTATTATTATTACTACTACTACTACTACTACTACTATTATTTAGTTTTTCAAGACAGAGTTTCTCTGTGTAGCGTAGCTGTCCTAAACTCACTCTGTAGACCAGGCTAGCCTCCAACTCAGAGATCCACATTCCTCTGCCTCCTGACTGCTGGTATTAATGGCATGTGCTGCCACCACAGCCTAGAAAGATAAACTTTAAAACACTTTTCTTGTGCTTTTCTCTTTGTGGGTAATTCATTGATTCCCTTCCTTGCAGTCTCCAACACACACACACACACCCCAGCCAGACAGGTCTAACTTTTCAAATGCTGGGATTTCAGGTCTCTGTCACCATATTGAGCTTTGATCTACATTTCTTAAAACACAAGATATATATTCAACAGACAAATGAGGTTAAGCCATTTGTGACTAAATTATTTTAGGAATAGTTGCTGTAACGGGTTTTGGGAGAATCAGTTTAGATTTATTCTTTTCTGATTACTTAGTCTTATTCTAATTTACCCTTTTCTCTGTTTGAAGATTTATTGCCATTTGGTTATTGGTCTGCTTTTCCTTTTCTCAGCTGCCAGCTTCTGTGTGACACTCGCAGGGAAATTTCAGATGGGGAGTGACAGAGTCCAGGGACTATCACTCAAAATATGGAACTCTGGCGTGCCAATTTGTTTGTTTGTCTTCCTTTTTGAGAAAGGGTTTTTTCTCTGTAGTTCTGGCTGATCTGGAGCTCACTGTGTACTCAAACACATGGTGATCTGCCTGCCCTGTCTTCAGAGTACTGGGATCAAAGGCGTGAACTACCATGCTTAGCTTATACTGTTTTTGTTGTTGTTTGTTTGTTTTGCTTTTCAGTTGCTTTATTTGCTTACATTATTTTCCCATACAAATTGGCAAAACTGCATTGTGTACAGAAACTTACACTGAGTGGGAAGGAAATCTCCAATTAGAAGCTGGTAACAAAAGACCCATGGAAATAACACAAGGCTCACCACAAACAGATCAGTAAATGCATGTCAGGAAAATACAAGGAAGAAGAAGTTGGCAGGTCTGGTCCAGGTCATGATTTCCAGGTCTATGTGCAGAGATGCTCCCCACCCCAACACCTACCCCCTTCTCAATAAAATAAATGAATAGAAAAATAAAGCCTGGCAGCAGTATTGGTGGTGATGGTGATGATGGTGGTGGTGGTGGTGGTGGTGGTAGTGGGGGTGGTGGTGCATACCTTTGATCCCAGTACTCAGGATGCAGAGCCTGTTTTACAGAGTAATTTGAGGGACAGCCAAGGCTACAGAGAGAAGTCCTCTCACCAAAAACAAACAAACAAACAAACAAAAAACCAAAAGAAGAAGAAGAAGAAGAAGAAGAAGAAGAAGAAGAAGAAGAAGAAGAAGAAGAAGTCTGATCACTATATGAATCTCATGGAAAATTGTAGAAGCATAAGGCAAAATTCATCATGATGAGCATGTTGATTAGAGAGCTCCTCCCTATGGATATACAGATTCTTGACTGTAGCTCCCTAGGTTTCCTCCTGATTCTTCTCATCTTTTCCATCATATCATCCATAGCCTATCTCCACTCATCTCATCATTAATCTGCCTGTTGGGTACAGCCTGTAGGAAGTTAGGAGCAAGTCTATGAGCCTATCCTCTTCTCTTGTTTCCTGTAGGCTGGTAGCCATCATCTCTTCCCAAAGGGTGGTCAGTCTTCTGTCTCTTCTGCAGTGGCTGCTCCATTTCTTCCTTTTCCTGGGTCTGTCCCTTGCCGTGTTCACCACTTCTCAGTTCTCTCTGCAACACAAGGTGCCAGCAGACATGCTTCACTCGCCCAGGCCTAATGCCAGCCTGCCATGTACAGGGCAGCAGGGAGCTGGTAGCCAGATGCCAGTGATGACTGTACCCAAGGCTGTGCAGTTCTGCAGCCTCATGCTGGTTATTTTACATAAAGGAAGTTAGGAGCTGATGTTGGACAGGACATTACTCTTCTCTCCCCTAACCTGCCTAATACCCTGAATCACAAGAGGAGAAAATAATTACCTCTGTTCTTCCCCCTCTGTTCTATCAAGAGTCTCTTATGACAAGAAGAGTGTCAGCATCCTGGTCAGACTTTTGCCACATACCATCATCATCTACTTTAGTCCCATCCAATGCTCCAAAAGAAAATAATTTTCAAACCATTTACAAACTCATCTGTTCTCTGGGCACAACAGGCAATTACATGTTCTCCAACCACATTGACTTCCTCTAAAAATCATTTACTATTCCCCAACATTCCTCATTCTTTCCCTCTCACACACACAAAAATTATAGAATTCAGGCCATTCCTCAAATCCTGGAAGCCCCGGTGTCTCAGCCCCTTGAATGGTAGAAATAAGTCATGTGCCTCCAAGACCAACAAAAACCAATAGCGTTTGAGGCTGGGTAGAACCCATGAAATTACTGAGACACTTTTGTGAGGAGTATTACATCAAAAATACTTTTATGCCTCTCAGATTTACTTGCCATATTTACTGTGGTGTGCTTGACACTGAGTTAATCGGTTGACACCTTAGTCTGAACAAGGCTGTGAAAAACTAACCAGGAGTTACTGCATTCTTCACCACCACTGCTACTTACTTGCAGAATGTAAGGGCAGTCTCACTTTTTAAAAGTCTTTTTTATAGTAAAGTATCAAGGGACTGAAGAGATGGTTCTGTGGTTAAGAGTGCTTACTGATCTTGTAGATGACCCCAGACAGTTTCTAGCACCCAGCTCACAAACACCTGCAATTCTAGTTTTAGAGAATTTGACTGCCTCTTCTGACTTACATGACATCCTCATACATATGGTATATATTCGCACAAATTCACACGCACACACCCATAAATAAATCTTTTTTTAAAATGTCAGTGTCATGTAGGGTGAGCTGGCCTTAAACTCATGTCAAACCTCTTGCCTCAGCACAGTCTCCTAAGTGCTGGAATTACAGATGTTGGCCACCATGAGCAGCTTTTAACGCGGTAAATATCCTTGGAATTAACCTACATAAAACTTTGAGGTGCTTAATAATGTATAAGCACAAATAAGAGATCCTGAAACCAAAACATTCATAATCTCAACACACCTCCTGAACAGGACTCAAAGACCTCCAATTACAGGAGGAAGGGGTCTCCATGAGTCCCTGGTCTGAGGTTTTGCCTTTAAGGTGTTTGAGGTGGGGAAGTCATAGGTTGGGAATTCCCTCATCGCCCAGGAATTCCTTTCTGTAGCCTTCAACCTGTATCAGTTGTCCTGTCCTTCTATCTGGACACATGTTCTCACGCCCACTGCACGTCCGAATTCTGGAGAAAGCCACACACAGTCACTGTGGTATCTCCGCACAAACTATGACGCTATAAACTCCACAGAGAGAGGAACAAGTTCTCAATCTCTCCAGGTTTTCCAGACACCAAGGATGGGGGCTGCAGTGCAGCGTCCAGCTCTCCTGCTGCTCTCAATACTTCTGCCTCTGACTAAGACCAAGACCCACAGTGGCGCTGGTGAGTGTGGGTCAGGAAGGAAAGGTCCTCTGCTGGGAGGAGTAGGGCGCCCGGCCAGGGGAGCATCCCAAAAACCCTTTCTCATCACCCACCCAGATCCTCCCAGCCCTCTCCACCCGCATTCCGATTCTTGAGCCTTGATCCCCTCCCAGCCTGCGCACTTGCCCTTGGTCCTGGGAGTCTCACTGCGCACCTCCCCCAGGGTCACACTCGATGCGGTATTTCGTAACCACGACTGCGTCTCCAACTGGTCTCCAAGGTCTCAAAGTCTTCGCCGTTAGCTACGTGGACGACACGCAAATCCTGCGCTTCGAAAGTGACGTGGCTACTAAGTTGGAGCCGCGCGTGCCATGGGCGAAGGAGATGGGGAGGGATTATTGGGAGGGGGAGAGAATAAGTCTGGAGAGTTACTCCCAGTTGGCCCGAGAAAACGTGCGATTTGCACTCCGGATCTATAACCAGAGCAATGACGGTGAGTAACCCCTACATGTCCCCCTGGGCTGGCCCAAGTCGCCCAAGGTCCCAGATTCTAGGTTTGGTCCGAGGTTGCAGTTCCGCAGAGACCCTGGGCCCAAGAAAGCATAGGACTGAGACCCGGTTCCCTGTTCAGTTTAGGTGGAAATTCTCTGGGTGGATTGGGCCCTGTGGATGGGACTGACTTTGGGGGCGGCGGCAGGCTCTCATACCTTCCAGTGTTTCATTGGTTGCGACGTGGGTCCAGACCGACTCTTCCTCCGCGGGCACTATAGACATGCCTTTGATGGCCGTGATTACATTAGCCTGAACGAGGACATGAGAACTTGGACTGTGGCTGACAAGACGGCTCAGATCGCCCAGCGAAGGTGGGAGGAAAAAAAGATAGCAGAGGAAACAAGGCTCATCTTGGAGGGCCGGTGTGTTGCATGGCTGCTCAGACACCTGGAGATAGGGAAGGAGATTCTGCAGCGCTCAGGTAAGAGGGCCTGAGAAACAATTCCTCCTTCTGCACTTGGAGTAGGGCGCATGCCTCCTAGGAGAGAGGAAAATGGGACCAGCTGAAATACTGTAGCTCTCTCAGTATTGTATCCAGGGAAAGGAGTGTCCTGGTTTTCCTGACCCAACATCAGAGAGTGACTCTCCCGGGACTCACCCCTCTCTCAAGACAGTTTAGGGTCTCTTGGGATGATAGGAAAGATGTAACATCAATCTTAAATGGCCTTATTAAATAAAAAACCTGGTGCCAGATATTGGGTTAAATTCTGAAAGATCAAAGAGACAGAACAAGCCACAGCCGACCTCACCTCACAACTCCTCAGCTGATTCCTTTTCCTCAGACTGGAAGCCTCTGAATCCTCACCCAAACAGATCTCAGCTGAACTGCTGCTAAAAAACCTAAAAGCTTAAAAGCCTTTGGTTCCTGGTCCTCATGCCTTATATACCTTTCTGCTTCCTGCCATCACTTCCTGGGATTAAAGGCTTGTGTTTTTTTTCCAAGCAAGATATGAGATCTCAAGTGCTGGGTCTAAAGGTGTGTGCCACCATGCCTGGCTCTGTTCCCAGTGTGGCCTTGAACTCACAGAGATACAGATGGATCTCTGCCTCCCAAGTGATAGGATTAAAGGTGTGTGTGCCAACATTTTCTGGCCTCTTTGTCTAATCTAATGGCTGTTCTGATCTCTGACCCCAGATAAGTTTTATTAGGGTATACAATATATAGGGGGACACAATGTATCACCACATAAAGAACATCCCTGAGCTGGGCGGTGGTGGCGCACGCCTTTAATCCCAGCACTCAGGAGGCAGAGCCAGGCGGATCTCTGTGAGTTTGAGGCCAGCCTGGGCTACCAAGTGAGTTCCAGGAAAGGCGCAAAGCTACACAGAGAAACCCTGTCTCGAAAAACAAAAACAAAACAAAACAAAACAAAAACAAACAAACAAACAAAAAAAGAACATCCCTGAAATAACCAACAGCAGCCCTGGTCAGTCTCCAGCCCATTGTGGACCATGGCGTCCCAGAGGCTGTTTTCTGCCCACACTCAATGTGTTCAGAGGTCTGACTCAAGTGATGATGAATCTCTCATCCCTCCACCCAAGTCAGGACCAGAAATCCCCTTTTCATGGTGAGAAACTTGGGAGGATTCCTTTTCCAAGGAATAGATTATACTAGTGCCTGAGTGTAGACAGCTTGTGTGGGGTTTGCACACAACCCCCCCTACACACACCCACACACATATTGATTCTCCTGTGCATTGCCAGGATAGGCACATGAATACTACTTAAGTACCCAGAAAAAAATATAAAACGCTTAAATTTTCCAACTCTTCTCCTCAGACCCTCCAGAGGCACATGTAACTTATCAACCCAGACCTGAAGGTGGTGTCACCTTAAGATGCTGGGCTCTGGGATTCTACCCAGCTGAGATAACCTTGACCTGGGAGAGGAATGGGGAAGACCAGACCCAGGACATGGAGGTGATAGAGACCAGGCCTGCAGGAGATGGAACCTTCCAGAAGTGGGCAGCTGTGGTAGTACCTTATGGACAGGAGCAGAGATACACATGTCATGTGCAACATGAAGGGCTGCCTGAGCCCCTCACCCTGAGATGGGGTAAGGAGGGGTGTGAGCACAGAGCCTGTTGTCAAGCAAAACAAATGACCTTCTGGGGACCCTGAGTGGGATCAGTGCTGAGCTGGGGTTTAGGGCCTCTCAACTCTACTCTCTCTTCCCAGAGCCACCACCTCCTTGGCCCACAATTGGAGTGACTGTTGGTGTGGTTCTTCTTGGAGTTGTGGTCACTGGAGCTGTGGCTGCCATTGTGATCATGAGGAAGAAAAGTTCAGGTAGGGAGGGGATTGGTGTCTGAGGGTTTTCCATGAGTTGAAGCCCTAGATGGATATGTGCTCATCTGCTGTTATGTTACTATGAAACACACCTTTGTGTGAGTGCTTACCTAACCTGGGACTCAGTGTACTAGCAGTTTTTTGTTTTGTTTTGTTCTTTTTAAAGACAAGGAACTCACTATGTAGACCAGGCTAGCCTTAATATCAGAGATCCACCTGCCTCTGCTGTGCTAATACGTTTTAAAGTCTGGGCTATGGGGGTACTCTACAGCATCATTATCCTGGATCTCCGTCAGTCTATTTATGTCCTCTGATGTAGTTCCTCAGGTAACTTTTCCAGGAATCTACTTTCATCATTGTATTTCCACCTTTTACCATCTTGTCCTGGCTCTTGAACTCTCCTTATACATTAAGGGAAAACCTAGTAAGTGTACAGAAAGGAGACAGAGAGCAAGTCCCTCTGTCACTTTCCTAACATTCCTGCAGCTGAGCACCACATGGTAGTCCTCGGCTCCACCAGCTGAATGACCACATGCTGGACCTTGACTCAGCACATGGTGATAAGGAAAAGCTGGAGCTGCATAAATGAATTTGGCTGGGGTGACATTGGCACATCCAGTTCCCATGAGTGGCAGGAAAGCTGTCCAACAGAGACCAGCTCCAGGGTGTCAGTGATTCCTGTGCTCGGTGGATCCTTAAGGGATGTGACGTTGATGGGCTTGTCAGTTCTGTTCCTAGCTATGAAGCCTCAGATTTGGTTCATGGCTTTTTCCAAAACAAAATAATCACCAACCCTCCAATATCTTTATTAAATTCCTCTGTTTTTAAATGATAAAGATTTGGATTCCATTATTTATACTTAAAAGTAAGAAATCAGCCTAGGGAATTTTCAGATAGCAGTCAGTCAGAGACTCTATGTAATTATTTATTTTCTGTCTATTTTCTTACTGTATTTTCTGTCTGAGGCTACACCTCATGGGAGAGAAAACAATACAAATCTGTTGACATGACAACTCAGGACTGATAATGTATATTCTTCCTTCTCTTTCTCAACCTCTCCCCAAAATGGAATGTCCGTATAAAACTCTTCATGGATGCTGTTCTCACCACTAGCATCAGTGGCCATAAATCCTGTTCCAAAATACTCAGGACTCTTTCCAGATCCCTCATTTAGATTGCTCAGTATGTAGCACAGGACTCACACTTCCTTTTTCTGTTTCTCTGTTAACAGCATCTCACACTGTGTCCCAGGCTGGCTTGGGAATCACTATGTAGCTGTGATGGTTAAACTTCATTGCCATCTTGAGTGGATTTAGAATCTCCTAGGAGATTCAGTTCTGGTCACATCTGTAAGAGTGTTTCCAGAGATTAATTAAGGATGGAAGACCCACCCTGGGGCCCAAGGATAAAAGGAAGAACAAGAGAAAGCCAGATGAGAGGATGCCTCCACTCTACTTCCTGATCTACTGAAGTTTGAGGAATCCCAGCCACATGTCCCTGCTGCCATTTACTCCATCACACCTTATGCTGAGATTGATTGAACCTTCTTAAATCATGAATCAGAGTAAATCTTTCTTCCTTTAAGTTGCTTCTGCTGGATATTTTGTCACACAATTTAAAAAAAGTAATTAATAAAAATCTGAATGGCTTTGAAATATCTGCAATCCTCTTTCCCCATCCTGGACTGTTGGAATTACATATATGAGCCACCATACCTGGCAACAGGAATTATTTATGTAACATGACATAAATGAGGCTGATGGATCTAGGATGCCTAGGAGCTCCTTGTCTACATTCCTTGCATCTCCAGAATCTGAATAACAGCTGCCTCTGCACCCAGTTTGTTATAAATACAGAGATTATTGGCTTTCCACCAGACTTCCTAGGTGTTTTGTTTTCATTTCTGGGATTTTCTTTCATTTTGTTTGTTTGTTTGTTGAAACAGTCTCACTATGTTGCCTTGACTGACCTGGAACTTGCTGTACATGTAGACCATGCTGGCCTTGATCTCAGAGAGGTTCTATGAGAGGAGGCATCTATCTCTGCCCAGAGTGCTGGGATTAAAAGCATTTGTCATCAAACCTGAATTTTTCTGAATCTTGTTGAGATGTCCAGAGGATTCCTGTGCACAGAAAAGTCCCTGGTCTACCAGCCTTCTAAACACATGCTCAGAACTGCAGAGACTGTGTTCTAGGTGTATGCTCTAATGAGATCACTGAGCACTGGAGGGGCCAGGATCAGTCCTGTTCTCTTTCTTGTCTATAATTAATCATTCCTTTGGTAATTTTATTCATTTCCAAGGTTTTAAATGCCATTTAAGACCACCTCCCATATGAATTTCTCCAGCCCAGAGAAGTCTCATCTCCTAGTTTATTTGTCCCTGTCAATCTGGTTGCTTTATGTGCATTTTCTTATCTGCAGACAGCAAATCAATTCTGCTTCTTGTACAGTCCTAAATTTTTGGTATCATCTTTACTTCATTTTGTAGTCCAGATTTAATCCAGTGGAAATATTGCAATGTGTATTTTAAATGAATTTAAAAATCAATTTCTTTGCACTGCTTTCCCTGCTCACACCTTAAGGAAAAATAGCCTGTGTCCCTTCCCTAAACTACTAAATGAATTTCCAATTGCTTCCTCCATTGTCTTGCTTGATTCCCACAGATTCATCCAGTTCTCAACCAGGATGATCCTTTGTTTGCTTGTTTTTGAAACACAGTCTGTGAAGCTGAACTTGTAGTCTCCTGTGTCTGCTTCCCAGTTCCTGAGCTTCCAGGTGTGCACCACAACACCTGGTTCTGGTTTTGTTGTTTTTGAATTATTTATATTTTGTAGACAATAATTCTCTTCCAGATTTATAGGGGTAAATATTTTCTCCCTTTCCTTAGATTATCTTTTCACTTGCTAATTGTTTTCTTTGCTTGGAAGAAGCTTTTTAATTTCATGCATTCCCATTTGTCAACTGTTGCTATTATTTCTTGAGCTATAAATCCTTTTCCGAACATGCTGGTCTATGCCTATATCAAAAGCGTTTTCCTATAGCAGATTTCAGAGTTTCATGTTACATGAAAGGTGTTTGATATTATTTTTCTACAGGGTGAGAGATGGGGATATAGTTTTGTTGTTCTACATGAGGATATCAAGTTTTCCCAACAACATTTGTTGAATGGGTTTTTGTTTTTTTCACCATTGTGTGTTTTAGGCACTGTGGTTAAAAATAAAATAACTGTATGTAAAGTTTTTTTGCAGTATTGGAGGGTCAAAGAATGCCACAAAAATCACACCAGGCAACAGACCTCACACAAGGGATTTATTTGGAGGGGGGCAAAAAAGACTGCTTCTGAGTGGGGATGAAAAGGGAGGAGGAAGGGAAGGAGGAAAGAGAAAGAGAGATAGGTAGATAGATAGATAGATAGATAGATAGATAGATAGAGAGGTAGGGGTAATGTCTCATACTTTATAGGGACTTTATAGTGTTGAGCATGAGCATATGGAGCCATGGCACAGTGGAAATGTGTCGAATTGTGATGACAGGAATGCTGGTGCTGAGTCCTTGAAGGCTGGGTCAGGGATGTTGGAGCCCTTGGGGAATGTCAGTGGTTCTAACACTATAGCTATAAATTATGTAGCAGAGTCCTCTATTAAATTCCACTGGTCTGTGTCTATTTCTGTGCCAGTACCACACTTTTTTATTTCTTCTCTGTAATAGAATTTGAGATCAGCATTTTAACACTTCTAGTATTGTTCTTCCTGCTATAAACTACTTTGGCTATTAGGAGTTTTTTTCTGCATCCATATAAATTTACATTTTTTCTAGTTTTTTTTAAAAGAATATCATTGGGAATTGCACTGAATTTCTAGATTTATTTCAGGACTACAGCCATATTTGCAATATTTATTTTGCCTGTTCATGAGGATAGGGGGCCTTTCTACGCCTTCTAGTGTCTATTTCTGGTTTGTTTGGTTGGTTGGTTAGTTTTGGTTTTTGAGACAAGGTCTAACTATGTAAACCAGGCTAGCCTCAAAGTTACAACAATCCTCCTTCTTCTGCCTGCTGATTTTTGAATTACAGATGTAAGCCACAATGCCCAGCCTTATTTAATGTTTTAAAGCTTTATGGTATGCTGTGGGATGTCTTTCTGTATGCTATGAATATGTGTAGCTCTGATTGGTTGATAAATAAAATGCTGATTGGCCAGTAGCCAAACAGGAAGTATAGGTGGGGCAAGCAGATGAGAAGAAGGCTGGGAAGAGGAAAGGAATCAGGAGTCACCAGCCATACACATAGGAAGCAAGATGACAAGGCAGAACTGAGAAAAAGTACCAGGTCACTTGGCTAACCATAGATAGGATTATGGGTTAATTTAAGTGTAAGAGCTAGTCAGTAATAAGCATGAACTAATGGTCAAGCAATTATAATTAATATAAGCCTTTGTATGCTTACTTGGGGGATGAGAGTGGGAGAGATTTGTCCTGACCGCTGACAGGCCAGGACACAGGAAAACTTCCAACTGCATTTTGGCTGCCCAACATGGGGCTAGAGTTTCCACCTAAAACCTGAGAAAGCTTTGAAAAAGAAGATTCTAAAACAGAGCTAAAAACAGCTTTCTAGTTGTGTCTCTCAGGCAAGCTATGAGCTACTGTATGGCGGGTTTGCAGTGGTGTGTGGGCTTGACTTCAGCATGGAGGATTCCCACCACAGTACACAGTGGTGCCTCCAAGCCATGTAGCACACTGCATGGTAGATTTAGCTTTTGCTAGTACAGACAACAAATATTGGTTTCTGGGCTACATGCTGCTTTGATGGAGGCATAGACCCACTGCTTCCAAGAGTTAGTGGTGCACATGGCTCTCACAGCTGGCTGTGAATTACCTCTGCCATATTGGAAAGCTGAAGTAGACTAAGTCAGCAGCCAAGGCTTCCGCTTCAGTACTAGCCACTGCAGTTTAAAGCAATAGATTCACAATAAGTCAGATTCAGATGGAATAAACCTCTAAACTATTTACAGTGTGTGAAAAATGTACATAGGCTTAAAAGAGAGAGAAAAGGGAATATATGAAGTTATATAAAGAAATAGATTGACCAGGTGGTGGTGGCGCATGCCTTTAATCCCGGCACTCAGGAGGCAGAGCCAGGTGAATCTCTGTGAGTTGGAGGCTAGCCTGGTCTACAGAGTGAGTTCCAGGACAGGCTCCAAAGCTACAGAGAAACCCTGTCTCAAAAAACCAAAAGAAAGAAAGAAAGAAAGAAAGAAAGAAAGAGTTTTGAAAAATAAAGTCTTTAAAGAGACAATAAAAGTAAAGTAATATAAAAAATAAGTCACGTAAAGATGGAAATCATATGGAGAGTCTGGATTATATTGTCTTTGGATTTTTAACTGCAAAAAGACATTTGATTGTAAAGGCTGCTCAGTTAAACCTATATATATTTTAAAGGTATCTTGACTTCAAAATTTGGATCTCAGGATATGTTTCTTTGGAAAAGAGGCTCTGTTTTTGTTTCCACAGGAAGCAAGAGGCTATGGATTTGTTACAGATTAAGATACATCAGGTTTGATTAAGCCAGACTTGCTGAACCTTAATAGATGGTACCTATCAACAAAGGTTATAGCCGGTCTTCCCAGGACTTGACCATTGTCTCGAATTTTCTCAGGATCCCCATAACACTACCAGTGCCCACAATCAGTGGGAAGTAGCCTAGAAAACTACACCCACATTCCAAAAAAAAAAATGAATTATGGATGTTTGTCTTTGTGTAGGTTGTTGGTTACAAATTGTTATTGGTCATGGTCAATCTCTTTCTAAAGGAGGAAAGGGGGGTATGATATAGCTATATAGGTGCTGTGGGATGTTCTGTATGGCAAATGTGTTGCTGATTAGTCAATAAATAAAACACTGATTGGCCATTGGCTAGGCAGGAAGTGTAGGCGGGACAAGGAGGAGAATAAAGCTGGGAAGTGAAAGGCTGAGTGGGAGACACTGCCAGCCGTCACGATGAGAAACAGCATGTGAAGATGCCGGTAAGCCACGAGCCATGTGGCAAGGTATAGATTTATAGAAATGGATTAATTTAAGCTGTAAGAACAGTTAGCAAGAAGCCTGCCACGGCCATACAGTTTGTAACCAATATAAGTCTCTGTGTTTACTTGGTCGGGTCTGAGCGGCTGTGGGACTGGCAGATGACAGAGATTTGCCCTGACCGTGGGCCAGTCAGGAAAACTCTAGCTACATATAGGCTATACATAGGATAAAAGGGTAGATTACTGAATCTACTTTTTAAAAGGTTTATTTATTTATTTATTTATTTATTTATTTATTTATTAGGTATACAGCATGTATGACTGCAGGCCAGAAGAGGGCACCAGATCTCATTACAGATGGTTGTGAGTCACCATGTGGTTGCTGGGAATTGAACTCAGGACCTCTGGGAGAGCAGTCAGTGCTCTTAACCTCTGAGCCATCTCTCCAGCCCCCTGAATCTACTTTTAAAGAGCAACAACTTGCATAAAATATTTTACATTGCAATGGATTTAGTTTATTGATACAAATATAAAGTTAACTTTGTTATACTGTATATTATTTTATTTAAATATAGAATGTATATTTCTACTCCTGTTTAAAGTATTATGTTTGTGCAGCTCATTTAAAATTGTAATGTATAATTAAGAAATGCAGATTATTAGTCATCTATGGTAATCAAATTTATAGTCATGTTAGTTAAGCTTTTTAGGTATATAAAGATATAATTCAATTAGGTGGGTAATCTTCAAACACTTCAAAGACATACAGAATATGGCATTTAAAATGTTTTAAAAACTTAGACTTTTCTGGACAATGAGACACGTCTACTCTTGGCAGCACCAATTACTTCAGGAGGATGATGGACATTGAAGAAAATCATTATGGAATTTGCTTTCTTTGTGGCAAAAGTTAGCCACTGGGCAAAAAAAGTGCCCTTGCGTCGACTGATTGACAGTATGTTGCATAAACTGGATATGCAGGACCCATAGGAAGGTGAATACTGAACTTTGCAAGGCGAGATGGTCCTTCAGGTTCCTGCTTCACAGAAGAAACTGCCAGACATTCTACAGGACACAAAGAGAAGTGACTAAGAGACTCTAGGCCTATAGGCTGAAGAAAGGTGCCCCAACGTTGCAGAGGAACTTTGGATAACTGTCCAGGCAGGCAGCTATCTCTGTCATTCTAGATTTTGGGGGAGTTGCTTAAAATGCACTTCCTGTTTATTTAGCTAATATTATATCCTTCTGGGGTCTTTGATATAGTTGAGGACTAGATAGTTATAATTATAGCTTTCCTTAGTTATGATAAAAGATAAATTAGATATGAAACTTTAGACTCACAAATATAGGATAGATAAAATATTTTCTTTAATTTTGCCAAATACAAATGGACTAGATATGGTACTTATAACTCTTGCTTGATAACTGTTTTGTTATATGTAATTTTACTATATTAAAGTTAAAATATTCCTTTTTGACTAGACAGAAAAGGGGAAGTGCTATGGGATGTCTTTCTGTATGCTGTGAATATGTGTTGCTCTGATTGGTTGATAAATAAAATGCTGGCCGGGCGGTGGTGGCGCACGCCTTTAATCCCAGCACTCGGGAGGCAGAGCCAGGCGGATCTCTGTGAGTTCAAGGCCAGCCTGGACTACCAAGTGAGTCCCAGGAAAGGTGCAAAGATATACAGAGAAACCCTGTCTCGAAAAACCAAAAAAAAAAAAAAAAAAAAAAAAAATAAAATGCTGATTGGCCAGTAGCCAAACAGGACGTATAGGTGGGGCAAACAGATGAGAAGAAGGCTGGGAAGAGGAAAAGACTCAGGAGTCACAGCCATACACATAGAAAGCAAGATGGCAAGGCAGAACTGAGAAAAGGTACCAAGTCACTTGGCTAAATATAGATAAGGATTATGGGTTAATTTGAGTGTAAGAGCTAGTCAGTAATAAGCCTGAGCTAATGGCTGAGCAATTATAAATAATATTAAGCCTCTGTGCGATTACTTTATAAAAGGCTGCGGGACTGTGTGGGAGAGATTTGTCCCAACCTTCGGCCGGGTGGGACACAGGAAAACTTGCAACTGCAATGGTAGATGTTTTTAATCTCCTTATGTATATTCCTAGGTATTTAGTTGTTTTATTTTGTTTTTGAAACAATTATGTATGAGATTCTTTTCCTGATACTTCTCACCATGTTAGTTGTTGTTATATTGAAAAGCTGCTGGCTCTTATATGGGCTTTATATCCTGCTACTTTGCTGAAATTATGTTTGATATCAAACATAGGATCATATCACTTAGAACTAAAGATCATTTAACTTCTTCCTTTATGTCTGGTTTACCTTTTATTTCTTTCTCTTGCTTTTTTGCTCTTAAGACATCAGGAACTATATTAAATAGGAGTGGAAAAAAAGACACACTTTGTCCCATCTTAATTTTAGAGGAAATGCTATTTACCCCATTTAGTATAATGCTGGATAGAATTTTCATGTATAGAGCATTTATTATGTTGAAATACATGTCTTTTATCTCTAGTTTCTTCAGTGTTTTAGTTTATCACAAAAGATGGTGAACTTTGTCAAAGACCTTCTCTGCGTACATTGAGGTGACCTTGTGATTTCTGTCCTTGCATCTATGTGCCATATCACATTAGCTGAATATGTTGAGCCATCCTTGTATCATCCCTGGAATGATGCCAATTTGGTTATGGTATATGACATTTTAATGGGTTGTTGTATTTCACTTGCAAGTATTGTATTGAAAATGTTCACATCCATGTTCATCAAAGAAATTGGCCTATAATTTTCTGTTTTGTGTCTTTACCCAGTTTTGATATCAGGATAATGGTTGTCTTATAAAATGCTTTCGGTAGTATTGTTTCCCTTTCTATTTTATGAGATGATTTGAGATATATTGATGTTAGTTCATCTTTAGAATTCAACAGTGAGTCCATATGTACTTTTATTTTTATGTGGTTCTTATTTTTTAGCATTATCAGGTGTGAAATTGCTCCAGAGCCATCAGTTACATTTATACTAAATTTGGAGAATGGTGGGAAATGAACACACCAATTCTTCATTAAAAAAAAACAAACAATAACAGCAACAACAAAAAACTCTACCTCTTTTTTGAGACATAGTCTGTGGTGGTATTGTGTTCCCCAAAATATTGTGCACCCTAATAAACTTATCTGAGGTCAGAGACAGAACAGCCACTAGATACAGAGGCTAGAAAATGGTGGCACTCACACCTTTAATCCTAGCATTCCAGAGACAGAAATCCCTCTGGATCTCTGTGAGTTCAAGGCCACATTGGAAACGGCCAGGCATGGTGACACAGCCTTTAATCCCAGAAAGCCAGCCTTTAATCCCAGGGAGTGGTGGTAGAAAGCAGAAAGGTGTATAAGGCGTGAGGACCAGAAACTAGAAGCATTTGGCTGATTAAGCATTCAGGCCTTCTAGCAGCACAGTTCAGCTGAGAACCGTTGGGATGAGGACACAGAGGCCTCCAGTCTGAGGAAACAAGACCAGCTGAGAAGTTGGCCAGGTGAGGTTAGCTGTGGCTTGTTCTGTCTCTCTGGTCTTCCAGTGTTCACCCCAATACTTGGCTTCAGGTTTGATTTTATTAATAAGAACTTTTAAGATTCTTGCTACAATAGTCTCTAAATAGTTAGAAGTTCACCACTTAGACTAAGTTGACTGGCAGTGAGTCTAAGGGATCCACCTGTCTCTATTTCCACAGTCCTCCAATTCCAAAGCTATGTCACCTTAGCCAGCATTTTTACATGATCTCTTGGGATTGAACTCAGGATCTCATGCTTGCAAGATAAGCACATCACCAATTCCCAGCCCCATAGTAAACAACAGAGTCTCACTATGTAGCTCTAGCTGTCCTACAACTCACTATATAGACCAGGCTGCCCTTGAACTCACAGAGATCCTCTGCCTCTGCCTCCTGAGTGTTGGGATTAAAGGTGTGTGCCATCACAGCCATCTTATAGTAAAAAACTATTAACAGACATGTATTAGGTTGCTTTCAGGATTCATTCAGCCTGGAAGTTTTGGCATTACCTTTACTGAATTGAATTTCTTTTCTCTTCCTTCCTTTCTTCCTTCCTTCCTTTCTTCCTTCCTTCCTTCCTTCCTTCCTTCCTTCCTTCCTTCCTTTTCTTCTTTCTTTCTTTCTTTTTCTTTTGAGACAGGGTTTCTCTGTGTAGTTTTGGTGCCTGTCCTGGATCTCACTCTGTAGACCAGGCTGGCCTCGAGCTCACAGAGATCCAGCTGGCTCTGCCTCCTGAGTGCTGGGAGTAAAGGCGTGCGCCACTGCTGCCCGCTCTGAACTGAATTTCTAAGTCCTCTGTTTCTTGAATTCTCATTATGCTCTGTGCCGCCATCTCTCTCTTCCTCCCTTCCTTTCTACCTTCCTTCTTTCCTCCTTTCATTCCTCTTCCTTCCCTTCTTTATTCCCTCAGTCCCTTCTTAGCAGGTAAGAGTGTTTGTTCTGAATGAAAGCCTGATGACACACACACACACACACACATACACACACACACACTCTGAGGGAGGATCCTCCCTTCAGAGGAAGGAGCTAGCTCGAACATCTCCCTGGCTCTTGTATCCACCAGAGAGTACTTCAACCAGACTCTGATTTTGAAACCTGTAGGAGATAGTATCATAAGCTCTCTCTCATAAGCTCTCTCTCAAAAGGTAAAATTATGGACCCAGAAGAAAGAAGAAAACCCAAGTCTCTTGTTGAAAGATTTATACAAGTTTTTCAGAGATCTGGTGCGGTAGATCCTGAAGCACAAAATATAGAAACCTCATTTCTGCTCTGGTCAGGAATTACTCCTTTGTTTTTTGTTTGTTTATTTGGTTGGGTTTTTTTGTTGTTGTTTTTGTTTTTTGTTTTTAATTTGAGACAGGGTTTCTCCATGTAGTTTTGGTGCCTGTCTTGGATCTTGCTCTATAGACCAGGCTTGCCTCAAACTCACAGAGATATGTCTGGCTCTGCATCCTGAGTGCTGGGATTAAAGGCGTGTGCCACTGCTGCCCGCCAGAAATTGCTTCTTCTTCTTCTTTTTTTTTTTTTTTTAAGATTTATTTATTTATTATGTATACAGCATGTATAACTGCAGGCCAGAAGAGGGCACCAAATCTCATTACAGGTGGTTGTGAGCCACCATGTGGTCGCTGGGAATTGAACTCAGGACCTCTGGAAGAGCAGCCAGTGCTCTTAACCTCTGAGCCATCTCTCCAGCCCCAGAAATTGCTTCTTAATATAAATATGTAAATCCAGAACAGCATAGTTGACTGAGAATTATAAAGAATTATAAAGCTGCACAAGTCTTTGAAAATTACTCTGGGAAACAAGTAGAAAGACAAAAATCCCTGAATTTTGTCTCATAGATAGAATCTTTGCATAGATAGAAATCTTTTATTTCTTGAGTTGTGTTGTTGTTGTCCTTGTTGATTATAACAGGGTCTGGTGTAGCCAGGCTTACTTTGAATTCATTGTATATTCAAAGATGACCTTGTGTAGATGGATTTTTCTGTCCCACTGGCCAGCTCCCAAATAACCACACAGAGACTTATTATTAATTATAAAAGCTTGGTCAATAGTTCAGAATTGTTACTAACTAGCTCTTACAACTTAAATTTACCCATTTTTATCAATCTACTTTTTGTCTTATAGCTTTATTACCTTTATACTGCCCATGCTGCTTTCTTTCCATCTGCTTCCTTTGCATCTGGCTGGAAACTCCCTGAGTCTACCCCTTCTTCTCAGCATCCTCTCTGCCCCAAACATCCTGCCTAGCTATTAGCCATTCAGCTTTTTATTAAACCAATCCAAGTGACAAATCTTCACAGTTTACAAAACGATTATTCCACAACAACCTTGAACATCTGATCCTCCTGCTTCTATTTATTTTAAAAATACATTTTTAAATTTATTTATTTTCTCTCTCTCTCTCTCTCTCTCTCTCTCTCTCTCTCTCTCTCTCTCTCTCTCTGTACATCCCTACAGGTGCCCTTGATGGCCAGATTCTTGGGTCCTCAGATTCTCTAGGAGGGTTATGAGCCACCCAAAATGGGTAGGTGGGTATGTAAACTCAGGTCCTCTGCAAATGCTCTTAACTACTGATTCATTTCTAAAGCCCCTGCATCCACTTCTTGATTGCTGAGTGTGCACCACCACACCAAGTTTATGGGATGATGATCAAGCTAATGTCCTCTGTGCCAGGCAAGCACTCTGCAGAGTTATAACTCCTGCTCCAGCTTCTCACTGTGTTGTGCAGCTGGTCTCAAATTCCCCAGTCTTCCTGCCTCATGTGGGTTGAATATGCCATGTGGGAAAACAATCTCAATTACACCCCAAGAGTACTCACAGCTGAAGCAGATTAGGAACTGGAAGTTTTAATGACTTTAATGGTGTGACTTTTTCCACTCTCTGGTTAGAGAAATTATGACTATGTCTCTACTGACCCTATTTCTCTTCTTATGTGCCAGACTGACATGTAGCTAGTTATATGTTAGGAGGACCCCTTCCCTCATAATCAATAGCTTAGAAAACGGAGGACAGATGAAGAAGGAGAATGGGAAGAAGGAGGAGGAGGAGAAAGAGGAGGATGGGAAGATACTGAAGAGGGGATTGGGATGAAGGTGATGAAGACAGAGGAGAGGAGGATGAAGGAGGTGGAAAATACAAAAAACCACCAATTGATTCCAATCTTTTTAAAATTCTTTCTTTTAATATTTTATTATTTTCTCCAATCCCTGGGAGTGAGTTGTAGTCATTTCTCCCCTGTCCCTCTTGTGTTCACTTGGCTATTTTTGAGATTGCTTTTCTCAAGACCATGGCTTTCAACTTATTTTGTTTTAAATATCTTGAGCAAAATAACATGGGAAAATAATCTCCACATTTCTGTTCTAAGTTCATTTTTATCCCTTCTTGTCCCAGACTGTGGAATCAACACCTCCACTGTGCTCTGTGGGGGAAATAAAAACCATCAATTCCTTTCACTATGCTGGATGCTGGAGGGTTGCTCTGTCCCTGTAAAGTACTGCATGGAATTCTAGCTTTTTCCTACTTTCTGCATAGTGGGCTAAGAGATTACACTGTGAATGTGAACAGTTAGCATTTACCAAAATAAATATGTGTACTTTCTCTTTAATTTAATTGTGATGTTCACACATGTCGGTGTGGTGGCTTATGCCTTTAATCCCAGAACTCATGAGCCAGAGGCAGGTCTGCCTGGTCTACATAGTGAGTTCCAGGATAGCTGGGGCTGTTTAAAAAAAAAAAAAAAAAACCCCTTCATCAGGCCCACTGAATATCCACCAGGCCCTTTGAGTTTCTGAATCACAAGCAAATCTGTTTAATGTCACTATGTAATGTAATAAGGAAGTGCTTCTGTTCAATAACCCCAGGCCAAACCTCAAACTTCCTACTTTATTTTTTTTAAAGATTTGTATTTATTTTTATTCTTAATCATGTGTTATTCTTTGCGGGGTTTTTGAACATGAGTGCAGATGCCCATGAAGTCCAAGGAGTTGGATCCCTGGAAATGGGTTCCATGTGGGTATGAGGCACCCAATGTGGGGGTTGAGAACAGAACTCTGGGCTTCTGTAAAAGTAGCGTGCACTCTTAACTATGGAGCCATCTCTTCAATCCCATATTTCCTACTTTCTATCTAGATTCCAAACTCTCTAAGGAGAATGACATCTCACAGAAGTTTCACCAAGCTCTAGGCTTCAGAAGTCAAGCAGCCCTTTTCCTCTCAGATCTATGCAGTGCATGTTTCATGCTGATTAGACCCTCTTAGAGCAGGCATGCCCCAATGCTCCAGTGCAGTGGTGTCAGCTGCCACCTGCCTTAGTTAGGGTTTCTATTGCTGTGAAGAGACACCATGACCAAGGCAACTCTTCTAAAGGAAATATTTACCAGGGCTGACTTACAGTTCCAGAGGTTTAGTCCATTATCTTCATGACAGGAAGCATGGTGACATGTAGGCAGATGTGAGCTGAGAGTTCTATATTTTGATCCACAGGCAGCGGGAAAAGACTGAGCCACTAGGCCTTTCTTGAGAGTCTGAGACCTCAAAGTCTGTCCCCACAGTGACATACTTCCTCCAGCAAGGCCACATCTACTCCAACAAAGCCACACCTCCTAATAGGCCACACACTCTCTCTGGGCCTATGGAGGCCATTTTTATTCAAACCACCACACCACCCTAACTGACAAAGCCTCTTACTTACACTAGAATCTACATTCATTCTGATGTTCTTCATGATTGTCTGATTCCTTGTAACTCCATAAGACGCAGCATCTGTATGTCAGTAGGCCACTGTCAACAAAGCCTGTGACAAATTCTCCCATCATCTTGTGTCACTTTATATCCAATTATACATTTATTCCTCCTTGGTAAACTGAGATTCCCCTTCCCCATCACATCATTTGCATCAAGGAGAAATCAGTCTAGGGAATTTTTAGATAGCAACTGTTGAGGGAACTTCCTTGTGTAAATTGCTTGCAGTATCTTTCGTCTGAAGCTAAACACAATGGAAGAGAAAACAGTATGTTTCCCTCAACATCACAACTCAGGACTAATGATATTTGTTTTCCCTTTCTTTCTCAGACAAAAACAAACAAACAAATAAATAATTTTAAAAAACCATATATACCCATAGATGACCTTTTCCTATTATATTGGCTGTATTTACTACTAACATCAGAGCCACAAATCTTGTTCAAAAATACTGAGGCCTCTTTCTAGATCCATCATTTATATTACTAATCATGCGGCCCAAGATTTACTCCCTGCCCTTTTATTTTTTGTTTTGTTTTGTTTTGTTTTCTAAGACAGGGTCTTACTAGGTAGCTCTGACTGTCCTGGGACTCAGTGTGTAGATCAGGCTGGCCTCTAACTCACAAAGATCCACCTGCCTCTGACTCCTGAGTGCTGGGATTAAAGGCGTGCACCACTATGCCTAGCTCCCCCTGCCCCCATGCTGGCTTTGAACCTACTATGTAGCTGTGATGGTTATTCTTGTCAGCTTGACTAGATTTAGAATCCCTTAGGAGATGCAATTCTGGGTGTCTGTGAGGATCTTTCTTGTGAGGATTACCTGAGGTGGGAAGACCCACCCTGAGTGTAGATGGCATCATCCTTTGAGGTGGGGGAAAGGAGAAAGCCAGATGAGAAGCACATCTGCTGTGGATATTGCTCTGTATGCTGTGAATGTGTTGCTGAGTGATTAATAAATAAATGTTGATTGGCCAGTAGCCAGGCAGGAAGTATAGGCAGGACAAAGAGAGAGGAGAATTCTGGGAACAGGAAGGCTGAGTCAGGAGTTGCCAGCCAGACACAGAGAAATCAAGATGTGAAGGCAGAACTGGGAAAAGGTACTATTGTACCCAGGTTGCAAGACTCCCAAGCAAGACCACCACAGAGCCATTATCCGATGCAAGCACACAGAGGTGTTTTTATTAACAAAACAAGCAAGCTTGGTCCG
Organism: Peromyscus eremicus; assembly: GCF_949786415.1. NCBI lineage: Eukaryota > Metazoa > Chordata > Mammalia > Rodentia > Cricetidae > Peromyscus > Peromyscus eremicus. Next base: position 900,330 of record NC_081432.1, on the reverse strand, counting down.
AATCCTAAATCTGACAGAGCGGGTGGAGAACTGCCACTCACTTTAAGGGGTTTATATAGGAAAAGATTACATGCAGCTTGAGATTGGATGAGGGGGTTAGGGGTGAGGTAAGTATAAGTTTACTAATTGCTAACAGGATTCAGGGTATCTATAGAGACATAAATTTTTATTCCCTATGTTGTTCTTTTATTGACACATTCAGATTTGTTGTTGCAGTCCTACACTCCTCTAAGGTCAACTTCTGGTCAGTTGAGTCCATTACTCCCCATATCTTGTTTTGCCAAGTCCAGGATACATAGATTTATTGTCTCAGCCTTATAAGTTCAATTTCTGATCACTTCTAAAACTGATGGTCAGCAAATACCTTTGGAGGAGGGGAGGGGGAAGCGTCTCTCAAGATGGTTACTGATTTTTCCCTTTCAGTACCAAGCCATGTGGATAAACATAAATAAGAATTATGGGTTAATTTAAGTATAAGAGCTAGTCAATAGTTAGCCTGAGGTAATGGCTAAAAAGTTTTAATTAATATAAGCCTGTGTGTATTTACTTGAGTCCAAGGCACCGCAGGGCCTCAGGAGCCGGGCAGGAATAAGATAACTTCAGCTACAAGCATCCCCACTTTCTGCTTAACTATCCTCTGAGATTTGAGGCATCCCAGCCACATGCCCCAGCTGCCATGTATTCAATCATACTTTCTCTGTCATGATGGAAGGATGATACCTTCCAAAAAGCAAAGAGGATGCTGAGAAGAAGGGAAATTCAAGGAGTTTCCAGCCAGATGGTAGGGAAGCAGCATGAGCAGCATAGAGTTAAGATAATAAAGCCACAAGACAAAAATGTAGATTGATAAAAATGGGTTAATTTAAGTAGTAAAAGCTAGGTAGCAACAAGCCTAAACCAGGTTTTTTAATTAATAATAAGTTTCTGTGTTGTTATTTGGGAGCTGGCTGTTGGGACAGAAAAAAATGACTACACAGGGTCATCTTTGAATATACAATGAGTTCAAAGTAAACCTGGCTACACCAGACCCTGTTATAAACAACAAGGACAACAACAGCACAACTCAAGAAATAAAAGAGTTATGCCTTCGTGTCTGCAAAGATTCTATCTGTGAGACAAGATTCAGGGATTTTGTCTTTCTATTTGTTTCCCAGAATAATTTTCAAAGACTTGTGCAGATACTTATAATTCTTAGACATGGAGCATCTCAACCAGCTACGCTGTTCTGCATAAATATATTTATATCAAGAAGCAATTCCTGACCAGAGCAGAAATGAGGTTTCTATATTTTGTGCTTCAGATCTCTGAAAAACTTGTATAAATCTTTCAACAAGAGACTTGGGTTTTCTTCTTTCTTCTGGGTCCATAATTTCACCTTTTGCCTGTTACTGTCTTATGAGAGAGAGCTTCAGATACTGTCTCTTACAGGTTTCAAAATCAGAGTCTGGTTGAAGTACTCTCTGGTGGATACAAGAGCCAGGGAGATGTTCGAGCTAGCTCCTTCCTCTGAAGGGAGGATCCTCCCTCAGAGGTCTTCTAACAACTTCTCTCCTTCCACATTGTTAAGACAAGCTCTCCTTTTTGTATGTACTATTCTGTCTCTCCTGGATAGTTGACTCATAGCTGCCAGGAGAGTCTTCTGTGTATCTCTCTTCTCATCATGGGAATGCTGGGTTTACAGATGTAAGGTAACATACCTGGGTTTGTGTGTGTGTGTGTGTGGGGGGGTGTCACCAGGCTTTCATTCAGAACAAACACCCTTACCTGATAAAAAATCTTGCTGAACATTCTTCCTTTTTGGTTTCTCCATATTGAGGATTAAATATAGGACCTGGTCCATGACAGGAAGTGCTCTACCACTGAGCCTCATCCTTAATATTCTTTACTTTTTGAGATAGTCTCACTAACTTGCCTACTTGATCTCAAATTTATAATCTCCCTACATCAGCCTCCCAAGTAGATGAGATTACCAATGTGAACCAGTATGGCTGGCTTCCTAATTTTTTCCCTTTAAGCTGTCACAATGTCACTTTCAGTTGTAAGTAAATATAATTAGAATATTGTGGTAATTATAGTCGGTGTGGTGGCACATACTTATAAACCCAGTTCCCAGGAGCCTGAGGCAAATTGCAAGCTTAAAGCTAATCTTTGCTATGTAGTGGGCTCTAGCTCAGCCTGGTCTACATAATGAGCACTTGTCTGAAACATAAATAAAACAAAAAGCAGGAAAATAGAAAATAATAAGTTAGTGATATAGTTGAGTGGTAAAGTTCATGCCTAGCATGTGCAAAGTCCTAGCTTCAATCCCCAGAGCTCAAAACAATACACAAAAAGGAAGGATGAAGGCAGAAATGAATTGAAGGAAGAAGGAAGGGAAGAAAAAAGGAAGGAAAGGAGGAAAGAAGGAAGGGAGAAAGGAAGGAAGGGGAGATGAAGGCACAGAGCATAATGAGAATTCAAGAAGCAGAGGACGTAGAAATTCAGTTCAATAAAGATAGTAACAAAGCTTTCAAATTGAAGAAATCCTGAAAGCAACCTAATACATGTCTGTTAATAGTTTTTTACTATAAGATGGCTGTGATGGCACACACCTTTAATCCCAACACTCAGGAGGCAGAGGCAGAGGATCTCTGTGAGTTCAAGGGCAACCTGGTCTACATAGTGAGTTGTAGGTCAGCTAGAGCTACATAGTGAGACTCTGTTGTTTACTATGGGGCTGGAAATTGGTGATGTGCTTATCTTGCAAGCATGAGATCCTGAGTTCAATCCCAAGAGATCATGTAAAAATGCTGGCTAAGGTGACATAGCTTTGGAATTGGAGGACTGTGGCAATAGAGACAGGTGGATCCCTCAGACTCAATACCATCCAACTTAGTTCAATTGGTGAACCTTTGGCTATTTCAAAACTATGTCTCGAAAAAGAGGTAGAGTATTTTTTTTAATGGAGAATTAGTGTGTTCATTTCCCACCATTCTCCAAGTCTAGTATAAATGTGGGGCAATTTCATACCTGATAATGCTAAAAATAAGAACCATGTAAAAATACAAGAACATATGAACTCAATGTTGAACTCTACATCTAAAGATGAACTAACATCAATGTACCTCAAATCATCTCATAAAAGAGAAAGGGAAACAATACTACCAAAAGCATTTTATAAGACCACCATAATCCTGATATCAAAACTGAGTAAAGATTCAATTTCTATTTATAGAAAACTATAAGCAAATTTTCATGATGAACAGGGATGTGAACATTTTCAATACAATACTTGCAAGTGAAATACAACAACACATTAAAATGTCATATACCAGGACCAAATTGGCATCATTCCAGGGATGATACAGGGATGGCTCAACATATTCAGTCAATAAATGTGATATGGCACATAGATGCAAGGACAGGAATCACAGGGTCACCTCAATGTATGCAGAAAAGGTCTTTGACAAAGTTCAACATCTTTTATGATAAATTTAAATCCTGATGTAACTAGAGATGAAAGGCATGTATTTCAACATAATAAATGCTCTATACAAGAAAATTCTATCCAGCACTATACTAAATGGAGAAAATAGTATTTCCTCTAAAATTGATGAGACAAAGGATGTCTATTTTCTCCACTCCTATTTAATGTAGTTCTTGATGTCTTAAAAGGAAAAAAGCAAGAGAAAGAAAGAAAAGGGAAGCCAGATGTAAAGCAAGAAGTTAAATGATCTTTATTTGTAAGTGATATGATCCTTTGTTTGAAATCTAAAATAATTTCAGCAAAGTAGCAGGATATAAAGCCCATACAAAAGCCAGCAGCTTTTCAATATACCAACAAAAAACATGGGAGAAATATCAGGAAAACAATACAACAAATAATTGCTTCAAAAACAAATAAAACAACTAAATACCTAGGAATATAGATAAGGAGATTAAAGGCATCTACCACAAAGCTTTAAAACACTAAATAGGGCTGGGCATACATTACATCTGTATTCCAAAGCTCAATAGGCAGAAAGAGTATTGTTGCAACTTTCGGGCCAGCCTGGTTTACCTAGGGAGACTTTGTCTCAAAAACCAAAACGAACCAACCAAACAAAAAAGAAATAGAAGACACTAGAAGATGTAAAAAAGCCCCCTATCCTCATGAATAGGCAAAATTAATATTGCAAATAGAACTGTAGTCCTGAAACAATTCAGAAATTCAGTGCAATTCCCAATGACATTCTTTAAAGAACTAGAAAAAAATTCTAAATTTATATGAATGTAGAAAAAACTAAGAAGCAAAGTAGTTCCTAACAGGAAAAACAATACTAGAAGTATAAAAATCCTGACCTCAAACTCTATTACAGAGACATGGTTTAAAAAAAGAAATAAAAAGGTGTGGTACTGGCACAGAAATAGACACAGACCAACGGAATAGAAGAGAGGACTCAGATGTAATCTATAGCTACAGTGTTAGAACCATCAACATTCCAGAACCAGGTGCTCCTTCATCCCTTACCCAGACTTCAAGGACTCACTGTCAGCATCCTTCTCCTCCTCCTTCCCTGCCTCTTTTTCACACACATCCCTACTCATAGGCAGTCATTTTTTCTCCCCTCCAAATAAATCCCTTGTGTGAGGTCTGTTGCATGGTGTGATTTTTGTGGCATTCCTTGGCCTTCCAATACTGCAAAAACCCTTACATACAGTTATTTTACTTTTAACCACAATGCATAAAACGTACATTGGTGAAAAAAGAAAAACCCATTCAACAAATATTGTTGGGAAAACTTCATATCCCCATGTAGAACAACAAAACTACATCCCCATCTCTCACCCTGTAGAAAAATAATATCAAACACCTTTCATGTAACATGAAACTCTGAAATCTGCTATAGGAAAACGCTTTTGATATAGGCATAGACCAGCATGTTTGGAAAAGGATTTATGGCAGAAGAAGTAATAGCAAGAGTTGACAAATGTTATTGTATGAAATTAAAAAGCTTCTGCCCTGCAAAGAAACAATTAGAGAGTGAAAAGATAATCTAAGGAATGGGAGAAAATCTTTACCAGCTATAAATCTGAAAGAGGATTAATGTCTACAATATATAAATAATTCAAAAACAACAAAACCAGAACCAGGTGTTGTGGTGCATAACTGGAAGCCCAGGAACTGGGAAGCAGACACAGGAGACTACAAGTTCAGCTTCACAGGCTGTATTTCAAAAACAAACAAACAAACAAACAAACAAACAAAAAAATCACTCTGGTTGAGAACTGGATGAATTTGTGAAATCAAGCAAGACAATGGAGGAAGCATTGGAAATTCATTTAGTAGTTTAGGAAAGGGGCACAGGCTGCTTTTCCTTAAGGTGTAAGCAGAAAAAAGAGAACAAAGAATTGAAATTAAATTCATTTAAAACATGGACATTGCAATATTTTCTACTGGGTTATCTGGCCTACAAAACGAAGTAAAGATGATACCAAAAATTTAGGACTGTACAAGTAGCAGAATAGATTTGCTGTTTGCAGATAGGGAATTGCACATAAAGCAACCAGATTGACAGGGGACAGATAAACCTGGAGATGAGACTTGTCTGGGCTGGAGAAATTTATTTGGGAGGTGGTCTTAAATGGCACTTAAAACCTTGGAAGTGAGTAAAACCACCAAAGAAATAATTAATTGTAGACGAGAAAGAGAACAGGACTGATCCTGGCCCCTCCAGTGCTCAGTGATCTCATTAGAGAACATACCTAGAACACAGACTGTGCAGCTCTGAGCATGTGTCTAGAAGGCTGGTAGACCAAGGAGTTCCAGACTTTCCTGTGGACAGGAATCCCCTGGACATCTCAGCAAGATTCAGAAAAAGTCAGGCTTGATGACACAGGCTTTTAATCCCAGCACTCTGGGCAGAGACAGATGCCTCCTCTCATAGGACCTCTCTGAGTTCAAGGCCAGCATGGTCTACATGTACAGCTAGTTCCAGGTCAGTCAAGGCTACATAGTGAGACTGTTTCAACAAACAAACAAAATGAAACAGAAACAAAACAAAAGACTTGGGAAATCTGTGAAGAGCAAAGAATCTCTATTTATAACAAAGTGGTGCAGAGGCAGCTGTTATTCAGATCATGGAGCTGCAGGGAATGTCGACAAGGAGCTCCTAGGCATCCTAGATCCATCAACCTCACTTGTGGCACGTTACATAAATAATTCCTGCTGTCAGGTATGGTGGTTCATATATGGAATTCTAACACTCCAGGCTGGGGAAAGAGGATTGCAGGTATTTCAAAGCCATACAGATTTTTATTAATTGCTTTTTTTTAATTGTGTGACAAAATATCCAGCAGAAGCAACTTAAAGGAAGAAATATTTATTCTGATCGTGATTTAAGAAAGTTCAGTCAGGGCTGGAGAGATGGCTCAGAGGTTAAGAGCACTGCTTGCTCTTCCAAAGGTCCTGAGTTCAGTTCCCAGCAACCACATGGTGGCTCACAACCATCTATAATGTGATCTGGCGCCCTCTTCTGGCCTGCAGGGATATGTGCAGACAGAACACTGTATACATAATAAATAAATAAATCTTTAAAAAAAAAAAAAAAAAAAAAAAAAAGAAAGTTCAGTCAATCTCAGCATAAGGTGTGATGGAGTAAATGGCAGCAGGGCATGTGGCTGGGATTCCTCAAACTTCAGTAGATCAGGAAGTAGAGTGGAGGCATCCTCTCATCTGGCTTTCTCCTGCTCTTCCTTTTATCCTTGGACCCCAGGGTGGGTCTTCCATCCTTAATTAATCTCTGGAAACACTCTTACAGATGTGACCAGAGCTGAATCTCCTAGGAGATTCTAAATCTACTCAAGTTGGCAATGAAGATTAAACATCACAGCTACATAGTGATTCCCAAGCCAGCCTGGGACACAGTGTGAGATGCTGTTAACAGAGAAACAGAAAAAGGAAGTGTGAGTCCTGTGCTACATACTGAGCAATATAAATGAGGGATCTGGAAAAAAGAGTCCTGAGTATTTTGGAACAAGATTTATGGCCACTGATGTTAGTGGTGAGAACAGCATCCATGATGTAAAAGGGTTTTATATGGACATTCCATTTTGGGGAGATGTTGAGAAAGAAAAGGGAGAATATACATTATCAGTCCTGAGTTGTCATGTCAACAGATTTGTATTGTTTTCTCTCCCATGAGGTGTAGCCTCAGATAGAAAAACAGGAAGCAATTACATAGAATTAACTGGCTGCTATCTGAAAATTCCTTAGGTTGATTTCTTACTTTTAGGTATAAATAATGGAATCCAGATTCTTATCATTTAAAAACAAAGGAATTTAATAAAGATATTGGAGGGTTGGTGATTATTTTGTTTTAGAAAAAGCCATGAACCAAATCTGAGGCTTCATAGCTAGGAACAGAACTGACAAGCCCATCAACGTCACATCCCTTAAGGATCCACCGAGCACAGGAATCACTGACACCCTGGAGCTGGTCTCTGTTGGATAGATTTCCTGCCACTCATGGGAACTGGATGTGCCAATGTCACCCCAGCCAAATTCATTTATGCAGCTCCAGCTTTTCCTTATCACCATGTGCTGAGTCAAGGTCCAGCATGTGGTCATTCAGCTGGTGGAGCCGAGGACTACCATGTGGTGCCCAGCTGCAGGAATGTTAGGAAAGTGACAGAGGGACTTGCTCTCTGTCTCCTTTCTGTACACTTACTAGGTTTTCCCTTAATGTGTAAAAAGAGTTCAAGAGCCAGGACAAGATGGTAAAAGGTAGAAATACAATGATGAAAGTAGATTCCTGGAAAAGTTACCTGAGGAACTACATCAGAGGACATAAATAGACTGACGGAGATCCAGGATAATGATGCTCTAGAGTACCCCCATTTTTTTTAAAATCTAAAGCCCAGACTTTAAAAAGTATTAGCACAGCTGTATAAGGTAGCACACAACTTTAATCCTAGCACTTGGGAGACAGAGGCAAGTGGATCTCTGAGTTTGAGGCTAGCCTGGTCTACATAGTAGGTTCCAAGACATCCAGCACTATGTAGAGATACCTTGTCCTAAAAAAAAAAAAAAAAAAAAAAAAGCAAAACAAAACAAAAAACTGCTAGTTCACTGAGTCCCAGATTAGGTAAGCACTCACACAAAGGTGTGTCTCATAGTAATTTAGAACAGGACATGAGCTTCTAGGGCTTCAACTCATGGAAAACCCTCAGACACCAATCTCTTCCCTACCTGAACTTTTCTTCCTCATCATTACAATGGCAGCCACAGCTCCAGTGACAACTCCAAGGAGAACCACACCAACAGTCATTCCAATTGTGGGCCAAGGAGGTGGTGGCTCTGGGAAGAGAGAGTAGAGTTGAGGGGTCCTAACCCCCAGCTCAGCACTGATCCCACTCAGGGTCTCCAGAAGGTCACCTGTTTTCCTTGACAACAGGATCTGTGCTCACATCCCTCCTTACCCCATCTCAGGGTGAGGGGCTCAGGCAGCCCTTCATGTTGCACATGACATGTGTATCTCTGCTCCTCTCCAAGGTACTACCACAGCTGCCCACTTCTGGAAGTTTCCATCGCCTCCAGGCCTGGTGTTCACCAGCTCCATGTCCTGGGTCTGGTCTTCCCCATCCCTCTCCCAGGTCAGGGTTATCTCAGCTGGGTAGAATCCGAGAGCCCAGCACCTTAAGGTGACATCACCTTCAGGTCTGGGGTGATGGGTTACATGTGCCTCTGGAGGGTCTGTGGAAAAGAGTTCGAAAATTCAAGTATTTTACAATTTTTTTCTGGAGAGTTAATTGGTATTCATGTGCATATCCTGCAATGCACAAGAGAATCAAGATGTAGGGGATGAGGGAGGGTTGGTGCAAACCCCACAGAAGCTGTCTACACTTAGGCACTAGTATAATTCCTTAGAAAAGAAAGGTTCCCTCGTTTCCCACCAAGAAAACAGGATTTCTGGTCCTGACTTAGGTGGAGGGATGAGCGACTCACCATCGCTTGAGTCAGACCTCCAAAGACACTGAGTGTGGGCAGAGAATTCATCCTCTGGGACGCCATGGTTCACTGTGGGCTGCAGACTGAACGGGGCTGCTGTTGGTTATTTCAGGGATCTCCTTTCCTATCATCCCAAGAGACCCTAGACTGTCCTGAGAGAAGGGCAAGTACTGGGAGAGTCACTCTCTGATCTTGGGTCAGGAAAACCAGGAGCACTCTTCTCCCTCCCTATACAAGAGAAAGCTACACTAGTTCAACTGGTCCCATTTTCCCCGTTCTTCGAGGTGTGTGTGCACCCTACTCTGAATGCAGATGGAGGAACTGCTTCTCAGCCCCTCTTACCTGAGCGCTGCAGAGTCTCCTTCCCTATCTTCAGGTGTCTGAGTAGCCAAGCAATGCACCAGCTCTCCAAGAAGATCTTCCACTTCTCTGCTACCTTTTTTGCCTCCCACTGTCGCTGGGTGATCTGAGCCGTCTTGTCTGCCACAGTCCAAGTTCTCAGGTCCTCGTTCAGGCTGATGTAACCACGGCCATCAAAGGCATGTCTATAGTGCCCGCGGAGCAAGAGTCCGTCTGGACTCACGTCACAACCAATGAAACACTGGAAGGTATGAGAGCCTGCCGCCCCCAAAGTCAGCCCTATCCACAGGACCCAACCCACCCACAGAATTTCCACCTAAGCTGAGCTGGAAACCGGGTCTCAGTCCGATGCTCTCCTGGGTCCAGGATCTCTGCGGGCCCCTCAGCCTCGGACCTAACCTAGGACTGGGACCCAGGGCGACTCGAGCTAGTCCGTGGGGATATGTGGGGGTCACTCACCATCATCACTCTGGTTATAGATCCGGATTGTAAATCTCAGATTTTCTCGTGCTGTGTTTGAATAATGCTCCATACCCTCTCTCTCCCACTCCCAATAATTACGCCCCATCTGATTCGCCCAAGGCACGCGCTGCTCAACCTTAGCCACCTCACTGTCGAAGCTCAGGATTTGCGTGTCCTCCACAAAGGCAACGATGAACACTTGGGGATCTCGGAGACCCATTCGAGAAGCAGTCGTCGTTACGGAATAGCTCAGAGAGTGTGACCCTGGGGGCGGTGCTCAGTGAGACCCAGACCGTCCTCCTGGGACCCTGGGCAAGTGCTGTGGCTGGGAAGGGCTCAGGGCGCTAGGCTCCGGACACATGAGGAGAAGGGATGGGAGAGTCTAGATGGGTGATGAGAAACAGCATTTGGGTTGCTGCCGGGACGGGGCGCCCTAGCTCCTCCCCCCAGTGGCTGTTTCCTTCCTGATCCACACTCACCAGCGCCACTATGGGTCTTCTTGGTCTGGGTCAGAGCCAAGAGTACTGAGAGGGGCAGGAGAGTGGGACTCTGTACTGCAGAACCCATCATTGGTGTCCAGGAAAACTGGAGGGATTGAGACCTTGTTCCTCTCTGTGGAGTTTATAGTGTCGTGGTTTGTGGGGAGAGACCACAGTGACTATGAGTGTCTTTCTCCAGAATTCCCACGTGCAGTGGGAGTGAGAACATGTGTCCAGATGGACAGAAGGAACAGCTGACATTGGTTGAAGACCACAGAAAGGAATTCCGGGAGATCAGGGAATTCCCAACCTTTGGCTTCCCCACCTCAAACACCTTGAAGGCAAAACCTCAGACCAGGGACTCATGGAGACCCCTTCCTCCTGTAATTGGAGCTCTTTGAGTTCTGTCAGGAGGTGTGTTGAGATTCCAAAGGTTTTGGTTTCAGGATCTCGCACTTGTGCTTATACATTATTAAGTACCTCAAAGTTTTATGTAGGTTAATTCCAATTATATTTACCATGTTAAAAGTTGCTCATGGTGACCAACATTGTAATCCTAGCATTTAGAAGACTGTGCTGAGGCAAGAGGTTTGATATGAGTTTAAGGCCAGCTTACCCTACATGACACTGACATTAAAAAAAAAAAAAAAGATTTATTTATGGGTGTGTGCGTGTGAATATGTGCGAATGCATGCCGTGTGTGAGAATGTCATGGAAGTCAGAAGAGGAAGTCAAATTCTCTAAAACTGGAATTGCAGGTGTCTGTGAGCTGGGTGCTAGAAACTAAACTGGGGTCATCTACAAGATCAGTAAGCACTCTTAACCATGGAACCATCTCTTCAGTCCCTTGATACTTTGACTTTAAAAAAAACTTTAAAAAAGTGAGACTGCCCTTACATTCTGCAAGTAAGTAGTGGTGGTGAAGAATGTAGTAACTCCTGGTTAGTTTTTCACAGCCTTGATTCAAACCAAGGTGTCAACAGATTAACTCAGTGTCAAGCACACCACAGTAAATATGGCAAGAAACTTAAGAAACATAAAAGTATTTATGATATCATACACCTCATAGCTAAGTGATTTTATGGGTTCCATCCAGCTTCAAACGCTATTGGTTTTTGTTGATCTTGGAGGCACATGACTTATTTCCACCATTCAAGAGGCTGGGGGTGGGTGGAGGGCCTGCAGAATGTCGGGGAATAGTAAATGTTTCTTAGAGGAAGTCAATGTACTTGGAGAACATGTAATTGCCTGTTGGGCCCAGAGAACAGATAAGTTTGTAAATGGTTTGAAAATTATTTTGTTTTGGAGCATTGGATGGGACTAAAGTAGATGATGATGGTATATGGCAAAAGTCTGTCCAGGATGCTGACAGGCTTCTTGCCATAGGAGACTCTTTTTTTTTTTTTTTTAAAGATTTATTTATTTAGTATACAGTGTTCTGCCTGCATGTATGTCTGTCTGCAGGCCAGAAGAGGGCACCAGATCTCATTACAGATGGCTGTGAGCCACCATGTGGTTGCTGGGAATTGAACTCAGGACCTCTGGAAGAGCAGTCACTGCTCTTAACCTCTGAGCCATCTCTCCAGCCCCCATAGGAGACTCTTAATAAAACAAAGGGGGAGGAATAGAGGTAATTATTTTCTCCTTTGGTGATTGGGGACATTAGGCAGGCTAGGGGAGAGAAGAATAAAGCCCTGTCCAAAATCTGCTGCTAACTTCCTTTATGTAAAATAACCATCATGAGGCTGCAGAGCTGCACAGCATCTGGCCACCAGCTCCCTGCTGCCATGTACATGGCAGGCTGGCATTAGGCCTAGGTGAGTGAAGCATGTCTGCCGGCACCTTGTGTTGCAGAGAAAATTGGGAAAGGGAGGACATGGCAAGGGATAGGCCCAGGAAAAGGAAGGAATGGAGCAGCCACTGTAAAAAGGACAAAAGACTGACTGCCCTTTGGGAAGAGGGAATGGCCAACAACCTACAGGAAACAAGAGAAGAGGATAGGCTCATTGACTTCCTCCTAATTTCCTACAGGCCGTACTCAATAGGTGGATTTATGATGAGATGGGTAGAGATGGAGAGGCTATGGATGATATGATGGGAAAGATGAGAAAAATCAAGAGAAAACTTAGGGAGCTACAGTCAAGAAACTATATATTCTTGGGGAGGAGCTCTCTAATCAACACTCTCATCATGATGAATTTTGCCTTATGCTTTGACTTCTACAATTTTCCATGAGGTTCATACATTGATTCAGACTGTCTTCTTCTTCCTAGTATTTTCTTGACATGCCTTTACTGATCTGTTTGTGGTGAGCTTTGTGTTATTTCCATGTGCTGAGTGGGTCTTGTGTTGCCAATCTAATTGGAGATTGTCTTCCCACTCGGTGTAAGTTTCTGTTAACAGTTTTGCCCATTTGCACAAGAAAATAATGTAAGTAAATAAAGCAATTGAAAATCAAAACAAACAACAAAAACAGTATAAGCTAAGCATGGTGGTGCATGCCTGCTGTGGGATGGTCTGTATGTCAAATGTGTTGCTGATTGGTCAATAAATAAATCACTGATTGGCCAGTGGCCAGGCAGGAAGTATAGGCGGGACTAACAGAGAGGAGAATTGAGAGAACAGGAAGCTGGGTGAGGGAGACACTGCCAGCCGCCGTCAGGACAAGGAAGATGTAAAGTATCGGTAAGCCACAAGCCATGTGGCAAGGTATAGATTTATAGAAATGGATTCATTTAAGCTGTAAGAACAGTTAGCAAGAAGCCTGCCACGGCCATACAGTTTGTAACCAATATAAGTCTCTGTGTTTACTTGGTTGGGTCTGAGCGGCTGTGGGTCTGGCAGGTGACAGAGATTTGTCCTGAGGTGGGCCAGGCAGGAAAACTCTAGCTACACATGCCTTTGATCCCAGTACTCTGAAGACAGGGGCAGGCAGATCACCATGTGTTTGAGTACACAGTGAGCTCCAGGACAACTAGAACTACAGAGAAAAAACCCTTTCTCAAAAAGCAAGACAAACAAACAAATCGGCATGCCAGAGTTCCATATTTTGAGTGATAGTCCCTGGACTCTGTCACTTCCCTTTCTGAAATTTCCCTGCGAGTGTCACACAGAAGCTGGCAGCTGTGAAAAGGAAAATCAGACCAATGACCAAATGGCAATAAATTTTCAAACAGAGAAAAGGGTAAATTAGAATAAGACTAAGTAATCAGAAAAGAATAAATCTAAGCACATTCCCCCAAAACCCATGAAAGCAACTATTCATAAAACAATTTAGTCACAAACGGTTTAGCCTCATTTGTCTGATGAATATATATCTTCTGTTTTAAGAAATGCAGACCGAAGCTCAGTATGGTAACAAAGACCTGAAATCCCAGCATTTAAAAAGTGAGGCCTGCCTGGCTGGGGTGTGTGTGTGTGTTGGAGATTGCAAGGAAGGGAATCAATGAATTACCCACAAAGAAAAAAGCACAAGAAAAGTGTTTTAAACTTGTATCTTTCTGGGCTGTGGTGGCAGCACATGCCATTAATCCCTTCACTCAGGAGGCAGAGGAATGTGGATCTCTGAGTCAGAGGCTAGCCTGGTCTACAGAGTGAGTTCAGGACAGCCATGGCTGAACAGAGAAACCCTGTCATGAAAAACCAAATAATAATAGTAATAGTAATAATAATAATAATAATAATAATAATAATAAACAATAGCTTTATCTTTAGGAGGATTTTTACAAAGAACACTATGAGAGGGAAGTAGATGGATCCTGATCCATGACCTTGAGAAATGACTCTCTACTTTATGGTGCTGTCTGCCTCTAGGACTTGAGAACCAGCCTGGCAATCTAAAGTCACTTGTAGGGCTGGCCCTCCAATTGTCCTGATCTCATTTGCTTTGATTCATATGAATCCAGGAGGATATTTTTCTTTCATCTGATGTCAGTTGGGTGGTTTAGTGTTACTACATAAAGTTCTTTCTGATGTAGGAACTTCAGGGGAAAGCCAAATGTTTTTAGTCCCTTAACTATGAGGAACACATATATCTATTTTGTAGAAGATATGTGCAAGCCAGCGTGTTAAAGGTCAGAGGAAGTCCATTTGGCAGACTTGCAGCCATTTATCCTTTTTAGACTGTGGGACAATAATAGTATTAGTCAGAGATAAATATAGAATTAGGAATTGGATACAAAAAGAATGGGTACATTTGAGGCTGCATGTTTAATATCTGCCAAGCCTCTAATTTGCTATGTGTATAGTTTTTAATTTTTTTTTTTTTTTGGTTTTTCAAGATAGAGTTTCTAAAAAAAAAAAAAAAAAAAAAAGAGTTTCTCTCTGTAGCTCTGGCTGTCCTCGAACTCACTCTGTAAGCCTGGCTAGCCTCAAACTCAGAGATCCACCTGCCTCTGAGAGCTGCGATTAAAGGCATACACCACCACTACCCAGCAGTTTTAGCTTCTTTACTCTAGCAATCTTAGTGGGAAAGTAAACAATCTGTAATAGAGCAGTCATGGTAACATCTGCTGGTACATGGAGTACCAGCTGAAGTTAAGAATGTATAGTTACCAGTCTGTGCCAAATTCTTGGCAAGCTCCATACTCATTTTTGAAGTAATTTTAATAGTGTCCATGTTTCCTTTTGCCAAGACAGAAGTTCTAGAAAGAGCAATATTCTCAATAGCATAAAGAGAAAGAAATAAAGAGAGTAACTATCAGTACGCATGTGTGTCTCATTCCGTTTCTAAGACCCTCAGATAGAAAAAAAAAATTATTCCTAAGTCCTGCTACTCTGCAGCATTCTTTTTACAACCCCGGAGCAGCCTTGAAAGATAGTCTTTTAGTCTGCATTATCTGGCTCTGTAACCAGGGACCAGTAAAAGGATAATCAGAAGACTATCCATGGGAGAAGAGGTAGTCCCATTGGCACCTTCTGGGAGTGTTCAAGAGAGACGACTCCCTAATCAGCAGCCTCAGATAGCCCTCAGTCAGGATTCTGCAGATCCCCTGGACATGGAAAACCAGAAAAGACAGGTGAGTAGTCTAATTCCCCAACCTTCCTTATGTCTTTTCCTTTGTCTCTGTCTTTCCCTCAAATTGGGTCAAACATAATCTAGAGAATAGCAACTGTTCATCGAGATTATTAAACACACACTTAAAAGAGAAAAAATAAATTTAGTATGAGCCAGCTGAATGACTTTAAGTTCATACAAAAAGTCAGCCCCTGGTTTCCAGACTGGGGGACCCTAGATGTAGACAATAGGATAGATATTAAGATAATTGGTGTATGAAAAGTGAAGGGATGGACCTGCCTCTTACAGCATTTGCCATTTGGAATGTACAGGCAAATAGTCAAGAGCTTGTGCACAAACCAGATCCAGAACCAACTGCTCCCCAAGAGGGAAGACCTCCACTGTCACCTCACTCAGAATTATAACAAATGCTTATCCTTTAATAACAGATCCCAGAGAAAACAGCTCAGAAAGAATACTAAATAATTAACCTCTGAGGAGGAAACTGACTTGGAGGAGCAGGCAACAGAGTATCATAATCCTAAATGTCTCCCCCTGCAACGTTTAACCATACATTTCAAACAGCCTGAGACCCTGAGAAAAGTAAAAAGAAACAAAGGACGTCTCTGAGTATCCTGGACTTTGTAGGTCAGGCTGTACTACAGGGGATGACAGGGAACAGAGAGCCTACTCAGAAACGCTCAGCCCCTCTCTCCCTTCATGTGAAAACTCGGTTGCAATTTCATTCCAGATCTAGAAAGAGACAGTAAAATACTATAATCTTATTTGGCTTTCCCTGCTGTGCTTACTTGTAGATCACTCCACACATCCCCCTGAGAACGTGAAAAAGGGTCCACAGAATTTGCTGTGCTCTCCCAGCAGATTTCCTGCAGATTTCACTGCTAAGCTGCCTGCTTTAGTCAGAGCATCCAGCAGGACTAATCCCTGGGAGAGGAAAGGAAAGAGTTAACTTCCAAACTGCCTGCAGCCATGGATATCAGCTTGCAACAGCCACGGCTGTTTGATTAGCTACAAAGCAAGCTTCCCTGACAGGCTGACAGCTTCTGCTGAGCTGGCCAAGCCACTTGGGCTAATTGGAAATTGAAAGATGATCCCCCACTCTTTCTCTATCCCAGCACTAGGGACCTGTTTCTTCAGCTGTCTTCTCCTGTTCCTACTCTATATATCTTGGAGCTCCAAGTCTGATTGAAACTGACACTTTTATGATTGTTAATCACAAAATTTTAGTATAAAATGTTTATTACACTTGGAGATATAGAATATAATGCACAATTTCTTTATTTTCTAGACTCTCTGATAGTTTAACTTTATAACCCCCTTTATAACCCTTTATAGACTAACTCCTTAGTGGATAACAAAACAGCTGGATCTTCTTTTACAGCTGCAGCTGAACACTAATTAGGAAGCTGATAGATTTATTACACATGTGTTATCAGAACAGTCTGCTTCTTATCATTTGCTTTAGAAATGAAATGTAAACTTCAAATAAAACTTTTAATGCCTGAAGAATTTCTGTTGAATATATATTAGCTGTGTATAACAAAGAGGAACAGATATGGAGAAAGAAATTAAGAGAGTGACAGTCAGTATGCTTGTGTGTCTCATTCTGTTTCTAAGACCCTCAGATTAAAAAAAAAATTATTTCTAAATTCTGCTACTCTGTGGCTTTCTTTTTTTACATCCCTGCAGCAAGCAGCCTGGAAAGCTGGTCTTTTGGGCTGGATTAGCATAAACTGACTTTCTAGTGGGCTTAGTGTATCTGAGGGAAGTTGTGGCAGCACCAATTATAATCTGTCTTCTAAAACTGCTTTCTAAGAGGCATCACCACAGAGAAATCAATCTGGGTTACTTGAAGAGGCATCCCAGAGCCTCTTGTTGCTTCACACCATTTTATAGCTATGAGGTGATCATGCTGAGGGAAAGAGGATCTCAGTCTAAAAGGGCTAGATGTATATAGACAGATGTAGAGTGTTAAGTGATACAAGATCATGAGGAACATTGGTCACAGGACATGTTTCCAGATGGTCTGCTGGCCCATAGACATTTTGTCTTAATTACTTTTTTTTCTTTATTTTTCTTCGTCCCCCCGGCCCCCCCCAACCCCCCAGAGTTGAGGACTGAACCCAGGGCCTTGCGCTTGCTAGGCAAGCGCTCTACCACTGAGCTAAATTCCCAAACCCATCTTAATTACTTTTAAGGGAGTAGACACAGCATTAAGAGCATGGGGGTGAATGAGGATCCTTGAATAAGAGCTTATTGTTCTCAATTGGAATGACTGTTGCTGCCACTGCACATAGACACTGGGGTACATGTGTTGTATTGGGGTCCAATCATTGTGAAAAGTGGGGCACTAGATGGACCCAATAAAGAAAGAGCTGTCCAGGGATGCTTTCAGCAATCCCATTATTTTTATGGAAGTATAGCTGAAAGGCTTATCAAAATTATGTAAACTGCGGTTCAGAGATGTGGACTGTGCTAGATGAAGCTTTTCAATGAAAGTAAAGTTCCTGAAAGAAACGGGGATGAAGGAGAGAACAAGAGAAAGGAGCCTTAGGAATCCATTAGTGGCAGCCAGTATTTCCTAGAAATGTACATAACTGCTTGTTCTTTGGGAGAAGAGAATGAACAAAAATAATCAATGCTAGGCATTTTGAGGTAAGCTTTGAAGTTCACCAAGGTATTTTGTGTTCTAAGCTAGGTCAAGTTATTGCAGCCAATGGCTTTAAGATCTAGAGGCTTCAGGTTCTCATTCAGCAGGAGCTTTCTGAACAATGAGAGCCTGTAAAGTCACTCTATTTGTCTTCTTATAAAATAAGAAAATATCAATGTTATACAAAACTGGAGCCTTCGATAAGGCTATGCAATCTGAATCATATTTAACTATTGGTGAAAATACTGAGAGAGAATCATAGTATGTCTGTGGTATTCAACTTCAGGTTAATTTTCTCCCTCTAAAAAAAATCTAAGAGAAATGACAAGCCAGGGTATAAGGGAATCTAAAATATGAGTAGAGGATGTTCACTGTGAACCACAACAACACGAGGGGATAAAAAGAATTTATGACACTTAAATATCTTTTCTAATTAATGGGCTGGTGTCTGAGTCCATTTGTTCCTCTTCCTCTGTTGGCAATGTTGGGGTTGTAGGTGAGGAAGTGAAACTAGACATCCTGTTGAGAAGGGAAATTTTCTTTGTCTTGTGAGAGGTGACACTGAGCTTCTAGAGGGAAAGCTTTGTTCCTGTCCTAGGCAGCACCCATGGGTCTGTGGTCAGGACAGTCCAACCTCATGTGTGTGAATCCCACACTGGATGATGCTTCCTGAAAGATGTCATTCTCTTCAGAGGGTGTTTAATGTCAGTTTTCTATAAAGAAAAGAATGGAGGAAGCTTGAGGTTGGTCTGGGGGTTATAGAAAAGATGGACACTGAGATGGACTATTGGGTGTAAGGAATTTATTAAAAGAGTTGTTAATGTCATGGATAGACAGACAACAGAATGTGTGGCTCTGAGATGATTTCAGGCCCCAGCACCAGAGACAGACAGCATGGCTGGGCCTCTGAAGAGAGGAATAAGGGCCCATGTGGCAGAAGCAAGGGTACTATTTTATAGCTCTCTGAGAACTGAGATGGTTGCACAGCACAAGCCTGCAGCCAGGCTCTGAATCCCAGCAAGAGACAGGGAGGAAATGGGGAACAGAATGTGTGGCCACCAACACGCACTTTGATATAAACTCACTTCTTCAGGTGAGAAATTCTGATATCTGAAAGTCTACTATCCAGAGATTCATAGAAAGTGTCTAAGTGGTATCTTGGGGTGAGGATGGGAGGTGGGATGCTGCAGGAATTGTGGCCTGAGCAGTAGCTGGAATCTAACAAGTCATGCTATATAGCCCTGGCTGACCTGGAAATTTCTATGCAGACCAGACTGGTCTTGAATGCACAGACCTATGCCTGCTATGTTCTGGGATTGAAGGTGTGTGCCACCATGCCTGGCCATAATATTACATTCCTACATCCTTATGATATTACAATGGTGGCATTAAATTGCCATAACAAAAATGTGAAATGTTTATATATGTCTAAAAGATGGGCTGGAGGAAATCCAGAAACTTAAAAGGCATGGAGAGGACCTGATGATACAGAGTTTACCATGAATATCTTGCTCTTAAATTTCCTAACCCTAGTCATTGTACTTCCCAACAAAGGAATTCAGATGAGGGGCCAATGAGATGGATCAGCAGGTGAAGGCTCTACGGAGCCTGATAATCTGAATTTGTTTCCAGGGATCAACATGGTAGAAGGAGAGAATCAACTCCTAAGGTTATCTTCTCACATCTGCACAGAGACATACACAGAAAATAAATTAAAATGTAAGGGTCAGGTATGGTGGTAGGGGCAGACTGATCTCTGAGTTGAAGGCCAGCCTCATCTACAAAGCAAGTTCTGGGCCATACAGGGTCCCTATAAAAAAACCATTGTGCCACATTATATTATAGACAGACTTTATGTATTTCTATAGTCTCCAGAGAAAGCAGCTTTTCTTGGAGGCCTTTTCTTGTCAAAGGGGTTGATAGATTTGTAGTTCTAACCTTATGGAAGCAGGCATTTGCTTGTCTTTGTTCTGTACCAGAAATTCTCCTCCAATACATATTCATACAAAGTCAATATAACTAGGTGTTAGAGTAGGAAAAACTCCTTACAATAGAACAGAATCTCTGGGCTGGATGGAGACCTAGGATTACAGTTGGGCAGAATCATTCCTTGGCCTAAGGACACCCCTAGGAAGGCATGCAAACCTTAATACTTGCTAAAGAGAGAGACAGAATAATTAGTCCTCTAGTGAGATACCGTACTGACCCAGCCCTTAGGTCAGTAGCAGATGGACCACAGCCATATAGATTTGTTAGTCTGCCCATCTTCAGGATTAGCCCTTTCCCTCTCTTCTGTCTCTGCTCTAAGCATGCTCTCCTTAACACCTTGGGTCT
Source organism: Peromyscus eremicus (assembly GCF_949786415.1). Classification (NCBI taxonomy): domain Eukaryota; kingdom Metazoa; phylum Chordata; class Mammalia; order Rodentia; family Cricetidae; genus Peromyscus; species Peromyscus eremicus. Next base: position 880,060 of record NC_081432.1, on the reverse strand, counting down.
TCCCTTCAACATTTCAGCTTCCTTACTCTTCCTTTAAAGCCTCCTTCCTTGCCATGTGACTGTTTGTCTGCCCTGTGTCTGACCTCCATGACAGTTTAGAATGGCCTTTATCCCTTCTTTCCTCCATTCTCCTCCTCCAGGAAGCTGCTGAGGCTTGGCAGCTTGCTGATCCTGAGGTTTTCCTTTTTAACTTGATATTGACCTTGAGATTCTTTTGAGTCTACTCTTAAATTACTTTATTATTTAAACCAAGAACACCCAAAGGGGACCCCAATTCCTCCAGTATCGTTGGCATACACCTATAATCCTAGCACATGAGAGATTGGGACAGAAGAATAAAGAGTTCAACATTATCCTCAGTTACACAGTAAGAGTTTGAAGCCAGCCTAGGCTACAAGAGAGCCTGACTCAACAGAAGAAAAGAAAACAAGCTAGCAGTGGTGCCATGCCTTCAATCCCAGCACTCTGGAGGCAAAGGCAGGCAGATCTCTGTGAGGTGGAGGCCAGCCTGGGCTACAGAGCAACTTCCAGGATATCTAGGGCTCTACAGAGAAACCCTGCCTCTAAAAGCAAAACAAAACAAAACAAAAACAAAAAGAGTGGAGGGAAGGAAGGAAAGAAGGAAGGAAAGAAGGGAGAGAGGCAGGAAGGAAAAGAAAAAGAAAGGAAACAAAACAGAACACAGGCGGGGGAACCCATGATGGAACAAGACATCCAGCATGACACTGGAGTAATGGAGTGACTAGGGTAACATTAAGGAGATCCAGGGTGTCTGCCTGCCCTGTACCAGGTAGGACAGGGAATATGGGACATTTGTCCCAAAGAGTGTTGGTAGAGTTCCAGATGTGTTTGAACACAACATGTCCCTACACATGTACACACATGTTTGGGTGCATAAGGTACATATGTTTATTTGCTTATTTGCTTGTTTGCTTGCTTGTTTTTAGACCAGGTCTCATGTAACCCAGACTAACCTGGAATTTTCAGTCTTTCTGCCTCAGTCTCCCGGGTACCAGTATTATAGGCATTTGTCACCAGCCCTGGATTAAAGGAGATCTGGACCCTGGGAAATAAATGTTTGAGAATGAATTTGTAATAGGTATTGTGTACATTTGTTTGTAGTGCTACAACAAAATACCAGGGCTAGGTAGCTCATACAGAACAAAAGTTTATTTCTCATAGTTCTGGAGGCTGGTAGACCCAAGGTCAAAGTGATGACTAATTCAGTGTCTGCTGAGTGTTCACTTCTTGGTACAATGACATTGTCTTTTTGCTGAGTTCTAAGCATGGCAGACATGGTAAAAGAGCTCCTGGGTTCTCTGTTGTGAGAGGACTAATCCCATTAATAAAGGTTAGTCGTCCTGATCCCATTATTTCCAAAATCACTAACCTCAAATATCATCACATCCAGGATTAGGTTTAAATAGGAACTCTTGGATATAACTGGTCTGAGGATTGTCTAAAGACAATTGTGACCTGCCTTTTGAATATGTGACTGTGAATTAAGGTACCTCAGGGAACTGGAATTGTCCCAGGAATCTCATGCTGAGAGACAAACACTCAACCCTGGTGCCAGCCAGAGGAGGAACTTGTCCCCAGAAGAGATGTTTCACACACTTCTAATAACATGTTGGACCACCTTGTGGGATGAAACTACAGACCAGACAATGGAGGGGGGTTGATGGTGAGCTAGACACACCCTGGACTTGGACAGCCTAATTATGCACATCTGTTACCTTCTGTTAAACATTGTCCTCGTGTGAGGTCTCTAAAGGTAGACTTGGGAGCTGCTCTAGTCCTTATCAATGTGGCCATATTAAATGAATATAGTTCTCTCCCCCTGCTTTATACTATTTGGCTCTTTTAATTACCTTGTTGAACAGACAGCTGACCACGCCTTATTAGGGCTGTGAGGGGCACAGGCTCTGATCTTAACTCTGGTAACAGGCTAAGCTAGCCTTAATCTTTCTCTCTCTCTCTCTCTCTCTCTCTCTCTCTCTCTCTCTCTCTCTCTCTTTCAATTTTTGAGACAGGATTTCAGTATATAGCCTTAGGTGGCCTGGCTAACCCTAACCCAACCTTAACCCTTGCTTTGTACACCAGGCTGGCCAGGCTAACCCTAACCCCAACCCTTGCTTTGTAGGTGGGTGGCCTCAGATTGACAGAGACTTGCCTCCAAGTACTAGGATTAAAGGCATGTTCCACCATGCCTGACTAGCTTTAATCTCTTAACAACCCTCCTGTTCCATTGCTCTCAAGAGCTGGGATTAGAGGTATAAGGTACAATAGATGGCCCACAAATAAATTATTATGAGTTTAAGATTTTTGAGATTTATATGTACGTGTATGGGTGTTTTGCCTGAATGTATGTCTGTAAACCATATGTTCACAATACCAGAAAAGGGTATAAGATCACCTGGTCCCAGATTCAGGGACCCACATCTTCTGAAAGAGCAGCCTGTGCCTTTAATTGCTGAACCATCTCTCTATTCCCTATTATTATGACCTTATAAAGACTATTATAGGGCTGGAGAGATGTCTCAGAGGTTAAGAGCAGTGGTTGCTCTTCCAGAGGTCCTGAGTTCAATTCCCAGCAACCACATAGTAGTGCACAATCATCTATAATGAGATCTACCAACTACATGGTGGCCCATAACAATTTTTTTTTTTTTTTAGAGCTGAGGACCGAACCCAGGGCCTTGCGCTTGCTAGGTAGGTGCTCTACCACTGAGCTAAATCCTCAACCCCTGAGCTAAATCCTCAACCCCGGCCCACAACAATTTATACTGAGCCCTGGTGCCCTCTGCTGGCCTGCAGGCATACATGCAGGCAGAATACTGTGTATATAATAAATAAATAAATAAATAAATAAATAAATAAATAAATAAATAAATAATCTTTTTAAAAAGATTATTGTACTTGGGAATATAGGAATCTATGATTATTGCTCCTTTATTAAATTGATTCCACATACACCCCAATGTAGTAAACATTTATTTCTATTTGCTTAATGCTATAGACAGAATTTCCCTGTTACCAGAGTTAAGGAGATGACCAATCACTTCCTTATTAGATATGAGGCCTGGTCGACAGGTGGTAATTTATGCTTGGTGCTGTAAACTTGGAGAAAAGCCCATGCCAAAGAGATTAATAATCCCTAGGGAGTAGGTAGGGCTCCACCTACTACTGTTGTGCTGCTAAATGGAAATCCTGTCAAATGGCCTTCTAAATATTTATGTGGATGCCCACAGATTATTGCTACTCTTATCCTTGGTCAGAGAAGCTTGTTTTTACACTTAATGTAGAGCCTAACTGATCAAAATGCTGCATGTAAGTGTCTGTTGAACATTAGGTCCTATCAGGATATCTGCATCACTCCCTCTGAGGCCTAGTTAACACCATGCCAAAGAATGTCAGGGCTGGAGGATGGGGAGCTCTGTGAAATGCCATCTTGTGGACCATTGTATTCCAGAGCTCACAGCTCATGACAGTAGGTGGGGTACTTATTGGGAAGGAGGGGTACAGTGGGCATTGGAAGGGGATGAGAAGGGTTAATGGTATACATGAAAATGACCAAAATGCATTAACAATGTATGTTATTGTCGAAGAATAAATAAATAAATAAGGTGTCCTGGAAAAAACTATGTTTGTGGAAAAATTGCCTAGAAGTATACAAATAAATGATGTTATTTAAAAAACAACAACAAAACAAAACAAAAACATCTAGCTGGGCAGTGGTGGTGCACAACTTTAATCCCAGCACTCTGGTGGCAGATGTAGGCAGATCTCTGTGAGTTCAAGGCCAGCCTGGTCAAAGAGCAAGTTCCAGAACAGGCTCCAAAGCTATACTGAGAAACTCTGTGTCAAAAAACCAAAACAACAAGAAGAAAAAACAAAAACAAGAACAAAATCAAAACAAAAACCCAGCCACATCAACACCTCAAGGCCAAGCCCCAGCAAATTCTCTCCCCTCTCTCTCCCTCTTCTCTCTGTCCCTTCTCTCACTCTCTGGTTTCATTATGTAGCCCTGGCTGTCATGAAACTCACTGACCTCAATTCATAGAGATCTGCCAACCTCTGCCTCCGCAGTTCTGGAATTAAAGATTTGTGCCACCATGCACTACTATCAACAACCATTTTCTAGAGCCACACTCTACCTCCTAAATGTTTCAAACATTTCTAATCAGCACCACAGCTTGTATACAAGTGTTCAAGAATATGAGCCTATGGGGATATTTTATAGTTAGATCAAAATTCTGAAACAATACCCAGTTCTAGGGATGAGCTTAGAAAATATTTAGAAATTTCCCACCCAGGGTGATCCATGCAACCCCTAGAGCCCACCTTGTTACTTAACCTCCCTGGAATTGTGTATATCCTTTACTTATAACTTATATCCACTTATAAGTGAGCTTGTGGGTGTGGCCAAACAATGACTGATCTAATTTGAGGTCCAAGCCACGAGAGGGAGCTCATGCCCCACAGTGCCTGGATGGCCAGAACTGGAAGCTGGATAGCTCAGAGACCTAGGGTCGAAACAAACATGAATGACAAGAAAAAAAAAAAAAAGAAAAAGAAATGATTCCCAATAATATTCTACTATACTTACAGATTGGCACCTAGCCCAATTTTTCATCAGAGAGGCTTCCTCCAGCAGCTGGTGGGAGCAGATGCAGAGACCCATGGTGAAACATTAGGGAACCCAGCAGAAGAGGGGGAAGGACTACAGGAGCCAGAAGCGTCGTCAAGGATACCAGGAGAAAGGCCCACAGAATCAACTAGGCAGGGCTCATAGGGGCTCACAGATACTGAAGTGGCAATCATGGAGCGTACATGGATCTGTGCTAGGTCCTCTGCATACATGCTGTGGTTGTTTAGCCTGGGTTTTGTAGGACTCATAACAGTGGGAGTTGGGGTGTCTCTTACTCTTTTCACTGCTCCTGTAACCCTTTTCCTCCCTCTGGGTTGCCTTGTCCAGCTTGATATGAGGGTTTATGCCTAGTCTTATTGCACCTTGTTATGCTGTGTTCGGTTGGTATTATTGGGAGGCCAGCTTTTGTATGAAGGAAACTGGAGGAGCAGTGGATCTGGGGGAAAATGGATGTGGGCAGAGGTGGGGTTGGAGGGAAAACTGGGAGGAAGGAAGGGTGGGGAGGCTGCAATTGGGATATAGTGTATGAGAAAAGAATAAAGAAAAAGAAAAGGCATAGAAAATCTCAACTTTTCTGTGTACAGGAGTCCCCTGGACATCTCAAGATTCAGAGTGTCTTGGCTGAGATTCTGTATAATAAAATTGAACTGAACCTGCTGATGTTCAGACCACAAGCTGCAAGGATGTAGACCAGGATCCCCTAGTCAATGCACAGTCTCACTCACTGTTGATATCAGGGGTCATTATTGAAGAAGAATGTATTCCCCCACACTTGCAAAACCAGCACTCAGGCTGAGGCTGGATGATTTATAGGAGTAGAAGGTCAACCCAAACTATTGCATCGCTCACTTTTCTCTTTAATGTAAAACAAACAAACAACTTCAAAGAAGAAATAAGCAACTTAAGACAAGAAGGATTTCTTTTGGTTTTTGATATGAGAAGGTACAACCCATCCTGGCAGGAAAGGCATGGTGGAGTTCATGGAAGCTGGAGCACATGGCAGGGGTGACTCATGTCTCCATGCATCAGGAAGCAGAGTGTGAGGATGCTGGCTCCTATATGGCTTTCTCCTTTTCTCCCTTTCTTCAGTCTGGGACCCCAAATCATGGGCTGGTGTCACCCACATTCATTGCATTCCCTCTCCTCAGTTAATCTTCTCTGGGAAAACCTTCACAGACATTTCCAGAATTGCAAGTCCTGGGAGATTCTAAATCCAGTCAAGTTGACAATGAAGATTTGCCATCACAGCTAGTGAGTTCCAGGCCAGCCTGAGGTACAGTGTGAGACCCTGCAAAAGAGAGAGAAAGAAAAAGTAATATCTGGTTTCCCTGGTTTACAGCCTAAGACAGTGGATCTGGAAAGAGGCCTGAGCATTCTAGAACAAGGTTTGAGGTCACTGATGTCAATCATCAGAGCAGCACCCACAATGAAGAACAGTCCCAAATGTCATCACCCTTGAGTTGTCATGTTGGGTACATATTGTTTTCTCTTCTATAGGGTTTAGCCTCAGGTATGAGAAATAGTAAGCATTAACATGATGAAAGTCTCTGACTGATATCTGACTTATAGACACAAATAGTGGAATCCAAATTCTTATCATTTAAATATGAAGAAATTTTATATGTGAAATTATAGGCTTACAAATTTTTTATCTTAGAAAAATCAAAAACCCCAAACTTGAGTCTTCACATCTAGGGACAGAACATAAAAACCCATCAACACCAGGTTCTGTACAGGTACAGGTAGGCCACCTGTGGAGCCAAGAACTCAGCCGGGTTCAGCTGCAGGGATGTTTAGCAGAGTGATGGGGGACTAGGTCTCTGCTTCCTTTCTAGACTTTCAGGGAGGAGGGAGTTCTAATGCTGAGACATGATGCCAAGGGGGTGGAAATAAAATGACAAATGTTATCTAATACATCCTTTTCCATCTCTGGGAGGATAAAGACAGAGAAGGATGCAGAATAAGTCGGTTCCTGAGGAAACTCCTAGTCCTAAACCTCAGATAACATTCCAGGGTATGATCACAGGCAGACCTACAACAGGGTCAGGAAACACGAGAAAAGGATCAAGTACCCTCCCAGAGGCCTGTTTTCTCCTCTTGGAGACTCTACCTCAGATTTGTGTCCACACCACCAGAATCCTCAGTGTGAAACCTTTGTTCTCTATTTTCAGCTGTTCCTCACAGAGTTACTTAAAAATGGTCCCAAAGTGGCTAAGCACAGGTGAATGGAAACACTTTATAGTAATAAAACAGGAGATGGACACATTTATTTCCAGGGTTTGAAATTTCTCAGTAAGGCCCAAATCTCAAACACTGTCTTTATCCTACCTGTATTCTTCCTCATCACAATGGCAGCCACAGCTCCAACAATCAAAACTCCAAGGAGAACCAGACCAGCGATGATCCCCATGGTGGGGATGGTGGGAGAGGGAGAAGGCTCTGGGAGAGAGAGTAGGAGAGGATAGAAGTGAGGGTCCCTGACCTTGCTCAGGGCTCCTGCTTTCCCTAAGGACAGACTCTGTACCCCCACACACTCCTTTACCCCATTTCAGGATGAGGGGCTCAGGCAGCCCCTCATGTAGCACATGGCATGTGTATCTCTGCTCTTCTCCTGAAGGCACCACCACAGCTGCCCACTTCTGGAAGGTTCCATCCCCTGCAGGTCTGGTCTCAATAAGATCCATGTCCTGGGTCAGGTCTTCCTCCTCCCTCTTCCAGGTCAGGGTGATGTCCGCAGGATAGAAGCCCAGGGCCCAGCACCTCAGGATGACATCTCCTTCAGGCCTGGGGTGATGGGTCACATTTGTTTTTGGAGGATCTGAGGAGAAGAGTCAGAGAAGAACAACCTTCTGTTCCTTCCTGTGGAGCACTTTGTTGTTTGTTTTTCTGGCTCGTTTTTTGTAGGCCCACCCACCATATAGGTCCCAAAAAAATACACACAGAGGCTTGTTCTTACTTATGAATGCCTGGCCTTAGCTTGGCTTTCTTTCTAGCCAGTTTTCCTTAACTTTAAATTATCCTGTCTACCTTTTGCCTTTAGGATTTTCCCGTTCTCTTACTTCTTTAAATCTTATTCTTTTTTTTTTTTTTTTTTTTTTTTTTTTGGTTTTTCGAGACAGGGTTTCTCTGTGTAGCTTTGCGCCTTTTCCTGGAACTCACTTGGTAGCCCAGGCTGGCCTCGAACTCACAGAGATCCGCCTGGCTCTGCCTCCCGAGTGCTGGGATTAAAGGCGTGCACCACCAAGGCCCGGCTAAATCTTATTCTTACTCCATGGCTTGCTGATTGTGTAGCTGGGTGGCTGACCCGTGGTGTCCTTCTCCTTCTCTGGCTGCTAGATCTATTGATCTCTCCTTCGAGATTTCTCCCTCTATATGTTCTCTCTGCCTGTCAGCCCCTTCTATGCTTTCTCCTGCTTCACTATTGGCCATTCAGCTTTTTATTAGACTGTCAGGTGTTTTAGATGGGCACAGTAACACAGCATCACAGAGTTAAACAAATGCAACATAAAAAAAAGTAACAGAGCTTAGAATAATATTCTGCTACACCACTTGAGCACTGATCATGTGACCATCACCAGCATTGGGTTGGAGATTTAAAGAGGAGCACTTAAACTGCATGGATTCAGGATGCAGAACTATCTATTCCTTGAGAAGTTCTAGAATAAAGGCATGAACCTCTATACTTCTGAGAGGGTTAAAACCCAGTGACTCCCACTAGCTATAGCTGATCTGTGAACATTGGCAGAAACAGGGGCTGAGATCAAAAGGGAACTTCCACTCACTCTTTTCAGAGTTGGTACCTCTCCAACGCTGAACAGATGGAATCTCTGTTATGGTTTGAATATAAAATGTTCCCCAATGGCTCAGATATATGAAGCTTTGGTTTGTATCTGGTGATGATGATGATTCTAGTGAAATATTCAGGATGTAGGATCTAGCTGGAGGGAGTTGGTCACTGGGTGGTGGGCCTTAAGAGTTATAGTCTGTTTCTAGCTACTCTCTGCTTCCTGATATGTCCAGATATGAGCAAGGTTTCTAGACTGTAGCCCTGAACGGCTCCCACCACCATGTGCCGCTTATGAATTGTTAACCAATGGTTGGAGAGCCACAATACTTCAGTTCTTCCTCCCTGAAATTGCTTCTTTTCAGGTTATTTGGTCACAGGAATGAGAGAAGCAAGTCATACACTCCTTGAAAGAAGGGTGGATCCTGTGGAATCTGGAAACCAGGGAGGCTTCCTCTGCTCCAGACCAATGATGAAAGGGTGGTTGTGACTAACTGGAGTGGCATCAGCAAGTATCTAGATAGGACACCAATGACAAATGTCTTAGTACTGTTCTATTGCTGTGACAAGACACCATGACCAAGGCAACTTATAAAAGGAAGGGAGCAAGCTAACTGGAGGGCATGGGCTTTGAAATCTCAAAGCTCAGCCCCAGTGACACACCTCCTCCAACAAAGCCACACCTCCTAATCCTTCTTACACAGTCCACACTAAAAGTCAAACATTCAAATTGTGTGTGTGTGTGTGTGTGTGTGTGTGTGTGTGTGTGCACCTGTACACGTGCAGCACATATCTGAAAGTCAGTAGACAACTTGTGGGAGTCAGTTCTCTTGCTGACCTAATGATTCTTTCATATTGTCTCAGATTATGCAGCCTTTGTTTCATAGAGGGATGAGTAGTTACAGGACTCAATTTCTCTACTTCCACAGCACTCAGATCTATGTCCCACAGTCTTGGGAACCCTGTGGGAACCTTGGGAGCTCCTTAATTTTTAAAAGTGTTTGTTTATTTGTTTCAAGAAGTTCAGAGGGAGAACATTCCTGGTTATCAAGGTTTCCCATACTGAATCACTACTAAGGCCCTATATGCATGCTGAATCTTAGGCTTTTCTCTGAATTAAAGGTTGGCCTGAGGGGCATTCTTTTACTTGTACTTCACTTTCTCTCTTTACTGTCTTATTCTTACCATGATCTCCAAGTTTTTGGATTGCAGAAGCACAGCTCTAATCCCTGCTCTTTCCTTTATTACTCCCTCCCCACCCCCCAGCCATAAGAAGTGGTCAGCCAGCACCTGCATTCTGACTTTCCCCACTTCAGTTTATCACTGCAATCTGAGGTTAGCACAAAAGGCAGTATTTGCATGTCCTTTGCTCATTGTAATTCCTCCCTTAGGAGGGCAAGTTCTTTCTGGAAGGTGACTCAGCCTCAGTTGCAAGTCTCACTGCCCACAGCAAAGGCCACACAGCTTTTGCTGCCACTGTCTGCCGAGGATCTGGTGCCTCACAGGGGTTACTCCAGGAATTGCTATTGTTGGTGCTCATGTGATAGATCTCATGCCAGGTAGAGGAGGACAACTACCCTGGGATTCCCAGCACAGATATACATCCTCCTTCAGATGGAATGGTCTCAGATGCCAGTCTTATCACCCAACCAAGGGCAATGCAACTCTCAACTGTCATTCCACCCCATATGGAGAAAGCAGGTCACATCAGTACTTTCCCCCATGGATCATTTAGCTTTGCTGGATGTTTTATATCCCATAGGAGGATTCATGAAACTGATCCTCCCTAACCCAGCTTTGGTCCTGCTGTGTTCCCACTCAGTTGTCAAGTGTTTTTATTACATTTTCTGGAGAGATATGAACACACATCTATTCACCCTAGATAAAACTCCAACAACAGACCAAAGAGGGGATTCCATCCAAGTCCATCTTTATCTTCTAACACTAGTTTGGCGATCCCATAAATTTATTGTCAGTTACTTACAGACACATGGGTGAGGAGTTAATATTCAAAAACACCTGCATCACTGAAAAATCCACTCCAGCATGAATGACAGCTCACAAGACTGCCTCATTGGAGTCTGAGACCAGTGTATTTTATCAGTTAACCTCCTTCTGCCCCCATCCTGGCTTTCCTGGAGTTCACTATGTAGATAAGGTTGGCCTGGAACTCACTCATTCTCCTCCTCTCAAATGCTGGGATTAAAGGCATCAGCCACTACACCCAGCCCAGCAATTAACTTTCTAACTCCTATATACTGTAATAACTCTGCGACCAGGTGCAGCTGGCAGGATTCCTTGTGAGGAACATGGTAGAGTGTGAATGGCTAGAATCCCCAACTACTCTGATTTTGAAACAGCCCATTCCACTCCAGGGGGACAGTATTTCACAATAGGTGGCTTAGGAGTTAATTCCTGTTCTCTTCCCCCATAAACTCTGCTTAAGGGTTCACAGAAGCTACCCCACGTACCTGCACGCTGCAACATCTCCTTCCCTTTATCCAGGTATTTGAGAAGCCACTCCACGCACCTGCCCTCCAAGAAAGACTTCCATGACCTTGCAACACCAACTGCTTCCCACTTGCGCCTGGTGATCTGAGCCTCCTCGGTATCCACCGCAGTCCAAGAGCGCAGGTCCTCGGTCAGAGAGATGTAATCCTGGCCGTCAATACCGACATGCTTATACCCACGGAGGAGGCGGTGGTCTGGCCCTAAGTCACAGCCGAACAGCCACTGGACAGCGTGAGACCCTGTTGCAGCCAGGGAGATCAGCAAGGTTTTCTAGGTTAGCCCCACTCACTACACATAGCCCGTGTGTGATTGGTCAAAGCCTATTTCCAACTGAAATGAAACCCTAGTAAATTGTCGCAAGCTTCTCCAGGATGATTCAACTTGCCGGTTTCACTAACCCAAGGTATGTATGTGTCTATGGCCCTAGGAATATGGGGAGTCTAGGGTCGCTCACCATTCTCTCTCTGGCTATGATAGCCAAGCAGGGTCCACAGTTCTATTCGGCCAAGTATTAAGATGTCCCTGCCTAGTCGAGTCAGCTCCTTCAAATGCTCTGGGTCCTGAGCTAGAAATGGCACGCGCGGTTCCACCCGCTGACTTGGCATGTTGCTGTCGAAGCTCAAGATCTGCGTGTTGTCCACGTAGCCCACGACCATGAACCGAGGTTTGGGATAGCCAGGACCGTACAAAGTGGTGGTGAAATATCGCAGGGAGTGCGAGCCCAGCGGTGATGCGTCGTGATCTTGCACCCGGTCAGACCGGGGAACAGGTGCATCCGCTGGGAGGGGTGCAGGGTGCGGGGCTCCAGACATGGACTGGAGAAGGGAGCCTGGCAGGGTCGACCCGGCTCGGGGAGGAGGGTGTCTGGTTGGGCGAGGGCGGAGACATGCTTTTCCGGGTGCGGTCCCTACCGGGTTCCTCGCTCCTCCTACAGAGAAGGCTTCTCTCTCCATCCCGCACTCATCTGCGCCGGCCTGAGTGGGGGACAGGGCGGCCACCACCAGCAGAAGTAGGACGCCGGGCAGCGTGGACCCCATCCTTGGTGTTTGGAGAACTTGAAGAGACTAGGTCATTGTTCTTCTCTGTGGAGTTTTTAGCGTTGTGGGTTTGTGGGGACGGATCATGATAACTCTGAGTGGTTCTCTAAAATTCCCACATACAGCAGAAATGAGCATGTGGGTGTCCAGACATTACCGGGGAATAAGGGGTTCCCATTTGTGAATTCTTCTTGATTAAAAAAGAAAAATTTGCCGGGCGGTGGTGGCGCATGCATTTAATCCAGGAGGCAGAGCCAGGCGGATCTTCCTGAGTTCCTGGTCTGCCTGGTCTACAGAGTGAGATCCAGGAAAGGCACAAAGCTACATAGAGAAAACCCTGCCTAGAGAAACAAAAATAACAACAACAACAAAGAAAAGAAAAGAAAAAAATTAAGGCTAACAACAAAAACAATAGCAAAATCACGCTCAGAAGGATGCTCCAGGACCACTTCATTAGTTTTGGCGGGGTGGGGGTGGGGGGTTATGACAACAGCATTTGCAAGCCATAATCTTAGCAGCTGCTGTCTGGAGTAATGTAGAGAGGAAAGTAATGCCTTTGAGTTAGGGTCAGAGCTATGAGCAGCTGTAGAAAGTGCAGAGGAAAAAAGCATGCGGTCAAAAACACCAATGCACATAAAATAAAGACAATAACAACATTTTAAAAAGAACATCACTATTGTGGATGGATTAGATTGTTACTGGTCCAGAGAGCGAAATTATCTTGAGCTATCCTAGCCTCTTAAAAGCCATTCTTGGGGCTGGAGGGATGGCTCAGAGGTTAAGAACACCGACTGCTCTTCCGGAGGTCATGGTTCAATTCCCAGCACCCACATGGTGGCTCACAACCATCTGTAATGAGATCTGGCGCCCTCTTCTGTATACATAATAAATAAATAAATCTTTAAAAAAGAGTTGTTGAGACCAAGATTGGAAGAAATTAAAAAAAAAAAAAAAAAGCCATTCTTATCCCCTCTGTGTGTGACCTGACATCCTTGTGACAATTAGGTAAATCCTTTTGGAACGTACAAACAGACCCCTAGCTCAACCAACCCATGTCATCAGATAGCATCTGAGGTCTGTAACAGAGATTCCCCTGCCTTGATATAACCTACCTGCCTGATGTTTCCACCAATGTATTTTTTTTTTTTTTTTTTTTTTTTGGTTTTTCAAGACAGGGTTTCTCTGTGTAGCTTTGCGCCTTTCCTGGAACTCACTTGGTAGCCCAGGCTGGCCTCGAACTCACAGAGATCCACCTGGCTCTGCCTCCCGGGTGCTGGGATTAAAGGCATGCGCCACCACCGTCCGGCATCACCACCAATGTATTTTTAAGAGGTGTTGTTTATGCCTTTTTTGTTCTGTTATTATGAAAACTTCATAAAACGGTTACCATTTTAGGACATGGAATTTGGAGTAACTGAAATCTATGTCCCAGGCTATTATCAATTGTATTTGGTTCCAAAATAAACTCTCTTATTCCCTTTGAGTTGGGATCTGTGTTTTTATTCTTCACATTCACAGTGTATCATGAGTATTCAATCTACATAAGAAGCATATATGACCATGCTTGTATCTTTCCACTAGAGGGAATCTAGTAGAGTCATTGTATCTAGGGTAAACATTAGAATGCAATAGTTGTTTTTCACTGTATCTAGGGTATCAGTAGAATGTACTAGTGTTTGCTGAATGTATCTAGACCTTGAAGAAATCATAGTAGAGAACAGTGATGGTTTTCTATGATTTATAGAATTTTTCTGAAGAAGTTTTCCATCCCTTGCATGATTTTGATCACAAGACTATCTGGGCACACTTGGAGGTCTTGAATTATTAGGTACTGTGAAGAGTACACAATATGGATTAAAGCTGCAGGGATGTGATGATTTCCTTCAGAGAACATATAGATCAAAGGGGCTTTGGTATGAGGAACTTGTTGTACCTCAAAACCTTTGTGTATGATCAATAAATATGATTCTGAACAGAAGTTTGAGGTTCAGTTCACAGAAACACTTCCTCCCTGCTGCCAGAGAGCCTAAAATTACATTCTGGGGTGACTTTCCTTCTTTGAACAGCCCACACAACTCAGAACACCCAACATCCCACAATGTCACAATTGAGTGACAATAAATTCAGTAAGTGTGATTGGTTTCTATTTCAGGAATTTGGCAGATAATGCTGCTTTCTTTGGTAATTGAATTAAAGCAAACACAACTTTTATTCCAATCTTAATTACTGATATTAACTGAAATGTGACACATCACACAGGAAATATATGCATATATGACGGTTACAGAATAGATACAAAGATTAAGGAGGCTGCAGTAGCATTTCATGATGCTTCATAAGTTGGCTTACAGAAATGTAAATAGAGGGCTAGAGAGATGGCTCAGGTTAAGAGCATTTACTGCTCTTGTAGAGGACCCGGGTTTGATTCTCAGCACTCACATGATGGCTCACAAGCATCTGTAACTCTAGTTCCAGGGTATCTGATGCCCTCTTCTGGCCTCTGCAGGCACCATGGATATACCTGGTGCACAGACATTCATTCAAGCAAAATATTCATACACAGAAAATATAAATAAATCAAAGAAATGTAAATAGTCTTTTTAATATGGTGGGAACCCAAACAGTGCATGGAAGAGGCTGCTGCTATGGAGTCAGACACTGAGCAGAAGACTGAGAAATGAGTCCAGCTGCAGAGGCAAAAGGGTGGGACCAGATCTAGCAAAGGAATGGACAGATAGATGGACAAAGATCTAGATGGATAAAAGGAGGATGAGCAAATTATAGTGAAATGGTCCACATCAGCATAACTGAGCTGAAGCCCCAGGAACAGTCTGGAGTTCTCCATTAGTCACTGATGCACACACTGAGTGTCTGACACTCAGTTGGGTCAATTGGTGTTGGGTCAATGACATTACAGTGCTGATGTCCATGTCTTCTGGGATTCTGATGAAAATGTACCCACTCACTGTCCCATAAGTGTCCCATAAGTTCTTGGGCCTAATTTCCCTGATAAGATTCTAATACACCCACATAATCCCACAATCTCAATTCATCCCAATAAGTTTATGGCAGATTGTATTCCCCCACACTTGCAACACCAGCACTCAGGCTGAGGCAGGAAGATTTACAGGAGTAGATGGTCAACCCAAACTGTTGTATCATTCACTTTTCTCACTAATGTAAAATAAACAAACAAAAACCTCAAAGAAGAAGGAAACAACTTAGGGCAAGAAGGATTTATTTTGCTTTTTTATTTAAGGTACAAGCCATCCTGGCAGGAAAAGCATGGTGGAGTTCATGGAAGCTGGAGCATGTGGCTGGGATGACTCATGTCTCCATGCATCAGGCAGCAGAGTGTGGGGATACTAGTTCTTATCTCCCTTTTCTTCAGACTGGGCTCCCAAATCACAGGCTGGTGTAACCCACATTCATTGAAGCCCTCCCCTCCTCAGTTAATCTTCTCTGGAAACACCTTCACAGACATTTCCAGAATTGCAAGTCCTGGGAGATTCTAAATCCAGTCAAGTTCATGATGAAGATTAGCTTTCAGAGCTACAGGGTGAGTTCCAGGTCATCCTGGGGTACAGTGTGAGAACCTGCCAAAATAAAGGTGGAGGGAGGACTGGAGGATGGCTCAGTAGTTAAGAACATTGGTTAAACTTCCAGAGGACCAATGTTCAGTTCCCACCATTTGGTGGCTCACAACTCCCTGTAACTCCAGCTCTAGAGAATCTAATGTCCTTTTCTGGCCTCCTCAGGATGGTGCATACACAGTGCACATAAACTCAAGCAAGCAAACATATGTACACAAAATTAAATAAATAAATAAATCTTTATTAAAATAATTGACTGGAGAGATGGCTTAGTGGTTGAGAGCACTGGCTACTACTGCAGAGGAGCTGGGTTAGTTCCTAACACATACACCTTGACTCACAATCATCCAGTTCCAGGGGATACAATAAGTTTTCTGTCCTCTGAAGGCTCCTTCGTGCATGTGGAATGCATACTCACACACACACATAAATGATAAAAATATTTATAAAACCTTTCTCAAGGCAGGGAGGGCTCTATGCTCAACTATCTAAGACAGGTCTTGGAAGAAGCCTGAGTATTTTAGAACAAGATTTGTGGTCACTGATTCCATGATCAGAGCATCACCCATAATGATGAACAACCTCAAATGGGAATATAATATTTTTCCCTGAGAAGGTAAGAAAGGATAATGTCATCAGCCCTGAGTTGTCATGTTGGCAGATACATATTGTTTTCTGTCCCATGGGGTTTAGCGTCAGGTGGAAGACATTTACATAATGGGAGCCTCTGACTATTTGCTATCTGAAAATTCCCCAGATTGATTTCTTATTTCCATGTAAAGATAGTAGAATTCAAATTCTTGCCCTTACTAAACATAAAGAAAGTCTACATCTGATATCGGAGGGTTGAAGATTATTTTACTATTTTATTATGGAACCAAGTGAGTATTCACAGCTAGGTGGAGAACACACAAGCCTATCAATGCCAGGTGCCACCCAGGACACACCGTCCCTGTCACTGGACACAGGTGCTGGTCACTGTGGCTGGGACATTTTCCCTGCAGCTCCTGGAAACGATGTCACAATGTTACACTTGCCAAAAGCATTCTGTGCAGTTCTAGCTTTTCCTTATCACCATGTGCTGAGCCAAAGTCCAGCATGTGGTCATTTGACTGGTGGAACCAGGAACTCATGATGTGCTCAGCTGCAGGAAAGCTTTTGGGGAGGTGATGGAGAGACTTGGTCTTTGCTTCCTTTCTAGACTTTCAGAGGGGTATTCCCCTGAAGTGTAAAGAGAGTTCAAGAGCTGAGACAAATGGCCAACGGATGGGGATAAAATGGGAAAAGTCAACTCTTACAACAGACTGTGTAACTACATTTCCATGAAGGTAGGGAAAATGCAGGATGGGAGAACTCAGAAATTCCTTCCTGAGTTCAGAACCTTGGGAATATTTTTAGAATTATTATCTGAAGACCTAGATTCAAATCAGGAAATAGGAGGGAGATTTGCAAGAAAAGCCCAAGTTCCTGCCTAGAGATCTATCCCAACCAGCATGTTGTGTCCAATCACGTCAGTGTGAGATATTTGTCACTTATTTTCAAATATGCCTTAGAAAGTGTTAGAACACAAAGTCCTAGATCAGATAAGCACACATATATGTATATGTCTTATAGTAACAGTAAGACAAAAGCCCTCAGATAAGGCCCCATTCCCTACCTCTGCTCTTCCTCATCACAATGGCAACCACAGCTCCAGTGAACACAACTCCAAAGAGAACCAGGCCAGCGGTGATTCCCATGATGGGGATGGTGGGTTTTGGAGGGTCTGAGAAGGGAAGGGGAAAAAAGAGGTGTGGGCTCTGGCCTCCTGCTCTTAGCCATGATCCTCTCAGGGTCTCGAGAAGGGCTCCCACTTTTCCTAACGACCATCTCTGTGTCCACACCACTCCTTACCCCATCTCAGAACAAGGGGCTGAGTTAGTGCTTCATGGTGCACATGACATGTGTATCTCTGTTCCTCTCCAGAAGGTGCCACCACAGCTGCCCACTTCTGGAAGGTTCCATCCCCTGCAGGCCTGGTCTCCACAAGGTCCATGTCCTGGGTCTGGTCTTCTTCATCCAGCTGCCAGATCAGGGTGATGTCTGAAGGGTAGAAGCCCAGGGCCCAGCACCTCAGGATGCTGTCTCCTTCGGGTCTGGGGTGATGGGTCACATGTGCCTTTGGAGGATCTGAGGGAAACAGTTCGGGCATCTAAGATTCTTTCCTGAACTGCATAGTACTTATGTGACCATTCTGGGAATGGAGAGAACTTGGGCGGTGGAGGGATTTAAGCACCATACAGTAGTCTAGACTCAGGTATCTGGGATAATCTACTCCTTGGAAAGCTCTAGAATCAGGATGATTCAGGCAATATACACTTCAGGACTCCCAAAGGAGAAAGGAACGTCTGGTCCTGACTGGGTGAGGGCTGAGAGACTCAGCATCACTGGAGCCAGACGCTGAAGACTTTGGTTATGGGCAGAGAGCTGCATGAGAGGCCATGGATCACAAAGGGCTGCAGACTGGGAGCTGTTGTTGGTTATTTCAGGGATCTTCTCTCCTTCCTTCCTGAGGTAGACTCTCAACCGTCCTGAGACAAGGCTGATCCCTCCCTCAGGAGAGTCCATCTCTCTGGTGTTTGATCAGGATACCCGGGATCACTCTTCCCTCTCCAGATGCAAAGAAGATAAGTAGTATTCAAACCCATGTTCCTCCCTTCTGGGGAGACGCGAGCCCCAGCCCGAGGATAGATGGAGGAGATTCCTCAAGGCCCCTTGTACCTGCTCCTAGCAGAGTGTCCTTCCCTATCTCCAGGTATGTGCGGAGCGACTCCACACACTCGCCGGTCAGGTAGGATCGCCTTTGCTCCGCGACACCAGCCTCCTCCCACTTGCTCAGCGTGATTTGCGCCGCCGAGTCGCCTGCGGTCCAGGAGCGCAGGTCCGGGTTCAGGGAGAGGTAATCGCGGCCGTCGTAGGCATGCTGCTCGTACCCGCGGAGGAAGAGTCCCGCTGGCCCCACGTCGCAGCCGGACACACACTGAAAGACGTGAGAGCCTGGCCCCGCCCCCGGTCTTATTTGAACCCCAAACCGTAAGAAACCCGGTCACGGGTCCCCTGAGGTCCAGGGTCTCCGCAAATTCCACAGCCTCGGGCCAAACCTCACACCTGAGTACCCGGGAATTCGGTGTCGTCTGTGAGGATGAGGAGTCGTGACCTCAGTCCCAGCCCTGGGATCACTCACCATCCTCGCTATGGTTGTAGACGCCCATAGCCTCCTTCAGGTTCACTCGGGAATTCTTTGCAATGTCCTTGACGGTCCGGGTCTGCCGCTCCCAATACTCGGGCCCCATCTGCCTCACCCACAGCGCGCGGGCCTCCATTCTCTGACTTTCCCGCTGGTTGTTGTAGCACAGGAACTGTGAGTCGTCCACGAAGCCGACGAAGATGAAGGCAGGCTCTCTCGAACCAGGCTGGGACGTGACGGTGGCAAAAAACTGCAAGGAATGGAAGCCTGGCGGCGGAGGGCGGTGAGATCCAGACCCTCCTCCCGGAATCTGTGGCGGTGCTCGGGAGGGAGGGGAGCTGGGAGCAGCAGGGCTTAGGATGCATGATAGAGAGAAAGGAGCGGGAGGGTCTGGCTGAGAGATTTGGAGACCCGGTTTCCCGGGTACTGTCCCCGCCCGACGCCCTTGCTCTTCCTGACATTGGCAGTTTCTGGCCAGCACTCACCTGCCTGGACCTGGGTCAAGGCCAAAGCTCCGGTGAGCAGCGGTAGGAGGGCAGAAAGCGCGGAGCTTCCCATCCTTGGTGTTTAGAAGGCCCAGAGCGACTGAGACCTTGTTCCTTTCTGTGGACGGTATAGCATTGTGGTTTCTGGGGAGAGACCATGGTGACTGAGCTTTCTGCAGAATTCAGACATGCAGTGGGCATGAAGGCAGAAGGACCAGGACAGCTGAGAAAGGTGGTGAGCTGGAGAAAGTCAAAGGTAAGGAGGAGTCCCTAAACCTTGGCTTCTTGTCACCCCACATACCTCCTTTACAGACCAGACTTGAGAATCATGCCTGAGATCAGGGAGTTTAACACCCTCTTCCTCCTGCACCTAGTGCCAGGAGCTGTGCCTGAAATTCCCAACATTTTGTTTTTAGGATCTCTGTATGCTTTCACAAATAAATGAGGTCCTCAGAGAGATGTTGCATGTTACATCCGCCCCACATTTTATCATTTTAAAAATCAACAACAACAACAACAACAACAACAAAAATAAGGGCTGGAGAAACGTACAAGACCTGGGTTGGGTTTCCAACATCCATATTGGGTAATTTTGTTTTGTGGCAATATAAATGAAGGTTCCTCAAAATTAGATAATCTGGAGATCAGGAATATGGATACAACCACCAGTAACTTCACTTTCCGGGTTCTAGCGCCCCCTTCTGGCCTCCTCGGAGTCCTGCAACAATTGGTGCACATACAGACAAGTAGGCATACACAGATAGGCCAAGTATGGTGGTGCAGGCCTGTAATCTCAGCACTTGGAGGGCTGAGAGAGGCTTGTTACAGTTTGAGGCCAGCATAGGCAGCATGAAACCCTGTCTCCACATAAACAAAAACAAAACAAAACAGCACATTTAAAAAGCGAAATTGCCTTTTTTATCCTGTAAGTAATTGGTGTTGGATAATACAATAATAATTCCAATTGCAATTGGGTTCGTTGGCCTGGAATCATACTAAGGTGCCAGCAGATTAACCCACTGTCAGGAGTGTTACAGTAAATAAGTTATAAGTGTTACAGCAAGTAAGTTATAAAAGAAAATATTATGATGTCTTGGATCCCATGAAAGCATCTAAGTGACTTTGAGGGTTCCACAGAACATGCTTTAAGAACTGCTGTTCTAGTCTTGTTGTTCCTGCAACCTCCTGACTAGACCTTGTGTTCTCTGTGGGTCAGGGCTGTGACAGGTACCACGGCGTGGGCGACAAGGATGCTGCAGGCGTTTGGTTCCCTCCATCAGGAGAAGGCTCTGCTTTCTTTTTACTGTTATTACTATTGTTAAGTTTTCCTGTCCAGAGACTGTTGTATACATTCTCTTTTCTGTTGAAAGGTGTGTGTGTGTGTGTGTGTGTGTGTGTGTGCGCGCGCGCGCTTGAGTGCTTGGGGGAGGTGTCACTGTTTTCTTCAAATGGCAATAACAATTGACAAGTATCTTGTACCACTAAGTATTAAAGTACCTTTTAGTATTAAAAAAAAAAAAAAAAAAAAAAAAGAACTGCTGTTCTGTTGGGCCTGAGTGGCAGTAGACTACAAGCTCATCTTCACATCCAGTTATATAGCTCACTGCCCTGACCACTGGAGATTCCTGTTCTGCCCACATGATTGACTCAGATCTACGGGAGTGGTTTGAAGCCACAAGAGACATTCGGAAACTTCTTCAGATAACTCAATTGTTTCTTTGTGGTGATGCCTTTCGGAAAGCAATTTTAGAAGAAAGAGAATAATCGGCAGTGCTCTAGCTTCCCAACAAGGCCCCCTCCTGCTCTCAAAGTGCTGTGTCAAACCAATCATGAGGCAGATGAGGAACCCAGAATAAGAGGCTGGCAGACTAGGGTGGCAGACTCTGTCAGAACACTCAGGCCTTGGGGAATGCATGCTGTCAGAGGATCCAATCAGCATGAAAAGAGTACCGTAGTATGAAACTGTGAGGCAAAGGGTTGTCCCATGATGCCTTTATCAATCCCTTTTGTGGCAGTACAGTTGAAAGTTTCTCAAAATCAGGTAACCTGGAGTTCGAGAGGAAGTTAAGGAGAGAGAATGAGCTTTAGAGTGAGAGGAGGGCACAGAATGAGAGAGGTGGTGTGAAGGTCTAGACTTCACTTTACAGGCTCCATCTTAGGGCAGGGCCACCATCTCAGACCACCTGCTGTACTCAGTTCCAGGAAGGAATGTGCCATGACAACTCAACTGTATGCTCCTGCAGACATCCTGTCTGCAGTTTATGGCCCTTGAAGGTATCTAGATAATCCTGCTGAGCAGTCCAAATAATCCTGTTCAGTGGATTGTTGTTCCTCAGCAAAAGTCTAACCCAATAGTTTCAAATGTGGTTTTGTGCCCAAGGTCTAGACCAATAGTTTCCAAAAAATTACCTTGCCCCGTATCCCTTCTACCCAATCCCAAGTTGCCAATTCCCGGCTTGTGATTTTTCCCTATAAAAACTCTCTACACCTGGGCTCGTGTCCACCACCACATTTCCTTCCATCTGCTGTGCAGTGGCCCAGATTGAACCTGAATAAAAAGACCCTTATGTGCTTGCATGGGAAACCAGCTCCTTGGTGGTCTCTGGGGGTTTCTGGAAACAGGTACAACAGTAGCATTAGGAGTAGCATTAGCAACTGGTGGCAGCCAGTTGCTCCTAAAATGTACAATGTAGTGGTAATTGCTCCGCCCATGACCTTGGGCTATATGGCCCAAAGGAGGTGGTACTTCCTACTGTCATACATGACCTCTGATAAGGAGTTGGAGAAGGGTCACATGCCCCTTCTCCCTGCTCTGGCCTGTGAGGTGGATTTACTCCCAGTCAGATCAGAGGATGACTTCTGCTGTCTACTCCATTCTGTAATCATGAGTATATTTCCTCAATTTATACCTTAATAAATTCTGTTATCCACTGATAGACTCATGTGGATTGATCTTTAGAGGACTAGTTTGGACAAAATCAAAAGCATTTTGAGTTGAGCTTTGGAGTGCCCTGAGATAGGTCATGTCCTAAGCTAAAGCAGGTTTTTGCAGTGACATTTAGATCTGGAAGCTTCATAGAGTCTCATTTGGCAGGAGCTTTCTGAATAATGTCTATAAGGACACCCTATCTTATCTGGTTAAGAAATTATGAGCATATTGCATGAGGTTGGAGCCTTGGGTAAATGCTACAGAATCTAAAACATCTTTAGGTATTGAAGAAAATCCTGAGGGAAACTCACATGGCCAAAGTACTAGAGTCCAGACTAACTTTCTCCCACTAAATGTAAATGCAGAGAGAAATAACAAGTCTGGGTGTGAGGGAATCTAAAAGAAAGAAGAACAGAGGCTGACCACTGTAAACCAGGGCTAAACCAGTGCACAGCATCATGAGGGAATACAAAGAGGGTTTTGTTTTTTGCAAATCAATGTATTCGATTTCTGAATCCAATTGCCTTCTTCCTTTACTGACAAGACTGGCTTTATAGGGTGAAGAAGTGGAAACAGAAATCCAGCTGAAAGAGAGAATTTACCACAGGTTCTTTCTTTCTTCTGAATCTTGTGAGAGGTGGTTGGTGTTAGGTTTGTAAAGGGAAAGGTTTGTTTCCTTCTCAGGAAGGGCTGTGGGTCTGTGGTCAGTACCAGTTCAACCTCAGTAGCGTGTGATGCCTAGAGCTGGATGAAACTTTCTGTCACATGTCATTCTTTTCTTAGATATTAAATCCAGATAAGTTTCCATAAAAGCAATAAAGTAGGAAGCTTGAAGTTTGCTCTGAGGACATGGAAATAAAAACACTGGTGACACATGAAATAAAAACTTCCTTTAATGGTGACATTAAACTTATATAACAAAATCCCCTCTAAATATACACTGATGAGAAGTCAGAGACCCCAAAGACCTAGGACACTAAGAGTGCCTAATAATATGGAGTAGGCTGTGATAGTTGGACGATTTAGTACATTGTTCATAGACTCCAACAGCTTAAAGGGAATCAGAAATGTCAGATATTCACAATTTCTACAACCCAAGAGTAGAGAAAAGCACACTTGTGTCAATAAAACTCCAGTTCTGAATCTTCTACTTTCAGTTCTGGGATGTAACTAAAGATTATTGACCCATTAGTGTGTGTGGTTTCATCTTACTGGAGGGAAAAAGGAACCTCTGGAGGGCCCTGATCTTTAAGGAGTGCGCCTTTTAAATGTTTTCCCAAAAGCAATAATGCTGTTTTTGTCTGTAAGATTCTATCTATAAGGTAAGATTTGTTTTTTAAACAGCAGTGACTTTTAAAATTTTAATTAGATTTATTCACTTCATTTTATATGTAAATGTTTTGCCTGCATGTATGTATGAGCACCGTATGTATGCTTACATATACAGAGATCAGAAGAAGGCATAGGATCCTCTGGAACTGGAGTTACAGATGGTTGTGAACCACCATGTGGATGCTGGGAAATGAACCAGGATCTTCTGTAAGAGCAATAAGTGCTCTTAACCTCTGAGCCACTTCTCTAGCACCAAGATGTGTGTATTTAAAAAATTGTTTTCCTGCTGGGTAGTGGTGGTACATGCCTTTAATGCCAGCACTTAGGAGGCAGAGGCAGGCATATCTCTGAGTTTGAGACCAGCCTGGTCTGCAGAGTGAGTTCAGGACTACAGAGAACTACTACTACAGAGGATAGGCAGGACTACACAGAGAAAACCTGTCTCAAAAAACCAAAATAGATATCTAGATAGATATCTAGATATCCAGATATCCAGATAGATAGATAGATAAATAGATAGATAGACAGACAGACAGATAGATAGATAGATGATAATTCTTTTCCAAGCCCACCATGGTAATGCACATCTATTAATCCCATCACTCAGGAAGCAGTGGCAGATCTCCGTGAGTCCGAGGCCAGTCTGGTCTACGTAGCAGGTACAGCCAGAGCTATATAATGAACACCATCTCACTCCCCACCATCCCCACTCCCCCTCCCCCACAAAATTATTTTTACTTCTTGTTCTCCTGTACATCATTTCCAAAGTATTGTATGGCTAATTTATTAGGTCTCAAAGAAAGCCAGGACAAGTCTCACTGAGCACCTGTGTCTCCTCCGAGCACTGTCCACCCCCCAACCCCCTCCAACCCAGGGTTTCACTTCCCTCCCCCAGCTTCTCTTTCCTGTATGACTCAGCCATTTTGACTACACACCCTCTGGTCTCCTGGTCAGTGGCTCCTCTCTTGACCTCCTCTCTCTCTTCCTCTGGCACTTGTCTCTCCCCTCTCCTGGCTCCGTTTAGTCTGTTGGCCTGGTTCAGTCCGGGTGCTTCCCGATGCATCTGGCAGAACTCTCCTCCATATCTACAGTAAAAAACTCCCAGTCCTAGTAGCAGCCATGTCCTCCTCACTTCCATTCATACTTCCCTATATTTACAGACGGAACAGTTCGGCCAACTATGCTTTTCTAGGCCTGTGGCTTATACCAGGAAGTGAATTCCTGACCACCACAGAGATGAGAAAATTTTTACACTCAGGTTTTTCAGGGTCTAATACAAACATGTCTGAAAAACCTGATTAACTTTTAAACAAAATTTTTGAGGTAAACAAACAAACAAACAAACAAATCACAACTCAGATTTCTAGACCAGGTGTCACAATTCACATCTATAAATCTGAAACTGTGGAGGTCAACAAAAGGCATTGCTACAGGTTCTAGGCCAACCTTGGGCCACATAGCAAGACCCTATTTCAAAACAACAACAACAACAACAACAACAACAACAACAACAACAACAAATAGAAGGCACACAGTGGAGCCAGCCCTAAGGGAGGCCACAAGCGTTGCAGGTCGCGGGACTGGAGGAGGCAGGCTACACCAGGCTGTTGTTGGATGCCATCAGGAGTCCCGGGCACTGGGCACAGAGCTGCAGTAGTTGGTGTTTGCCCTGCTGGGCTTTAGGTAAACCAAAAATACTAACCTTTCCCTGCTATCTTTCCACTCCTCTTTGTTTTTCTTTTTTAATGGAAATACATTATGCTAATATTGGAGTACCTAAGCCCCATCCCCTTTTGTTGTTTTTAAACAGGGATCACAGTTAAGAGTGTGCCTTGAGCTTCAGAGATTTTGAATTTAGACTTCTGAATGTTCCAGCTGTCCAGACTGTGGAAACTGGGTTTGGAGAGGTGACTCCGTGTTAAGATCATTTACTGCTCTTCCAGAGGAGCCATACTGTTCCCAGCAACTGCCTGCATTTTAAATTCTGAGATGGATCTGAAACTTTGTGGGGTCTAAGGGCAGAATATTATGGGTTAAAGTGATAGTTTGGGTGTAGAATTGACATGGGATGGGCTTATGATTAATCTTTAAAAAAATAATTTATTTAATTTTATTTTATGTGCATTGGTGTGCCAGATTCCCTGAGCCATCTCTCCAGCCCCTTGATTAGTCTTATCAGTGCCTCTGGGTTTAGAATCGCTGAGGACGCACCCTTCTGGGCATATCTGTGAGGCAGCTTTTAAAGAAGGGCAGATCCACCCTGAATGTGAATGGCACTATTCCACAGGCTTAAGTCTCAGACTGAATGACAATGGGAAAGGAGAAAGCGGCTAAGCTCTGGCCTTCCTTCTTCCTGATCCACCCCGAGGTGTCACTGTAACCATCCTTCCCGCCATCGTGAACCGTACCCTTCAACCATGAGCCAGAATTAACCTCTCCTCCCTTAGGTCGCTTCTAGTAAACTATTCGGTCACAGAGATGAGAAAAGGAATTTTATAGCAGGTACTAGTAATAATTACGGGTAACAGAAGCCCTCATTCATTGTTGACAGGGATATAAATAGAACAGCCACCATGGGAGATCTTCAGTAGTTTCTCTAAAACTAAGCAAATACTTAGCATACAACACACTTGCAGGTGTCTACCCAGGGCAAGTCAAGAGTGTGGTGCACAACTTTGACACAGTGCAGGCAGCATTTCATCTTTCTGGGCCTCTTAAAAGCATGGTCCCAGTCAAACTGAAGTCAAACAACGTTCTTCAATATGCTGGCCCAGCCCTCGAAAGTGTCAAGGTCATCAAAACCAAGGAAAGTCAGAGAAATCGTCACAGCCAGAGGAGCCTTAAGGATCCTTTGAGACTGAGTGAGTGGTGCTTTGAACAGCATCCTAGAAAAGAAAAGGGACGTTAGTGGCAACTACAGAGTGTAAGTGAAACAGATATAGCTGCATGTGTCAATATTGTTTCATGAGATTTATTTTCATGTACCTGTGTGCTTGCATGAGTTCATGGGGAGCACAGACATGCAGTGCCCTGGAGGTCAGAAGGAGATGACTGTGAGTCACCATGTGCGTGTTGTGCCGAAACCGGGTCCTCTGCAAGAGCAGACAGTGATTTTTTTTAACGTTTTATAAAATCTTTATTGACAAATAATTCACATAGTATACAATTTGCCTATATGCACAATTTGATAGACTTTAGTCCAGCATCCGCATAGGCCCATGGCACCATCACCACTTCCTATTTTAGAACATTGCTATCTTCAATTTCATATACACATATAATGTATGGAGATTACATTCCACTTTATTTTTTAAATGAACATAATATTGTAATTGTAACCAAATATTTTCCAGTTTCAAATAACTCTGAACTTTTGAATTATAACCTGTTTTTATGTTCTAGCTATCTGTGTATTATTTCTCCTGCAGTTGTACATAAAATGTTTTTACATTCAGACTGCTCTTAACCATGGATCTGTATCTCCAGCCTTGTAGGATGTTTTAAACACAGACTGGAGGCTCTGTGCCTCACCTTTGCAGTTTCTTTGGAAATCTAAGAGCATTCTAAATTTTATTTTACTTTAAAATTTATTTATGTGTGTGTGAGAGACAGAGGAGCTGGAGGTACAGGCTTACTGTGAGCCATCTGATGTGGGTGCTGAGAATCAAACTCAGGTTCTCTGCAAGAGCGGTAAATGCTCTTAACCGCTGAACCATCTCTCTCCAGCCCTTGTCTAAGATCATGTTTAGAAAATAGTCTTCCACGGCTGGGAGTGTTGTTCAGTGATAGATTGCTTGCTTAATATGTGCCCTGGGTTGAATGGGTTGAATCCCCAGTTCTGCTCCTGTGTGCATGAGAGCATCCCCACCCTCCATTTCCACCCCCCACCCCCAAACCAACCTCCAGGAAGGAAATAGAAAGTGGAAGTAGGGGGCTGGAGAGATGGCTCAGAGGTTAAGGGCACTGGCTGCTCTTCCAGAGGTCCTGAGTTCAATCCCCAGCAACCATATGGTGGTTTACAACCATCTGCAATGAGATCTGGTGCCCTTTTCTGGTGTGCAAGCATACATGCAGGCAGAACACTGTATACATAATGAATAAATAAATCTTTAAAAAAAAAAAAAAGAAAAAGAAAGTGGAAGTAATGTTGATATCAAGGGATTGGAGAGGGGAGTACTCAGAGATAAGACAGGATGCCTTCTAACAGCTCTACTTTCTTCCAACTACTGGGTAGTCCTGGGCTCTCAGAAGCATTTTCATCCCCTACATCCTGGCCCAGTGTAAGGAACACATGTAAGGCCTAGGGTGAACAACCCTGGTCAGGAGTGATAAGCAATAGAATGATGTAAGTAAACCACAAATGGAGTAGTGATAAGCTATAGACTATGTGTGAAAGTAGGGATAAGACTAGAAACCTAGCCAGGAAAGAATATAAAAGATGAAGCCTCAGACCCGACCAACAGAGCTCGTCAGGCCCTCGCGTGAGACGACTCTCCTCTGCCAGAGACGTGAGATCCTGTGCCCAGTGCAGACGTGGCTGACCTGAGGAAGGCTGACCCAAGATCCAGAGGAAAAGACGTGGCGAGTCCGGACCTGTATATCCAGAGAGGTACTCCTGCTTCCATTTGGAAGACAGGATGAATATTGCTTGTAATCTTACTGTGTGAATAAATGAGTGTTATACCAAGTCTGAATCAAGAGTGATTATTCCTCCCCCGTAACTGGGGTATGTGCTCGCTACACCCAGCCTTCAGTAGGCCATTTCCGGCTGATTCCCAGACAACCTTGTCCTCTCCCCGCTTTCGCAATCTAAGAGGATAGAGCAGCAGCGCCCTCGTGTGGCCATAATATTGAGGACAGAAGATCCTAGTTCTTTAGCCTCCCGCGGGCGAAAACGTCCCCGTGGTCACCAAAGCTTTCAGCAACTAAGCCAGGCTCAGTACACAAAGCTGTGTCAGGTCCACGCCAACACAGATGCGTCCTCTCCATTGAGTGTTGGTGGACTCTGATTCACGACAGAAGTCTCCAGGTTGACCACACAGCTAGTCCGTAGTTCCCATTGTGCTGGGACTTCCCTCCCTCTGGGAACCAGCCCAGAACTTTCAACAAATAGATGGAAGAGGAGCCAAACCACCCTGGGCTTTGTCCAAGAAAGACAGGGAGGTCCTAGAAGCCAAAATAGAGGCGTTGAGACTGCGAGAGAGGCCAAAAGGAATGAATGGTGGGTGGAGACCAGAGAGAAAGGGGCACAGAAAATCTAGAAGGGGATATCGATGTTTCAGGAGTGAGTTCAGTTGGAGACATGCTTAGGACCTTCTCTAGCTAGAGTGCCGCTTTTCACATGGATATGACCCATTGAAATGTCAGGTTATGAGAGGGGGAGAGGAGGAAAAGAGGCAAGAGATAAAAAAAAAAAAAAACACTTTTTAAATGAATTTTTATTTTCATTGTATTTTATGTGTACAGGTATACATTTCGCCTGAATGCACACATGTGCACCACTTACATGTTTGGTACTCTCAGAGGCCAGAAGAAGGTGTCCGATCCCCTGGAGCTGGCGTTGTGGAGGGTTGTGAGCTGCCATGTTGGTGCTGAGAACTGAACCCCAATCCTCTGCAAGAGCGGCCAGTGCTCCATCTCTCAGAGTTTTCATACTTTGACAAATCTGGAAACTCGGTATTAGGCTTTTCTGAACACTGCCAGTTTTTGTTTGTTTGTGTGGTGACGGTGGGTTTTGGTTCTTTGTTTTTATTTTAGACAATATGTCCCTATGTAGCCAAGCCTCAAACTTGAGATCTTACATCTCATAAACTAAGAAAATGTCCTGTCACTGAGCTACATCCTCAGGCTGTTTTATTAGATGCATGTTAACTTGCCTGGACTGTACCCCATGATGTCAGCCTTGGGTGACATTCATGCTTCATTTTCCCTGGACTCAGTTGCTACGCTTTGGGATGGGGTATTTAAGTGGTTTGTTCTGCAGCTGTGTGATTTAGTGATCAGTAAGATTCGGCCTGTTTCTATTCAGGCTTTTGTGCCTACCCTTTCTTTTACTTTTCTTTTCTTTCTTTCTTTTTTTTCTAAAGATTTATTTATTTATTTATTTATTTATTTATTTATTTATGATGTATAGTGTTTTGCCTGCAGGCCAGAAGAGGGCACCAGATCTCATTACAGATGGTTGTGAGCCGCCATGTGGTTGCTAAGAATTGAACTCAGGACCTCTGGAAGAGCAAGCAGTGCTCTTAGCCACTGAGCCACCTCTCCAGCCCCTGTACCCACCCTTTCTCTGTAATCTAGGCTGGCCAAAAATGTGCTGCAATCCTGTCTCTAGTGCTGAGATTATACATACTCGATAGCACCTGACTGTTCAATGTCTGTTGATTGCAGATTTGCAAATCCCAACAGGACAGAGTCAGCCTTTTAAGGATAGACCTCCTGCATAGTCTGTTTTTTCTACACTCATGAATACTTACTTTAGAAGTCAGCCTGGAGTTTGGATAGATTTATGTTCAGATTTTTGTTTGTTTGTGGTAATAGTGATGGAATCCAGGGCTTTCTGTATGTTAAGCGAACATTCTACACTGAGTGCATCAGCAGCTATATTCAGATGCTGGATCTCAGTCCTTCTATGCTTGCCTTGTGATCTAAACACTGTCAACACCAGAGCCACTGGGGCTGCAGTAATTTGCTTAGGGGTTGGAAAACACACATAAGTACTGTCTTAAAGTTACTATTGCTGTGATGAAACACCATGATCAAAAAGTGAATTGGGGAGAAAAGGGTTTATTTGGCTTACACTTCCAAATCACCGTTCATCACTGGAGAAAGTTAGGACAGGAACTCAAACAGAGCAGTAACCTGGAGGCAGGAGCTGTGATGCAGAGACAATGGACGGGTGCTGCTTACTGACTTGCTCCTCATGGCTTGCTCAGCCTATTTTCATATAGAACTCAGGACCACCAGCCCAGGGATGGCACAATCCACCATGGTCTGTGCCCTCCTCCATCAATCACTAATCAAGAAAATGCTCAGAGGCTGAGAGCGGTTGTGTCTTTTATGTGTTTTTGTTGTTGTTTTTCTTACTGTGTAGTCCAGGCTGGCCTGGAACTCACTATCCACCTGCCTACTACTGGAATTAGCAAAGTTGAGTCACGCGCTCAGGAACCCTCCCTGCCCTCAGAAATAAATACTTAACTCTGGGGAATGGGATTTCCTAGCTCAGGTGAGACTAGTCATGATCGACCGGAGGCGGGGCGAGAAGGCGTGGCATTGGGTTTCTTAAGATCCAAATTTCTGACCTTGGCGGGCAGCCACCGGAGGTGGGTTACCGGCCGAGCGGGAGCGCAGGGACTGCGAGTCAAGGTGTGGCCACAGCGTAGAGAATTGCTGACTTGGGGCAGAAGCGCCTTCCTGAGTTCACGCCGCTGCATTCCCGTCCGGTCTCGAACACGCCCCGCCCTTCAGGGAGCTGCGTTCTCCGGAGGTGGGGCAGGGTGGGGGGTCGGGGGTTGGGGGACGGAGTTTCAGGCGTGAGCCTGCGCAGTCCGGGGCAGCCGCCCGGAGGACCCGCGCTGCGGAAGACTGTAGGCCGGCCGCGGGACTGTGGGGCTGCGGCCTCTGTGAGAGCCCCGGTGGAGCCACGAGGGGACCCACGCCAGCTGGGGTAAGCCTCCCCGCCCGGCAACAAGGTGGTAAAGCTCACGCGGCTGAGCCTCGGGGGTTTCTGGGCTGGGGCCGGGCACATCCAGCCAAGCCTACGGTGTGCAGGCCTGTCTCCACAGGTTGTGTACGTGGAAGAGAGGCGGGGGACTCAGATTTAGAGAAAGAGAGGCAGACAGACAGGGTGTCTTGCAGTAAGCAAGGCTGCCTGATCTTCTTTTTTCGGTCACCTGAGCTTAGGGATTGCAAATGTGTGCTATTCCGGCCCGCCCAACTCAGATTTGGGAAATCATGAATGGATTTTAGTTGGGAGGAGTGGAGTCGAATTGAGAAGTGCCCGCACATTCCCCCCCCCCCCCCCAGAAATTTACCCTACGGAAGGATAGGGGCCAGTCCAGGGTACAGGTGAACCCACTTGGGACTTCCTGCCTATTAACAGCCAAATCTTAATTTGGTCTCCTTCCACCCTCGAGTCTCCTGGACCAGGAAAGTACAAAAGGAGGTAAAAGAGGGAGGAGGTGGGTGGAGGTAAGCAATGCTTGGCAGTCTTCTTAAGCAGCCTAAATCTGTACCAAGGACTGCACCCTGCTGTCGTGTGTGTGTGTGTGTGTGTGTGTGTGTGTGTGTGTGTGTGTGTGTGTGTGTTCTGAGACTTATTTTGTAGTCCAGGCTGCCCAGAACTCATGGAGATCTGTCTCTGTCTTCCTGGTGCCTGGGTAATAGGCTGGGTCACCAGACGTGCATCTTCCTGCCATTGTGAAGAAAACTTACGGCAGGTCCTTGGAAACACTAGTGTAGAGCTGTTTGGAGTGTGGATGGCTGAAAAATGGGAGAGATGCTAGATCTGCACATCTCAAAGAGTCTTAAAAAAAAAGGGAGAGGGGAATGGGAGGTAAGACAGAGAAGGAAGGAAGAAAATCAGCTTCAGATCCTAGGAATGCAGCTTTGCTGGCAACTTCTTGGGGATCCAGTTAGCAATTCCTCGAATGCCTTGTTCCTTTTATGCCTTTAATGCTTTCCTTAGCATCTAGAGAGAGGAGAAGTAGGTGAATGGCTGTCCACAGGAAGAGACCTTTTTTGCTTTTTTAATCAGCATAAAATTTTGCACGTGAACAAGGAATGCTGTTGTATTAGTATCACTGTACTTTCCAAGGATCTGGTTGTAGAAGTGATACCTGACTCATGATGCCAAGACTTAAGATGGTTCAAGATAACGGGAAGTCCTGCACATTCATTCAGCTTGTATTTGGGGGTTTGAGTTAACTTGTCCCTAGACTAGCACTAGTACATAGGATACTCTGATGTCTCTTCATGCAGGATAGTAGTCACAGGCTGCAGTTTCCAGACAGCTAGCAGATTAGGAGGGAAACAACACTCTACAGTGTGCTATGTTACTAAGTTATGAGGTTCTGTAGGCTAGGTGCATTACCTGCATTTCTGACCTAATGGTATTTTTAGCTTAAGAGGTCGTCAGGGGATAGCTCGATTGTAAATAACGTATGTATACAAAAATCTAACAGAGCTTGAGGTATACATAAGGCTCTGTGGTACATTACCTGCTTAGTATTCACAAGCCCCTGGGCCTGAGCCCCAAGGCACCACACACATATTCAGGTCACAGAATCTATGTTTTAATCTTTGGTCCTAGGAGAGAGATTTACTTTCATGTTTCCAATGAAATCAAGTCAGGGAGAATGAAGAGACAGGATCAATGGTGTGTGACAAATTCACCTATGTACTTTTCAGTGGTACTGAATCTAGAATTAAAAAACTAACTCCGACGTTGGTCAAATGTCCTTGAGTGAATGACTTAACATCACTACGTTTGAGGTTTGTGAAGATGGAATCATTAACTGTTACCTCAAATGGCACTGCTGAGGAGGTTCCGTCACAGTGCAGGAAGTTAGTGACGGTGTGTTAAGGAAGCACTGGCTTCTTGCTTTCCTTTTCCTGATATTGTATCTTTTTCCCTAACCTCAGATTTCTAGAAGTGGGCACCAACAAGCAGTGACTAGAAGCAGTCTGGAATAAACTTCAAACACCCAGCACCAGCCTGGCATTACCAAACAATGGGAGCTAAGAAACAGGTAACCAGAGCCCTGAACTCTACAGCCTGGGCTTTGAGGGAACTAAAGCTATCACTTGTGAAAGAGGAGAATTTGTACAGCTGAACATTGAAGGAAGACAGTCTTTTAGAGTATACAATTTTGTTACAAGAAGCAGTATCATTTGCTGGGGCCTTATAGGACTGTAGGTGAAGGTTTTCCTGTGTCCCACCTGGTCCTGCAGCTGCTCAGACCCAAGTAAACACACAGAGACTTACATTAATTAAAACTGCTCGGCCAGTAGCTCAGGCCTACCACTGACTAGCTCCTACACTTAAACTCAACCCATTTCTGTTCATCTATATGTTGCCATGTGTTCCGTGGCTTTACCTGTGTGCCATTACATGCTGCTTTCTGGTCGGTGGGCTGGCATCTCCTCCTCAGTTCTGTTTTTTTGTCTTTTTTTGTCTTGTTTTGTCTTTTTTTTTCTTAGAATTCTCCTTCTCTGCTTATTCTGCCTATATGTCCTGCCTGGCTACTGGCCAATCAGTGTTTTATTTATCAACCAATCAGAGCAACACATTCACAGCATATAGAACATCCCATAGCACCTCCCCTTTTCTGTCTAATCAAAAAGGAAAGGTTTAACTTTAACATAGTATAATTACATATATCAAACAGTTAAAAAGCAAGACTTGTTAAGAACGGCGCACACAGAGTTGCCTTCAATATAAGGCATTGATCGCCTTAGCCGGGCGGTGGTGGCGCACGCCTTTAATCCCAGCACTCGGGAGGCAGAGCCAGGCGGATCTCTGTGAGTTCGAGGCCAGCCTGGGCTACCAAGTGAGTCCCAGGAAAGGCGCAAAGCTACACAGAGAAACCCTGTCTCGAAAAACCAAAAAAAAAAAAAAAAAAAAAGCAAGACTTACAGTTACAATATCTAGTCTATTTGTATTTTGTAAAATTAAAGAAAATATTCTATCTATCCTATATTTGTGAGTAAAGTTTCATATCTAATTTATCTTTTATCATAACTAAGCAAAATTATAACTATCTAGTCTTCAACTACATCAAAGACCTCAGAAGGATACAATATTACCTAAGTAACCAGAAAGTACATTGTAAGCAACTTCCAAAAATCTAGAATGACAGAGATAGCTGGCTGCCTGGACAGTCACCCAAAGTTCTTCTGTAACATTAGGGCATCCATTCTTCAGCCAACAGGCCTAGAGTCTCTCAGTTGCTTCTCTGTGTCCTGTAGAATGTCTGGCAGTTTCCTCTGTGAAGCAGGAACCTGAAGAACCATCTTGCCTTGCTGTTCTGCCCTCTCATTGGCTCTTAGCCCAGCTACCTCACTTCCTTGTCACTGCCTGTCTGTACAGACCTCCAGGTCTCTATGGTTGGTACTGGGATTAAAGGCGTGTGTCAACACGATTAGTTGTTCCCTAGTATGTCCTTGAACGCACACAGACTCTGCTTCCCATGTGATCGGGGATTAAGGGCGTGTGCTACCACTGCCTGACTTTTGTTTATGGGCTGGCTATGTCTTCTGATCTCTAGGCAAACTTTATTTATTAACATACAAATAAAATATCACCACATTTCAGCACAAATAAAATATCACCACATAGGACCTCCCTATTTGCCTAGTGCCTGGGAGGTAGAGAGTCACGAGGAGTCCCATTAATCTTGGGGACCAGGCCAGAAGTGACTGAAACCAGAAAGAGAAACAACTAAAGACATACTGCTCTGTGGAATAGTTAGCATGTTAGCTGCTCTACAGGAGCCCAGAAGAAAGATTATAGTAGAGGAGTTAGGGATGGCTCAGTGTGTAAAGTACTTGTACATACATGAGGACCCAATGTTCAGTCCCCACATAAAAACAAAACAAAATAAATCCCACAAGAAACTAGTTGCAGCAGGATAATCCCAGAGGCCTTCTGGCCAGATAACTCTAGTTGCATTGGTGATCTCCAGGTTCAATGAGAGCTTTCTCAAAAAACTAAGGTAGAGGAAGACACACATGCATATAACAAGGTTACCAGTGAAGTCCGACAGTGGAAGGGAGAAAGATCAGGTAGAGAAATGGAAGGCCACGGCCTCTCTGAGGTTTCTTACCCAGTTCCCTGTCTGTGGATCTAGTGGAACTTCAGATTGTTCCAGGCCAAACGGGGGAAAAAGGGAATTACAAGATTTTGTCTATCTCCCATACCACCCTAGCATCCTTCACAGATTTTGTAAGAGTAGCCATTAATTTTTTCACTTCTCTATATTCAGTGATTTCCTTCTTTGTATCCATCCTCTCCTTTCTGTAAACCACAGCTCCTGACTTTGTGCCCTTCTTCATACTTGTTCTTTCCTTTCATGGCATTATCTTTCTCTTAGGTTTGAATTCTCTAAATCTTGAGAATATGTCAGTATTTTATAGTCCAGATGAGAACATTACACACTGCCATGCATATAAGGCCGAATAGGAGTCCTTCATTTAAGCTGGTGACCAGGAGCAGGCTAGCGCCTTGGAAAAACTCTTGGCATAGAAGCTCAGGGGTACAGACAAAAACCACATTGTCAGGAATAGGTTAGGGGAACCTGGTAATATTTGCTTTGGCTACACATTTCAGATATTTGGTTATGAGTTTGGGCTATGGTCAGGATCATAGAAAATCCTGAATGTGTTGCCAAGGCTGATGTAACTGTTTAGAGGGTCCCTAAGCAGGCACAAAGTCAGGGCAAGATGGTGTTACCTCAGTCACTTGAAGTCTATGTATTTACATTCTCAAGTCTTCCCAGCCACTCCAGATACCAATCACTTATGAGGACGTGGCAGTGGATTTCACCCAGGAAGAATGGGAATGTCTGACTGAGAAGCAGAAGGCTGTTTACCAGAATGTGCTGTCAGAAACCTTTAAGAACCTGACATTTGTAGGTAAGAGGTCATGACTCCCTTGATACTCTCCCTGTTCTGTAGCCTTAGAATATGTATTTGATTTTTTTGCTCAGGTAGATCAAAGTTGGCTCCTAGTTCTGTACGTGGAAGATCTGAGTTACGAAGTTCAGGGGTAAAAATCAAAGAAATGGGGGCTGGAGAGATGGCTCAGAGGTTAAGAGCACTGACTGCTCTTCCAGAGGTCCTGAGTTCAATTCCCAGCAACCACATGGTGGCTCACAACCATCTGTAATGAGATCTGGTGCCCTCTTCTGGCCTGCAGTCATATATGCTGTATACATAATAAATAAATAAATCTTAAAAAAAAAATCAAAGAAATGAAGACTTATATGACTAGCTGGGCGTGGAAGTGGAGATAGGAAGACCATAGGTCAAGGGTGATTCTCAGCTACATAGCAGCTTTATGGCCAGCCTGGACTACACGGGAAAACAAAACAAAAAAGCTACATAGGCCCAGAGAGGTGGCTCGGGAGTTAAGAGAGCACTTGTTGTTCTTACAGAGGACCTGGGTTCAGTTTGCAGCCCCCACATGATGGCACACAAACATTTGTAACTCCAGTTCCAGTGGTCCCACACCATTTTCTGACTTCTGTGGGCACCAGGCATGTATGTGGTATACATACATATATACATGCAGGCAAAACACTCAACACACATACAAAACAAATTAAAATAAACCTGAAAACTAAAACACCCTGTAGAAAGACAAAGATAATGTTTTTTTTGTGTGTGCATATATGTGTAGGTACACTTAGGTGTTCACATGGAGGCCAGGGTCAACTTTGAGCCTTCATTCCTCAGGATACCACCCACGCTGTTTTTTTTTGTTGTTGTTGTTGTTTCTG
Source organism: Peromyscus eremicus (assembly GCF_949786415.1). Lineage (NCBI taxonomy): Eukaryota > Metazoa > Chordata > Mammalia > Rodentia > Cricetidae > Peromyscus > Peromyscus eremicus. The sequence goes on along the minus strand of NC_081432.1, from coordinate 843,013 downwards.
GTAGAGTCTCACTAATCTGGAACTCACTGATAGAGCTAGGCTAACTGGCCAGTGAGCCCTAAGGATCTGCCTGTCCCTGCTTCCAGACACAGGCATTACATCCAAGTACCACTACACCTGGCCTTTTTGTGTGTTCTGGGAATCAAACTCAAGCACTCATGATTGCATGGCAAACATTTTATCTACTGAGCTACTTCCCCAACCCCAAGACACACTTTTATCACTATCACCATACTGTGAAAATATGCAAATTTGCCTATTCAGGTCTGGTTTGTTGACAAAAGCCTATAATCCCAACACTTCTGGAGCTGATGCAGGAGGATCACAAATTGGTTAGAAAGACTGAGTCCATCTTGGACTATATAGTGAAACTATCTCAAAAAAACACCTGCCTGTATATCCAACCAATATTTACTTAGTCTTGTGTGCAAGGCATTATATTAGAAGCTGCCTTTTAAAATATCTTTTTTCCTTCAACCAAGTGTTTTAGATTAATGTTCCTTAAAAACAAAAACAAAACCCCACATTTTTTGGGTTTATTTTATGTATATAAATGTTTTGCTTGCATGTTTGTGTGTACACTCTTTGTATGCCTGGTATCTGTAGAGGTTAGAAGAGGGTACGGGATCCCCTGAAACTGGAATTGTAGATGGTTGTAAGCCACCATGCGGTTACTGGTAACAAAATCCAGATCCTCCACAGAGTAACAAGTGCACTAAACTGCTGAGCCATCTCTCCAGCCCTAGATTGATGTTCTTAAAGCAGGCATGTAAGAGGTTGCCTGTTCTCTGCAAAATAAATAAGGGGCGTAGTATGGGACCAACTTGTTTCATTTCCACACTACAGACAGTCACGGTAGTGCATCTCATCACTCGGAAGAATGGAGAGTTCAGAGCCAGCTTGCACAGTGAGACAAAGACAACAAAACTATGCCTCCCACCCACCCAAAATATAACTCCACTCACAGCCAAAATATTTTCTGCCTAAACCAGATCAGAACACCATGCAAAATGGAAAAGGACGGAGGAGATCAGGTTTCCATCCCCCAAAGACTGCAGGTAAGAATGGCAGAGGAAGCAGGGTAAGGTAGCTCACATCTGTAATTCCAACACCTCAGCTTCATGGTGTATTTGAGGCCCTGTCATCTCACAAAACCAAGGGCCAGCAAAATGGTTCAGTGGTTAAAAGTGCCCTGCCACCAAGGCTCACAGTTGGAATTTGACATATACTTGGAAGGAAGAACCAATCCCACAAGTTGTCTGCTCACTTCCATAAGCATGTTGTAGCATGTATATACATGCACGCATGAATACAAAAATAATAAAGGTGTAATTTCAAAGTTGAAAAAAAATGCAAAGGAGAGAGGAAGGTAAAAAGGGCCGAGGACAATCACAGAATTGTCCTCCAGGATCCAGGCTCAGTGTATCATATCAGTGTCTTTATACCTTTCCATCCTGATTAGACCTGGGACTGGAAGAAACCTTGAGATCAAAGGTTTAGGTCCACTGACTTCATGATGAATAGCCAGGACTTTCAAAACAAGGAATCTAGTTTCTAGGAATTGAGAGATTACATGTGGGTCGCTTATGTCAGGATTAACCTTCGATTAATAATTTTTTCCCAAGAGAAAGTGAATAAGCAATGTTGAGCCTGAGAAGGGTAGGCTTGTTCCTGAGATAAGAGTGAGGAATTGAGAGGAATAATTTAGGGTAGCCACATACCTGGTCTGAGACAGTTGTGCTGTGTTGCTTCTTATCCTAGTCCAATTACTAATAATTAATACCATCACTTTTCACCCCAGATTTACAAGACAAATAATCTTCCTTGGACTGGAGATGTAGCTGACTGGGGGAGCACTTGCATGCCTGGTTTGCCTCCCCAACACTGGGGATAAAGTTTTCTATTCTGAGGGGTTTTGTTTCAGAAGCTACAACCACACATAGCACTGGGCCCAATTTATGTGTTTTTTTTTTTTGTTTTTACAGAGCTGGGAATTGAATCCAGGGCTTTGCATATACTTGGCAAGGGCTCTACTACTGAGTTACATCCTCAGCCCCTGAGTTCTGTTTTTTATACTAGACACAGTAATAAACTAAACTAAAATACTAATTAAATAGATTAATTATAATCTACATTAAAAAGTTATGTGAGGGTTGGGGATTTAGCTCAGTGGTAGAGCGCTTGCCTAGCAAGCGCAGCCCTGGGTTCGATTCTCAGCTCCAAAAAAAATTAAAAAAAAAAAAATTTATGTGAATGTGGTCTTACAGTAGGGAATTCTCCCTTTAATATTTTTGGACTGGCTGACGGATGTGAAATCAGGGATGAGGGGAGATTATTGCTTACCATATGGTCTTGTCATCTGTGGAAATATGAGCAATATTGAGAATGAGAAGATGGATTTCAAAGATGTAAGCTAGCATTTAGATATTTGAGATCATAGGAGATTTCTATGGAATTTTTACTAGCTTTTTAAAAAAATATTTATTTATTTATTATGTATACACTGTTCTGCCTGCATGTATACCTGGACGCCAGAAGAGGGCACCAGATCTCATAGATGGTTGTGAGCTACCATGTGGTTGCTGGGAATTGAACTCAGGACCTCTGCAAGAGCAGCCAGTGCTCTTAACCTCTGAGCCATCTCTCCAGCCCCCAAATTTTTACTAGCTTTTATTGTTTTTATTTATTGGTTTTTCCTATTTCTATCCTATAAGACCCAAGGATGAACGGTTGAGTTTTGAAGGTTAGGAAAATGGAAAGTGACTTGCACTGAGTGAAAATCTTGTATTGGTGATGTTGTCATGTTAAACTGTGTATTTTGCTTCCTCTACCACAGGACGCAAGAGAAAATCTCAAAAACCTAGCTCAAACCTGGAAGATGAGGAGAGAGATGATGAAGAGAAGACCTCTCGTGCTTGTACAGGGATATTCAAAGGTGGACCTCTCTATTTCTGTCTGACCTGTGGCAAATGTTACAAAAAGTACACCAACGTCTTTAATCACCAGTTTCCTTTGAAGGCCCAGCAGACTACTGGCCACAAAGCCCTTGGCTCCAAGCCCCAGAATCGTAGAGGGAGACCTTTCGCTTGTGAGCTCTGTGACAAGACTTACCGTGACGCCTCTGGACTGAGCCGTCACCGACGTTCTCATTTAGGTTATAGGCCCAGTTCATGCTCTGTGTGTGGGAAACGCTTCCGGGATCAGTCTGAGGTCAAACGCCACATGAAGGTACACCAAAACAGGAAGCCAGTGGCTAGCAGCCAGGAGCGTAAGGTGAAGGCTCCACGTACATCACCTAGATCCCAGGCTCCCATCCTCAGGCACTCAAAAGTGATCCAGGGACCAGTGGCCAGGACTAAGACAAGGAACAGCAGAGCCTCATCCTTGGATGTCAGATCCAACCCTATTCCAGTGAGATGCTCTAGAAGAAAGATCCGCTGCCCCTATTGTTCAGTACGTTTAACCAGGAAGACCTATTTCTTAACCCACCTCAAGTTCCACTTCAAAAATCAGCCCAACCAATACTTAAGTTGCAAGGAGTCCTCCCAGTTGTCTGTGATGGTAGGCTCCCACCGGAACACCCACAGGAAGCAAAATATCTACTGTTGCCCCATCTGTGATATCTGCTTTAGGGGAAAGGAAAGCCTGCTGGATCACTTGTGCTGTAAGAGATCAGGCAGACCCATTAAGTGCTGGGCAATCCTGGGTCATTTGCTTGGCTTTCTTTATGAACCCTTGTGTCTGGGAAATACTTCAACAGTAGAGGAGTCCTCGGAGGAGGACGAATGAAAAAACGAAATCCAATCCAGGAAGACAAGATGAAATATACATGCAGTGAGAATCCTGAAGCATAAATAAAAGACCTGTTTGGGGCTGGTGAGATGGCTTAGGGGCCAAAGGAGCTTGCTACTCAGTCTGACCTCCTGAATTTGAGCCCTGAGACCATTGTGACAGAAGGAAAGAACCTATTCCTGACCTCACATGTCCCACCCCTCACATCTCTCCCCACCCCCACAAAATAAATATAATTTTTAAAACTAAAAGAAGGGGGTCATCTCAGTCTTGGCATTTGGTTTTTCTGAAGACTGGCCTCTGGGCTCAGGAGATTTGAACAGGAGAGGTGAGTGGATGATGAAAGACTCAACGAGGAAGAGCAATGGAAGTGTGCACAGAGAAACTTGTATTATTAATTAGCACCTAGCTTGTTCGTGTCTGGTAGACCATCAAGTAGTAGTTGTTGATAAAACAGTGGGTATTCTGAGAGGAATGAGGACAGGAGAAAATGAGAGGCAGGAGTACAAAGGACACAGGGACGTGGGAGGGAAAAGACAGGACACCCAATTCTCAACCCTTGTTCCTCAAGCTCCTCCCATCCACAGGCTGCCCAAGCATGGCGCTCTGATCCGTGTTCTTTAGATCCCATCTCCAGGTTTGGGTTCAGGCTCCATAGTCATACACTGGCTCACTTAGCTTCCCCAGTATTGTGGGCTCTGCTGTGGTCTTGGAAGAAACATCCTCCATTTGCACAGTTGATGTTCTGTAGTTTATAATGAGGTGCTGGACATCCTGTTTGATAGAACCACTCCTGTATTACTCTGGTACACAGGTGTCTTCTGATAGACGGCCTGGCCTTAGCCATGGGGTACTTTCTGGAGGGAGACTGAGGCAGGAGTATAAAGATATGGGAGGCAAAAATTAGAGGAAGGAAGGAGCTGAGGAAAGGAAAACAGTCGAAGAGAAATCAAATTCTATTTGGAATCCAGAGTGTTTCTGTAGATGAAGATTGGAAAGTGCCTGTGGCAGAGAGGCCAATGACATCCCAGCGACCTGTCTCTTGGCCTACCAGGCTCTCCTTTGCTCCAGGAAGTTGATGACTCAAAAGGGGTTTCCTAGAAGAAAGACAAGATCAAAAACCTGCCAGTGGTTTCTTTCATGAAGTCATTGAACCTAGGAGACAGTCCCCAGGGGTCATGTTATCTCTGCCTCTCCCACCCCCTAGGTTGGTCTTGAAGATGAGGTTCAGGAAAACTATTATGGAGAATGTCAAAGTAGACTGCAGAAGTGGGATTCTGGCCAAGGGGCACTGGAAGATGTTAAGTCAGCAGGTAAGAGTGGCTAAGCTGCCTCTCTGGCACTGAAAACTTGTTATTCCCTTTCCCATTCCCTCACAGGAGAGGAGGTCCTTCCTGTCCTGTCCTTCCTGGGATTATGGTCCCTCAGTAATTAATCATCTTCCCTATGCTGGTTTTCTTGTTCAGTTTAGAAGAAAGGAGAAAGGTTGGGTATGGTGGCACATGCCTGTGACCCTAGCACTTGGAAATAGAGGCAAAAGGATTGTCCTAAGTTCAGACCAGGCTGGTCTACATAGTGAGTTCCAGAGGCGCATCCTGAGACTGATCTCAAGAATGGAAAGGGGTGTTGGGGAGAACTTACTTAGCTCTTCAAGAAACTGTCCTGCAAACAAAGAAAAATGAGTAGGTGGGTGATCAGCAGGAGATTCCCCACAATAACACCTCATATCCTCCCTAGACAACCCTCCCCTTCCACTAAGGGACCCATGAACCTCATTAAGTGGTTCTCAGTTTTTCTGAGAATTCTGATGGTGAGCATGGGGACACAGGAGAAAGGCAATCCCAGCCCTGGAATGTAGAACCTTGGTTCCACTCTGGTCTGCCTGAGTTCCCTGCTGCATAGTGGTTCTGTTTGCTGCCCAGACACTACACCTGCTAGTCTTCTGTGCAGCCAGTTGTAGCAGATGATCAAGGCAACCAGGGGTCCAAGAACAGGCACAATAACAAACAGTGTTATCTTCCAGCAGGGCACCCTCAGGAAGTGAGGATCTGAATGGTAGAACAGAACAGAGTGTTTCCCTCTATACCATACCCACTCTTAAACCTGAAGCCCTCAAACACCAAAGGACTCTGGGGACAAACTTCAGAGTCCATGAATTTGGATGAGGTGCACTGTTTTTATTTTCATTAACTTCTAATTGAATTTAGCTTTTCCTTTTTAGCTGATTTTATTTAGCATATAAAATAATGGGGTGCATGACACATTGTTTATATTCAGCTACTCACTAACCCTTCCTCACCCCCATCCCTAGCATTTTTGTTTGCTTTTTCGGAGATAGGGTGTCTTGCCATGCGTGGCCTTGAACTTGAGAAGTCCTGCCTCAGCCTCCCAGGTACTGGGATTACAGGCCACCAAACTGGCTATTCCTAAGGTTTTCTTACAGTAAAAAGGCAAGCAGCAGGCTAGGTAGGGATGTGGTTCAGTATAATGAGTGCTCATCTCACATGTTGAGGCCCCTGGGATCAATTCTCAAAAACGCACAGTATTAGCACTGGCTGTATGATTTCAAGATACAAAAATGGTTAAGAATTTAGACATTCAAATCTTACAAGCAAAGTCCTGGGGGCTGGGAATGTAGCTCAGTTTGTAGAGCTACATTCTTGTAACTTGCCTTTCATGCACGGAACTCTGAGTTCCATCCCCAGCACAGCATGCACTAGGCTTGGTGGTTCACACCTCTAGTCCTAGAACACAGGAGGTAGAGGCAGGGGGATCAAAATTCAAGGTAATCTTTGGCTATGTAGCAAATTTGAGGCCAGCCTGAAATACATGACAGTCTGTCTCAAGTGAATGGGGTCAGCAGGATGGCTTAGTTTGTAGAGGCACTTGCTGCTAAGCCTGAAGACCTGAGTTTGATCCCCAGAACCCACATGATGGAAGGAAAGAACCAAGTCGTCCTACAGATTGTCCTCTGACTTCTATGTTAGCACCTGCCCACACTCACCCACTCACCCCCTACAACCGTACGTACACACACACACACACACACACACACACACACACACACACACACATTAAAAAATAACTGTTTTTCTTTGGATGTTCAAAGACTACGTGTGTGTCAAAGACTACGTGTGTGATACCCACACACTAGCCCACTGTCAGATGCTAGGGTGGGGTCCTCTGTGCCAGATGCCAGGAGAATTGAACAGGGTTACTTTTGGCCTCAGAAAGGAAGGCTGTTTAGGAAGATTGCTCAGAGCAGGAATTTTCTGTGCTCTGCTTAGCGCTGTTTTCTAATTTGTATGGAATTTATTCAACAAACATTTGGGTACTCTTCTGTTGTTGGTGTTGTCCTTAGGAACTGTGCAATCTGAAGTAAAGAAAATGCAAAGACCATTCTTGAGGGATTAATATTCTAGTTGGTGCATGCATAGCTGCATATGCATTTACCTGCACTTGGGAGGTGAAGGCAGAGGGATCAGAAACCCAAGGCCATCCTTCATGACGTAGAGAGTTTGAGGCCAGCCTGAGCCACATGAGCCCTTACTCAGAACGGCTTTACTTTTTCCTTAGAGAAGCCTTCTCTGATAAACCGTGTGCTTGGGTTGTACTCATGAAAACTAACTCTGCCATATAAGTGTAGTAGATGACTTTTTAAAAATGTAATTTTCTGGGTATGGCAGCATATGTCCCAACACTGGGGAGGCAGAGGCAGGTAAATCTCTGTGAGTTCAAGACCAACCTGATCTACATAGTGAATTTCAGGTTAGCCAGGGTTACATAGTAACACCATGTTTCAAAAAATCTTTTTTTTCTCATTTATGTGTGTGTGCCCTGTTCATACAGATGTCCGCTGTGAGTTGGGGGCTGGAGAGATGGCTCAGAGGTTAAGAGCACTGGCTATTCTTCCAGAGGTCCTGAGTTCAATTCCCAGCCACCACATGGAGGCTCACAACCATCTATAATTTGATCTGGTGCCCTCTTCTGGCATGTAGGCAGAACATTGTGTACATAATAAATACATTTTTTTTTTTTTAAAGGAAGGTTGGGGCTTCAGGTCCACAACAAAAAATGGGGAAATCTGGAAGAGAAAGAAATGAGAAAAACCTTGACAATTCATTAAAACCCTGGACACAAGTAGTTGAAGGACCCTGAAAGGCTGGAAGGGTGGAGATGGGGTGGGCATTAAGAAGAGAAGGTGAACAGGCTTTAGAAAGAGAGAAAAGAAAAAAAAAATGTCTGCTGTGGGTCAGGAAATAGAACTTAGGTCCTCTAGAGGAGCAGCAAGTGCTTTTAACCACTGAGCCATGTCTTTAGTTCCAGTAGTTGTGTCTTGTTCAAGTATATATATATTTTTCCAACTAGGCAACCAAGTTTATGTGCAAAGGATCTGTTTACCTACCTTTTGTAATTCACAAGATGAAAACATATATATAAGAAGTTTACATTTGTGCAATTTAGTGTAGTGCCTGACACTAGAATGTGATACATAAGTTTTTGCTATATTCCTACAGATCTTAAATGTAAAGAATAAAGGTGGAGGGACCTACCTAAGAGCCACTGGTCCTGGTTCCCCAGGCCACAAGTGAAATCCCACAGTGACTTGGGAGGGTTGGACTATGTCTGAACTTACCAAAAGTCCGATGGAGATTCTCTGAAAGAGGAACAGATGAAAATGGATTCAGTTGGGCACTGAGAGGGGATCCTTTCCCTGGACCTATTTAAATCTCTTAAAGCTGGTTCTAGTCCTGACACAAAATAAAGCAAGCTATAGGATTTTATGTCTACACTGGCTGAACTCAGGTGAAACAATAAGATTTCTAATTTTTAGCTGCTTATAGTTTTTTGTTGTTGTTGTTTGTTTGTTTTTTTTCGAGACAGGGTTTCTCTGTGTAGCTTTGTGCCTTTCCTGGAATGTGCTTTGGAGACCAGGCTGGCCTCGAACTCACAGAGATCCGCCTGCCTCTGCCTCCCGAGTGCTGGGATTAAAGGCATGCGCTACCACTGCCCGGCTGCTTATAGTTTTAAATACCGACATTCCCAACTGAAGGGATCACAAAACACTGGGGAGAGGCAGAAATGGTCTGAAGAAAGGGGCATTTTGGTTAAGCTAAAAGACTAGACAGGAGGAATTAGGGAAGGGGGGTGTCTGGAACTCACCGACTTCTGCTCGAAGTTTCCCTAAAATAGAAAAAGACAACTTTTTAGTTCCCCAATCTGCTACTGTATGAGGACCCTTCTGCACCCAGCACCTTGGACCTTTGTGTGGGCAACTTTGTAATAGCTTGTATCTTAGGAGAGTGGGAAGAGCTCTAGATTTAAAACCAAGAATTCAGGCTCTTTCTGTGGGTGTTGTCTGAATTAAATAATGAAATAAAACCTGAGCCTGGATGTGAGGGCAATCTGGCTGTGGTGTTGATCATCCCAGTGATTGCCACGGTTGATTGTGCTGATCCAGGTGAGTGCTCCCTTCTTTTCTTACAACTCCACATGTGTCCCTCCCAAAACTGCTTGTTTGACTAGAGAGAATTGTCTTGTAGAAGAGCAGGGCCTGCTGTTCTTTGGTCAAAGGTATACGAATAGCTGCACTTCATAGCTAGAACCTCCAAAAAAAGCTTTTAAGAATTCAAAAGCCTTCAGGACTGTCCCTATGAGCTAACAATACTCAAACCACTCAATTGTGTTTGGTTTTTTTTTTTTTTTTATTTTATTTTTAATTCTCCCTCTCCCTCTGTGTGTGTGTGTTGTCAGATCTCCTGAAGTTATGGGTAGTTGTGAGCTGTCTGACATATGTACTAGGGATGGAACTTGAGTCCTCTGTAAGAGCAGTACAAGCTCTTAGCCCTTACGCTGTCTTTCCAGTCCTATATCATAAAGCTTTATTACTTCTTCTATCACACCTTGCTCAGTTCACATGGCCAAATAGATCACTATTTTGTAATTAGACTAGGAGCTAGAACATTTAGTGAGATACTACTTTATGATTGCATCTACATCAGGCACTTTCCATGACATTATCCTCCTATAAACTTCCCACAGTTTAAGAGGGAAAATGCTATCTCTGCTTGGTGACTTGGAGAACCTAAGAATTTTCCTCAAAGTTTAGTGTCTACAATAGAGTCGGATCCTAGGCTGCCTAGCTCTGTCTTGTTCTATTCAGCCACAACAGCAAAGGGCCTTTTCCTTGCCAAGGAGCAAGTAACCAAACATTTGGGATGAGTTTAAGGTGAAAGAAAAGACATCACTGTGGTGCTGGGGATGTAGAACAGGGTGGAGCACTTGTCTATTGCGCACAAGGCAGGGCCATTGTTGATCTGGTACCTGTCTCCTCTCCATGGCCCAAACACTCCTTGCTGCCTTATCCTCTTATTAACAGAGGAGGTGGAAACACATGACCTGTGCTATGGTACTGGGAAGTACACAGTCTAAGAAGACTCTGACTGGAGGTTCTGGGCACAAAAGAACTTCATCAACAGTTGAACTTGTGTCCACAGTTGAATGGAAAACACAAGGAGAGCAATTTTTTTGAATGCATTCTATATGGTGAAGACTTCCATTTCAGAATCCTTATTAAAATGTGAAGTAATGGGGCTGGAGACATGGCTCAAGGGTGAAGAATACTTGCAGCTCTTGCAGAGAACCCAGGGTTCAGTTCCCAAATAGAGCATCTTACAACCACCTATAATTCCAGTTCCAGGGACTCTGACACCTTCTGGCCTCTTAGAGCACCTATACATATGTGTGCACATACGGACAAGCAAGCACACACAAATAAAAATAAATTTGAAAGTTTACATTTTCACTTTATTTTATTTTTAATTTTGTATAGGTGTGTATATCTCCATGTAGGTATATGCACATGAGTGCAGGTGCCTGAGGAGGCTAGATATGTTAGGTCCCATGGAGTTAGAGTTACAGATGGTTGTGAGCTTTATGGTGTGGGTACTGAATCCTCTAGAAGAAGAGCAATTGTTCTTAACCACTGAGCCATCTCCCCAGCCCTTAAGTTTATTATTATTATTATTTTTAATGCTTAGTATTTTAGACCTGGCTGACTTTGAAGAGACTACTCTCCCAGTTTCATGAGATTGTTAAGGACGATGGAGGGCTGAGCTCTACTGCCTGTAACATGCCATTTGAGCAAGTCACTTAACCACCCCTGGATTCAATTTCTTCCTGGGCAATGAAGCTGTTACATGTCAGTCTTACTTCACAGGGTCCTATCTGAAAGTGTTCAGTGAAACTTGTTATGTAGTCCTGAACTCAGAAACCTTAAAAATGAACTATCCCTTAAGGACAGGAAAGGATCCTGACAAACCCAATCACTGCTCATACCTCTCAGTCTGTGCTGCAGAAAGAGGAAGACCAGGCCTACAGAGATCTGCAGCAGGAGTGCAGGCAGAAGTGCGATGAGGACCAGAACCCCAGGGTTGATCCAGTAGAAGGGATCTGAAAGGCATAAGGGACATCACCCAGCTTTCTTCCCCATCACCCTGTACAGAGCCTGTGTTGCAGTGAATTGGTTTGAATAAAGGAATAAACCTTAAGATTTACAACATAAAACTTGTAGGCAGATTTTTCTGTCCCTCCTGCCAGCTCCCAAATCATGAAATGGAGACATTAATTTTGAAAGCTTGGCGAATAGCTTAGGCTTGTTTCTAACTAGCTCTTGTAACTTAAATTAAACCATTTGTATTAATTTACTTTCGGCCTTGTGGCTTTATTACCTTTACTCTGTACTGCCCATGCTGCTTTCGTGCTTCCTCTGTCTCTGGCTCAAGATTCTCCACATCTCTGCCCTTCTTCTTCCTAGTGTACTCTCTGACCCCAAAATCTTGCCTAGCTATTGGCCATTCAGCTTTTTATTAAACCAATCCAAGTGACAAATCTTCACAGTGTATCAAAAGATTATTCCACAACACTCCCCCTTTTTGTCTAAACAAAAAAGAAAGGTTTTAACTCTAACATCATAAAATTATAAGCAATAAGAGCAATTATCAGGTAGGAATTACATTTACAATATCCAGTCCATATGTATTTGGCATATTTTGAGAAAATACTCTATTATTTATTCTATCTTAATGAGTCCAAAGCTCTGATTTAACCTACCTTCTGTCATAACCAAGGAAAACTATAACTGACTATCTAGTCTTTAACTCCATCAAAGAACCCCAGAAGGATATAATGTTACCTTAGTAAACAGGAAGTACAGAGCAAGCAACATCCAAAACTAAAAGAAATGGCAGAAACACTGGGGCATCCATCTTCAGCCTACAGGCCTAGAATATCAGCCAGACTTTTTTATGAAGCAGGAATTTTTGAAGGACTGTCCTACCCTGTCTTGGCAAAGTTCAGCAGTTGCTTTTCTTACACTGGGGGAGAGGTTATGCTTTTGTTTCCACAGGAAATGAAAGCTATTGATTCCTTCCAGATAAAGATCAGATTTGACCAAGGGAGACCTCCTGAGTATCTTGGCTACGGACATGGGGGAGGAAGCCAAAAAAGACTACAGTAAAGGTGCCATGTAAGCTGATTCCTTGACATGGGAACAGCTCTGAGATGAGATGAGACGAGACATGATAAATCCTGTTGGATACAGAATCCTCATGATATTATTACATGCCATCCTTTCATATAGCATGGATAAAGATTTATATTACAGTTTGATTACACAGTCCAAATGGACTTATAAAGTTGACATATGCCTTTTACCTGCTTAAACATAAAACAAAAAAATCATCTTTAACTGGCTTGTGTACAACATATAGTCCATATTTGTGTTAATGCAGATATGTATGTTACCTTTGAAAGTTTATGTGTTATCAGAGCAAGGGGACCAGATACCAATGAAAATAGGTAGCCCAGGTGATCCAGCCTCTCAGAATACCTCTGTTGTAGTTTCCTCAGAGTTCTACATCCAGAATAGCTTCAAGGCTGCTGGCTGAGATAGTCCATCCTCACAGACTATTCTAGCCAGGACTTGACTATTATCCTAATTTTCTCAGGGTCCCCCAAAGATTCCAGCTACCCCAGACAACAAGAAGCAGTTTAGAGAACATAACACCCACATTCCCAAGAGTTGGAGTGGATGGTTTTTGATCATTTGTTGGGTTATGGATGTTTGTCATTGCTTAGGGGGCTTGGTCACAACTTGTTATTGGTCATGGCCAGGGAGGATACTAAACAAAGGAAATTAGATTCAGGGATCTTGTTCTCAAAAGAAAAAGGGAGACATAGAAATGATAGGATAAAATGGTAGATTATTGAATCTACTTTTAAACTAAAAAAGCAACTACTAGTCTTAAATATTTTACATTGGTATGAATTTTTATATATTGATACAAATTTAATGTTATTTTTATACTGTATATATGTTTCTATTCTTGTTTAAGATATTTTTGTAGTTTATGTGTTTCCATTCATTTGGCTGTTTGTCCCTGTGCTTTATCCAACCTTGGTCTCAACAATGAACCAATGGCTGAGGGGCCCCCAACTGGATCAGGCCCTCTGAATGGGTGAGACAGTTGATTGGCTTGATCTGTTTGGGAGGCATCCAGGCAGTGGGACCAGGTCCTGTGCTCAGTGCATGAGTTGGCTGTTTGAAACCTGGGGCTTATGCAGAGATGCTTGGCTCAACCTGGGAGGAGGGGACTGGACCTGCCTGGACTGAGTCTACTGGGTTGATCTCAATCCTTAGAGGAGTCTTTGCCCTGTAGGAGATGGGAATGGGGGGTGGGCTGGGGGGAAGAGGAGGGGGGCGGGAGGGGGGAGAACAAGGGAATCCGTGGCTGATATGTAGAATTAAATTATATTGTAAAATAAAATAAAATAATAAAAAAAGAAAAAAGAAAAAAGAAAAAAAAGAAAAAAAAGATATTTTTGTATATTGATACAAATTTTGAGGTTATTTTTGTTAGAGCATACTGTACATACATTTCTACTCTTGTTTAAGGTATTGTACCTATGCAGGTCATTTAACAATGTAATGTCAATTTCTAGTCCTTGAAAGTTACTACAAACTATTTAGGATAATAAAGAAATGCAGGTTAGTAGTTAGTCACTTATAATAATCAAACTTGTAGTCATATCAAGTATGTTTTCACAGCCAAACAGAGATATATTTTAGATAGACCGATGGTCTTCAAACACTTCAAAGACCTGTAGAATATAGCATTTAAAATGTTTTGTTAACATAGGACTTTTCATGACAATGAGACACATCTGCTCCTAGCAGCACCAATTTACTTCAGATAAGCACCAAAAAAACTCCATATAAAGTTTGCTTTTAATGTGGCAAAACTAGCCATTTGGGCAAGAAACTTCCCTTGTCTTGATTGCTTATAGTATGCTTTCTAAATTGGACAAGCAGGACACAAAGAAAAAAGACTGCTGAACTTCAAGACAAGGTGAGACAGTCCTTCAAAATTTCTGCTTCACAGAAGTCTATCAGATATTCTAGGCCTGTAGGCTGAACATGGATGCCCCAACATTGCAGAGGAACCTTGGGGTGACTGTCCAGGCAGCCAGATGTCTCTGTCATTTCTTAGTTTTGGAAGTGGCTTGCAATGCATTTCTTGTTTACTAAAATAATATTATATCCTTCTTGGGTCTTTGATGGAATTGAAGATTAGATAGTTATAGTTTTCCTTAGTTATGATAGAAAGTAAATTAGGTACAAAACTTTGGACTCATCAAGAAAGGATAGATAATGGAGTATTTTCTCTAAATTTACCAAATACAAATGGGCTGGACAATTGTAATATAATTCTTACTTGATAATTGTTCTTATTGTTTCTTTTGTTAAAATTAATACCTTTCCTTTCTATTTAAACAATACCTAATAATTATTCTTATTGTATACAGTTTTACTATGTCAGAGTCAAAACCTTTCCTTTTTACTTAGACAAAAAAGGGGAAATATGGAATAATCTTTTTATACACTGTAAAGGTGTGTCTCTCTGATTGGTTTAATAAAATGGTAGGCAGGATTTCGAGGCACAGAGGACACTGGGAAGAACAAGGGTGGAGTTGTCAGCCAGACAAAGAGGAAGCAGATGAGCAGTACAGAGTAAAGGTAATAAAGCCACGAGACAAAGAGTAGATTGATAAAAATGGGTTAATTTAAGTTATAAGAGCTAGTTAGTAATAAGCTAAGCTATCAACTGAGCTTTTGTAATTAATGATATGTCACTATGTCATTATAGGGGAGCTGGCAGTCCTGAGGAAAAAGTCTGACTACACAAAATGCTGACACATCCAGGCATGGTGCCATAAGCCTGTAAACCCAGCATTCAGGAGCCTGAAGCAGGAGGATTGCTGCAAGTCACAGGTCAGCCTATATGACCTGTCTCAAAACAAACAAACAAACAAACAAAAAACATAGACTGGAGAAACAAGTTTGGCCTTATTTTGATAGTAAAGTGGGCTTGTTTCTAGTGAGGGATAATGTGGCCATTGGTTTTGTTTTGTTTTTAAACCAGGGCGAGTCTGCTCTTGAGGTCTCCTTGCCCTCCAGCCTCTAGCTCCCAAATGCTGGGATTACAGGCCTGTGCTACTACTCTCCAAATCTTATTCAGTGTTGTGAACGAAACTCCACCCCTTCCCCTCTCTCTCAGACAAGCAAAACCGGAGATGACTGGAGGGATTTGGAATGTGGAGATCCCTCAAAGAAAAGCATTCTCCCTTGTTTAGTGTGTGTTCTGCCCCCTCCTCCATCTTTCTTTCTTGTAACGTGCAGGGCCTCAGCGAGTGTGCTGGAGTTGGCAGTTGAACTGGGAATTTGCTGAGCAGGAAGAGGGAAAATCTGTATTCTGAAGTTCTGACCCTCCACTTCTTTGTGAGTAAAAATTCCCCAGCAAAAACAGCTGTCTGAGAACATTCTGTGGCGCACAGCTATTTTCATGTCCCTGCAAGCTGTCTCTAGAAATAGCGCTTTGTTACTGGGCGTACAATGCATCTTCTGGTCTCAGCCTGGCAACAGTCACCCCCACCTCAGATACAAAACCGATGGATTGTATGATGCTCATGCTGCAGGTGGTGAGGAGGAAGGGGCAGGCAGGATCAGAGGCTCAGCTCAGAACACTTTTGTTCTTCAACTACATAGCAATTAACTTTCAAAGCTCCCTCTGTGTATTTTTCCTATCCACACTTTTAACCACTCTGAGGCAGGACAAATAATAATAACTCCAAAATCAGCTATCACACAAAGTATACTTTTCATGAAGTCATGAAAATGAAGCAATGATGCTAAAACTATAGGTCTCCCCGACCTATGTGTGTGTTTAATTTTTATTTTATTTTTATTTATGTGTATATTTGTGTGTGGGTATGTGTGGGTGCCTTTGGGGGCCAGAGGAAGGTATCCAATCTCCCAGAGCTAAAGTTATATGGGTACTGGGAACCAAACTCTGGTCCTCTGCAAGAGCAGAAAAAGCTCTTAGCCACTGAGCCATCTCTCCAGCCTTTTTTGTTTTGTTTTGTTTGAGACAGCCTCTTATAACATAGGCTGGTGTATGGCTTTTCATTGTCCTGACTTTAACTTCTAAGTGCTGGGATTACAGGCTTCAGGTTCTAAGATCCGTTTATGCAGTGCTGGGGATTGAACAAGTGTCTACTTGCATTCTAGGCAAACACTCTACTAACTGAATTATCCCTGCCATATATCTAACACACACACACACACACACACACACACACACACACACACACACACACACGAATTATATACCTGTCATATAATACACACATATATGCATATATATATATATACATATACATATATACTGAGTATATATGTATATGTGTGTGTGTACATGTATGTAAATACACTCAAACACAGGGACATGTTTTTGTTCCCTAGATTCTATGGCTTGCTTATGTCACTCAACAAGTTCTCATGGGAAGCACCCAAGCTATCTGGTATGGCTCTAAAACAATCATTTTAAGCTGAGCGTGATGACTCATGCTTTTAGTCCCAGCACACCAGAGGCTGTGGATGGAGGACTGCCCAAGTTATATATATAAAAGCTAGCTGTGGTGGCACATGCCTTTAATCTCAGCTCTTAGTGCTTAGGAGGCAGAGACGGGAGAACCACTGTGAGTTCCAGGCCAGCCAGGGTTCCATATTGAAAAGCCATCATTAAAGGAAGACAAACAAGCAAGCAAGCAAGCAAACAAACAAAAAACCAAATAAAAACTGAAGTGCAAAAGCATTTGTCTAGCTTAGATACCATCTCTTATCTAATGCTGCTTTCTTATCCATGAACACTGACTTTGATTCCAGTTTCTTTCCCATTTCAAATAACAAAATAACCAACAGCCACAGCATAGAAGTTCCTGTTTACTGGAACTGATCTCAGAAGTGACATGTTTGGGTTGAAAGACCTTAGCTGAATGACTGAAGGCTGAAGGCGAGGTCAACTCCTCCACAGGTCATATTGTGTAATGAATATGGGAATCATGAGAAGGATATTTAGACCATTAAGTTAAGAAGCCTAAGGGAGGGATTGTAGGGGAGAATAGAAATTATTCATCCACCTTGGCAAACTCACCTTCCACTTTCAACTCCATTGCTGCCTCCTCTTGGTAAGAGTGATCTCTGAAGAAGCAGGTGAAGCCTCCTTCATCTGAGAACCTCACATTCTGAATCCTGAGGGTAACCTTTCCCTCACCGATACTATCTTTCAGAAGCTCTGTGCGTCCCCGATATTCAGGTGCCTGCTCTGCATCTTGGTCTTTGCCATTTCGGTAGAGATGAACCACTCTAGAGAAGGGAGGACGGTACCACCCCACCTCCATGCCCGAGGCATTCTTCCCAGGAGATATGCGGCATGGCAGTTCTGCTTCATCCCCAACTAAAGCCCGGATGGGATGCCCTGGTCCTACCACTCTGAACTGTCCTGTCCAAGACATCAAAGAAAAGAAACCAAGAGTCAGATGTGACAAGTTCGTCATAGGAAACCTACTTCAAAAAAAGAGTAAGAGAGAGGAAAATCAATTTTTAATTTTTATTTTATTTATTTTTGAGTCAGGGTCTCACTATATATCCTTGGCTGACCTGGAACTCAGAGATCTGCCTGCCTCTGCCTCTCAAGTGCTGGGATCAAAGTTGTATACCACCACATCCAGTGATTTGGTGTGTGTGTGTGTGTGTGTGTGTGTGTGTGTGTGTGTGTGTGTGCGTGTGTATTTGTCTACATCAGCCCTCATAAGAGTGCAGGTGCCCTCAGAGGCCAGAGGCATTTGGTCCTCCTGGATCTATAGTTACAGGGTGTTGTGAGCAACCCCATGGATGTGGGTGTTGGTAACCAAAATCCAGTCTTTTGTAGGAGAAGTACATACTCTTTACTACAGAACCATCTTTTCCAGCCCCTACTTACTAATTTTGAGACATGGTCTTGCTTGAGCTGGCCTTGAACTCACAGCAATCCTCCTGTCTCAACTTTTCAGGTGCTGGAATTATGAGCATGTGCCACCATGCTTGGCTTAGGACAATCAGTTTTTTTCTTTTAAAGATTTTGTGTCTGTGCCGGTGTGGGTGAATGTATTTCACCTTTGTGTGACTGCCCTTGGAATTGAGAAGAGGCTGTAAAGTCCTCTGGAGCTGGGGTTACAAGTAGTTATGAGTTTCCCCATAGATATTGGTGCCGAGAACCCAACCTTGGATCCTCTGCAAGAGCAGCAAGCATGCTTAACTTCTGAGCCATCTCTTCATCTCCCCATTTTTGAGACATGGTACTTGAAACCAAAGCAGGCCTTAGTCTTTCATGTAGCTGAGGGTGACTTGAATTTCTTCTGGTCCTTCTGCTTCCATTTCACAAATGCTGGGATTACAGGGGCTCACCATCACACCAGGTTGAGGAGTTAAATGGAATTCAAAAGCCTCAGCGGGCCTCGTTTCTAAACTTTGAACAGATACAAAGTAAGCAGTCTCTAGTTAAAGATATGTTCTGAGTGTCTAGCATAGAATGTTCCAACATGAAATCATCTGGACAATGGCTTCCACTTCTCTGCCAGCTGTGTTCATCTGACTCTTCAGCTCTGATTCTCGCCTCCACCTTGGAATGTGACCTGCTCCTCCTAAGTGCTTCCAGCCCTCTGTCCTCACATCTTGTTCCCTGTGAAGTCACGCACTCTGGAAATAACTGCGTCACTCTACAGCCTCGCCCCAGCTCCAGATCCTTCTTTGAACATCTTCCCAGTGAGATTCAGCTACTGGCAAGTAGGTGGGGTTTTTCCTTAGAGCGGGGTGTCCTTAGGGGGTGCATGGGCTAGGCATGGCTCCCTGAGGTAGGACTCTGTCTTCTGTGTTTCTATTTCTCCCCCTAGTTGGGGAACAGGAACCTGTATACAAACTTATTGCTGCCTGATTCTGTCTCAAACATAATGAGATGCTATAACTCAAATATTAAAAAATTATTTTATTTGTGTTATTTTATCATTCAGGTTATCAGGCCTAGAGGCAAGGACCTTTACCCAGTGTGCCATCCCCCTGACCCTCAACAAACATTCATTGAGATTTACTACAAACAGGCACTGCAGTAATGTACAAAAGACTTTCTCGCATTTGAAACTCTGACAGCAACTCCAAGAATTTAGTTTTTTCTCTTTTGAAAGGTGAAAAACCAAAACGAGGTTTGGCTCAGGGATAAAGCTCAGTAGTAAAGCATGAACTGAGCTTGCACAAGGCCCCGAGTTTGATTCCCAGCACTGTAGGAATGGGAGAAAGTTTGAATTGGATTCCACAAGAAGTTAGGAAGGTTTCTAAGGAGGGAAACCATGCCAGTAGACTTAAGTGCAGATGAGGAACACATATAGACATTTGAGAATGATTAAAGGAGGTAAGCCCAGAACACCCCCTTCCTGTTCTT
Source organism: Peromyscus eremicus (assembly GCF_949786415.1). Taxonomy (NCBI): domain Eukaryota; kingdom Metazoa; phylum Chordata; class Mammalia; order Rodentia; family Cricetidae; genus Peromyscus; species Peromyscus eremicus. Next base: position 823,349 of record NC_081432.1, on the reverse strand, counting down.
AGGTCTATGTAGGGCTGGAATTAGCATGCTTACCTGCATAGCTGGATGACAGCTGGAGGAGGAGGAGCAGGGAGAGGAGGCAGCTGGACAGAGAAAAGCTCCACAAACTGGCCATCATCTTCATGGTTACTGAGGACAGAGTCCCTGGCAGCAGGGTCAGGCCACGCTGAGGCCCTCAGGCTGCATGTCTCCTACTCCAAGAAGCCTGATGGGCGACTCTGGGAGGGCACTACTGCCCAGGCCCTACCTCCATCCAGGCATTACACAGCTGTGCCCAGAGGAATGGCCCCACGTCACCCCTGACAGACATTTGCACAAAAGGACTACAGATCCATTGATGACCAGGGTTTGCCTCCACACCCCCCTCACAGCATTGGAGCAGTGGCTGACTGGTACTGGGCCGTTTCCCTTTTCCCCTCCCTAGATCCAGGCTTGGGAAGGGCATGTAGTGGGTGTTCAGTGGTGATCAGAGGGACTTGTTTGTGGAGTTTGTAAGGCTTCTCTAATTCCTCTTGCTACCAAGGACTACCTGGGGGAGAGTGGTTAGTGAAGGTTTTTTTAAAAATAAAAAAAACATTCAGCCTTGACTTTCTGTGTCAGTTGTCTTTGTGTGTGTGTGTGTGTGTGTTACCATACCAGCTTGGTCACCTTGCCTTGTCTCCTCTTCCTCTTCCCCAACCCCCACTGTGAGACAAGGTCTCCCTATGGTTGGCTGCCCTGGAACTTGACATGTAGACCAGGCTGGCCTTGAACTCACAGAGATCCACCTGCCTCTGTGTCTTAAGTGCTGGGATTAAAAGTGTGCACAACATGCCCAGCCTCTTCTTTTTTGCATATATTTGTAAGTGTGATACGAATGTATATGTTATTTGTTCAAAGGTATGTGCATACATGTGGAGGCTAGAGGTTGAAATCAGATGTTTTCAACCACTCTCTACTTTATTTACGGAGACAATGTCTCTCACTGAAGCACCTCCTGAGCTGGGATTATAGGTGGGCCCTCATACCTGCCAGTGTTTTAAGTGTTGGTGCTAGGGATATGAACTCCGGTCCCTAGTCTTGCACGTCAAGTGCTTTTTCCCCTGAGTCATCTCCCTGGCATCTCTCCTCTATGTCAAACATGCTCTCGCCTGTAGCAGATCCAAACTCCCATCTTTATGCTTAGACATGGGACAGTTCACTTAAGTTTAGTCAGCTTCTTACCAGCAAAGGATGGATGTGATTTGTTGTTGTTGTTGTTGCTGTTGAAAATTGTTTTTTTGTTTTGTTTTGTTTTTGTTTGTTTCCTTTTGAGATAGGGTCTTACTCTGTAGCACAGGCTCACCTGGAACGCACTATGTAGCCCAGGCTAGCCTCAAGTTTGCAGGGATCTTCCTGTCTCTTCTTTTATAGTGCTGGGATTGCAGGTGTGAGCCATTGTACCCAGCTCTCAAAGATTATATTTGAGAAAGTCACAAGGTGGATATTAAGAGCTAATAGTCATTTGTGTCCAGAAAGGCAGCACTGATGAGAAAGAGAATCAGTAATTGTCAGTCAACATGGGCTTCAGGAACAGGTCCAGCATGCAGATACATACCCAGGCTTGGCATTGTTCACAGCTGAAAATGATATCTGTAATGAAGATATGACCTTCTTGTTTTCTTGTTTTGAAACAGGGTCTTGCCTGGCTTGTAACCCAGGCTTGTGCCCTCATGCCAAGTATGGCCTATTTTCTTTTTCTTTGAGACAAGGTCTCTTTTTTTTTTTTGGTTTTTCGAGACAGGGTTTCTCTGTGTAGCTTTGCGCCTTTCCTGGGACTCACTTGGTAGCCCAGGCTGGCCTCGAACTCACAGAGATCCGCCTGGCTCTGCCTCCCTAGTGCTGGGATTAAAGGCGTGCGCCACCACCGCCCGGCCTATTTTCTTTTTCAAACATAGAATTAGGTTGGGTTGTTGTTGTTATTATTATTATTGTGTGTGTGTGTGTGTGTGTGTATGTGTGTATGCGCGCGCGTGCCTCTTTCTTATATCCTAGACAATGTTTATTACTATTTTTGTTCTTGATGATAGCCATTCTGACTGGGGTGAGATAGAATCTCAAAATCATTTTAATTTGCATTTCTGTTTTTTTTTTTCTAGGAGATCTTTCCTTATCAGCACCCAAATAATACCCTTGTTATTTTACACAAATGCATAGTATCTTATTGTATATACATTTCATACTCATCTAACTAGGCATTCTGCAATGTTTAGGTTGCTGCCATTAAAAAACAATCTACTAGACTGAAACAAAAAGTGTATTTAGTCAATTTAAACTAATAACCATTTAACAGCATGGTATATGCTGGGCTTAATTAATAAAATATAATAATCTTACAGGGTTTAGGGCTCCCAGAAGCAGGGTAAGAGAGATATCCATTAATGACCCCCTGAGCAATTTAGGACATCCAGTCTCCTTTCAGGGACAGAAATAGCTCAGGTACCATTGCTCTGACCAATAATTAGAGTCCTGAAGTTTCCCATTGGCTTTATAAGATATTTATTATGAAGGAGGAGTCCAGTTCTAATGTTTTTCAATCTGTTAACAGCTACCTAACAATGGGACCCTAACTACATGCCTATGAGGTCTACTCTGCTTGTATCATATTGGTGTGCTTGAATCTGAAGAGTCCACTGAGACCCAATGACTGATAGACTGTCAATAATTATCTCCATTTAGCCAGATGCCTCAAAAGTCTGCTGGAGAAATAATTCGCTGATGTGAACCAGCTTGATGCAGTTTTCTACCAAATGTGTGCTTGAGAAACAGACGTTAGATGCTGCATGTGGTCGAAAGCATTGACTCAGTTGTGCCCTTCCCTTTAGTTATTAGACTCTTTTTGTTACATTCAGGCTGGCCTGGAACTCACTCTATAGCTGAGAATAACTTTAATCTACTGAGCCTATGGCTCTGCCTCCCAGATGGGGAGATTACAGAAATGTGCCACTATGCCTGACAGGTCAGAGTGTCACCTTTTCCACTTAACACTTAACAAGAATGGAGGGTCTGGAACCTGAAGCTGACCTCCAAATAAAAGACACAAAGACGAGCTCTCCAACTATCAAATGAAATAGAATTATATATAAAACAACTCTGTTGTTATCCCACAAAACCAGACTCTTTGTTTTTTCAAGCTGAGGGGCCTTTAAGACCCTCTTTTCCTCAGCCAGGACTCAATCCAGAAAACTGTTTAAGAAACAACCAAGAAGCCAGGTCCCCTTTCTTCTAGGAAAGGACCAGCTAGCCTATCTCAGAGTTAATTGGAGATTCTTAGCCTTTGTACCATGACTTTTTATAAATTTTGCATAAATGCACTTTGGCCAAAATGTAAACTAATCTATTTTCCTTTATCAGTTTGCTTCAAACTTCTTTTAAAATATAGGAAAATTATGCAGAGGATTTAATGAATTGAAGAGAAGAGCAGCAGTGTGGGATTTGAGAGTACTTGCTGCTGTGGAAGTGGGGTGTGTGAGTGGGTGGCCTTACTTTCATTTTGTTGTGTTTATTTTTATTATTTTTTAAAATTTATTTATTATGTATACAGTGTTCTGCCTGCATGTATGCCTGCAGGCCAGAAGAGGGCCCTAGATCTCATTACAGGTGGTTGCGAGCCACCATGTGGTTGCTGGGAATTGAACTCAGGACCTCTGGAAGAACACTCACTGCTCTTAACCTCTGAGCCATCTCTCCAGCCCCCCTTGTTGTGTTTATTAAGTTCAGTGTAGAAAATCAGAAAAAAAAAATCAGTTATGCTCTATGACTGTCTTAGTCACTGTTCTGTTGCTGTGAAGAGACACCATGACCAAGGCAGCTCTTATAAAAGAGGGAATTTAATTGGAGCTTGCTTACAGGCTCAGAGGTTTAGTCCATCATCAGCATGGCCGCACCCAGGCAGACATGGTCGCTGAGAATTCTGCATCTGGATCCAGGTGGAGAGAATGAGACACTGGGCTTGGCATGAACATTTGAAACCCTAAAGCCCACCCCCAGTGACACACTTCCTTCAACAAGGCCACACCTCCTAACCCTTACCAATTAGTGCCATTTCCTAGTGACCAAGCATTCAAATCTATGAGCCTATGGGAGCCATTCTTATTCAAACCACCGCATCTACTGATGATTAAAATGTCACATTTCAAGTGTTCTTAGCGGGGCGGGCAAGGTGGTGCAGCTATAATGTCGGCACTTGGTGGTAGAGACAGGCTGATACTTGCCTACAAAGTACAGTGAAATCAAGGACAGCCTGGGCCTAAACAACATGGAAACCCCAAATAAAACAAAACAAATAGAAAAGAAATTCTTATGTGTCTTCTGTTATTGTAATAATAATTATTATTGTCATGAAAAGTTACCACATTTTTGTGTTTTATAGAGAATATCACGTAGTTTAATTGAGTCAAGGGGGCCAGCCAAGCACTTGCTTGCTTTCCATTCTAAATGTGGGGTGGGGTGGGGAGGAGTGCTGGTTTTAGGCAATACTAAGAGCTATCCTGTGGAAGAAGCATTTAGCTGTTTGGAAGGCAGGGGCAGGGTGCAGCTGCCCCCTGGGACAGCTGAGTATGAGAATTCAAAGGCACATTTTACTATGTCTTCCTCACAGTGTAATTTCTTTAGCCAGGTCTACAAAACGAGCTCCAGGATGGCCAGGATACACAGAAAAATCCTGACTTGAAACAAAACAAACAAAAACGGAATTTCTTTATCAGAGCTGCAATCACCATGGAAAAAGACTGCCAGAAGGCGCTTCCCATTCTGGATTGGAAAGCCAGAAGGGAACTTTTTCCTTCAGCATCTTTCCTCTCTCCTTCCCATCCTTGCATTTCCTGGAGACCTTTACCGCAGGCCCTTGCTGGGAGGGGGTGGAAGAGGCATCTAGTCCGCCCAGCAACAGCTGACGTCCATGGCCTGATCACCCTGATTGGTTGCTAGGAGGGGCCTGTAACGTCTGCCAGCGTCACTGTGACACCCCGTCCCCACAAGCAAGACCTTGTTTGCCTTTTCGCTTCAGACTTGCCGCTTCTGGTCACCTGCTTGTCCTCCACTGACCTCTTCGTTTCTGTTTCTGTGCAGTGTGGACCCGGGGGCCATCAAGACCCAGGCTAGGAAGGCCCGACTCGAGGTGGGCTGTCAGTCACCACTGTGGCTCTGACGCCAGCGACTGTGTGCACGGGCGGTTTCCCAGCTGAGCAGCTGTCACGTTGCAGACCATCTTGGAACCTTACAGGCTCTCCCCGTTGTTTTCTTTTCTGGGAGTCGACCTAGGATCTAAAAGACTAGGCACCCTACCTCTTAATTATAGCCCATCCCAATCCATTTTTCTAGTAGAGAAAACGATATGGTGGGGTAATTATGTGTCCTGGAATTCCTAGAGCTCTTTGAGTTCTTATTCTAATATGAAAGACCTTGTTTCTTTATGTCAGAAGTGGAATTCTCAGATGCAGATTCTGTGTCTACACCTTCCTAGCCATCTGAGACTAAAGGGTCCTGCACATGGGTTAAAGAAATGTTAATTTCTGTATTTACAAAATGGGGACTATTGAAGAACCAGCCTGCCTCCGTCATAGGCTTAAAAGCCATCTTACAGTAAAGACAAACTAGGTTTATTCCTGTTTATGATTAAACCTCCGTCTTTTTAAGGATTGCACTATGCTCCCACCTGTAACCTTAACTACAAAATGGTTCTGTACTGCCAGTTCCAGGAATGGCAATCATGTCTTTTTTCAAAAAGTTGTTTATAACTATCTTGCAACCCTACCTTTGTTTCAAAAGGTTATATGACCACCTATGACTACCTGTTGTTATGACTACCTGTAGTTGGTTGTTTTTTACTTTTTACTCTTTATTCTTTGGGGGGACCCACCACTCAGCTCCCAAATAAATCACACACAGAGGCTTGTTATTACTTATGAATGCCCAGCCGTAGCTTGGCTTATTTCTAGCCAGCTTTTCTTAAATTATCCCATCTATCTTTTGCCTCTGGGCTTTTAACTTTTTCCTATATACCTTTTTTTACTTACTACTCCATGTGGCTGTGTAGCTGGGTGGTTGGCCCCTTTTCTCACTCCTTCATTCTTTCCTCCCAGACTTCTATTTATCCTCTCTGCCTGCCAGCCCCATCTATCCTTTCTCCTGCCTCGTTGTTGGCCATTCAGCTCATTATTAGAACAATGAGGTGTTTTAGACAGGCACAGTAACACAGCTTCACAGAGTTAAACAAATGCAACATCAAAGAATGCAACACGTTTTTTCATCGTTAAACAAACGTTCCACAGCATAAACAAATGTAACACATCTTAAAATAACATTATACAATGACTACCTGTTGCTTTGTTTTGGCCACCTATTATGTCCTGCTCCTGTAACCTGGCCTATTTCCCCCTGTTTGGGAACCTCCTACCACTGAGGTATTAAAGCCTTGTCTTCCTCACAACCAGTGCTGACCTCTTTTACCCTTCCTTAGAGTGAGGAAGCCCGTGTACACAAATAAAGAAACTTGCTTTAATTAATTGCTTGCTGTAATTAATTTGGCCATGATGATTTGGGTTGGTGGTCTCTCTCCTCCCATTTTTGGGGTTAACACTATACCACTCACTTCATGACAGAGAGGTTCTGTGAGACAAGGTACATAAAGTGCTAAGTGTTGTGTCTGGCTCTCAGAGAAACAAAGATATACTATTCTGAACCTGTGCACAGAATGTTAGCCTATGAGGGAAAGATTTTGTCTTATTTTCCCCTGGATACTAACCCCACCCCATTTTCTCCTTCTTCTGGGCATGTAATAGTGAGAGACATGTAACAGAGTAAGTTTTTGAAAAGAATGAACCACAACCACCCTACCCTTTCTTTACATACTCAACCTCAATAAACTTGTGAAAAGAATGAGTGAGGGGTATACAGGGTTGATCTGGGAGGATTTGGGGTGTAAACATGACCAAAATACATAGTATGTATGTGTGAAATTCTCAATGAATTAACAAAAATATTATATTAAAAAAGAATGATTGACAAGAGGCTGGGGCTGGGAGCTGGCTTGGGGGCTGGTATGTATAATACCTCAGTTGGTAGCATGCAGAAAGCCCTAGATCTGATTACGGATGCAAGACCAGCCTCAGAGGGTTGAGGCCAGCCTGGACTAAGTAAGTTTATTTCTCAAGTAGATAAACAAACAGACAGACAGACAAACCAAGGGCAAAATTTCTACCCTCTCATCTCTAACCTTCACATTCAATTCTTTTTCAGGCAGTGATTTTGCCCTTAGACACCTTCCTGAATTCTAACCCTACATCAACACCAGCACTTTCACTCGATCTAGATTACAAATAACTTGTATTTTTCCAGCCTCCTCACTTCCCCTACACCCAGTATTGGGGATTGAGACTAAGAGCCTCAGACATGCTAGTCAAGTGCTATACTACTGAGCTACACGGCCAGTCCTAAAGAACTGGTGAAAGAGAATGTGGGAGGGAGGAAGTGGTGTTTGACCTGTGATAAAACAGCTTTGGTTGCCTCTCAGGGGGCAAGCACAAAGGTGGGGTACCTAGAGTTTGTGCCCCCTCACCACACCTTTCCCCTTTCCTTAGTGTTATTCTCCACATCCATTTCTACAGCTTCTAAGATTCAACTCCTAAATTCTTCTCCTTGTGTCATTTCCCTCCAGGAAGAAAACATTAGTTTTCCCCACAGGTGGCCCTTTGTGCATCTGCATCTGCCAGGTACTTCTGGACTTGAAGCTCTCAGTCCCAAGGCTCTTCAAGCAAGGACCATGCCAAGGTCAGACAAGAAAATGACGGATTTTACAAAACTGTCCAATCTACTTGAATCAAGATTTAAGCTTAGTTATTTGGTGCAAAACTTAAGCCTAGATCCTTGGCACTTTTTTGTTTGTTTTTGAGACATGGTCTCATGTAGCCCAGGCTGGCCTAGAACTCTGAGTCTGATCTTAAACTTTCGATCCGCCTGCCTCTACTTCCCAAGTGTTGGGACTACAGTTATGTATCACAGATATGGTCTATGCAGTGCTGGGGACAAAAGATAGACAAAGCAAAACACCCAACACTTTAGGCATGCTAGAAAACATCATGACAACTGAGCTGCTTCTCCCCTGATTTACTTGAGACTGGGTCTCAGTCCATAGCCCTAGTTGGCCAGGAACTTGTTTTGTAGATCAGGCTGGCCTCAAACTTGTGCCAGCCCTCCTGCCTCTGCTCCTGAGTGCTAGGATTACTGTTCTATGCCACCATGCCCAGCTCAATATTTCTTGCTGAGTAAATTATATGACAGCCATCTTGACTAAGTAGAGTAGTATATTTTGTTTGTCCTTGGTTCTCAGTTATCTCTATTATGTATTTCTGGCTGTCCTGGCACTTGATATGTAGACCAGGCTGGCCTCAAACTCACAGAGATCCACCTACTTCTGCCTCTTGAGTGCAGATTAAAGACATGCGACACCACGCCTGGCCTCCTACCTCATGTTCTTATTTTTCATTGTAAGGTTCTTTTTTCCCCCCCCATCCTTAAAGCTTTTGCTTTGAGATATGGAAAATCCCTACAGGTCCATATGGAAAAGATAAACATGATCACAGGATGAAGATAACCTAATCAGAAGCACTGATTACTATCAGCTGTTGTTTGATATGTCCAAGGCTAAAAGGAATGAATTGGCATTTTTCACCCTCTCCTTCAACAGAATCCACACCAACCTCTTCATATCCTTCTCTAGGGCAGCCACATCCTTACAGGCCTCAGAGAACTCCACTTCCTTTATGCCATCACCCATGTACCTGAGCATGGTCATGCTTGACATACATCAGGTCAAACTTGTGGTCTAGGTGAGCCTAGGCCTCAGCAATGGCTGTGGTGTTGCTCGGCATGTACACAACTCTTGGTACCTTAGCTAAGTCTCCATCAGGTACCACAGTGGGAAGCTAGTAATCAATGCTAAATTTGAAGCCAGTGGGACACCAGTCCACAAGCTAAATGATACTCTTGGTCTTGATGGTTTCAATGGCAACACTGACATCTTTAGAAGAACCATGTCGCCATGGTACATCAGGCAGCAGGCCATGTATTTACCATAGCAAGGGTCACATTTCAGCATCTCATTGTCTGGCTCAAAGCAGGCATTGGTGATCTCTGCCACAGAAAGTAGCTCATGGTACCCTTTCCCAGCAGAGATGACAAGAGCATAGCCAGAGGGAAGTGGATGCAGGAATAGAGAAAAAGGTTGGTCTGGAATTCTGTCAGACCAATATTCAGGGTTATCATCAAATCTGAGGGAAGCAATGATGGAAGACACAATCTGGCTAACAAGGTGAATAAAATTAGTAGAGGTTGGCCATTCAATATCAAGATTTCTAAGACAGATTGTCATAGATAGCCTCATTGTCTACGATGACGGCACAATCAGAGTCCTCCAAAGTTGTATGAATGGTGAGAATGGAATTGTTGGGCTCAGCAACAGCGGTGGAAACCTGGTGTTTTGGGTAAATGGAGAATGCCAGCTTGGACTTCTTTCCATAATCAACAGAAGGCCACTCCATCAGCAGGTCTAAGACCAGGTCAGTGATTTCTTTTCCAATGATGTAGTAGCCATGGTCATAGTTATTGGCAGCTGCTCAGGGTGGAAGAGCTGATAGTAGGTGCCAATGAAAATTTCATCAATAACTATGGGTTCCAGGTCTAGGAACATTGTCCTGTGCATATGCTTGCTATATACCTATCTCACTGAAGATGTTGAAAAAGTCATCTCTTCCCTCAATGATCTTACTTGGCATCTGGCCATTGGGCTGGATTCCATGCTCTAGGCAGTAGAGATTCTAGCAGGCATTGCCAATCTGGACACCAGCCTGGCTAATTTGGGCAGAGATGCACTCATGCATAGTAGCTACAAGTTAGGAGGTGAGGGTGACAGAAACAGACACAGTTACTGTCCCTAACAAGCTAAGATTCCAGGTAAGTAATACAATAGTAAGATTCTTAATATGCCTCATGACACTGTTGACTTAGTTATGGACTTATACCACAAAGGTTAAGCCAGTTTAGTCTGCTGACTGAGAGAAGCAGGGGGACTATAAAAAGTCTGGAATCTTAATTCCAGTTGTAGAGCTGAATGATAATATAGTAGGAGGTAGGGTTGATGTGGACATAGTGATTTTGAGCTAATTACTGTTACCCTGCTAGTAATGTTCTAAACATAATAGGCATTCCAAAGGTCCCAGTACAACTCTCACTACCACTTCTCTGTAGGGTCTAATGTAGCCTTGGTTGCCTTTAAACTAGGTATATAGCCGAAGTTCACTATAGACTTTGATCTTCCTATCTTTACTTCTCAAATACTAGGATTACAGGTTTTTGTTATCATGCCCAACTTTCAGAGCTCTGCTAAAATGGGTTTAACTAGGAGTTTATACCCATATACTATTGTATTTAAATCAGAGCCAAAGCTGTCTTGAAGCTTACCAGAAATGAAATTTTTTTATTTCATTTAATGTTTTTGATATATTTTCACAGTGAACATATGGACTTTATAATAATGATTTTTGAAAAAAATGTTATACAACAAACAAAACTGAAAAATCATTTGCTCTTTAGACTTGCTCCATCTCATTTAGAGTTGCCTTGTAACTAATGCCATCTAATGGGCTAATTAAGTAATTGAACTGTGCACGAAGAGCACACACTTGTAATTCCAGCATTCCAGTGGCTGAGGCAGAAGAATTGCCTATAGTTTGTGACTAGTTTGATCCATATAGTAAGACCTTGTCTTAAACACACACACACACACACACACACACACACACACACACACACACACACATTCTTGCTTTCAGTTGTACAAGAACACAGAGAAGATGCATGGGTGCTGAAAACTTCAAAGGAGAAGGTGAATCATGACACAACAGAATCACTCACTAAAGTTGCACAGAGTTCATAATTAATGAGATATTAGGCCACCAAATGATGGTAAAAATGTACCAACATCTGCATGCCACTCAACAGAAGAAATATTAATCACTAATATATGTCAGATAGATTTTTATAGCCTTAGACCACTTTTCTGTTAATGTGTTTATTTCTCACAATAGTCTATACAATGGCAGATAAGCTATATTTATTCTAATTTCACAGATGAGAAAATAGAGGCCAGAGGGATTGTGAAGAGGCCATAAGTCAGATGACTATTGTCCTTACAAGATCTAGGGCCCCAGACCTTAGGTCACCAGACTGGCATTCTTCTCAAAGTGTTTCTTTACAGAAACATCTCTTCCATATTCATTGTGAACTGAGACCCAGGAAAGAGGACTGTAGCTAGAGTTTTCCTGCCTGGCCCACAGTCAGGACAAATCTCTCTCACCTGCCAGTCCCACAGCCTCTCAGACCTGACCAAGTAAACACAGAGACTTATGTTGCTTATAAACTGTATGGCCGTGGCAGGCTTCTTGCTAACTGTCCTTATAGCTTAAATTAATCCATTTCTATAAATCTATACCTTGCCACATGACTCGTGGCTTACCGGCATCTTCATATGCTGTTTGTCATGGTGGCGGCTGGCAGTGTCTCTCTGACTCAGCCTTCCACTTCCCAGAATTCTCTTCTCTGCTTGTCCCGCCTATCCTTCCTGCCTGGCTACTGGCCAATCAGTGTTTTATTTACTAACCAATCAGAGCAACACATTTGACATACAGAACATCCCACAGCACTTCCCCTTTTCTTTTCTTAAAAAGGAAGGTTTAACCTTTATACATCTCCAAAGTCAGCTTGGTATATTTGGGAATTTGGGCGTAGCTTCTCCTACTACTTCCTGCTGGAGTGGGGCGTTGTATCTTATGGGGACACAAAGAATATTTTAGGATTATGGAGTAGTCCATGAGGGTGTATCGTCTGAGCCAGTTGCCTTGAAACGGTTCTGGATGTTGGAACATCTGGGCCATGGTGTCATCGGAGACCTTTCAGGTGGTCTTGGCTGGTCAAACCTGATGTATCTTAATCTGGAACAAATCCATAGCCTCTGGCTTTCTGTGGAAACAAAAGCAGAAACTCTTTTCCAAAGTAACATATCCTTACATCTAAATTTTGAAGTCAAGATATCTTTAAAATATATATATTGGTTTAACTCAACAGCTTTTACAATCAAATGTTTTTCTGCAGTTAAAAATCCCAAAGACAACACAATCCAGATTCTCTGTGTAATATTCATCTTTACGTGGCTTATTTTTTATATTAATTCTACTGTCTCTTTAAAGACTTTATTTTTTAAAACTATGTATTTGTTTATATAACTGTATATATCACCCTATATCACCTTTTTTGTCTCTTTCAAGCCTACGTATATTTTACACACATTGTAAACTATTACATCTGAATCTGTCTTATTGTGAATCTATTGCTTAAACTGCAGCAGCTGTGGCTGCTGGCTCCGCCCACCTCAGCTTCCCAACATGGCTACGTTTAACACCAGCTCTGGGAGCTATCGTGGTCTATGCTTTTATCCAAGCAGCGTGGAGTCCAGAAACCTCTTTTTTTGTTTTGTACTAGCAAAGGCTAAATCCACCATGCAGCTTAATGTGCCACTTGCAGAGGCCTCATTCCCGCCAAACTGCAGGTCGAGCACACACGCTAGGAACCCGCGAGTAGCTCAAACCGGCAGCTGCCGCTCATTTGAGAGAGACAATTAGGAACTGTTTTTAGCTCCGTTTTAGAATCTTTTTTCTCAGGTTTTAGGTGGAAACTCTTGCCCCACGTTGGGTGCCATTTGTAGCTAGAGTTTTCCTGCCTGGCCCACAGTCAGGACAAATCTCTCTCACCTGCCAGTCCCACAGCCTCTCAGACCCGACCAAGTAAACACAGAGACTTATGTTGCTTATAAACTGTATGGCCGTGGCAGGCTTCTTGCTAACTGTCCTTATAGCTTAAATTAATCCATTTCTATAAATCTATACCTTGCCACATGGCTCGTGGCTTACCGGCATCTTCATATGCTGTTTGTCATGGTGGCGGCTGGCAGTGTCTCTCTGACTCAGCCTTCCACTTCCCAGAATTCTCTTCTCTGCTTGTCCCGCCTATCCTTCCTGCCTGGCTACTGGCCAATCAGTGTTTTATTTACTAACCAATCAGAGCAACACATTTGACATACAGAACATCCCACAGCAGAGGACTTAAAATGTTGTCTGTCACATAATGTGACATTCTTTCCCCCAAATGGTTTTACTTATATACACTCATGTTAACTATGTTTGAGGATCTAGTTTATTACATTATTATCAATACTTGATTTAAAACATTTTTTAATTATGTGTATATGTCAACAATTAAAGCCTCAAGTGGCAGAGATGGGTTACATCTTTTCCAGTTATTGGCCAAAGGAGTTCCATACAGCACCCCCAAACATCACAGGTTATTGTCCCTTGCTATTTTGATTATTCTCCACAATCTGATGGTAGGGCCCTGTTGCTGAAGACACAACTTACTTATGTTGTTGAACATGGAGGAATACTGCTGGTGCCCAACAAGAACTTTTATCCCTACTGACTAGCACTCATGGTACTAGAAGGTACTTTGCATGCTACCAGAGGAGAAAATCATCAGTAGTATCACTCAGCTATAAACCTCATTACCCACAACAGCAACCTGTCTGCAAAATAGACTACTGCAATGGTGGCACAAATGTTGTGGGAGTAACTGTGTTGGTTTGAATGAGAATGACCCTCATAGGCTCATATATTTGAATGCTTAGTCACCAGTTAGTGGAAATGTTTGGGAAGGGTTAGGAGGTGTGGCCTTATTGCAGTAGTTATGACCTTGTTGGAGGAGGTGCGTCACTGGGGTAGGCTTTGAGGTTTCAAAAGCCCACCCTAGGCCCAGTCTCGGTCTCTCTCCACTTGCTGCATGCAAATCAGGATGTAAAGTTCTCAGCTACTGTTCCAATGCCATACTTACCTGCTTCCTATCATGATGATTGTGTGGGTTGGTTTTGTTTGTCAACTTGACACAAGCCAAAATCACCAGAAAAGAAGGAGCTTCCATTGAGGGAATGTCCCCATGAGATCCAGCTATAAGGCATTTTCTCAATTAGTTATCAGTGGGGGAGTGCCCAGCCCATGGTGGGTGGTGCCATCCCTGGGCTGGTGGTCCTGGGTTCTATAAGAAAGCAAGGTGAGCAAGCCAGGGGAAGCAAGCCAGTAAGCAGCTCTCCTCCAAGGCCTCTGCATCAGCTCCTGCCTCCAGGTTCCAGACCTGCTTGAGTTCCTGTTCTGACTTCCTCCAATGATGGACTATGAGCTGGAAGTGTAAGTTGAATAAACCCTTTCCTTCCCAACTGGCTTTTTGGTCATGGTATTTTTTTTGTTCCTTTTTTTTTTTTTTTTTTCCTGAGACAGGGTTTCTCTGTGTAGCTTTGGGAGCCTGTCCTGGAACTTGTTCTATAGATCAGGCTGGGCCTCGAACTCACAGAGATCCGATTGCCTCTGCCTCCTGAGTGTTGAGATTAAAGGGCTGCACCACCACCACCTGGCTTCATCATACTGTTTTGTCACAGCAATAGAAATCATAAAACAATGATCGTGGACTAAATCTTAAAAACTGTAAGTAAGCCCCCAATTAAAAGCTTTCTTTATTTTATGAGTTTCCTTGGCCATAGTGTCTCTTTACAGAAATAGAACAGTAACTAAGAGAGTAATTAACCACGTTTTTCTTGGATTTAAGGTCCACTCCATAAGATGGGACCCATATCTGACAAAAAAGTGGCCCAGAATCTGAAATACATGGGTACAGGCCCTAGGGGAAAATCTACAACTATTAATTCCACTAAAAGAACAGAGCAGTAAAATGACTCCTGATGACATATCACTATACTCAAAGATTAGAACATTGCTCAACCCCATCAGAGAAGCTTCTTGTTGTAGATGGGAATTAACACAGAGACAAAAAACTGGACAGTATGTAGAGAGTGAGAGACTTTGGAGCACCTAGCCCTAAAAATAAGATGTCTTATCAAAGCCCTCTCCTTGAGGATAAGGTATCTATGCAGAAGAGGAGGCGGAAGGATTGTAAGAGCCAGAAGTGGTGGATGACTCCAAGGAAATAGTCTTCTAGACACAACAGGACTGACGCACATATGAACTCACAGAGACTGTGATAGTACACCCAGGCCTTCTCAGGTTCAAACCAGACAAAATCCCAGCACAAAGAAGGGGACATGGACACAACGTCTCATCCCTAACCAAGAAGCTATTTGCAGTTGATGTCTGCTGAGGAAGGGAAAGCCAGTTTCCTCCAATGGAGTGTCATTGAGTATACCAATCACAGTCCAGGGCAGTCTAGTGCCTAGAAGTAGTTGGTGAACACAAAACAGACTCCTGTTGTTGG
The DNA here is from genome assembly GCF_949786415.1 of Peromyscus eremicus. NCBI lineage: Eukaryota > Metazoa > Chordata > Mammalia > Rodentia > Cricetidae > Peromyscus > Peromyscus eremicus. The sequence continues at coordinate 807,968 of NC_081432.1, read as the reverse complement.
GGGTTTTTGCTCTTTTTTGGGGGGGCTGCCATTCAGCTCCCAAATAAATCACACACGGAGGCTTATTCTTAATTATGAATGCCCGGTCTTAGCTTGGCTTAGTTTCTAGTCAGCTTTCCTTAACTTATCCTGTCTACCTTTTGCCTCTGGGCTTTCCCTGTTCTCTTATTTCTGTATCTTATTCTTACTCTGTGGCTTGCTGTGTGTCTGGGTGACTGACCCCTGGAGTCCTCCTCCTTTTCTGGCTGCTCCTAGAACAGCTCTCTCCTCCCAGATTTCTCCTTCCATATATTCTCTCTGCTTGCCAGCCCCGTCTATCCTTTCTCCTGCCTTGCTATTGGGCAGTTCTTTATTAACCATCAAGTGTGTTAGGCACAGTAATACAGCTTCATAGAGTTAAACAAATGCAACATAAACAAAAGTAACACACCTTAAAATATTCTACTACAGACTCCATTTTTGTGTGCACTTGTTTTTGTTATTTTTATCTTATTGGGTTTGTTTTGATTTTCTTTTTTGAGAGAGAGAGAGAGAGAGAGAGAGAGAGAGAGAGAGAGAGAGAGAGAGAGAGAGAGACGGAGAGACAGAGACAGAGACAGATGCAGAGAAGAAAGAAAATGAATTTTGGTAGGTAGTGAGGTGGGGAGGACCTAGGAAGAATTGGGGAAGGGGATCAAAATACATTGTATGGAAAAAATAATTAAAAGTTTATACATAAAAAAGAAACTATGTATATGTGTATGGGGTTTGTGCACTTGTATGTGATACTAGAAGAATGTGTTGGATCCCCTGGAACTGGAATTACAGGGGAGTGTGAGCTGCCTGCAGCATAACTTCTGGGGAGCAAACTCCAGTCCTCTGGAAGAGCATATGTCTAGCTCACCTTCTCATTTCTCACATTCACCAGTACTGACTTGGTGCTGTTGACTCAGACTTCTAGAGTTAAGGACAACATCACCCCTAACTTTTTAGGAAAATGGCAAGATGATGATTCAGGGACACTTGTGTGGTACATTCCTCCTGCCATTTTGGCAGACAGTCTTTCTAGTGTCCATCAGCTCAAGGCCCTACTTTCCCAGAGATTCCTTATCTTCTGGAAATACCTGTCTACAGAGAATGGAAGTTGGACCCTGGCACAGGTGAAAATTCACTACCCATGTTCCTGATTTTGGAGCAGGAGCTTGGGATAAGCTCAAGAACCGTGATCCTTTGATGGGCACTTCCAAAGGGCAAGCAGAGTGATAATAGCCAGACACAGTGGTGCACACCTATAATCCTGGCCCACAGGAGGCCAGGGAAGGAGGATCTACAGTTGGAGGCCAGCCTGGGCCACATTAGACCCTCAAAACAAAAACAAAAACACAGGAGAAGAGGAAGTGGGAGGAGGAAAAACAGGGGCAAGAACAGGAAGAGGAGGATGGATTAGGCCCTCTTCTTGGTAAGTGATGTCTCGCTGTAGTAGTAATCTGACTAGGGCCACAATTAGCACAGCCGTGTGGAGCAGAGCTTGTGTATGTACCATAGATCATACCGTGTGGTCAGGGGACACATGGGTGGTTCAGGACCCTGGGATTCAGCCACTTCCAATGCTGGAAGAAGCTTCAGTTTCCTAAGAGCAAGAGTTGCTGGGCAGGAAGTCAGGTACCTGGCATGACAGCATCCTGGATAGCATCTATAAATGAGGTAAATAAGCAAACAGATTGATAAAAGATGACTTGCAGGTAAACAGGAGAGGAATCTGCTGGAGAAAGACTCTGCCTACAGCCCAGCCACACTGCCGGCAGCTCTACATAAAGATGAATCTATTCCCAGAAGAACTGTTATCCAGGTAACCACGACCCCAGTGGATTTATCTATAGGAGCACTACAGATACACAGAGATGTCTCAGGGAGACAAACTAGGAGCCTTAGCAATGTTTCCCATGGCTGCACCTCAGGTCAAGTAGGGTCTTTGAAGTCCGTGTTTATCATTTCCCCATGTCACATGAATTTGAGTTTGAGTTTCTTATTAATAGAATGGAAATAGTAGTATGTATTTTTTCTGTGTCAGGTGTGGGGCTAAACTTACATTGGAGTAGCTCCTATAACTACCTTCTGCAGTCAGTCTCTCCAGTGTATTTAATTAATCCATTCATTTATTTATTTTCACATATTTACTTTATGTGTGTGTGTGTGTGTGTGTGTGTGTGTGTGTGTGTGTGTATGTACAAGAATGTGGAGGTCAGAAGAAGACTTTCTAGGGTTGGTTCTCTACTTCAAACATGTGCGTCCTTGATATCAGCTCTGGTGACAGGTGACTTTACTTGCTCAGCTATCTCACAGGCCATATTTAAAATGTCTGAGCGCCCGTTTTCTCATCTGACATGTGTGGATATTATTATAAAGAAACAAAAGAACAGGACAGAAGGGATTGGAGAATGTGGCTCATTGCCAGAGTGCTTGGCTATAAGTACAAAGCCCTGGGTTCTGTTTCCAGAAAAACACACAATAATTCACACACACACACACACACACACACACACACACACACACACACACACGAGAGAGAGAGAGAGAGAGAGAGAGAGAGAGAGAGAGAGAGAGAGAGAGACAGAGACAGAGAGAGAGAGAGAGAGAGAGAGAGAGAGAGAGAGAGAGACACTAAGAATGAATTAGAAGAGAACATAATGTAAATTACGCACCATGAAGGTATTCTGTTTCTGCACAGATTTAAGTGTAACAAATACTGAAAGCATCTGAAGCTGTGTGTGAGTCATATTGTTGTTCCAGAGTGACGGTTTGGAAAGACAGTTAAGAGTGAACCCAACAGGTGTTTGTTTACTCTCAATTGCTAACGCAGAGCTAGTGGCACACCTGTTCCTGGCTTTCTCCTCAGCCAGGATCCCAGCGGCTTATGTGGTTCCTTGGATCTGGGTAGGACCTATCTGCTTTGCTATGATAGGCTCATCGGTGTGGACAAGGCCTGCGTGGGATCCTTGCTCGACGTTTTATGATGTTACCATGAATAGAATTTTTAGTCTCTTGTCTCAGCTTTCTTCATTTGACTCCTAAAATATCCATTTGCAAATAACTTCTCATATTTATAAACTTAGTTTCAAATGTAGTTTTCTGCATTTCCAAATTTGCCAATAATCTAAAAACTGAAGTTTTGTTTCTCACTCATATGGTGGCAAAATCTAGCCAGACTTGCACTTATTTTTGTAGCAAAATCAGGTATGAAGCTATTTACAGACTCTATTTACTCCATCCAAAGTGAAAAGTCTAACATTTAATGCACTATACTCATGTATACTAGAGTATATAAGGATAAGTTTTACTGATTTATTCTTGCTTTGGTTACTCTAACACTTAATTACACTGTGCTCATTCATTTATTACATAAGAGCTTTCTTGTGGAGACATTATTTATAGAGACAATTCACACTGCCAACTTGGTAACCTGGTTATTGGCTCTGAGTGCCCCTGAGACAGGGAGATGTGAGCTAGAGAAAGGGTTCCATGGTGTGGTTTTCTCATTTCACTGAAGTTTTGTGAATTCTAGACTAGGTTTACCTGTGTCTGGCTGCGAAGGCACAACAGCAGTAACTAATCTTCCTAAGTCCTATGCTGGAGCAAGGAAGCAAAGACCAGAAGTGTCAAGAACACACACTTGCTGTGGTCTAAATGTTTGTGTCCCTTGCTTCCCAGTTCCTATGTTGAGACCTAATGCACACAGTGTGATAGTATTCAGAGGTGGGCCATTTTGGAAGGGGATTGTTTTTATAAAGCCCACTTGGGCTTGGGATTTGGCTTAGGTGGGAGAATGATTGCCTAGCACACACAAGGCCTGGACTGGATTCCTCAGCTTCAGATGGGGTCGGGGAGGTGTAGGAAGAGAAGCTTGTGTTCTCTTTCACAAGCACACTGTAGGGATGTAACTAGAAAGGTGTCATCTGTGAGGAAGCAGTGGAACCTCAATCTGTGCTTCCAACTTCCAGATACGTCAGCCATATATTTCTAGGATTTTTTGAGGGGTGGGGTAGGGTTGAGAGACAGTGTTTCACACTGAGGTCCAGCAGCCTGGCCTGGAACTTACTATGTAGCCCAGGCTGGCCTCAACTCATACCATCTCTCTGGCCTCAAGCCTTCCAAGTCCTGAGACTACAGGCACTACTCACCTCTCTGCAAGCGTTTAGTTTAACGCACACATACAGGGAAGCAGTGATGCTCAGAGCGTAAATAAGACCAATGTCTTAATTTTGAAGTCTTAACCTATACATATTTCTAAACAGCACAAGTTACACGGGACGGAAAACTTCCTGAAGACAGGTCCTTCACTTTATAGATGTGGCCATCTTGTCCTTCACATACTTCCTACTCCTCATCAGGCAAGAAAACAGAACAGAAAGAACAGCATTTTAGCCTTTGAAGGAGAATGCTGTGGGGAGTGAGCTTTGGAGGAAAGGAGTACACCAAGACCAAACCAGGGTTTCAGTGTCAGTGGCACATGCCTACAGTCCCAGTACTCAGGATTAGGAGATTAAGGTTATCCTTGGTTCCCCAGCAAATTTGAGAGTTTGAGAACAGCCTGGGCTACATAGTTAAGACCTTCTCTAAAACAAAAACAAAAAACAATACTCCAAACAGAACAATAACAACACAGCAAAACAAACCCAAAACAAAGACTCACCTCTCTCTCTCTCTCTCTCTCTCTCTCTCTCTCTCTCTCTCTCTCTCTCTCTCTCTCTCTCTCTCTCTCTCTCTCTCCCAGCTTGACCTCAAATTCTATGTGACATAGACTAGCTTTGAACTAGTATTCTTCCAGGCCTGTCCTCCCATGTGCAAGGCTTATTGGCATGTACTATGATGCTTGGCAAACCTAAACTTTGGAAATGTAGCATGAAGAATTTGAATATAAGTCTAGGCATGGTGGTACCTAACTGTAACTCCAGCACTCAAGCAGTAGAGGCTGGAAGATCACCACAAGTTAAAGGCTATCCTGTTCTGTACAAGGAGTTCCAAGTCAGCCAAGACTGCATGGTGAGACTGTGTAAAAAATTTAATTTGGATGTAGAGTAATGCGCTAGAGTTCAAATATTGTCTCTGCTGTCTTCTAGCTGGGCTTGGTTTGTTTTTTACTTCTCTAATGCAGTTCAGTGTGAGAGCATAAACATCTCTCTACTTTGTGTGGTGGTGTGAAGATTAGATGGTGTTTACCAGAAAAGCCCAGCATTTCACAGGTCACCAAATCAGGCTACTTTGATTATTGTTTTTTTTTCAGGGCTTCTGATGCTTTTAATTTTTATGTTCTCTGGGTTGGACAGAAGAGGAATAATGGGGAAAAGGAATTGGAAGGGGGATATGGGAAATAAAATGAACAAGAAGATTGGCCATTATCAGGGACTCAAAGTAGAAACTCCCCCGTTTCCTTGGAAAATGGTGAAAAACTGCAAAAGGAGACAGCATTGCAAAGGCACACCTTATGTAGACTAGATTGTGCCCAAGGACCTTTCCAGAAGAGAGAAGCTTTTGTATTTATTGTAAAGGGAAAAGATGAAGTGGAGGGCTAGAGGTACAATGCAGCACTTAGCATGTATGAAGCCCTAAGTTCATCCCCAACACTGTATCTCCCACTAAACACATTATCTGTGAGAAGAACAGGGCTAACACACTGTGATTTGGGGAAGGATCTAAACAGCCATCCTGAAGAATATTGCATAAGGAATTCTGGAAATCACACTGGAGAATGAAAAGGTTTGAAAGGAGAAAATAGCAGCTACAGAGTGTTCTGGAGGTGAGCATATCAGAGTGCATATACAAGGATTTTGAGAGTACTTTTTGACCCCTGCGAGCATGCTTGCTCAAATATTCCATTGTAGCAGGGTCCTGCTGGGTCTGAGGAGGGGTCTTGTGAACTCAATTTTGCCAGGATCATATGGTAATAGCCAAGATAGGTATACGGCCACACAGGAGGACTAGCCTTCAGACCCGACACAGGTCAAGTAGCTCTTCTTTCTGACAGTCTGAGCATCTCTTGCTGGTGTTCGTAACTTCACTTGGCTAAATTTCTTTGGTTCTGTCCTATCGAGAGGGCAGGCCATTCTTAGGAGGGTGGCTGTCCTTTCCAGTGGGTAGAAATCTTTCCTACTCTCCTTTGCTCATTGTCTAGTCCAGTGGTTCTCAGTCTCTCTTCAAGCAATATTTAAAACTTTGTGGGGTTTCTTTCATTTTTTTGTATCTAGTGGTGTGTGTGGGGTACACTCATTTATGGGCAGAGCGGATGTAAAAGCTATCCTTCTGCCAGATAAAGAGTTTTCTCTTATCCAGATTTTCAGAAGTCCCCTAGGACATTCATGTAGGTGAAAACTTGAGTTTAATTATCTGAGCCTAGAACTTAATAGTTTTTTTTTTTTTTGATGGTCTGAACATGCAGCTAACTTTCTAGGAATACAATTACAGTTCTCTGTGAGTGTAGGGAAGCTTGACTTTGCTACCAAGAGTTGCTCAACATTTCTTGAAGTCACTTCATCGATGGCAACATGCCGGAGGTGGTTGAGTCACTGTGCACCTGTATCAGTATGTGTTGGTAGACGTTCCTTCTCTGTGACTCTGTGGAGAGGTGTAAGCATCTTCCTGCTTTGAGTGAAACTGAGCACTCAGCATTAAAATACTGTTTACGTTATTACAGATTGCTATGCTTTTGTTTCCTCCTAATAGTTTGATCTTTTTAGTCATGTGCATAGGGAAGTGATGTAATCAGTCTATGAACATTATAGTTTAGGAGTCATTACAAACATTTGTTCTAATGTAGGATTTAAGGCTGAGAGACTCAATTCTCCCGGGTCTCACAATGTCTGGTATCCTCTCACCTTTCTGGAAGAATTGGCCGCAAAGGAGTGTCCTTCCTTTACTTTTCTTAGCAGCACTCCCTTTCTCATCTTTCTGTCCATCATCATTAAGGACAATTGCAACGCAGGCGCCTTGGCTGTCAGAGACGCCAGGGCCTCCAGTTTATCCTTGGTCAAGAACCCCTGGTATTCGGTCTGGTCCGAGTGTGGATGATAATACAGGCTCCTGCTCACCTGGAGGTTCTCTTTCTTGATGTCCTCTCCTTCCTCCATCTACCTCAGTTTCCCTTCTTAATGCCCCAGTCTTTTGCTCCCTGCCATAAACAGGCAAGAAGCTTACTTCTGTACTACAGAGCCACCCTGGGATCCCAGTTCCGGCTCTCCTACCCCATTTTTCTCCCGCTTAGGTGGCTCCGGGCGCCCCCTCCACCCTCAGCTGCCCTTCTGACCCTGGCTTCTCCCTTCTCTTCCAAGCCCTTGGCATCTGCTTCCCTCCTTTCACCAGGATCCAGGTCTGTGTTCCTTCTCTTTGTGCAAACACCCTTTTCTCCACCTTCACCCAGGCTTCTGTCTCCGTGCCAGCTCCCCTCCCTTAGGCTCCGGTCGCCTCACCGCCCCCCACCCCCCACCAGTCTGGAGCAGTCTAGCCCGCAGGTCCTTCGGCAGCGCTCAGTCCCCGCCCGTGTGCGTGAGCACCTCTGTCCCCTCCATCCTACCTCTACACCCTCCCGCGCCGTGGGCGGTCTAGGGAGGGGCCGGGATCCGGGGCGGCTCCCGGGGCTCGGGTTGTGGGAGGCGCCCTCTCTCGGTCTCCCCTTCCCTTCCCCCCGCCCCGTCTTCCCTTGCACCCTCCCTCCTCCCTCCGCCCGAGAGCTTCCCCGGTCCCCGGCGCCGCCTCCTTCCCTCCCGGCTCCGCGCTCTCGCGGCCGCCGTCGCCCCGGGGAAGGAGAGACGGGGGTGGGGTTTGCGGGTAGTGAAAGAGGAGGGGAGAGACCCCGGCCGGCTGGAGCCCGGATTCCTACGGAAGAAGGACGGGGGGAGGGGAAGCTGGAGGACCGGGAGGGAGACCGGGGAGCAGCGGCCGGGCCTGGGGCCTTGAGGCCCGGGGACAGCCGGGGAGCGGGACCCGGCGCCGAGGTAAGAGCAGGGCCCCAGGAGCCGGGCTTGGACAGGGGCACGCAGGGAGGCGGGTGGACGCAGGGCAGGGCCGGGGGTTTGGGGGTCGGGTGCGAATGGCAAGCGACGGGGCCGCGGGACCCCGGAGCGTGGGTAAGCTGGGCTCGCGCTAGCCACCGGGGCCGCGGAGAGGAGGTGGAGAGAGGTGGAGTCCCGGGAGGGTGGGGGGCCGAGGGAGGCCGGAGGAGGGTGGGGACAGGCGCTCTCTCCTCCTCTCCCCTAGCCCGTGCGGCTCCGCCCCCGCCTCCTCCGCGGGGCGCCCTCCGCGTCCCGAACCGCGCGGTCGGAGCCTGCGAGGCGCGCCGAGCGAGGTCTGTCCGTCGGCTGGTCCAGGCCGCTGCCGGCGGGCTCCGCCGTGCTCTCACGGCCGCCTTTTCCTCAGATGCTGCTGCTGCTGCTGCTGGTGCCTCTCTTCCTCCGCCCCCTGGGCGCAGGCGGGGCGCAGACCCCCAACGCCACCTCGGAAGGTGCACCCTCCTCCGGCGCCCCGGACCTCTTCCACCCTCTAGCCCCTTTCCCTGCACGTCTCCTTTCCCTCATCACTCTCGCGTCAGAACCCCACCCCCACCGCCCGGCAGCCACTTCACTACTCCTGACCTCCTTTCTGTCACCCCGCATCACCACCAGCGCCCGTTTCCTCTGCCTCACGTTGCTACACTACACCGCTTTTCTGTGACCCCGAATTATCTTCTAAGCCCTACCTCCCTTTCCGGGCCCCACATGACTACAGCGCCCCCGTTCCGTGGTCCACTTGGTTGCTCAGATGGGCTTGTGTGGTCGGTCCTCTTCTCATTCAGCTCGGATATCCTCCTTTAGCCCTGTTCCCCCATTTTAACCACCGAACATTACAGCCCCTACGATTTCTTCTTAGCTGTTGTTCTCCATTACACTTCTCCACCGGTGGACTCTTGCATCAGCTTTAGCCCTAGCCCATGACTCTGGGTTCTGCAGCCTGGGGTTCTTAACTGTCCCCACTCCTACCTCTCAGTCCTCTCCCACCCCAGCCCCGTTTCTGTCCCCATCCCGGGCCCTACCGCTGACCACGCCCTGCTCTTCCTCCTTCCACTGCGGCGCTGCCTTCCCGCTCCCACGGTTCCCCTGTGCCTCCCCACTCCCTCTCAGGTTGCCAGATCATACACCCGCCCTGGGAAGGGGGCATCAGGTACCGCGGCCTGACGCGCGACCAGGTGAAGGCCATCAACTTCCTGCCGGTGGACTATGAGATTGAATATGTGTGCCGGGGGGAGCGCGAGGTGGTGGGGCCAAAGGTGCGCAAGTGCCTGGCCAACGGCTCCTGGACGGATATGGACACACCCAGCCGCTGTGGTGAGTAGCCTGGGAAGCGCCCCCCCCCCCCCCCGCCCCCTTTGAGACCATTCCTTTCCCAAGTTGCAAACCAACCATAGTTATTTTGCAAGTCAGCAATTTAAATACAGCGGAAACAAATTCACAAATACGTTTAATGAATGAGTACTATGTAGGAGGAGGGGTGTTGCTGTGAGCAGTTGGTGGGAGGAAGCAAGCTAGCAGCCAGCACGTTCACTTCATCCTCTTCATTAGGGTACTGATCATTGGGTGAAATAACTTTGATTTTTCATCTGAGTTCTTTGAGGATCATCAGTGAAGGATTTTTTTTTAAAGTTATAAAACAATTTCATTACATTTTCTGACACTTTTGTCTCCAACTCAATGACCATATAAGCCAGTTTAGTAGTATTATAGACCAGCCATAATAAGAAAAGCAAGCCTGATCATGCATCCACATTTGCATACATCTACTCATTGGAAAGGCAGAGAACTACTCACTTTACTGTGCTGTGAGCAATTCCTACTTTGTGTGTTTATAGCTCCATCTTGGGTTCCTACAATAGAATTGCTGTTTCTTTTTTTCTGATAGGAATGTGGATACTGGGGCTAGGGAGAAAGGGAGAGAGGCAGGGAGGCAAAGCCACTGCACACCTGGTTTCCTGTGGAGCAGGATGCTTGTGAACCCAGACCCAAACCTGCGTTCCCTGTATTCCCAAGGGGAAACCCTCAACTTGCTTTTCTCCTTATTTTCCTGTCTCTACAGTCCGAATCTGCTCCAAGTCTTATTTGACCCTGGAAAATGGGAAGGTTTTCCTGACGGGTGGGGACCTCCCAGCTCTGGATGGAGCCCGGGTGGATTTCCGATGTGACCCCGACTTCCATCTGGTGGGCAGCTCCCGGAGCATCTGTAGTCAGGGCCAGTGGAGCACCCCCAAGCCCCACTGCCAGGGTGAGGGGACAGCTGCCTGCCTGCAGCTGAGATTGCTTGCACTAGAATGGGAGTGGGGTGGGAATGGAGAGGGAAAGGATGGGTGCTGTGAAGAGTGTTGGGGAGGACTTTGGGAAGACAGAGGTGAAAGCCCAACTCTTTCCACCATCCACCTGCCTCAGACTTGACCCCACGATCCTTTATATTCACTTTGCTGGGCTTCCCTCCATTCCATTTCCCTGTAATGTGTCCTTCCTGTTTTCAAATCTTGGGCCTTGTGTTTTATCTTTTTCTTCGTTAATGTCACACCCCCCTTCACCTTCTTAGAGTTTAATGACTCAGATTTTTCTCCTGGAAAAAAACCACCCCCTTTCTGTAGACTTAGAACATCCTATGTATCACTCTTCTAGAATTGATCCTTTGCTATTCACTCTACAGTGGAATTACTGTAAATATTCAGAATTAAATCATACATACATTTAGAAAAATAATTGCCGAGATCTGGGATTGCAAATATATGGAAGAGGCAAAAATGGGGGCAGAATGATCGGACACTAAGGACACCTCAAGGGCAGATGGGAGACGATGGGCCTTTTACAACCTTGGTCATTCCTTGAGGGAATAACTGCTTTTCTGTTTGCCACCTCTTTGCTCTACTCTGTCTATTTCTACAAGCATCTCCCTTTTCTGGGCACCCAAACTCTTGTATACTCTTCTCTCCTGGAATGAAAATTAAGCTTTAGGCTTCCTCAGTTTTGACTAAGCCCTCGTTTTGAGCTTTTAAGAATGTGTTCATATGCTAGCCAACTTTTGGGAGAATATACTAAATTAAGGTATTTAAACAGCAATCATTAAAACCAATTATATTTGTAGGTTTTTTTTTTTCTTAAAGAGACTATAGATTTTTTATAATATTCAAGCTCTACAAAAACAGGCTATACCCCGGTCCCCTTTTACTTGCGGGCACAAATTCTGTTGTCCTTTGAAAAATAAAGAAAACACCAAGTCCTGACCCCCAGCCCCGCCTTGCTCTTATCCCCAGGCACCCTTCCCTGAACGCAGTCTCCGCTCCGCATGAACAGGTGTGGGAGGGGGCTGGGGATCAGGCCTGGGAAGCTGGGCGCCACTGGTAACTCTTCTCTGATCCCCGTCTTTCCTGCTGCCAGTGAATCGAACGCCACACTCAGGTGAGATCAGAAACCCTTCCCGCGTGCACTGCCGCCCCCACCCCCTCACTCTTCACCCTCCACCAGCAGGATTTCTTTCCGCGGGTTGTGGGTGTCCTGTTATTCATCTCCCCCATTCTAGTTTGCGGCCTGGCCCTCCTCTCCCTACCTGTTTCTTGCCTCCAAATCGTGGTTTTCCGCGGTTAGGGCTCCCTCCAATCTCCCTGCCCGGCCACGCTCTTCGGGCTCGCGCTCCGCCTCCGGACTCGGCTTCTAAGCGCGGAGCCCGGTGTGCCGGGGGATCCCAGGTCTCTCCTTGGTAGGTAGGGTTCCTTCAGACCTGGGGACCTATTCCTGCCACCCCCTACCTAGGTTCTACCGCGAGGTGCCATGGGCCCGGTGCACCGGTCCCACCCACGCGGGACCTCCTCCCATCCTCCGTTTTCTCTCATCGCCCTTCCTCAAGCCTTCCCTCGGCCGCACTGTGCTTTCCCTAATGCTCCTCACTTCTCCATGCCAGTCCTCACTTTTTCAACCCTTTCTGTCTGCAACACGTTTCTCATCACTCTCGGTCTTTCCACCCTCAGTCCTTCGCTCCATCTCCCCATAGCCCCCTTTAGGAACTGTGACCAGCGCCCCCATCCAACCCACCCTCGCTTCTTATTTTGCTCTGTGCTTAGCCTCTCGCATTCCAGATCCTCTCGGTATCCTCCCCTCCAGTCTCCTTCGGCGGAGACCCCTCCCTCCCGTGCTGCCTCCCTCCCCTCCCCTCGACGCTGGCTCCTATCCCCGCCCCCAGCCCGTGACGTCAAGGCCCCCCTCCTAGCTCCTCTTCTCCCTCCTCCCTTCTGTCGGTCGGTCAGTCGGCGAAGAGAGTCCGCGGTGGCGGGAGCGAGCGCCGCCTGGCCCTAGGAAGCCCACGTCTCTGCCTCCCCGGGGCTCCGGCCCCCTCCTCCCCGAGACCTGGGATGGAGGCGCCTCCCCGAAGCCCTCCCGGCATCCTCTCCCAGAAGAAGTGTCCCCCCTGAGCTGCCCCTACCCCAAGGAGGCCGCCCCCGCCCCTCCCCGCCATGGGCCCGGGGGGCCCCTGCTTCCCGGTGGGGTGGCCGCTGCCGCTTCTGCTGGTGATGGCGGCTGGGGTGGCTTCGGTGTGGGCCTCTCACTCCCCCCATCTCCCGCGGCCTCACCCGAGGGTCCCCCCGCACCCCTCCTCAGAACGGCGTGCAGTGTACATCGGGGCGCTGTTTCCCATGAGCGGGGGCTGGCCGGGGGGCCAGGCCTGCCAGCCCGCGGTGGAGATGGCGCTGGAGGACGTTAACAGCCGCAGGGACATCTTGCCGGACTACGAGCTCAAGCTTATCCACCACGACAGCAAGGTAGTCGGGGTGAGGGACAGAGTGGCTGGGGCGATGGGGGGCCAGGGCTGCGAATCCTCTTTGGGATTGAGAAACAGACCCCTCCCGAGTGTGATTGGCTGGAGATGCGCTGGAGGTGCAGGAGCTTGGGGATGTCTCAGTAGCTCTCAAGGCCGACTCTCGCAGGCAGTAGGAGACTCACAGAAATGGTGGGGGTCTTAGGTGCTGATCCTTTGGAGTAAACTCTCCCTGGCCAGGTTTGGGGGCTGGAAGGAACGTCAGAGCTGGCATCTGGCGCAGGGGTTTACATTTACCATGGTAACAAGGTAAATCTTGGCGTAGGTTGGGGCTGGAAGGAATAGGGAGAGAAGGGGGAGGATTTAGAGGGACGAGAGGCTTCTACTTTATGTATCAAAACAAACAGCAAGGTAGGGCTGCCTGACTTCTCATCTACCCTATGGGGCATTCCTGTGAGAACGTGGCCTACTGGCTTTGGGAAAGACTAATAATAATCAAGAGGTGGGCTTAGGCCCTGGGAGAGTGTATTGGGGTCCATAAGGAGCCCCTACAACAGCACTGGGGTGGAGAGTCAGTGTACAGGGAGATCGGAAAAGAATGGAGAAGGGAGGGGGCGGGGAGGAGGGTGGGGACAGTGAAGAACCCTGGGCCTCCTGTGGAACCTTGGGGTCCTGATTTCAGCTTCTGGTTTTATTATCATGGCCCAGTGGATCTGAAAAGAGAAACAGCATGTAGGGTTGGGAAGGGGATAGAGGGGAGGGGGCCATGGTGAAGAAATGTTGGTGTTAGAGGAGGTCTATAATAAGATTTCTTTACTAGGTCTAAGTGGAGACTGATAGGACAGAAGGAAGGAGGTTTGGGTTTTTTCTGACTTGTGGCTCCAGAGACTTGAGGTTAGGGAAACAGTACAGGTGGGATTTGGCCATTTTATACTTGGGGTGTGTGGAACATTGTTATGCACCTAAAAATAGACATATGCCTCCAAAGGGGGCAGAAGGGAGCCTGCAGGCAGAGTGCTGGGGAAGGGTTGTTAGGGGTCTGGAGAGAAAACTACAATTCCTTGGATTGTGCCTTCTCTGTGGGTCTCAAACATCACTGAACAAGAATCACCATTTGTTTAAAACACTAGTTCAAACTCCTTAGTCAGGAAGGAATCCCAAGTAGTGTCTTCATTTTCATCCACAGAAATCCTGCCTAGAAAATGCCTGCCTGCAGCTTATCCCAGGATGCCTGTGGGAAGAATGGCAGGGTGCAGGGGGAAAAAAATTACATGTGAGGGTAGGGAGGCAGGAAGAGAGAGGGTTTTGATCTGTCTAGAGAGCAAAATAGATAATTGGCTGTGAGGGGGAGCTGGAGAAAGAGAGACGGAGCAGGCTTTGGGATGGTCACGAAGGAAGATGGGGAGCCTGACTTGAGCTCAAACTCATCCCCAGTGACAAGTGAGTCCCTGGAGGTGTTGGAAGGCAAATGGAGTGTCAGGCTAGAAGAAGGTAGATGTGAAGGAGGGGGTGTGGCAGAGGGTAGGTCTAGATCCTTGGCATTTGGTAAGAGGGGAACCCCCTGGAGGGGGGAACTTTGCAGTGATGGGTGGGGTGTGGAGAGGAGTAGGTGAGAACAGAAAGAGAAGAAAGGAAGCCAAAGATGGCACACACATTAGGCCACACATGCCCTGTTTTATGTAACTGTAGGTTTCTGAGTATCCTTATTGTTCATATTAAATAATTTCTTCAGACAAATATTGGAGGAACACTTATGGGGCTGGGGAGAAGCTGGGGGCAGTGTCTGCTCTAACATAAGTTGAAAAGGACCCTATAATGGTTAAAAAAAATTGTAAAGGTGCTAAGTAGGAGGCACGGATGTGTTCCAAACCTACAGGTGAGCCCTGCCCTTGACAGGGTGAGAGAACAGAGTAGGTAGCTGAGTTCAGAGTACATTTTTTTGGGTGCTCAGATTTGCCGGCTCCCCCTGGCTCCCTGGGCTTCATGTCTCCAACTTCCCACAGTGTCTCAAATGTCAGGCCTCAGTGGGAAGCAAGCAGACTCCAGGTGCCTTCTTTATTTCCTTTCTAACCACCCCCCTCTCCAGTCCCCTGTGCCCCTCTGCTCTGACTCCCCACTGGTTGCCATTTCTTCTCCACTTCTTTTGGGGGCTCCAGCAGCTTCTGAAATGTCATACTTCAGCAGGAGGGGAACAGACAGTGGGGGACCCACGGCTGCCTCTTCCTCCCCCAATTTTCCCTCCTACCTTTCTTTTCCTCTCCAGCTTTCCAGTTGCGTCTCAGGCACCTCTAATATCATCTGACTTGTGGAGAGTTCCATTCTGTTTATTTTCTTCATTTTAGAGTCTTCCTCACTCCCTCCCCCCTTTTTTTTCTAATGGACTTGTCAAATGTCAGGGCCCAGCAGGAAAGGATGGGGTGCTGAGCAGATCCCCTACTGATCTTGCTCCTGTTCTCTCAGATTGAAGGTGGAAATTTCATTGAGGAAGCTGTCTGGGGATCTGGAGAGAACGTGTTTATGTTCCTGCAGACTTTCTGGGCAGATGTACAGAGCCTGTAAACATGGGGTAGGGGGCAGAGATGACCAAAGAGAGTGGGTTTAGGGATGACTGAGGATGAGCAGAAAGGGGGAGGGTAGAAAATGCATTACTATGGAAGGCAGAGCAGGCAGTAGTGGGTAGGGCTGGGGTTCCAGATGGAAGACAAGAGAAGGGAGCTTAATGAAAGAGGAGAAACTAGACACTTGACAGGAAGAAGAATGTGGTGAAAATGATGGAAGGGAGGAATTGAGGAAGGCCCTAGGTTGTTCAAGACAGTAGGTGTCATAAGATGTGTGTATGTGGAGGGGGAGGGTTGGGAGCCAGCCTTCACTTCCTCCTTCCTCCCTCAGTGTGACCCGGGGCAAGCCACCAAGTACTTGTACGAACTACTCTACAATGACCCTATCAAGATCATCCTCATGCCTGGCTGCAGTTCTGTCTCCACACTTGTAGCCGAGGCTGCCCGGATGTGGAACCTTATTGTGGTATGCAAGGTGGTGGGAGTGGGAGGGAGGGTCATCTCCTTTTGGGCTGTGCTAAGTAGAGGAATTGTGGTTATGTTTAAGAGGACTGGAGAGAGGGACCCACTGCCAGGACTCAGCCAGCTGAGAACCTGAGCTGGTTGGCCTTGTAGTAGCATTGCCTGAAGGAGTTCTGGGGATCCATGGATGAAGACTCAGATTGGGGTGTGTGTGTGTGTGTGTGTGTGTGTGTGTGTGTGTGTGTGTGTAAGGTGGGGAGGTTTGGAGAGTGGGGAGGAAAATCAGAGCCACGAAAGGGCTAAAGACACTCCTGGCATCCTCAGTGTGCATGGACACCTCCCATCCTTCTTCCTCAGCTCTCATATGGCTCCAGCTCACCAGCCCTGTCAAACCGACAGCGTTTTCCAACGTTCTTCCGAACACATCCATCCGCCACACTCCACAATCCCACCCGGGTGAAACTCTTTGAAAAGTGGGGCTGGAAGAAGATTGCCACCATTCAGCAGACGACAGAGGTCTTCACCTCAGTGAGTCCGGAGAGGGGATGGGACATGAGGTCCCAGGGCATCTGCTCTGTTGGGGGAGATCTTGATGGTTTATCAAAAGTGAACACATTCCAAGTGGGCGAAGTGCTTGTTCTTTCTGTAGCCTGGGGAACACATGAGTTGGATTTTTGGAATCCTCTCCCTCGTTTTGTTTTGTTACCCAGATAGATAGGACTCAGTGCTGCGAAAGTAGGTTTAATTCCAAGTTGAGATCAGAGGGAATATGAAATAGGGTCTTAGGGAAGCAGTGGATTCCAGTGCCTTCTGGGGTGAAGGGTGATTGGCAGCTGAGTGTGTAGCTCCTGGATGGGGTGGGAAGGAAGAGGGTGAAGGGACAGGCAGACAAATAAGAGACAGATGACAGAGGTGTGGGTTTGGTAGTTGACACAGAATGATGCTTATAGATGATTTGAAGAGGGACAGGGAGTTCCCAGAGGTAGAGAGGAAACACAAGGCTCCACACTTGAGGGAAGTTAGCCTGATTGTTCTCTGGGTCTTCTATGAACTCATGCTCAATGACCCTTTAATCCCCCCTCCCACTTTTTCCTAGTGACTCAGTCTGTTTTCCTGTGATCCTTTTGTCTGTCTGCCCACTTGCCTCTTGAGCTGGCATCATCTTGTCTGTTCTGGATCCTGCCCTGCTTTTTTCTGTTTCCTCTAATTTCTTCTCAGTGTCAGGAGTGGGGTGGATGAGGCAGTGTCCCTGGATACAGACCCTGAGGAGGGGCTCATCATGCATCTTGGGAGCTGCCTCCTAAGACTGGGGGTGTTTTCTTCCATCCTTTCCTCATAGGGTCCAGGGGCTGTTGGAATAAGGCTCAGTTACTACTCCTTTGCTGTGAGTTTATAGTCAGTTCTCACGCATGAGCTCTGCTTTATCCTGTATGTACCCCATCTCCCTATTTCTTTCCTATGCCCACCTAAGACGCTGGATGATCTAGAGGAGCGAGTGAAAGAGGCTGGAATTGAGATCACCTTCCGCCAGAGTTTCTTCTCAGATCCAGCTGTGCCTGTTAAAAACCTCAAGGTGGGCGAGCAGGGATGGAGGGCTCAGCCTGCCAAGGGGCCATGGTGGGAGGTGGTCCTCTGGAAAGGAGAGTCTGGGAGAGGCAGTTGTTCATTCTTTGAGGCAGCTGAGTCTCCTGGGAAGGTTTAGTTCCATCTTCCGTTGACATTTATCCACTGCCCATTGAACATTCCTTTGCACTAAGCAGTTGGAGCTGGGAATCAACGCTTCAAAAGTGCTGGCTTAACCCTCAGGCGCTTTCAGCATCCCTCAGGAGCTCTGTTTCTCTTTCTGTTTTATAGCGTCAAGATGCTCGAATCATCGTGGGACTTTTCTATGAGACCGAAGCCCGCAAAGTTTTTTGTGAGGTGGAGATGGAATCTGGAGCAGGGAGGGGCTGGATGGGCTGTCTATGGTGGTTTTCTCGTGGGTCTTCCTTACGGCATTTCTGCTCAAATTGATAGCAAATGACCTGAGGTAATAATGAATACCGAGCCTGTCTGTAGACTCTGACTGTATCACTTGTCTACACTCAAACATGCCCATGCACTTTCTCATTTTCCTCTTGTGTGTTTTAACACCGTCTTTCCTGAGTGGCTGATGGAGGCATCTTGTTGAGCCTTTCCTGTGATTTGAAGATTTCAAAAAACATATTGCTAAATTTTTAGGTTAGCATAGAAAGTAATGGGCTTCAGTGACGATTAAAAAAGAAAATCCCATTCTTTGATTCTCAAGAGGCTAAACAGTATCTAGAGAGATAATACCACCTGCCTCAGAACAAAACAGACCTCAAATGCTCCCTTCCCCACTTTGAATTCAGGTCTATAAGGAGCGGCTCTTCGGGAAGAAGTATGTCTGGTTCCTCATTGGGTGGTATGCTGACAATTGGTTCAAGATCTATGACCCATCAATCAATTGTACAGTGGATGAGATGACTGAGGCGGTGGAGGGCCATATCACCACTGAGATTGTCATGCTGAACCCTGCCAACACCCGAAGCATTTCCAACATGGTGAGGGTGGGGACTTGGATACTGGCACTGGGGTGGAAGGGACTGTGGGAGCATTGAAGGGGGAGGGAAGGGAAAGAAGGGGGATAGCAGTGAAGTCCAGTGTGGAAAGGCGCCTGTGCCCATATTGTGCTTATTTGCGTCATGTTTCGTGGGTTCTACCTGTGCTGTTATTTCCTTGGGCAAGAGAGAAAAATAGTGGCATGTACAGTAGGCTTCTGATGAGTGGAAGGGCTGTTACCATGGAAACAAGGAGCAGTTGGTGAGAAGTCAAGTGAGGGAAAGGCGTTAATGGTGATACAGAAGCTTGCATACATGTCATACCTTTTCCAGAGAGCTTCTCTTGGGCACCGATCTGTTTTTATGTATTATTATTATTGTCGTATTTATCATTGGTGTGTGTGTGTGTGTGTGTGTGTGTGTGACTTACGTTAGTACCTCAGAGAGTTGCTTAATATTCGCTTTCTTGCTTTTTTAAAGAGAGTCTCTTTGTACCTCTGAATGTTCTGGAACTTGCTCACTTTGTAGACTAGACTGGCCTCAAACTCACAGAGATTCCCCTGCCTCAGGCCTCCCGAGAGCTTGGAGTAAAGGCGTGTGCTAGCATGCCTGGCTTTAATATTCACTATTTATTAATTTTGGTTTCTCAAGATGGAGTTTTTCTGTAGAGCCTTGTCTGTCCTGGTACTCACTCTGTATACCAGGCTGGCCTCAAACTCAGAGATCCTCCTGCTACTGCCTCCTTAGTGCTGGGATTAAAAGCGTGCGCCACCACTGCCCACTGTTAATAGTCACTTTGATTGATGTGAAATTAGTTTTTACTATTTCTCTCCCTCACTTTTTTTTTTTTTTTTTTTTTTTAAAGAATCTTGGATGTAAATGAAGAAAATCCTTTAGCCACGGATAGTTTTCTAATGATAACACTTGAAGCTGGAAGGCACACTGTCTTAAATTGGGAGGACCAGGGTAGCCCTGTGTATGGAGTCATGAGTGGGAGTAGGTGTGGGTGTGTGGAGAAGAGGCCCTTGCTGTACAGCACCATACCCCACAGTGCAGGGATCTCGATAGGTCAGTGGGGTAACCTGTGTCTGTTTAGTATACCTGATGTAACTCCAGCTGTGAAGTACCTGCTTTCAGAGAGGTGAACTAGTGATGCTTTTAATACTGGTTGATTTTATGAGGACAATCAGGATATTGGATATGTAATTTCAGGATCTTAACAGCAATACTCTAAACTAGATTTGTTATTTATATCTTTTGAGCTAGAAAATTAGAACCAGGGAGGTTTACCGACTTGTCCTGGGTCGTGCATCTCCTAGTGCCCTGTGGAGTTGAACAACAGTCTGCCCTGCCCCATCATTTTCCATGGAAAAGCATAAAGCCTGGCCAAAATCTTTATACTTTTATGTGCAGATAATGCTGTACAGATAATGATAGTGTCTTAGCAAAGGAGAAATGAGATTTGGTAATCTGCTTTTGGCAGTAGATTGTGATAAAGGGTGGCCTGCTATGTGGATTCTGATTATAAACTGTGCTCTGGAATGTTCTAAGGGGATGCTATGTTTAATTTATTTTAATTAAAAACTACAGTGAAGGAACACTGGACAACCACTTCCCTGCACAGGAGAAGAAAGCTGAGTCATTTTCTGGAACACAGAGTAGTGAGGCATGGTTACCAAAGTCAGAAAGGCTTATTAGTGTCCTAAGTTCACAACCTGCCACTCTAGGGCTCTTTCTGACACTGGGGAGAGAGAAGGAACTGACAGAGAGTTTAGAGTTGGGTGGGGATGTTGGGCCTTGGGGTAGGATGTTGGGGGCACAGGTCTTTTCTGGCTTTTGGTTTCCAGAGAAAGTACCTTTTTTTCAAAGGCATGCAGAGCCATCTTGAATCTCCAGCTAAAAATGTCGTGTGGAAAAGCCTAGATTTTTCAATAGAAGAGAGAAGCAGTTTTTTTCAAGTAACAAGTCAAACAGCATCAAAAGGAGTGATCAGGCAAAGGTTGGATTGAAGGGTGGAGTGGCAGAACCATAGAGACGTAAAGAAACAGCAGAGTTGGCCTCAGGTGTGTTTGGATCAGTTCCCAAATTTCCATCAGCACCAACTGGAAAATTAGGTTAGTAGATAGGTTACTGAACCTTTCCCTGGAGTTGCCTAGATCTGAGACCTGAGGATTTCATTTCTGGAGTTTGTGACCCTGCAGATCTGGTCACTGGTGAGAACTGTAGGGTAGCAGTTTTCAAAAGAGGTTGCAGTGTCTGGAGGGTGAGGGCGAGGGCGCTTCTAAATATCCTATAATGTACAGTTCAGCCTCCAGCAACAAGACTTTCTTGCTAAGGATGTCAACAGCATGGGGGTTGAGAAACCCTGGTTTAGAGAAAGAATGTTAAGCACCATGTCTAGGAAATGGAGAAATGGAGGCTGGCCTGGGCTATAGGTGTGAGACCATATACATCCAAACCCACACCATTCACCAAGACAGAAGAGAGAGGGGGAGGGGGTGGGTGGGGGAGGGGGTGGGGAGGGAGAAATAGAACCATAATCTTTGCCGACTCAAGGGGAAGGATTGTTTTTTCATGATTTTCGGTGGTGCTCTTCTTGGCTAGCTGTGCTGTCCTGAGTGAGCTGAGAATCTGGGGATAATACCATGCTGAGCAGATTAATCCTTTCCCAATATGGTGATTTTCTGATGTAATCTCTGCTTTGAACTGAGGATTGGCTGGACCTGAAAGCTGAAGGACTGACTGCTCAGAAAGTGTTAGCGTGCTGCTGTCTGTGAGCATGTGCACCTGCAGAGGCTTTCAGCACAGAAGTAGCTCAGGATAGCGCCCAATAAGCCAGACACCCTGGGCTGGAATCACAGCCTCGACTCTTGCTACAGTGTAACGTCAGGCAAGTTACAGGACCCTGTGCCTTAGTTTCCTCATTTCTGAAATAGAGATAATGATAGAATCCATTCAGTGAAATGTTTGAGGGTTAAATACATCGATCTATGTGCCTGGAGCAAAGTAAAGACTATACAGATGTTAGTTACACCATCACCCCTGCCACCGCCACCCCCAGCATCGTCACCGTCTTCATATCCACCCTCATCAGCCTCTTTTTCCTCCTCCTGTATGTAGAGGGATAGTGTTAATGAAATATTAGAACAAACAAGTTAGGAGGATTTCCTGATTTGAAAATCTGTAGTTTACTTTTCTGTCTTATACACTGGACAGTGTGGGAATATGAGGAAAAAGTGTATCTTGTTTTTTTCTTCTTCTTCTGTCCTTGTTTTTATTTTATTTTATTATTTTTAAGTATGTCTGAATATGTGTATGGAGATGCCAGTGGAGGCCAGAGGTATCAGATCCCCTGGAGCTGGAGTTACATGGATCCTCTGCAGTAGCATCTGCACTCTTGACCACTGAACCATTCCTCCAGCCCATCCACCTTTCTTTTTGTTTTGAGACGAGAGTCTTACTATGCTGTAGCTCTGGTTATCTTTTAACTTAGCTGTGTACACTAGAATCACCTCTAATTTGAGATCCTACTGTTTTTGTCTGCCTCCTGAGTTGGAGGTTGCAGGCATGTGCCATTGTGGACTGCCTGTCTGTCTGCCCTTCTCTGAGGTGGATCTTACTGTGTTGCCCAGGTTGATCTTGAACTTATAGTCTCAGGTTCATGTGTGTCTCCCTCCCCCCCGCATCCCCCCCCCCCCCCCCCCCCCGGTCCCTTTAACCTCACAAGCAGCTTGGACTGCAGGTGCTGCCGCTGCTGTTTCTTTGAATTTGAGATCAGTGGTCATGTATAACTACAACGTGTTAGAGTCAATGAGACCTGTAAGGTGTTGGGCCAGAATTACAGGCCTGAGCACTGGGAACAAAGACGAGGGTGTGACCAGGGAAACTCACAGGGAGGAATGTAATATTCTTCATACCCAGCATTTCATGTGTTCTTACTTAATCCTTACAGGAGCTCTTTAACACACTAGTATTCCCATTTTAAAGCTGAATAGCCAGTTTAGTGAGATTTAATAACTTGCTTGAGATTTCTTAGTAGGTAAGTGGTTTAATTAGAATTGGAACCCATTCATCTACTTACCCATCCAGTGGATTTTCTTTTTACTTAAAGATGTCATTGTTTTAGATCCACAGCAAAATTGAAAGGCCCACAGTTCCTATATTTTCCATGTATACCTTTCCATTGTCAGATTCCGCCACCACATCAATATATTGGTTACAGCTGATGATCTTCATCAGCTGGCCATGGTCACCCAAAGCCCATGGCTTATATTAGGGCCAGCTGTTTTATTTTTCTTTGCATTCTATGGGTAGTGTGACATGTGTGTATCCTTACAGTGTCACATGAAGTGCACAGAGTTCCAGGGGTGTTTTTAGTGTGTCCTCTGTGAGCTGTGTGCAGTGCTAGGTACTAATGCTTATGAGAGGAATGGGAATGGAGCTTATTCCTGCTCTAGGGTAGTTGAGCCTAGATCTTTGTGTTTCAAGGCCCAGGCTGTTTCTAAAAAACAAAACAAACAAACAAAAAAATGTTCTGGGGGCATGGGAACAAGGTTTAAACATTCTTCCCCCCCCCCCCCCCCAAGACAGGGTTTCTTTGCATAGCCCTGGCTGTCCTGGAACTTGCTCTGTAGACCACGCTGTCCTCAAACTCAGAGATCCGCCTGCCTCTGCCTCCCTAGTGCTGGGGTTAAAGGCGTGCGCCGCCGCCGCCGCCGCCGCCGCCGCCGCCGCCGCCGCCGCCACCACCACCACCACCACCACCACCACCACCACCACCACCACCTGGCGATATGTTTTAAAAATTACATTTTATCCGCTTATGTTTTGTATGTGTGCCGCACCAAGGTGCACATGTGAAGGTCGGAGGCTAACCTTTTGCGTGTTGGTTCTCTCCCTCCATTATGTGTGTCCCAGGACTCCAACTCAGGCTTGGCAGTAGGTGCTTTTACATGCTGAATCATTCACTCTCCAGGAGCAAAGATTCTTCATCCATGTATCATTCCTTCATTAGAGCATACCTGTGAATGTTCTAAATCCAGCAGTTCTCTGAAGTGATTCTATGTCATAAAAGTTAAACATTTTCCTGTTTCTGGGTGGTAAGAAAAGGAGAGTGTGATTGTTCTCTGTTATGTGGAAGGCACTTCCGAGAGGTTCAGGAACTCATTCACCCATAAGTAGAAGGCCAAGCATGGTTATTGTAATATACCAGCCAGGTCTCTTCATCCATGAGGGTTGAAGGAATTACCATTCCTTTTAGATTTCCTGGAAAAAGGTTGAGTCCCAGGAGGGGAGTGAGTGAATAGAACTGAATATGGACCTCTACAGTGTGAAGGGTATTTCCAATGGCTATCACCAGTCTAAGGAGGCAGCAAATAGAAGTCCTACCAGGACAACAAGAAGTTAGCACCCCAGAGAACAATTCTGGTTGGCAGGCAGAGTGTGAAAGGGTGTGGTGTCGCCTTTTCTGGATCTTTCAAAATTGGAGGAGCTGTTAGCTCCTGGGTCAACTCTGCTGTGAAAGTCTGACGGTTGGGAGAATGCCAGCACAGCCACTCTGCGTTGCAGTATCCATCTCTTCCTTGGCTCTGTCTCTGCTTCTCTCCTTTGCCATTCATTTTCCAGAGTGTTTATTCATCAGATTTCTCTGTTGTTTGTAGTTCTGAGCTAGCAGCTGTACACTCTTAAGACCGTTGGACCCAGCTAATCCCCGCTTTAGTCTTGTAGCTTCCAACCCAAGATAGACACATGGGTATAGCTAACAATTTTGTCTGTACATATGGTCTACCCGACAACAGAACACAAACCATCCGCTCGAGTCACAGTGTCTGAGCCAGAACTGAGGCCTCTCCCCCTGTGCCCACACACATTCCAATGCTTTCCTCTTGTTCTTACCTCATCCAGACATCCCAGGAATTTGTGGAAAAACTAACCAAGAGGCTGAAAAGACACCCTGAGGAGACTGGAGGCTTCCAGGAGGCGCCGCTGGCCTATGATGCTATCTGGGCCTTGGCTTTGGCCTTGAACAAGACCTCTGGAGGAGGCGGCCGTTCGGGTGTGCGCTTGGAGGATTTCAACTACAACAACCAGACCATTACAGACCAAATCTACCGGGCCATGAACTCCTCGTCCTTTGAGGGTGTTTCTGTGAGTTACAGCAGATTCTGCCATGCACCCCAGGGAAAGGGACACCTTGGAGGGCCCCTAGATGCATGCATTCTCCTGCTTTCTCAGTTTATTTTCTGTAAAAGTCAGTCATAGACTATGGGAAGAGGGATTTCCAAACCAGCAAACGGTAGAAAGATGACAATGAAAAGAATTACTGTATTCTAGTGCTTTTCAACCTGGTCCAGGTGTTTGCAGGTCAGATAAGAAGTGTAGGGTATTAAAAGCGATAACTTGACAATCTCCTCGTTCCTTTTAAAGTAAGGAAATTAGTGTCCAATAGGGTTTGGTGATTGCTCCTGGCCCTCTCTCTGGGGACTCTCTCACTCAGATCTCAAGGGTGAAGCTTCTTCTCAAAAGAAAACTGTTTCCAGAATCTAGGGTATGTGCATCTGGGGTGTGTCCTATATGCAGCAGATGCCATAAATAGCCTTCATTCAGAAGCTCAGTTACATCAAAACCAGAAGGTTTCAGAGTCCCTGATGTTCTCCTTTCCTCCCGCTTTTATCCCCCTGCCTTCCTCCACGTGTTTCTCCTCAGGGCCATGTGGTCTTTGATGCCAGTGGCTCCCGGATGGCGTGGACACTTATCGAGCAGCTACAGGGTGAGCTCAGGCCTGAGAGGCTGGGGAAGGGGCAGACAGGGGCTGAGCTGAGTGCTCACTTGGGAGGAGATCAATGATGCATCTCAACAAGACTGCCTGGTACTTTTTGCTGCCTTTCACTGTGTTCATCAGGCTTTAGACAGTGACAAAAACCAGAGTCCTGGGTAGGTCTTTTGCAGTGATTCTGTTCTTTCAAAGGGACATAAAGATTAAAAAGAGGTGTCCTTTCCTCCCAGTGGCTCCAGTTTTAGTCCAAGAAGTTACCTGCTTCAGGCTAGGTTGAGGGGTTAAGAGCTGTTAGTGTGTCCTGAAAGATAAAGGAAAGCTGAGCCTAGGAAGCTGGCTCTTTATAAAGAGAATCCTCTCAGTGCCTTGCGGTGTAAGCACAGTGTTCCAGTCATACATATAGCTGGCCTTTTCTCGATGGCATTTACCCATAACAGCGCTGAGGAGTCTACAGAGCTTCTGTGAGTTAATATTTCAGTTCCACCTGACTCAGCCTCTTGTGGTGTGGCCAAGAGACCCATTTCTTAGCCTCCTGTAAAAAGTTTCTTTCTCCCCTCCCCCTACCTCTGCCACTAAATCTTCTCAGCTCTCTTTGTATATGGGACAAGTGAGACTGGACTTTAGCCAGGGTGAAGTGGGTGTGAGTTGGTGTTTGGAAGGAAAGTTGTATTAACTGTGGCCATTCTGGAAGAGAAATCTTAGGAGTGACTGCATTTCCCTCAGTGGCACTTTAAGAGGCAGATGTATCTTATTCAAGGCATTAGAACCCAAGCCAAAGGGAGAGAGATTTCTAAAATTAAAGCCACTGGGGAAAAAAGATGCTGTAATTCTGTCCATCACAAAAGGGAGACTAGGCAGAAACGGTTTAAAGCGTTGGAAGCCAGAATCAAAGTGAGAGACATGTTGCTGGGAGAGGTGTGAGGCGATAGAATAGGTGGTAGACGTGCAAGGTGCCTTCCTCTGAGAAGAGGCTTAAATGCCTTAAGGGTTATATTACGCATTCAAATTGCCTTGGGAACCGCCTTGTGTTGCTGTGAAGTTGCCCATCCAGGCGAACTTGGGTCCTTATAGCATTCTTAGCATCCTTGAGTTGCTTAGGTCATTGGCATTAATGCAACCAGGGAGAGCAACTTTGAGGGGAATGGAAGTTTGAAAATGCCGGGGGTGGCTTCTCCCTACCTATGGCAACTCCAGTCCTTTGCTCAGGTGGCAGCTACAAGAAGATTGGCTACTATGACAGCACCAAGGATGACCTTTCCTGGTCCAAAACAGATAAGTGGATCGGTAAGTTCTGCTTTGGTCCTTTCGAATAATCATTGTCAGACTTTTGGATGAGAGGGGGAGGGTGCTGTTGGGTTGGAATGGCAGAGGGGTCATGGCAGGGATTGAGAGTGAACGTGGCCTCCAAGAAGGGAGGGAAGGTGAGTTGATGTGAAGCTGGAACAGACCTGGAGTCACCCTGTTTTTTATCAGTGGTCTTCTGCAGTGAGTGGGAATTAAAAGCAACACAGAGGCTTCAAGAAATGGTACATTAGGGACAGGGACTTCAGGTCCCTATCAGGGAAACAACTGCTTAACTATAGTAGAGAAGGCAAAAATACATGTCCTTCTTACTGGCTATTTTATGCTTTGCTTTTTTGACTTGTTTTGTTTGTTTTCCTCTCGAGTTTTATATATTCATTTTGTGTGCATGTGGAGGTCAGAGGACAACTCATGGGAGGCCTCTCCTACCACCATGTGGGGTCTGGGAATTGAACTCATCAGGCTTGAACATCAGATCATTAGGACCTTTATGCCCTGAGCCGTCTCACCAGTTTTTGTTTCTGTTTGTTTGCTTGTTTGTTTGTTTGTTTATTTATTTTCAAGTCAGGGCTTCATCCTATATCTCAGGCTGGGCTTGAGCTCATTATGTATCCAAGGCTTATCTTGAACTCAGGATGATCATCCTGCCTCAACATCTCAAGAGTGTTGGGATTTCAGGTGTATACCACCTTGCCCGGCTTACCTTGCAGGTTTCTTGTTTGTTTGTTTCTTTGTTTGTTTTGAACTAGAGTCTCACTGCATAGCCCTGGCTATCCTGGAACTTGCTCTGTAGACCAGGCTGGCCCTCCAACTCAAAGAGATCCACCTACCTCTTCCTTCTGAGTGCTGGGATTAAATGTGTGTGCCACCATACCTAGCCTACCTTGCACTTTTTTTTTTTTGTTTTTTGAGACAGGGTTTCTCCGTATAGCTTTGCGCCTTTCCTGAATCTCGCTCTGTAGACCAGGCTGGCCTCGAACTCACAAAGATCTGCCTGCCTCTGCCTTCCAAGTGCTAGGATTAAAGGCGTGCACCACTACTGCCCGGCGGCCTTGTACTTTTTAATGAGGGAAAGAAAGCAGTTATTTTTGGTATGCTAAATGACAGGAAATGGGAAGGATACTGGAGGTAAGCAAGAAGGAAGTTCCTGCTGATGGGGAAGGATGGTAAGGCCATGGAAGGCAGCTGCAACCTGCCTTGCCCATTGAAATCTCATCATTTCCAGCAGCACTCCTGGAAAAGTGTGTGTCTGTGTGTGTGTGTGCTGAGTACATACTCATGCATGCTGTGTGGCCAGTATGCCATGGTGTTTTTGTGAGGTTAGAGGACAGCTTTGTGAAGTTGGTCCTGTCCTAACATTTTTACCCAGCTCTGGGGATTGAACTTAATGTTGCCAGAGTTAACAATTGCTTTTACCCATTGAGTCATTTTTCGGGCCCAGCTTTATTAAGTTTAATTAATTTTTATATGTTATGGGTGTTTTGCCTGCGTGTGTGTGTGTGTGTGTGTGTGTGTGTGTGTGTGTGTGTGTGTGCGTGTGTGTGCGCCTGAGGCCAGAAATGGGCATCCGAGCTTCTGGAACTGGAATCACAAATGGTTGTGACCCTCCACATAGGTGCTGGGAAGCACAGGGAGTACTCTTAACCGCTGAGCCGTCTCCCCAGCTCTCTGTTTTAGTTTATTATTTATTTTGAGACAGGCTTTCACTCCTTTGAACTCAAAGTTGTGTCAATCTTCCTGCCTCCAACTCCAAGCATTGTTTCCATTACTGAGTGAGCTACCGTGCCTAGGCTTTGCTTCATTTTTATTATTTATTTATTTTTGTAGCTTGAATTTAGGGCAGTGTTCTGTATAGTTATAAATGCTGCCTGGCCTAAATTGGCTTTTTAATTTTTTTCTTTAAAGCTAAGCAAATTGAAATTAAGTAGGTGTTTTTCGTGTCGTCATCCCCCTCCCCCCTCTGACAAATTTGAGCCTTCCCTTAATAGTAACTGGAAAACACTTTTTGGGAATACTACCCTGCTAGGCTTGTTCTTGTGTCTTTTGCTGGAGGTTAGAGGCTCTTCTGGCTTTCTGCTTCTAAATTGCCTTTTGCTCCTTTAATGGGGCAATAGGCAATGTTATGTAGGGTTATTTCAGCTGTTCCTTTCTTTAGCTGTCTTTTTTTTTTTTTTCCCTGTAAAACAGAGAAGCAAAAAGAACAAGCAATCAAAGCTGGGTGTGGTAGCATACACCTTTAATCCCAGCACTCAGGAGGCAGAGGCAGGAAGATAGATCTCTAAGTTCCAGAACAGCCTGGTCTACAAAGGGAGATCCAGGACAGCCAGGGTACACAGAAAAGCCCTGTCTCAAAAAACAAACGGAAAGAACATGCAAGCAAAGAGACCCCCAGCACAGACCCCATCTTCTCATTTTCTGGTTGTTTCTCAAGGTTCCCAGTGTCCTCCAGCACTCTGCCTACCATAGCTCCTCAGTGCGTTTGAGGGCCCCGTGTCTTCAGCGGACAGGGAGTGTCCCCCAGCAGCTCACCTTTCACCCCTTTCTCCTGTCTTCATGCCACTGCCTCCCTTCTCTTTCTTCTCCCTTCCTCCCCTGTGCCATGCAGGAGGGGCTCCTCCAGCTGACCAGACCTTGGTCATCAAGACATTCCGTTTCCTGTCACAGAAACTCTTTATCTCCGTCTCAGTTCTCTCCAGCCTGGGCATTGTTCTTGCTGTTGTCTGTCTGTCCTTTAACATCTACAACTCCCACGTTCGGTAAGTTTCTTTTCTGACTTGATCCTTGGCCTGGCTGCCTCTCCAAGGTACTGACCATACACTTCCTGAAGAGTAAGAAAACTGGGACCCTCAAGACCGTGTGTCATAGAGAGTGGTGTGATGACTCACCAGAAATGTAAGGGGAAACCAGGCATGACCCCTACCCTTGCTTCAGAGTAGTCAACTAGAAAAACAGTAACATTTGAAGCCTAGTGCACAGTCTTGGGCTCTAACTAGAGTATGCCAGTGGGGCCTTATTCTGTGGCCCTGTGCTCCCCAGGTCTAGCCCTGTGGTCCAACATCTTAACTTGAGTATTCTTTCTGTTTGTTCCCAGTCTCCTTTATCCGCCCCGGGGATAGGGTTGTGCTGTTGATGGCATTTTTGGAGAGCCAAGCCTCCCTGGAGGAGATGGGGTAATTCTGCTCTTTCTCCCACCCTCTCCGCCTCTGCCCTAGTTATATCCAGAACTCCCAGCCCAACCTGAACAATCTGACTGCCGTGGGCTGCTCACTGGCACTAGCTGCTGTCTTCCCTCTTGGGCTGGATGGTTACCACATAGGGGAAGGCCAGTTCCCGTTCGTCTGCCAGGTGAGTAGATGGTGGGCCAGTATAGACTGTGCGGAATACGGCTCTCCTCTCAGGAGCGCCTTCTCTGTCTCTCCGCTTTCCCTGACCAGTGTCTCCCTTCCTGCCTTCCTCCTAGCATCACCCTTCTGGTCCCTTCTTTCTTGGCGCCAGACCTTTCCCATTCTGCAGTTCCCTGGCTGCTCGCAAGGTTGCTAGGCATGCCTCGCAGAGGAGAGGGGTGAAGTGCTGAAGACAAAGGACGGGGTCTGCACACAGAACTTAGGAACAATAGTGGCTTGTTTGTGGTGTGTGGGCTGAGAAACAAAACTGGGCTTTCCCGTGGGAGCCTTGGTTGGAGTTTGTAAGGATGGCGGCAGAATCAAAGCAGACAGCTGGGGCAGGGGACATGTCATTCCAGAGGGAGGAGGGCCTCTGGGGCCTCTGGGCTCATGGAGTTTCGGGACTGTGGGGAAAGGCTGGCTTCAAGGATGGTTCTCTACTATATGCAGCATCTTCTGGTTCCTTCCGCTGGCACTCTCTTTCCTCCACTGTGTTTCTGTCCTGATTACACACTGTGCACACACAACATGTGTGCACACACATGCACTCTTGTCTTCAGGAAGTGCCTATTTCTAGTGGGATCTGCGTGCAGCAGGAGAGAGACAACTAGGAGATGCATTTAAGGAGGGATCTGTAGAAAGCACTATGGACAGAGAGAAGGGAAGCAGCTCACAGTCCGTGTTTGAGTGACCCTCAGAAAGGAGGTGGTGTTTGTGCTTTGAAGGACGATGCATGAGATCAGAAAGAGAGTAGATAAGGGAGACTGAGTGGTTCAGCATAGCTGGGTGGGGCACAGGGAAGGAGAGGGCCTGAGAGATGGGCCAGGCTAGTGGATGGGCCATACTGTGTCACATTCAGAGGTGTGCAGGTGATAACTAGGCACTAGAATAGAGCGGTAGGCTTTAGCAAGAATGCTCTGGTGCTGTAGAGAAGGATGGAGTCCCAGCCTTCCCCTCCCTTCCCTCCATACTCTGCTTGCTGTGTCCTGCCTGCTCTTTGTGTGTGGTCACTGTTCACGTTGCCCCCTACAGTCCCATTCAGGGCTCAATCCCACCTATTACCAGTGTCTTCCCTCCCTTTCTAGGCCCGCCTTTGGCTCTTGGGCTTGGGCTTTAGTCTGGGCTATGGCTCTATGTTCACCAAGATCTGGTGGGTCCACACAGTCTTCACAAAGAAGGAGGAGAAGAAGGAATGGAGGAAGGTGAGCAACTTCCCAGACTCAGCCTTTGATCCTGGGCATAGAGAAGACCTTTCTGACCTTTCTTCTCTGGATGTCTGTCAGACCCTAGAGCCCTGGAAACTGTATGCCACGGTAGGCCTGCTGGTGGGCATGGATGTCCTGACTCTTGCCATCTGGCAGATTGTGGACCCCTTGCACCGTACCATCGAGGTATCTGGCACTTGAGAGGAGTTTCTGGGGTCAGGAAGTGGGGGAGGGCCCACCAGCTTGGCATCTTCAGGGATATATGTGGTCTTGAAGGATGTAGCTACTTAGTGAAGGCCAGGCGTGGTGGTGGCACATACCTTTAATCCCAGCATGCCTTCAGGCTCAAAGCTCAGGAGGCAGAGGCAGGCAGATCTCTGAGTTTGTGGCTAGCCTGGTTTACATAGTGAGTTCCAGGCCAGCCAGGGCTATACAGTGAGACCCTGACTTTAAAAAGAAAAAGAGAGACAGCTTATTGGTTGTGTTTATATTCAGGGCTCTTCTGTCTTTCCCAGATGAGCCTTACTGAAGCTTCTTGGTTTATCTAGAGAAGGGACGTGTCAGGGATCTGAGAGGATGTGTAGGGTTTCCAAGCATCAGGGAAAGTGGGGAACAAGCCCTTCTAGCATGTTCAGGAGAATGTCCCGAGGCCTGGAATAGGATTTGGCACAGTACTGAGTCTCATAATCAGGGCAGGGCGTTCAGGAGCTGGAGAAATGTACGCTCACTTATCCTTTTCCTCCTTTTCTCCCTCAGACTTTTGCCAAGGAGGAACCAAAGGAAGACATTGATGTCTCCATCCTGCCCCAGCTGGAGCACTGCAGCTCCAAGAAGATGAATACATGGCTTGGTGTGTGGGATGTGGGTGGGAGGAGAGGAGGGAGGAAGCATATGCAGGAGGAATGGGTAACAGCAGGAGGCCAGGGGAGAAGGACCATTCAGAGAGGAGACAGTTCCAGTGCCTTTATCACTGCACTAAACTTTTCCAAGAGTAGGAGAGCTTTTGCCGTGAGTAGCAGTGTTCAGCAGAGGGCCAGTGCTGGTGCGTAACCCACCCTTCTGTGACTGGTCAGCTCCTGAGAGTAAGACCAAGGTCATGAGGTCATGGGCTTAGCCTCTCTTCAGCCTGGCTAATATTCCTCTGATCTACAAATCCACAGGATGAACTAAAACCCTTAGCCTGGATTACATGTTCCTGCCTGGTGGCCTGAGGGTCAAGACACTGTGTAGCATATATTGGATCATTCCTAGCTGCTCCATTGGAAGCTGAAGTGAGGTCTGGGCCACACGGGTGGGGCCACACTGAGAATTTGCTGTCAGAGGGGCTGGAATGGAGAGGAAGGCTTCCTTTACACAGAGGAGCTACAAGGACAAAGAGAGGAAGAGGGTTGAGTTGGGAGTGTGATGGTCCTTGTTGCCCAGGTGACACTCTCCTGCTGTTCTAGGCATTTTCTATGGTTACAAGGGGCTGCTGCTGCTACTGGGAATCTTTCTTGCCTATGAGACCAAAAGCGTTTCCACCGAAAAGATCAACGACCACAGGGCTGTGGGCATGGCTATCTACAACGTTGCGGTAAGCTCCCTTGACACCCGAGGTTAGTCCTGGAAACTGTTAAGGTGGTAGGACTAGAAGAATCAGAAAACTAGATCTGAGATCATTTGTGTAGAAGTCATAAAACACTGGTTAATGACTGATGTATAATCATGGTTGTATGACTTTCCTGAGGAGACCCTAGACAGGGCACCACGACAGGCAAAAGAAACGATTCTACCAGAGTCTAACGTGGCATCCTACTTCCATCTCTGTTGCTTGATAAAATAACTGACAAAAAGCAACTTTGAGGAGAAAGGGCTGATTTTAGCTCACAGTTCCAAGTTATGGTCTATTAATGAGGGAAGTCAATACAGGACCTTGAAGGAGCTAGTCATCCAGAGTCAAGAGCAAAAAGAAATAAATGCATGCATGCTTACTCATGTTCAATCCAGGACCTCCTGCCTAGGGTTTGTTGCCCTCTACAGTGATTGAGTCTTCCCAAATCACTCAACAATATAGATCAAGAAAGTCTCCCTCCTCCCTCAAATATGCTCACAGACGAAGCCAAGATGATCTAGACAGTCTGTCGTTGATAATCACCTGAGTGATTCTAGAGTCCAGAATCTAAACTATGTCAAATTGACAAAGCTAACCACCACATTTGGTGAATCTGTGTATTTGTTGAGGTTACCACAGGAGCATAAGGGAGTTAATATAATAGCATTTATGTCATCTAAAAGTCCACTGCGGCATGGGTGGTGGGTGGCTCATGGTAGCTGCACACCTGGAGTTCCCTGCCTGACTTACAGGCAGTTCCACAGGAGACATTCACTCACCAGGAATTCGTTACTGCTTATGTGACTGGGGATGGGCCTCCTTAGTCTTCTAAGTGGCTGAGTATCACAGGTCTCCCTCTCTTTTGGAGAGGGATGTTTCAATTCAGAGGATTTAACTATACAGCAGTTTAGAAAGAACACTACATTGGGGCTGGGGTGATAGGTCCTGATGCTTACAAGACAACTTACTGTGAGCTGAGTTTGGTCCTTAAAACCCACATCAGAAAAGGCTGGGTATAATGGGATGTGCTTGTAATCCCAGCCCTGAGGAGATACAGATAAACAGGTCCTCAGTTCTCAGTGACCAGGTGAGGGACACGGTATGAAAACCAAAGTGGAGGAGGAATGACAGCTGAGGTTTTCCTCTAGCGTCCATGTGCACACATGTGCTCCTGAGCTACACATACATAATACACACAGATAAGAACAAAGCTGAAATGAAAGTACATTGTTACATCATTTGCACCTGCCCAGAGAAGTAGACTCAAGGACAGACGGAATGCAGAGATCCTGAGGGAAGCATTGATCGAGAGCTGAGAACTGGTTTGGTAGTCTGTTCCTGATTTTTAGCTATTTAAAGTCGAGGATCATCCTGAATTTGTGGACCATTCACCAGGAGTGTGTCTCCATGGGCTCTCTCTTTGGGGAAGGAAACCCTGCATCCCACTTGAACCGTGTGTTAGATCTGAGTCTCCCAAATGCTGTCTCTCCAGGTCCTGTGTCTCATCACTGCTCCTGTCACCATGATTCTTTCCAGCCAGCAGGACGCAGCCTTTGCCTTTGCCTCTCTGGCCATCGTGTTCTCTTCCTACATTACTCTGGTTGTGCTCTTTGTGCCCAAGGTGAGTCTGGCTCTCCCCTGCCCTCCCTAGATAGAACCAGGACTTCCATTTTGGCCCAGCTTGTCTTTCATTACCCCTTACTTCCAACACTTTACCAGCTGCTCACTCACAGAGCTTCTGCTCAGCCACCCAGTGCCCAAACCTTTGCCCCCCAGATGCGCAGGTTGATCACCCGAGGGGAATGGCAGTCTGAAGCACAGGACACCATGAAGACGGGGTCATCCACCAACAACAACGAGGAAGAGAAGTCCAGGTTGTTGGAGAAGGAGAACCGTGAATTGGAAAAGATCATTGCTGAGGTGTGTGGTGATGGCCGGGGGCCCCTGTCTAAGGGTGGGTTGTCTGGGGTTGAGCCTTAGATACAGGTTCAAGTGTTGGTGATTTACAGAGGATCCCATAAAACCTGCAGGGGAGCAGGGGCAGGAGAGGGAAAGGAAAAGGGCTGAGGTTCAGTCTCAACTAAAATTTAGTGTTAGCTGGAGTAGGGGGGAGGGAGGCTCTGGAGTGGGGACTATAGATTCAGCCCTCCTGAGGCAAAAGAGCGTCCATTGGCAGTAGATGGGGGAGGCATGTAACCACAGCATATCGGTTCTAGGCAGCTGCCCACGGTGTCCGCTGTGTCCAGGCTGTAGTTAGGGACCGGTGCAGTGCTGGGGGTGGAGGGCGGCATTCCACCTTGGTTGATGCAATTTTCCTGTCATTATTCTCCTTTTGTTTTTTAATTCACTTATTTCCTCCATCTATTCTCTTGGTGCCTTTTCGTTCCGTGGCTTTCTTTGTTCCTTTCTTGGTTCACATTTTAATTTCTTCTCTCACCTGTACACACCATTTCAATGCCTCTCCTCCCTTTCCCCCCTTCCATTCCTCACCCTCCTCCCACACTCCCAATTGTGCTTCTTCCTCCAGAAAGAGGAGCGTGTCTCTGAACTGCGCCATCAGCTCCAGTCTCGGCAGCAGCTCCGCTCACGGCGCCATCCCCCAACACCCCCGGACCCCTCTGGGGGCCTTCCCAGGGGACCCTCGGAGCCCCCTGACCGACTTAGCTGTGATGGGAGTCGAGTGCATTTGCTTTACAAGTGAGGGGGTGTCAAGAAGGATAAGGCCAGTCGGGGAGGGCAGGGTCTGGGAAGAGGGTGGGGGACTGGGAGGAGGGCAAGGACTCCTATCTCCAACTGGGAGAACACGCTCCAATCCCCCTCTTATAAATATATGTCACTCTGTGCATCTGGGGTTATTTGGGTCTCCAATACTCTGGGAAACAGACTGTTTTCTCTCTTGTTCATTCATATTATTTTGTATCACTACTTCACAGTTTAGTTCAAACCCTATTTGAAGCTATTCACTCATAACCCCAGAGGGGCAGCTGACCATATTTTTCTCCCACAGCCTATCTTGTATAGTTACCACAGAAACTCCTGCAATTTTAGCAGCAGGGGTCTCCCCACAAGTGTTCTTCCCACACTAGCAGGATCCTCTCTGTTTCTCAGCATCAGAATCTCCTTCCATTGCCCTTGTCCTACACATCCCTGTGTGTTCCTCTCCTTAAGTGTTGTTTCTTCCGGGGGATTCATTCTCACCCAGGCCCACATGCTCTTTGTATCTTTGCTCTGCGTGCTCCTGAATCCCAACACACGTACCCCATCCTCCAAGTGCATTTTTCCTGAGTGCTTTCCCATGCCGCCATGTGCTCTCCGCATACCCTGCACCTGTGAGTGCACAGTGGTTATGGGTGTGTGCTGTGGTGTACTTGGGTAGGTGTGTGTGATGTGCTGAGCACACTAAGCTGTCTTCCTCATGCACATGCCATGTCCTTCTGTGTTTTCCCTGTGTGACTCAGTGCGTTGTATATTTACTGCTTTGCATCTTCACCTCGTTGTGTATTTTGTGTGCATGTGTTTCCCTGGCTGGCTTCATGGCAGTCTTCCTGTCTCACTCAGCCTTCTGAGTGTTTGGATTACAGTTGTCTGCCTACCTGATGTCATGTCTTTTTCCAACAGAGCCATGTGCACCCAACATGCACATAGTTAAGCACGTCCTCCTCAGTTCATGTGTTCTGAGCCATCCGTACCCTCTCCTTGGCATTTCCCCTCAGATGTTCCCTGGATTCTTTGCTCTCATGTGTACCTCTCTCAGTCTGTACTCACAATCATCTCTCAAGACTGCATCTTAGTTTTCTTTTCTTTATTATTATTATTTTTCAGAACTAAGGGAAAAGAAACGGGTACAGGTTGGAGGCTCTTTCCAGTGGATAGTAGGTCCACATCCTAACCATACAAAGCGTGGACAGATGGACTGATGGGGCGGGACGCAATGTCCCTTTCACACTACGGTGTCTCTTGGGGAAGGATCCCCTGAATCTCAATAAACCAGTGAACAGTGTGACTCAGCACCTCACCCTGCATCCTGTGAACTGAGTGGGCTCCAGGCCAGGAAGGGAGAAGCCCAGGCTCTCAGGCTTGGAGTTAATGAAAAGGCTTTGAAGTGGAGAGGTGCAAAGAGATATGTGATTGATCCATGCAGAATTTAGTAGGGCAAAGCAGGACAAGATTAAGGCCCTGATTAGTAAGTGCTGACATTGGTGGTTAAAAGTGTGGGCTCTGGAGTCAGACTGCCAGCGTGTCCTGCCTGCACTACATGCAAAAATGTCTCCAATCTCTATTCTCCACTTTTGGGAATCTGGTAGTAACGGTAATGATGATGCATTTCTCAGTGGAGTGCATACAAGAACTAGGCTAATTATGCATTCCAGTGCCTGGATCTGCTTGGGCCATGGTAGCCTCTGTTACAGCTGCTTCCTGGATTCCCTGACAGCGGTGGCCATGATCTGGGAGCCTGGAGCTGCTGGCTGAGCAGATGTGAGGAGTCTCGAATCACAAGTAAACAGTGACTGCCAGGCTCTGGATAGGTGCCTCCAAACTTAAAAACCATTATCTAAGGAACTCTGAGTACCTTGGGAAGATTTTTTTTTTTTTTTTTTTTTGATCAAGATGAAAGTTTGAAAAGCCAGGAGGAACAAAAACAAACTGGAATTCTTATAATTCTGAGTGTCCTTTTGGCTTTTTTGAAGCTTTTTCATGTTGTGCGGTTTTTTGTTTGTTTTGTTTTGTTTTAAGATGATGGTTTTCCTCCCCAGCTCTGCATGAAAGCTACAAGGGTTGGATCTGCTCTGTCATTTCACTGTCCTGTTGATGGCAGGTTAAATCTTAGGCCCCTTTGAAAACAACCTATAGTGATTATCCACCTGGGACCAGTTGGATTTAATTTGAGTTTCCCTTTTTCCTGCAGTGGAGTTTTCTCAGAGCAAGGAGAGGAGGCCTGTGGAGTAGAGAAACCTGCAGTGTAGAAATTAACAGTTGGCTTCAGAAACTATAGCCCAAGCACAGACCAGCCCTGTGCAGACTGAAATCACCCTCTCAGTACTGCATTGCATATGGGTGGGGTGTGAATAGTAAGTAAATCAAGGGTCAGAAGCTCCACTGTAGCCAAGAGTGAGGCAGACTATAGCAAGAGAGCCGGGCGGTGGTGGCGCACGCCTTTAATCCCAGCACTCGGGAGGCAGAGCCAGGCGGATCTCTGTGAGTTCAAGGCCAGCCTGGGCTACCAAGTGAGTTCCAGGTAAGGCGCAAAGCTACACAGAGAAACCCTGTCTCGAAAAACCAAAAAAAAAAAAAAAAGAGAGGCAGGAACCCAGCCACATAGCAGAGCTGACAGAGCGCTTGGTGCAGAGGCCTGAGGGAGCTTAGGCAGCAACTGTTCTTGTGCTCAGTGGAGCTGATGGCACCTCCAGCTTCGCCTCAGTCAGGTACACCCTGCACCCCAGACTACCTGCCGGGCCTCAGTGCCCTGTTACATACCTGTGGTCTTTTCTCATCTCTGCCCTAGCCCCAGTCACTAGAACTCCTGTGAGTACTTACTGTGTATGACTGTTATCTTTGTAATTCTAAGATAAAGTTTCATCTCTATAGCCCATGTTGGGCCTCACCCTCACTATGTAGTTCATGCTGTCTTTGAATTGTCCTTTTGCTGAAGCTTCTCAAGTGTTGGGGTTACAGGTGTGTGGTGTGTACTACCATGCCTGTCAACAGGTGGTTGTTTTTTTGTTTGTTTTTTTTTGTTTGTTTGGTACAGGGTCTTACCACATAGCTCTATCTGGAGCATGGTAGTTACTGTATAGCCCAGGCTGGCCTTGAACTCATGGTGATCTTCTTGTCTCAACCTTCCAAGTATTGGATTATAGGTGTTAAGCATCGTGCCTGGAAACAAATTTTATTTTTGAGACAGGGTCTTGTTATGTAGCTCTGGCTGGGTAGTCCAGGTTGAAATGTACAGAAGTTCTCTTGCAGCGTTCCTAGGGATTACAGTCCTCAGCCACTGCACCTGGCTCCATTAAGAAGCGCTGACTGGACAAGTTAGTTACGGCCAAGGTTACTGTACTAGGAACTGGGAAAGAGAAGTGAACAAGATGGCCTCTGAGAGGGAGAGGAGAGAGGCAGAGACAGATCCCTCACAACAGTCTATAGAGTTGGGTTCTACGTTCATTACTTGGCCAGGAGCATGCAACTGGGGGAGAGGGACATTGTCAGCAACAGGAAGTGGAGCAAACATCCAGACTGTGCGTTGACCACTGCGTAGCCCACAACAGCCACATCTTTGTTTCTGTGGGTGAAAGCATTAAATGGGCTGCAGTGAGGGGAGTCCACACTACACAACAGCCTGCAGGTTTGAAGACAAGGAGCTAGTTAGAAGTCCTTTATAACCCCTAGAAGTGGGTTTTGTTTTGGCCTAGCAGGCTCCTTGGCTGGGATGTGTACTGAAACCACTACACAGGGCTTTTCCTTGTGATCTGATTCTCCTGATACAGTAAACTAGATTTCAAAGGTCAGTGAGTGTCCTTGGAGGTGGGAGAGACAGGAACATATGTATTTTTCAGCAAAGCCTTGGAAG
Source organism: Peromyscus eremicus (assembly GCF_949786415.1). Classification (NCBI taxonomy): domain Eukaryota; kingdom Metazoa; phylum Chordata; class Mammalia; order Rodentia; family Cricetidae; genus Peromyscus; species Peromyscus eremicus. The sequence goes on along the minus strand of NC_081432.1, from coordinate 768,789 downwards.
TCACATAACACTGTTTTTGCTACATTCTGCTGTGCTAGTCTCAAGGGGTAGAACTAGACTCTTGGAAACATACAGAGTAGTGTAACTCATTGCACGTTTACCTGGAAACATGATCCACCGAGGCTTATCTGCCTTCTGCAAAGACTGTGTTCATGACCTCACCATATTGTGCATCTTCTCTCTTGACGATCACCAGGTTTGTCTGCCTCTCTCTCTCTTGAGAAAGGCCCTCACAAAGTAGCCCTGACTGGCTTGGAACTAAACTATGTAGACCAGACTGACCTCAAACTTAGAAATACACCTGCTTCTGACTCTGCATCACTGGGACTACAGGTGTGTACCATTGTACCCAGCCTGATCAAACCAGTTTTGTTCATCTGATATCTAGCATTTTACCAGACCCCTCTTTGGGGAGATTTCAGGGCCATTTGCCACCCCAGACCTGCCCTTTCTGCCTGTCTTGTTTGAAGATGGCTCTGCTAATTGCAGCTTCCCTTCACAATGTTCCATAACCTTAGGCTTCCTGAGACAGGCAAATTTTGGCTTATTCACCAAAGCTTTTAGAGCAGGGAATTCTTTGTCCTTTGTGTTCCATTAACCAAAAGGCCATCATAAAAGTGGGCTCCACAACAAGCTGCCTCTCAAGCATGTGATTAAAAAAATACATTAACAACCATTTGTATTGCATCCATTTTTATAGCCTCCCTGGAGCAAGAAACAACACTAGAGTCTAGTGCAGCGCTCTCAACCTGTGGGTCACGACCCCTTTGTGGGGGTCAGATGATACACAGGGCTCACATATCAGATATCCTTCATATCAGATATTTACATTACCATTCATAACAGCAAAACTGCAGTTATGAGGTAGCAACGAAATAATTTTATAGTTGGGAGGGAGGTCACCACAACATGAGGAGCTGTATTAAAAGGTCATAGCATTAGGAAGGTTGAGAACCACTGCTTTAGTGACTGAAACTGAAGGGAGGTGATTTCCAGTACAGGGCAGCTGCACGGGAATACAGGTGTGTGGGCCTGGCAGGCTCTGGCGCAGCAAAATGGTATACATCTTCAGGTGTGTGTAGAAAGGGGAAAAGTCCTGTGTCATAGGTTCTCTAGCTGAGGTCTTGCAGGCAGGTAAAAGATTAATAAGAGACAAATGTGAAATTCTTAACATGTGCTTTGTGTACTTCGAGATTACTAGTAACGAGCACTCAGAGGTTGGCTTTATACAGCTTAGTCTACCCAAAGGTGAAGGGTTTTTCATTTCTGAGTGAGCTGGTGGAGGGGAGTTGTGTTACAGAAAGGACATCAGGGAAAGTGTGGTAAATACTGTTCTGTGAATAAAAATTTGTTATGCAGATTTAAGCAAGTGCCCTCTTCACTGATAAGGATGAGGCCTTTTCAAATGTAAATTTCCTTTAGAAAAGGAAAATTTGTTCCCTGCTGGGCAGCATTTCTTGGGGGTTGGTTTCCTATAGCCTTTAGCTCAAAGTAATCCTCTTCTTAAAGAGACATGTGCTAGCCGGGCAGGGGTGGTGCATGCCTTTAATCCCAGTCCTGGGAGATCTCAAGAGTTCAAAGCCAGCCTGGTCTACAGAGTGAGTTCCAGGACAGCCAGGGCCACACAAAAAAGAGGCACATCCTGTGCTGGGTGGGGTGACATGCCTTTAATCCCACCATTCAGAAGTCAGAAGCAGGAGTTCCAGGCCCACCAGGGTTATTACATACTAAGACCTTGTCTCAAAAATAAATATAAATATATAAGATAAAGCTGTATGTTTTGAGGTATTATTCTGGTACATATCTGGGGGGAATGGTTAATTGTGCATAGTGTGAGACTTGGAAGGCTGGCTTTACTGGAGGCTTAGAAGTAAACTGGTGACTAGACCAGACACAGTGCACCTCAAAATTACAGTGACTCCTCTAGACTTAGCTTTTGTTGTACCTGTTTTTTGAGCCCCCCCCCCCCCCCCAGACTACCAAGGAGCCGGTTTCGGATGCAAACACATAAGGGTCCTTTTATTGTCAGGTTCAACTTGGGCCACCACAAGGTAGGTAGAAGGAAATGTGGCTGTGGCCAGGAGCCCAGGTGTAAAGAGTTTTTATAGGGAAAAACCACAAGCTGGGAATTACATGCTTGGGATTGGGTGGAAGGGATATGGGGCAAGGTGACTTTGAAACTATTGGTCTAGACTTTGGGCGCGAAGCCACATTTGAAACCATTGGGTTCGACTTGTGACAGGGTTATCTGGACTGCTCAGCAGGATTATCTAGATATCTTCAAGGGCCATAAGTCGCAGACAGAATGTCTGCAGGAGCATACTGCCGTGTATCTGTTCGAGTTGTCATGGCACATTCCTGAGGTCCTTTCTGGAACTGAGTACAGCAGATGGTCTAGGATGATGAACCTACCCTTAGATGGGGTCTGTATTGCCTTCACACTTTGTAGTGCTCAGATCATCACAGATACTTGTCTGTTGTGATGAAACTCAAGCCCTGGACCTTGCATATGCAGGGAAGCCCTGTCCCACCGAGACAAACTTCCAGGCTCAAATATCTTACCAAAGTAGTCTTCTGTTTCTAATGTTCTCACAGGGTGCTTTGAAGCAACTTGGAAAACTTCCTATAGCAAGGCAGGTCTCAGGATGGACATGTCTAGTTAAGATTGATTCCTCTTAAGTTTGAGGACAAATTGAGGCTTCTCACTGGGCTAGGAAGGCTCTATATATACCAAACAGGACTTAGAGCTGGGGATCTGGATTATGCCTTCCTGGGTGCCAGTCCTGGCTGAGAACTTTGAGAGATGGTAAATGAACTATTCTTAGATTTTGCTTCTGAAAAAGCTTCATAATGCTACAAGAATGAAATGAGCCAAGGGTTGTAAAATACTTTCAATGGTACCTGGAAGACCACAAGACATCTAAGAATTATCACATTAACTACAACATATTATGTCTTGAGCAGCCCTTCTGTTTAGGGAGAGGACTTAGGTGACTGGTCGGTATATCAATGCAGTTCCAGATATGGCCAGTAGGTGGCACCAAAGTTCCAGTGCTCAAATTGTTCTCCCCACATTAAAGAGAAGCGGGGTTTTTTGTTTTGTTTTGTTTTGTTTTTTGTTTTTGGACCTGGCTGTCTGGCATTAATAAAGACAACTCTAGGACTACAGTTCAGGTTGCTCTCCAAGGCCTTGTTCTGGCCTCAAGGTAAGGATACTAGAACATTTTATTATGGTGTGGAAACAGCAGCATGCATTTGGGAATGGTCTGACTAGAAGTCACAGGACCTAAATTTTAGGCAAACATCCTAACACTATTTTTTGGTTGGGTTTCTAAATTAAATTTCAGTTTCCCCTCAATCCTTGCTGATATTTGGGCGATAAAAAAAGGAAGAGTCATATAGAATTACAAAGAAACTCAAAAGGAGATACAGCAAAAATACAGTGGGAAATCGGATTGGAAGCGGAAAAAGTGACAAGGGGCAAGAGATGGCTCAGCGGTTAAGAGCGTTTGTGTTCTCTCAAAGAACCAGAGTTCGAGATAACAAAACTCATGTTGGACAACCTAACTCCCTGTAACTCCAGCTCCAGGGGACCTTACACCCTCTTCCTGCTTCTTCAGACATCCACGCATACACAAAGACATAACAAAAATAAAATCTTCATGACATACTGACATCCTGGCAAAGACAGGGAATTAAAATCAAAATCTGAAATGGGGCACAGGAGGATGGAGGTGAATTGATAAAGTACAGATAGATTGCATTTCATTCCTGAGGTAATCTATATGTGGTATAACTATACTCCCTTACTGAATTTGTCATGTTTGTGTCCTGTATTGTGTCATCCATTACAGTAGCAGGGTAGGTCTGAAGAGGATGACCACATAAGCCTTTTGATAAAGGCATGCAGAATCTCCCTTCAGCATACTGAGAGTGTGTGTCAGCTGGGCTCTACTTCCTTCCCCAGCAGCCTCCTGAATGCCCTCTTTACCTCCTTGTTCCTCAAGGTGTATATGAGAGGGTTAAGAGAAGGAGTGCCCACTGCATAGAAGAGACCAAAGAACTTGCCCCTCTCTTGGGCATAGGGATTTTTGGGCTGCAGATAGACAGCAATGACTGAGCTGTAGAAGAGGGTGACCACGATGAGGTGGGAGGAGCAAGTCCCAAAAGCTTTCCTTCGTCCCTTTGCAGAGTTTATCCTCATTACTGCCCTGGCGATAGCACCATAAGAGACAAGGATGAGGCTCAGAGGAACAACCAAGATGAAGACACTGGCTACAGCCATTTGTATCTCGTTATAGGTGGTATCCCCACAGGAGAGTCGAATCAAAGCAGGGACTTCACACACGAAGTCATCAACCTGATGGTGGGGACAGAAGGGCAGGCGAAGAGTGGATGGTGTCTGAACCACTGACTCCACCAGGCCAACGATCCAGGCCACAGCTGCCAGCTGCCAGCACAGGCGGGGGTGGATGATGGTGGCATAGTGCAGGGGCTGGCAGACTGCCACATAGCGGTCAAAGGCCATCACTGCTAGGAGAATGCACTCGGTGGTCCCCAGGGCTAAGAAGATGAAGAGTTGGACAAAGCATCCCAGGAAGCTGATAGTTTTTGTGGGTCCCCAGAGGTTGACCAGCATCTGGGGCACACAGGTTGTGGTGAAGCAGAGGTCCAAGAAGGAGAGGTTAGAGAGGAAGAAGTACATTGGAGAGTGGAGCCTGGGGTCCAGTGTGGACAGCAGGAGGATGAGTGTGTTTCCTAGGAGTGTGAGGAGGTAGGAACACAAGACAACCACAAAGAGAATCTTTTCCAGGCGTGGGTGTTCAGAGAAGCCCAGCAGGAAGAAGCCCGCTGGGGAGCTGTGGTTGGCCATGGCTTTTTTGTGTCTGGTTGGAGGAATGAAGCTGTCAGATTAGTGTGATATAAGAGGCCTGATAAAGACTCACCATGTGTACTTATCAGGAAACAGGAGGCTGATGTTTTTCAGGCTCCCTTTTCCAGCCCATCACTTAACCACTTGTCCTCTTCCACTGTTCCTCCGTATCGGATAGTGTCTGGTCAGAGGAAACCAAGAATGTGGTGGAGAACAGGTGAATCCTTACTGGCACCCTGGTTGAGGGCAAAGGAGGCTGATCACAAATAGCAGCTGACCATCTTTTGCTTTCTTTGTATACAGTGTGTTACCTTAGTGGCAACCAACTCACATTCATCCATCAACTAATGTTCTTATCAATTTTCTGTTTCTCTTGGCAGTTCACTCCCTCCTTTTCTTTGCCTTATTTCTGTTACCTTAGTGACCTTTCCTTTACTCTCTTTTGATCTCTTCCATTTGCCGTTGTTTCTCCTAGTTTATGTCTTCCTGACTTCCTCTCCTACCCCATCTCAGTTTTTCTAGACAGGGTTTCTCTGTGTAGTCCTGGCTGTCCTGGAACTGGCTTTGTAGATCAGGCTGGCCTGGAATTTAGAGATTTGCCTGCCTCTGCCTCCTGAGTGCTGTGATTAAAACATGCACCACTGTCCAGATGTCTTCCTGACATTTATTGGTCTGTGCATTTGTCTTTTTCTTAAGCTTTAAGGTATCAACATTGTGCTACAAGCCAGGGCAGGGGTTGGTCATCTGAAGGGATCAATGAAAGTCTGTGGCCCATTTCCTCCTTTTTTTAAATTAGCATTTTACACCTATGGAGTGTTTCCCTTGGGCCAATTGTGGTACACAGCTGTCTGAACATCTGATTTCCATAGTATCCTTGTAATGATCTTACCAATTTTATCAATGATTGAACTGTCAGGGTTAATAACATGTCTCAGGTCACCTACTCAACAGATACTAGGACCAAGATTTTAGAGAACATTCCCCAGAACTGGTGTTCAGAAAAATGTAGAAAGAGGATTCTTGCTGGGGAACTGTGGCTGAGAGTTTGAAGGAATGAAACCACATGACCACCTGATTCAATATGGGTGATAAAAATTCACCCTGTTTAGGTTAAGTATGGCACATGGCTTTCATGCTAGTACCCAGGAGGCAGAGGCAAGAGGATGGTGAGTTTGAGGCCAGCATGGGCCACAGAACGATAAGAGAGTTGGCTCAACAGTTAAAAGTGCTTGGTGCACTTCCTAAGGGCCAGAGTTCTGTTCCCAACACCCATGTCAGGCAGTTCACAAGTACCTATAGATCCAGCTCCAGGGAATCCAATGCTCTTTTTTGGCCTCTGCAAACACTGACACACACATGAATAGACACACACACACACACTAACACACTAAATGAAAATGAAATTTTTCTTTCCTTTTTTTTTTTTTTTTTTTTAAGGAACCTCCCCCAACAACAATGGAAAGGCAAACAAACAAAATCTCTTGATTTGTTTGCCTTCCAGCCTGAGACTTGGTTATTGGGTACACATCTGATATTTCACAGATGAGAAACATTTTACTTACCTTCAACCAGAGAATATCCTCTTTGTCTAGCAATTGCCTATCACCAAATTCTCAACAGGTGCCTAGTCCCCACATGGATGTCGAGAAGAAAACTGAATATAAGGAGATTACTCAGTTCTGAATGGGTGGCTAGATGTCTAGTATTAGTAAGAATTGTTAATGTTTACTACTAGGCAGTTTTCTAAGTACATGAATATGCAATGAGTTAGAGCTAGCTCATAGCACCTCTTGATAATTAATAAGTTTCTGTGAGTTAGCTATTAAACCATTGTTAGCTAGAATCTTCCTTGCCGGGAATATTTATATCGTGTAAATGGAGCAAATACTTCAGACTAAAGTTCTGCATCCCTCTAGCCAAGGTGGTTGTTAAACATTTGTCTACACACTTAGGATTACCCCTCACAAATCTACATATCTGCACCTTCTTAACATGAGACGTTGAAGCAAAGTTTAAATCAATAAGCTAAGGGAATATCAGAGTCGTGTAAATGACCACACTTCACTGTTTTTCTCTAGCACAAATGAGCTCAAGAGAAGGCAGATACATATCTACCATCAAGGTTTTTACAAATGGCCTTCTCTTTCAGTGTGTGGAGAAGTTAGCATCTGTGCTAGTGGTTCTGGTGATGGAAAGCTTGACATGGTATGTGGTAGAGAGAGGGATCCCAGAACTCCTCTCCTATGGAGAAACAGCTCATTAATTCAGCTGAGACCCAAGGGTTCCATAGCCCACAGACAATTAATTAGCTAGTAATTATGATAGAGGGGGCATGGGACTCTGGAGGAAAGATGACAGCAAATAGTCCCCACTGCAGTAGGTCAATAGTTCACCCTCTGCCTCCTCTCAATAGGATAGTATTTGGAGTAACCAGGGCCACATCTGTTCCCCTCCACCCAGCACCTATTGTTTTTATCTAAGTTGTTCTATTACCAATAAAGACTCAGGAGTAAGATACTGGGGTGAAAACCTGAAAGATCAAAGAAGCAGAGGAACAGTGACCAGCTAACCTTCCCTTATGGAGACCCAGCAAGCATCTGTCTCTCCACACTTCCCAGATTGAAGAAGCTGGAAATCTTCAAGTCTCTTCCTATTCCTTTCTGTGTCTTCTCTATCCATATTCCTGGCTTCTCTACGGCCAATTCTGGTCTGCCGGTTGCTGGCTCCATGCCCTGATTCAAAGTTAATTTTATTAACACAGTCTTGGTGTCACAGTGCAGTCAAATATCCTGCAATATTTCCCCCTTTTTGTCTAAATAAAAAGGAAAGGTTTTAAGTCTAACACAGTAAAACTATATACAATAAGAATAGTTGTGGCCGGGCGGTGGTGGCGCACGCCTTTAATCCCAGCACTCGGGAGGCAGAGCCAGGCGGATCTCTGTGAGTTCGAGGCCAGCCTGGACTACCAAGTGAGTTCCAGGAATGGCGCAAAGCTACACAGAGAAACCCTGTCTCGAAAACAAAAAAAACAAAAAACAAAAAAAAAAGTTGTCAAATAAGAATTGCATTTACAATGTCCAGTCAATTTGTATTTGACAAATTTGAAGAAAAAATTATCTATCCTATCTTGGTGAGTCCAAAGTTTTATACCTAAATCATTTTTTAAAAAATATTTATTTATTATGTATACAGTGTTCTGCTTGCATGTGTGCCTGGCACGGCAGAAGAGGCATCAGATCTCATTATAGATGGTTGTGAGCCACCATGTGGTTGCTGGGAATTGAACTCGTGACCTCTAGAAGAGCAGCCAGTGCTCTTAACCGCTGAGCCATCTCTCCAGCCCATATATTTTTTTCCTCTTTTTTTTTTTTTTTTTTTCCGAGACAGGGTTTCTCCATGCAGTTTTGGTGCCTGTCCTGGCCCTCACTCTGTAGATCAGGCTGGCCTCGAACTCACAGAGCTCCGCCTGGCTCTGCCTCCCAAGTGCTGGGATTAAAGGCATGTGCCACCACCGCCCTACCTAAATCATTTTTTATCATAACTTGTATTACCAGCCTAAAAATATCTTTTTAGATCTTAAAACATTTTCTGAGTAAACAGTGTAAGCTTTTATGTCTCTCAACTTTATAAGCTTTACATCTGTTTTGTAAATTTCTTTTCTGACTTTGGTAACAAAGAAAATCGTATAATTATCTAGTCTTCATCCCCCATCAAGAAGGATACAATATTACCTGAGTAAACAGGAAGTGCAGAGCAAACAACTTCCGAAACTATAGAAGTGACACAGAGAGCTGGCTGCCTGGATAGTCACTAAGGTTCCAATGTTGGGTCATCCATCTTCAATCTACAGGCCTAGAATATTTGAAAGACTTCTCTGAGAAAGCAGGAATTTTGAAGGACTGTCCTACCTTGTCTCGGCAAAGCTTGGCAGTTGCCTTCTTTTGTATCCTGTTTGTCCAATTTGGACAGCATACTGTCAGCAGTCAAGGCACGGGCAGTTTCTTGCCCAGTGGCTAACTTTGCCACAATGAAAGCAAACTCCTTATGGAGGTTCTTTGATGCCCATCTTCTTCTCTGAAGTAGTTTAGTGTTGCCAGGAGAAGACTGTCATGGAAAGTGTTATGTTGTTAAAAAATCTTAAATGCCATATTCAGTAGATCTCTGAAGTGTTTAAAGATCATCTATCTAAAATATATCTATTTGACCTTGAAAACATACCTAACATAACTACAAGTTTGATTGTTATAGATGACTAACTATAACTTACATTTCTTAAATATCCTAAATAGTTTATAATAATACCTTTCAAGGACTAGATTTACATTTTTAAATGAGCTGCATAAGTACAATACCTTAAACAAGAGTAGAAACATATATACAGTGTGTTAAAACAAAAATAACCTTAAATTTGTATCAATATACAAAAAACCATACCAATGTAATATATTTGAGATTAATAGTTGCTTTTTAGTTTAAAAGTAGATTCAATAATCTACATTTTTCATCATCATTCCTATATCCCCCCCTTTTTTTAAAATCTTTTCAGAAAAAGATCCCTCAATCTAACCTCTTTTGCTTAGTTTCCTCCCTGACCATTACCAATAACAACTTGCAACCAACCCCCCAAAATGGGTCATGACCCACCAAATGACCAAAAATCACCCACCCCACCTCTTGGGGATTTGGGCATCATGTTCTTAAAATTATTTTTTGCTGTTTGTGAGTAACAGCAATTTTAGGGGACCCTGAGAAAATTGAGATAATGGTCAAGTCCTGGGAGAGCTAGCAGTTGTCCAGTCTCAGTGTGATGGGAAAGTGCAGAGCTTATCTGAAGAACTGGCTGGAGTAGTCTGAGGCTGGACCATCTTAGCTAACCACTTTGAAGTTGTCTTGAGCAGTTTGTAGTCTGAAGTTGATCTTTGGGTGGTGGTTGTCAGCTTAGTGGTATTACCACAATCCAGGTGGATTCATTGTAGGGCCTCATCATCATCTTGGAGACCTCAAATGTCACTGCCAGGAATGGTCACAGTTCACTGCAGAAAACTTAAACATTTTAAATGTCATATGCAGCAGATCTCTGAAAGGTTAAAGGACCACAATCTATTAATACATTTGGAGTACACACACTTAGTTCCTAGTTACAGGCCTTAGACTCAAGCCTGAAATCACATACAGGAAACTAGATGAAGCTTATTTTTAGAACTAGAACTCTATATGACCATTAAAATCACAACAGAAAGCTTAAATATATATAATAATCTTACAGATTTTGAGATAATATTTGTACCTTAAGAAAGTTTTAAAGAATCATATGGAAACTAAAAAATGATGAGATTAATGGCAATAGAATAGTCCTATAAGTTTTGTTTTCTTCTGTCCCATACCAGGTAGCTCTTCTGACATGAGACAGATTTTGGATTTTCTTTTAATAAGCATGAATGGGCTTAGAGAAGGAGAGAGTCACACTCCAACTCCAAAGCCAGCTTTAAAATTTTAATTAAATTGGGACCACAGATAGATCATTTGCCTGCAGAGAGCAGCAGAAACAAACATTTGAGATTTATGAAATTTTACCCTGTTGGATGTGTGCTATACCAGTAGGCCATTTTCCTTTTTTGGGGGGCGGGGGAGGTGCATTTTTTTCTTGATGATTCATCCTTCCAGTGTCTCATTTGTCTAGTGGTCTTTAGATTCCTTGGTTGGATGCTTTTATTTTCCTGGAAAGACAAACACAAAACCTTGCCCCTAACTTTGGGTAATTCCTTTTTTAGTAAGTTATATCTTTGCTAAGACAAAATGTTTTTTGGCAACAGAAACAGTATTATCTTTTAATAAGATTTTTTCTTTTATATCTAATCAAATGAAAGGCATTTGTTAGTCTTATGACTTGGTTTGGATAGAATGACCAAGCTGTTTAATGAACTATTACCTTTCCCAGTCAAGAGGTCTTTCCAGTTCCAATCTAATCTTTATAAATCTTGATGGTATCTACAGCTTTTCTTTTCTTGTGGAAACGAAAGCAAAACCTCTTTCCCAACATAAGACATACCTTGGTTTCCATTTTGAGCTCAACACATTCTTAAAATATACAAGATGATTCAGTTTAGCAATTTTTTGTATTGTCCAGTGTCTCTGTACAGCTGTCGTTCTTTTCTCATTATCATTTAAAAAATTTAAAGTTAATAAAGCACTGCGCAATCTCCTGAATTTTTGCTGTATCTACTGAAGCTGTTGTGTCCTTGATCACATCCAGAGCATGGATGTTTTTAAAACAGGCATTAAGTCTTTTATTTTGTGGATGAGTTTCTCCCATGCTGACAGGGAATGATTGAACCAAATTTGATATTGGGACCTGTGAGAGTCCCCCTAAGGCATTTGTCGATGGCAAAGGGTTATCTTGCCTGTCCGTTGTTGATCTGTATTCATTAGTCCAGTGCCAGCTTTTTTGCCACACCTTCTGCATGCTCCAGAAGGCTGGGGCTTCTGTTTGCATTATCTTTAGAAAAATCAGTGTTTCTAATAATGCCTTGCCTACAATCCCATTTCAGATGACCTTGTTTACCACAATTAAAACTTCTGACATTTTGATTTTAAAAAATTTTTAGAAATCACTTTTCCTATCAAAACAGCATCATAAGCATGAGATTCAATATCAGCTGTATTTCTAATCCATTCATCTATGGGTTCTGATCTTGCCTTTAAAGGCCTAATCATCATTTTACATTATGAATTAGCATTTTCAAAAGCCAAATATTCAGTTAGTATTTGTCTGACTTCTGGACATTCTATTTATAGCTGAAGCCAATTTTTATAAAAAATCAGAAATGCTTCTTTTGGGCCTTGTATAATTTTAGTAAATGACTTAGACTTCTTTCCTGATTCTTCAACCTTGTCCCAAGCATTCAAAGCTGCTGACCAACGAAGGGCCAAAATGTGCTAATCAAATCCAGACTGTCTTTGCAAATCAGCATATTGGCCTTTACTGAGGAACTGATCTTGGGAAATATCAATACCTCGAAGCCCTATTTCATTGTTCTATGGCCCTAGCTTCTTTCCACCGTGCTGTCCATTGTAACTGAGGATCAGCTTCCAACATTGCTGTAGCTAAATGTTTCCAGTCTTGGGGGAATAATTTTGTTCTGAGTTGCCTGTGAATTTAACATCTGTTTTACACAGGATGAATGCTTATCATATGAAATGACTGCTTCTTTACATCTCCTCAAATCTAACATTTCTATAAAATTCCATTTAACTTCTGCATAACCTTGTGGACGCCTATCTGCTGGTCATTCTTTTTTTTTTTTTTTTTTTTTTTTTTTTTTTTTTGGTTTTTTTGAGACAGGGTTTCTCTGTGTAGCTTTGCGCCTTTCCTGGGACTCACTTGGTAGCCCAGGCTGGCCTCGAACTCACAGAGATCCGCCTGGCTCTGCCTCCCGAGTGCTGGGATTAAAGGCGTGCGCCACCACCGCCCGGCGCTGCTGGTCATTCTTGTATAGTAACTGGATATACTAAGGTTGGTTTTCTAATAGACTTAGGCCACCCCTCTTGGGTTTCATCATGTGGTGATGTGGTAGGTTCTGGTTTAAATTTCCCTGTCTGTGTATGGATATTTTTCTTATTTTCCTTAGTATGTCTTTCTAAGGCTTGTATCTTATAAACAGTAAGTCTTTCTAAGGCTTGTGTTTTATCAGTCAATTTTTCATATTTAGCACAGTTATCAAACCACTTTTTAAAGGGTAAAATATGAGTTACCAAACTGATAAAAACTGTAATCAACATTATGTCAATCCTAGCTAGGTTGGTTATAATTTCATTTATTTTTTTCCATTTTCAAGCCATCCATTGTTGCACTATAGAGAGTTCTAACTCCCTGCATTGTTATATTTTCCATTTTTAATGTGGTAAATGTTTTTCTTTGGCCTTCCCAAGTGCCTTATCAAATCTGTTGACTTTTCAGTTTGTCCACAGCAGTGGTGGCTGTGACAGTGGCAACAGGTGACATGGGGGGGGGGTCATGCAGGCATGGTGGTGTACCAGCCAGGCTGACACAGTGGGCACTGAGGGCAAAGCAGGTGGTGAGGGTGTGGGTGGGCACCAGTGCAGGGTCCATCTGGATGACAAATCATTGGAGTGTCCTGTGTGTATTGTGGAGGATTAGCAGCAGCAGCAGCCCAAGCGGGCATTGAATGGGTGTCGTGAGGCAGGTACATGTAGCATCCACCCCAGGGGTGGATGTAGGGGGACCTCAATGGGAGAAGCCTGTGACACAAGGGGAAGGCTTGGGATGGTGGTGGTGGGAGAAGCTGCCCGAGGAGTGGCAGGGAGAGTGGCAGCTTCAGAAGCCACCATATGAGCTAGTTCCATCTGCTGGACTCCTGATGTTGTTTTTATCTAAGTTGTTCTCTTACCAGGAGAGACTTGGGAGTCAGATATTAGAGTGAAAACCTGATATATTAAAGAAGCGGAGGAGTAACCAGCTAACCTTCCCTTTTTTATGGAAGACTCAGCAAGAGCCTCTCTCTCCACACATCCCAGATTGAAGAAGTGCAAAATCTCTAAGTCTCTCCCTACTCCTTCCTGTGTGTCTTTTCTACCTGTGTTCCTGGCTTCTCTGTGCCTAATTTTGATCATCTAGTGGCTAGCTTTGCCCATTGAGTCAAGGTTAACTTTATTAACATTGTCTTGGGGTATCAAAGTGAGATCAAGTATCCCGCAACAAGCATCCAGATATTCCTCTTAATTCTTTCATTTATCCTATAGGACTATACTTTTCAATTCTCTCAAATTCTTCCCTTTCTGCTCAATTCTTCTGAAACATCCCACACTCTAATAATACAGCATGATCAAATCCTAGGTTTGTAGAAGACTTAGGATATTTGTCTACCCCTCATCTAATGTAAACCAAGCATCATAATAGGAATACAGGTTCCATTATCCTAGTTCAAATGAAGGTGGATGTATCAGGGCCATGGCTATACTTGGATCTCAGTTTTGAACTCAGAATATGTAACTCAAATGTGTATATTTAGTAGATGGCAGAATCCCACAGTGGTTCTTTGGTGGTGTATTGAGTGACAGTTGTAGCAGTGGTAAAAACCTGAATCTACATTCTTCTACAGAGGCAAGAAAATGGTATTATAACCCAAAAGATTATCACAGTGTAAAAACACTGAGCAGGTTACAAAAGATGATTAACCCTATTACTTCAGCCATGCAATTAACTATTCTAATTATCCCCAAACCAAGATGTATCTTAGAAATGATGGAATCCTACAAAGGAAACTAAGGACTAGCTCCAGCTGTAGTAGTGATGCCTGGTTTTCATGCTTGGGTCTGGGTCTGCATTACAGTCTTTCTGCATTACAGTACTGAATAGGCTCTTTTCAGATGCTATTATGAAGAAGGACCAGACTCAAGTTAGATTTACAGATGTGGATTTAAGTTCACACTACAGCTTTGCTTCAAGTTTGTTTCAGAACTCTTTCATAACTCTATTCCAGTGAGACATTGACAGTGTCTTTTCCTTCAGGCAAACAAGCCTGAGATAGAGCATGTATTGATTTCTATATTTTAACTTAGCCTTCTTCCCTTGGTCTGTCCTTCTGTTTGTCCCTTTTCCTCCGTCCCATCCTTCTTCCCTTTTTGGTTTATATAGACAGGGTCTCCCTATGTATCCAAGGATGAAATTTGCAAGTCTTCCTAATGCTGGTATTAAAGGTGTGCACAGCATGCTTGTCTGTAGTGTAACTATTTCCACTGTGGCCAATTTTTAACTGTCAATATGGTGGGGCTATGGTGAAGCATATCTTTAATCCTAGCACCCAGGAGTCAGAGGCAGATGGATCTCTGTGAGTTCAAGGTCAGACTGATCTACATAACAAGTTCCAGGATAGGCAAGGCTACATAGTGAGATCTTGTCTCAAAAAATAGCCAACCAACCAACCAAACAAACAAATGAACAAATAAACCTGTTGATATGATATGTCACAACCACATAGAATTGGAAAGAAATGCACAGTTGCACACTGCTGTCAGTGCATGATAAAATATTTTATCGTCTAGAAGTCGTGGAAATAAATAGTCACAGAGCATAAATAAAACAACTGGGAAATCATGAGTTTAAATATTTATTATCTTTATTTTATTACAATTTATTTCAGTTTGAGTTTGTATAAATTAACTTTTTAATGCTGTTTGGACAGATTTATTATGATAATTCTATTCTTTTGTTTTGTTTTGTGTTTTTCAAGACAAGGTTTTTCTGTGTAGTAGTCCTGGAACTAGCTCTGTAGCCCAGACTGGCCTTGAACTCACAGAGATCTGCCTGCCTCTGCCTCCTGAGTGCTGGGATTAAAGGCATGCACCACCACTGTCAGATAATTCTATTCTTTTAAAATATTTTTTTAAAAATTTATGTGTATGTTGTGCAAGAGGGATGTCTACAGAGGCCAGAAGAGAATTCAGGATCTCCTGGGGCTCAAGTTACAGGTGGTTGTGAGCTGCCTGATTCATGTGTTGGAAACAGAACTTGAATCCTCTGGAAGAGCAGCAAGTACTTTTGACTGCTGAGCCATATCCCCAACCTCATAACAATTCTTTTCTTCCTCTAGGACAGAGGAATGATTGTAGTGATCTCTGGTAAAACAGCATGAGGCATAAGCACAAATGAGGACTGAAAAGAGAGTTGTAACAATGTAAACATGACAAGATTTATATGAGGAAGAGAATATTAGTTGTAGGTACATGATAATAATGACCATCTATGAAAAGAAAAATTGGACAGATTTGTGAACTTGATTATGATTATTTTCTCATGAGTATTTTGAATATATTTTTCAGAATATGAAAAAGGTAACATTTGTTAATCTAAATACTGTCTGAAATAGTTAAAGAAAGTTCTAGAAATGTGTTCAGAAATATTGATGAGGATTCACGTGCAGTATTTAAAAAATACAGGGAATTGGGGAGATGGTAGTTAAGAGTACTTATTGTTCTTACAGAGCACCTGGATTCAGATCCTAGAACACACCCTGCAGCTCACAATTGCCTATAATTCCAGTGTCAGGGCATCCAGCGCTTCCTTCTGGCCTCTGAGGACTCCTGCACACACATGGTTTGCATATATACCCTCAAGTAGTCACACATACACATAAAATAAATTTTGAAATGTTAAACATATAAATCTGCAAAAGATAACATTTTCTAGAGGTTCTCCACACACATGCAGACACACATGCATGCACACACACACACACACACACACACACATGAACACATCTATATAGCATGAACCTATCACATGAAACCAATAGCAAATTTCCAAATTTTTCAGAAACTTATTTTTAATGATCTTTTTAATCAAAATAGTTTAAAAACCACACAAACATCAGCTCCTCTACTGTTCAAAAGACATTTCAATCCATCCATTGATTCAACACAGTTTAAAAATACATGTACCAAAACCTAAATTTGATTTTAAATATACATTACCTAAAATATATACTATTGCTTAAAGAAGACAAGTTTAAAACATTTTACTTCTATTTTTAAGAGTGAAATTAGAAATAACATCCCAAGACTTTTTTTTTTTTTTTTTTTTTTTGAGACAGGGTTTCTCTGTGAAACAGTCCTGGCTGTCCTGGAACTCACTCTGTAGACCAGGCTGGCCTCGAACTCACAGAAATCCACCTGCCTCTGATTCCCCGAGTGCTGGGATTAAAGGCGTGCACCACCATTGCCCGGCCCAAGACTTATTTTAATAAGATTCATCGATAAATAGCCTATTTATAGTTTTCAGAACATTTCCTTCAGGATGTGAAATTTCTGAGAATTTTATACAAAGTATTTTGTATCAGGATCTTCACTTGTTTGTAAAATTTGCCACATAGAGTATTTTCACAGGATTTTGAAAGTATTAGCTACTATTGACAGTCATCTAATTTAATCTTTAATCATGATTGAGCTTAACAACTGTTTTGTAGAATTCTAGAAAATTTAATCATCAGCTTAATTGAAATTGTATTGGTTAATCGGGGTCAGCCAGGAGGGGAAGTGTACTGGGGCCATTTATAATAGTTAGTTCAGAGAGTGGGAAATAAAACTCATAAAGATCTAGGGCTCCTCAAATGTTTGAAGCTGTTAGAGGTCTGATAGTCTGGACCCTGACATGACATCTCTTCAAAGTAAGGACAAATCTTTTTTTTTTTCTTTATTAAGAAATTTTCTACTCACTCTACATACCACCCACAGATCCCCCCTCCTTTTACCCTTCAGCCCTCCCTTCCTAGCCCCCCCATATCCCCACATCCCCCAAATTAAGATTTCCCATGGTGAGTCAGCAGAGCCTAGCACACTGAGCCTAGGCAGGTCCAAGACCCTCCCCACTGCACCAAGGCTGCGCAAGGCATCACACCACATTCGCTGGGCTCCCAAAAGCCTGCCCATGCACCAGGGATGGATCCCAATCCCCCTGCCTGGGTGCCCCCAAACAGTTCGAGCCAAACAACCGTCTTCCATATCCAGAGGGCCTAGTTCAGTCCCATGGGGGCTCCACAGCCACTAGTCTACAGTTCATGGTCTTCCACTAGTATGGCGGGATAAGGACAAATTCTTGTGTTCACATTTAACACCACTGGTACTAAACTACTAATGCTTTGTTCATAGGGGAAGCAAATTTCAGTGATGAGCATTCTTCACAGAACCACTTACTAATGACTGACTAGAACACAAAGCAGGAAAGGGCTGTTGTCCCAGTGCATTGCTGTTTTGCACATCTCACCCACTAGACTCTGGAGTATTGAAGTATCAATGGTGGGAAGGAATTCTTGGCCTCTAGAGTTCTTGGTCAAGGTTATCCTACAGGTGCAAGAAAAGTATCCATTAGGAAATGTTTCAGACATGCTGTTGTTCACTGAACCCTGTAAGAGACAAGGCTCCCAGCTGTGGGATATCTAATGTCTGCAAGGCTATAAATGCTTACCATTAGTGGGGTTCTGTCAACCACCTGAAAACCATATGGTTACAGCATCCTTCACTATAGTATAGTAGCAGTACATCTTGATGTAACAGGAGCAGAACTAGAGTTGAAGCAAGACTCATAAGTAGATAACTCAGGTTCCCATTGCTGCCTTCACATCTCTCCTGTTGTATACGCCAGTCATTCATGCTCCAATTACCAATTTCTTCCCAGTTTTGTTCAAAAGATCTTAATGTGTCTACCAAGCTGGTCTAGCAATCCTCCTGCCATAAGTATTTCTCTTCTAGGTATTTTTGAAGTCCCCATTATTTTCCCAACAGCCTCCAGAATGCCCTTTTTACCTCCTTGTTCCTCAGGGTATAAATGAGAGGGTTGAGTGTGGGAGTTCCCACTGAATAGAAGAGACCAAAGAACTTGCCCCTCTCTTGGGCATAGGGATTTTTGGGCTGCAGATAGACAGCAATGACTGAGCTGTAGAAGAGGGTGACCACGATGAGGTGGGAGGAGCAGGTCCCAAAAGCCTTTTTCCATGCTTCAGCAGAGTTTATCCTCATTACTGCCCTGGCGATAGCACTATAAGAGATAAGGATGAGGCTCAGAGGTACAACCACAAGGATGACACTGGACACAGCCAATTGAATCTCATTAAAAGTAGTGTCCCCACAGGAGAGTCGAATTAGAGATGGGACTTCACATAGAAAGTCATCTATCTGCCTATGAGGACAGAAGGGCAGGCGGAGGGTGGGAGGTGTCTGGATTATGGATTGGAGCAGCCCCATCATCCAGGCCACAGCTGCCAGCTTCCAGCACAGGCGGGGGTGGATGATGGTGGCATAGTGCAGGGGCTGGCAGACTGCCACATAGCGGTCAAAGGCCATCACTGTCAGGAGGATGCACTCAGTGGTGCCCAAGGACAGGAAGATGAAGAGCTGGACAGAGCATCCCAGGAAGCTGATGGTCTTTTTGGGTCCCCAGAGGTTGACCAGCATCTGGGGCACACAGGTTGTGGTGAAGCAGAGGTCCAAGAAGGAGAGGTTAGAGAGGAAGAAGTACATTGGAGAGTGGAGCCTGGGGTCCAGTGTGGACAGCAGGAGGATGAGTGTGTTTCCTATGAGTGTGAGGAGGTAGGAACACAAGACAACCACAAAGAGAATCTTTTCCAGGTGTGGGTGTTCAGAGAAGCCCAGCAGGAGGAAGCCTGCTGGGGAGCTGTGGTTGACCATGGCCAGTTTCTGCTATGAATCCAGCTGAAGTTGCTCTCCCATCATCACAATTTGATATGTCATGAAGTTCTGCTATTTGGACATTTCTGCCCTTGCTTTCTTGGGCACCTGACCCAGCAGCTCCTTGTGTTCTCCTACTGCTCCTGGTCTTCTCCTACTGCTTCTGGTCAAATGTCTAGTGGTCCCAAGGAAACCAGGAACAGGTAGGTCCTCATACTGGAGCCTCTGATTGTTTGGTTAAGGGCAAAAGAGGCTAATTAAAAACATGGATTCACTAATGAATTTTCATTGTCACTACAAACATTTGCTAAGCATATTTTATGATCTGAACATTGGTCTTTTGAAGTTGTTTCTTCTGTGTGGTAGGAATGACAATGAATTGTGTGGCTGATTGATGATCTGATGATAAATAATAGCAAGGACTTATCTTACTTTCTTGTAGCATTTGTGTTCTATTTAGTGCATGTTTGCAGAAGATTATACCAGAAGACATACATACACACATACATACATACATACATACATACATACATACATACATTCAGGCAAAATACCCATACACATAAAATAAAATTAAAATTAAATAAAAAAATCTTTATGGCTCATAAAATTGGAACAAATATTTTCCCTTTAAGTGAGAAACCCTTATCTCAACTTTCTAATATATGTATGTGGAAAAATTTAAGAAAAACATGTTAGATCTACAATGATTGTCACCTGGTACTATATGACATAATTCCTCAAGAACATAGAATTGTGGGGCTGGAGAGATGACTAAATGGTTAAGAGCATGAACTACTCTCACAGACAATTTGAGTTGGGTTCCCCACTCATGTTGGCCCACTCACAACTACCAGACTTCCTGTTCCAGGGTATCTGACTCCTCTGGCTTCCTCAGTCACCTGTGCACATGTGTGCATGCTCATACACAGACACAGACACAGACACACATAATTAAAAACAATAAAAATAATTTTTAAAAATGAAAGAAAAAGAGAGAAGATACAATTCTGGCATCGGTCTGGCTTTGGTAGGAGGACCTGTGAGTTTGAGACAGCCTGGGCTACTGAGTGAGGCCCTGACTCACAAAATAAAACAACAACCAAAAAACCCCATGTAGTTTGCTAATGAAATCTGAAGTAGGTTTATTTAATTATTTTCTTTCTGTATAAGGCAAAATTTTGTACCTTAAGTAAAATTTATTCCTTTCTCCTTCCCTGTTCCCTCCCTCCCTTCTTCCTGTTTCCATCTCTCCTTCCCTCCCCCCTTCCTCTCTCCTTCTTGCCTCACTCTTCTTTTTTAAAGACAGGGTATTACTACATTGCAGAGACTGATCTAAAAATGACTATGTAGTCCTGAATGGACTTGTACTTGAGATCCCCCTGTCTCAGCACCATTATTTTGAAATATAGGACATCGAAAGTAGAGTTCGGTTTTGCATAATTCTTAGTTAATATCATTCAGATACATTTTCAAATATTTTGTTTTGAAGCAAGGTTATGTATTCATAAAACTTACCAGAGTGGTTCTAAAGTCTCCTATATAACTTTTTAAAAGATTCACCATTTAAATTTTTTTTTTTACTCACTTACACAATATTCCCAGAGTACCTTTTTTTTTTTTTTTTTTTTTTTTGGTTTTTCGAGACAGGGTTTCTCTGTGTAGCTTTGCGCCTTTCCTGGGACTCACTTGGTAGTCCAGGCTGGCCTCGAACTCACAGAGATCCGCCTGGCTCTGCCTCCCAAGTGCTGGGATTAAAGGCGTGCGCCACCACCGCCCGGCTCAGAGTACCATTTTTATTCTGAGTCATTGAGAACAAGTTGATGGCATCAAGCTCCTTTCTGCCTTCATATTTTGTGGTGCATTGGCTATAATAATGTGGTCTCTGAAATAAACTTTGTACAGGAAGTGAATTCAAAGAATTTATTTTTTAGTTATTTTTAAAGATTTATTATTTTATTTTATGTATATGAGTGCTCTATCTGCACGTACAATTTTATGCCAGAAGACGGCATCAGAACCCATTATAGATGGTTGTGAGAAAACTTGTGGTTGCTGGGAATTGAACTCAGGTTCTCTGGAAGAGCGACCAGTGTTCTTAACTGCTGAGACACCTCTCCAGCCCCGAATTCAAAGAAATTATAATGGATATAGTACTGTTGCCTCATGAACACCTTATATTCCAAAGTTGTCCATTGTTCCAATACCTTCAGAGGTGCCTTTGTTAGGGTTTCTATTGCTGTGATAAGACACCATGGCCAAAAGCAACTTGGGAAGGAAATGGTTTATTTCAGCTTACAGCTCTCAGATTATACTTCATCACTGAGAGAAGTCAGGGCAGGAAATGAAGAAGAGACCATGGGGGAGTGCTACTTACTGACTTGCTTTCCATGGCTTGTTATACTTGCTTTCTTATACAATCCAGAACCACCTTCCCACAGTAGGGTATGCCTTTCCATCATTAATCAAGAAAATGTCATATAGACTTGGCTAGGACAGGATGATGGTGGCATTTTCTCAACTGAGGTTCCTCTTCCTATATAACCCTAGCTTGTGTTCAGTTAAAACAACAACAACAACAACAACAACAACAAAACCCAAAAACAACAACAACAACAACAACAACAAAAACCTAGGCCAATAGGATTGCTTTTTGCATAGGATCAAGTCAAAATTCACATACCATTTTTAGCTCACCAGTTTACTGTAGCAGCCCACATTAAGTCACTAAGCTAAGGAACTCCTTCAAATATTGAACAATATGAACAGACCATGTGTCAGAGCTCATAGGCTGGAAAGGTGAGTGGTCTCATGACTTTGAAAAACCCAGCAGGACATTCAACATCCACAGAAGAACCCATAACCGGAAGCCATGAAGTAAATTACTGAGTCTGGGGAGAGGCAGAGCTGTAGAGAACAGTGTTGCATCCTGCAGGAGCTGATGCTACTGCTGTGAAAGAGAGGAGATCTGGGTCCTTGAAGGTGGCAGGCAGTGACAGCCACTGTGACAGCTTAGGGGCAGGGTCCCTGCAGGCTGATGAGTGGGACCTGCAGAGGGGATGGTTGGGCTGTGTCTCCTCACAGGTCCCTTGTGTGTTTAGAAGCGCTGTGCCAGCTGGGTGTGGTGGTGCAGGCCTTAAATCCCAGAACTCCAGAGGCAGAGGCAGGCATATCTCTGTGAGTTCAAGGCCAGCCTGGTCTTGCTAGTGAGTTCCAGGACAGCCAGGTCTACATAGAGAGAACCTGTCTCAAAGGAAAAAAAAAATTGTGCCATCTTTCCTCCTCCAGCTTAACTGAATCTCCTCCCTTCTCTTCCTCCCACATTAATCTCTCTTAGGGAAGAGGCCCCAACATGAATTTTAAGTGCTTTATTGTTAATAATTTCTGCAAAAGGCTGTTTAAGTCTTAAAAGCCCTTTGTATGCCTCTCCTGATCACACTCACTTCCTACCTCTTAAGAGGCAATAGCTCTTATTTGGATTATTTATAATAAGTTCTCCTATGTTGTTTTATAGCACTACATTCTTGTGTTACTAAAAAGCAATTCTTACTCAGCTGTGAACTCAATACCCTTCCTGCACCCCTGGCTTTCTTACTTTCTGTAGCTGGAAGTTTTCCTATGTTTCACCCTGTCCTGCCCAGTCCCGTGGTGGTCCCAAGTAAACACCCAGAGGCTTATATTAATTACAAACTATATGGCCTATGGCTCAGGCTCATTATTAAGTAGTTATTATAACTTAATTCAACCCATTTCTATTAATCTATGTTTCGCCACGTGGCTTCATGACATTACCCGTTCTCTCACATCTTGCTTCTCCTTCCTGGTGGTGGCCCTCAGCTTCTGCCGGACTCCACCCTTCTTCCTCTCTGTCTTCAGTTTGAATGTACTGCCTAACCTTATTCTGCCTTGCTATTGGCCAAACAACTTTATTTATCAACCAATGAGAGCAACATATATTCACAGCATACAGAAAGATATCCCACAGCAACTCTACTGATCATTTTGTGTTTATTATTTTCAATCTCTTCAATGTTCAATGTCAATGTTCATCATCCTTTGACCGTCTGGTGTTTTTTTTTGTATGTGTGTGTGTGAGTGTGAGTGTATGTGTGTGTGTGTGTGTGTGTGTGTGTGTGTGTGTGTGTGTGCTATTACAAAACATTACCCTTTTACCTGATCTTCTAATTCTGAGAAACCACCAAAACTCAAATATTACTTGACAGTCTTTCAGTTATTTTCATTTTCATGAATGGGTTCTTTTTCTTTACTGATCACTAAAGACCTAGCCATGCACTAAAAGGTACAGGGAAAGGCTTGCCGTATCTACTCTTGATGGTGTCCATATCACAACGCTGTTACCATCTGCTGAGAGCTTTCTGCATATCTGGCCCCATGCTATATTTCTAGAATAATCATTAACCTTATTCTCCCTTTACAGTCCAGAGCATTGAACCAACTTGCCCAACACTGCACAGTCAATAAGGCCAGGTCTGGATTCTGAACCCTGATTGACTTCCTATCAGGTACTCAAGCATTCTGCATCAATTGTGTAACTCAGATACAATGACTGTATTCTGTTTTTGTTTACAGATGAAGAGAAACACTGAGAGGTTAAATAATTTTTCAGGACAATACAATGTGTGCCAGAGGTGCCTCCACTCTTAAAGCCATGGGAGATTTTGATGGACTGTAGGAGAAGAAAAATCCCAGAACTTACCACGGCCAGGTCGAATCTTCTCACCCCTGGGCAGCCAAGGCTTCCCTGTGATGAGGAGCTTCTGGTCTGAGTGAAGCCTCCACTTGATCGTCACAGCATGAAAACTGAGAGCAAACTGATGGCTGTGCTCCCTGGAAAGCACTTGCATCAGGACTCAGCAGTAGTGTGGATGGGAACGCCACTCTGGACTTCCAAAGTACTTTGCAACAGTGGCATTACCTGGATATGACTAATGTGTTTTGCCTTTGATTTTCGATGAAGAGATGGAAACAGACAGGTTAAGTAATTTACTCAGGACAGTATAATCTGAGCTGAGACTTGAACCAAAGGAGACTGCTTCCAGGATCAGTCACTCACTGCATCTTACCACCAATATTCTGCCAAAGTCAAAAAGTTACCTTTTCTTTTGCTATCACTGGAAATAGAAAGGAGGGATCCCTGGACTCCCATCCCATAGGGACACGTGCTCATTAGTTCTGCCAGGACTCTGGGGCCTCTGCCCACTAATGATTAATTAGCCACTGTTGACAATGATGTTAAGAACAGAGAGGATTGAGGTCTGCATTCCATTAGAATATTCCATGTTGAAAATGTCACACTCTTCTTTTGTGTCACTAGGGGGCATAATGGCATTATTTTATCTATGGTGTCCTCTTGGGTGTCCCATTTATTTCTCTTAAGTCTCGTTTCAACCCTTTCAATAACCAAGTATTGTATTTTATTTCTTATCTCTCTGTCAAAATTCGGGTACAGTTTACACAATTGAAGTACTTAGGTTTAAAAATACTTTTTATTATCATGTATTAGTTAGTACATTGAGTTCCAGTATGACATGTTCACATATGTGTGCAGTGTATTTTAATCATATTCATCCTCTATTACCTTTTCTTGTTCTCCTTCTCCTCCCATTGTTATCTTTCCCCTTCTATTTTCATGTCCTTTTTTGTGTGTAACCCAGTGAGTTATACTAGGTTTGCTTACAGTAATGTAGGTGAGGGGTTATTTACAGGAGCATGGGCCCCTCACCAGACATGAAGACAATGTCTCTTTTTCCTTCTCAGTCTCATTACATATGAACGCACCTTAACAGCAGGCAGTTTATTATTTATATACTTCAAAAAGGATGACACTGAATCAAAAGGAGTGTATGATGGCAATAGTGTTGAGATACCCTACTGCGTTGTCAGGAGCATGGGATGTGGGTGAGGGACGCACTGCTTCTTGCAGCAGCCTGCGGAGTTCTTTCACAGACTTCTACATGAGTGAGGATGGGATGAGTTTGCTGAAGACAAGAAATTCAGTGTGAGCCAATGTGAAGCAGAGCTTGATTTTATTAGGAAGAAACTCTCTGTAGACTTAAGTATTGGAGACAGAGGTACTCAGAACAGGGTAGAGCACACAGAACGTGTGTATTTGGACTTCACAAGAGACAGTTGCTCTTTATTTTCTCTTAGCTGCCATTATTTTTGGCTGCCTTCAATGATATCTCAAAAGGTTGCTAAGAATATCCCCCCACCTCTTTTTGCTTTTCCCTGCCTAGGACCAGCCTCCAGGAGTGCAGGGCTCAAAGGGAATCCATCAAAGTCATGCCATGACTTTCTTTATGAGGGGGTAAAGGGAAAGACACTCACACACTCTTTTGATGGTTTCCTTCAGACATTTTCTTTATTCTTCTTTTGCATTCTCTTCTCTATTCTTATCTCTATCAAGAAGTGTCCCTTCTGTCTCTCTTGATGTTTTCCTCTTAATTTTCTCATTCTTGATGTTTTCCTTCTCATTCTCTCTATTTTTTTCCCTTACAGCTTATATACCTGAGCAAAATCTATCAAGCAATATAAAAATTACAGTGTGGTTACATTTTGTTTTTCAAGTGAATGATTACAATGAATACAAGTAAAAAAAAAGGATGTTTTACACGATTAAATATTTTATGTATTATGGATGAAAAACAAATTATCCCTAAGAACCCATGTACATTCATACCCAAGCAACTTGTTACAGATTAACAGTGTAAGCAAGCAGGGTATTCTTCTCAGCTAGTTCTTTTACTGGCAGGTTATGTTTCGCAGTCACAGAGAAAAGTCCAATCACTTTTTTACTTATCTTGGAAGGTAATCTTATAAGGAATCTTAAAGGAATCACAAATCTAAACTTTCATATATGAAAAGAATCAGTCAGCTCTACTTTAAACCTTCAAGGTGCATACTCACTCATCAATAGTTTTTTATATCAGGAGACTGAGGGCAGAAATGGATACAAGGAATTAATCATCACCTTTGGTCATCAACCAACCCTAACAAGAAAATTATCATACCATCCAATGATAATTGGGCTGCTTTGTTCTTGTTCCCTGACCTTAATGAATTCCTCATTCAACTATGTGCCTTTCTAAAACTTTAGATTGCCTTTTTGGGTTTTTCACCTCAAAGCTATTTGACAAAAACATTTTAGTCCAACTTTAAGTTATTTTCAAAGCTGTGTTTCAGCTATGATGCACTCTGAGACTGGTGAACACATCTCCCAACATAAGATTAAAAGAATTTAAGCTAGCTGGGCTACTGGGACTCAATTGTTTTTCTTAATCATTAACCTAAGCCACAGTCTATGTGACTCCTCAATAGAAACTCATGTGTTCTAGCTGTGTGACACTTCCTTGTTTTATTTTTAATCATCAAAACTCTATAAACTAACATTATTATTATCAATTAGACAATACAGTTTAGGAAGAAATCCTCTTCATAATAGTCCGCAGGTAAAAATGCCCAGTAGAACATGATGTTTCCATGGTATAAACACACTGTATTACAGGCAGTAGGGATCTCCCACACCCATTCACACTATGCCAGACACCAGAGGAAGATGGCAGACACAAACATGTAAAGGCACAGCAGAAGGAAAAGACATTCTGGAGTCTGTGGTCTCGGGGCCTTGCCTGTCCGAGATTGACCCATCAGGGGTTTTTCTCCTGGTGGGCTGACACCTTGAACTTCAATTGCCACCTGCTGCTCCTCTGAATGAGATTATACGGTAGCTCCTGAGGTGTCTTGGGTGGGAATACATCCTGATCAGATGAAACCATAGGTGAAAAGGGTTACATAGGGCCTAAGACGTGTCTTTTATGATAACTGGAGGTTCTTGTGTGAGTCTTAGAAAATTGCAGGTTTATAGTTGGGAGAGGAAAGAGGTCATTCCTGAAGGTAGTACAAGCTTAAGCCATGATTCATTATTTTAACATTCTTATTGGAAACTTCTCTATATAAAAGAATGGTGCCTTTATGTAGGCAACCTTCATAACAAATGTTAACTGTGCTCCAATTCTAGATTCTCAGCTGGTAAAGCCTTAAACAAGATTCTGAGGTAGGGGCTACTTTCTTTTCCATGTCCCTCCATTTTCTCAGTCTGTCAATCCTGTTTCAGTTTTAGCGACTTTTGTTGTTGCTAGGACCAAAAACCTGACAAGAATCAGTATAAGGGGTGAGGGGTTTTTTTTGGCTCATAGATTGAGGGGATGCAGTCCATCAAGATGGAAAAGCACGGTAGCAGGGACATGAGCAACAGAGCAACACTGGATTCACAATCAGGAAGCAGAGGGTGGATGCAACTGAATCTATGCTCTAAAACCTCAAGGCCTGCCTCAGTGACCCACTTCCTCCAGCCAGGCGCCTATTCCTAAAGGTTCCACACTATTCCAAAAGAGTTCTATTACCTGTGGACCAAATGATCAAACACATGAGCTCATAGGGGGCATCTCACATTCAAGTCACAACCTCCATCAGTGAAGACACAGTTTCTAGTTGCAGAGAGCTCTCATGTCCTGTTGCTATATCCTAATGTTATGAGGCAGAAAACCTCATGCTCTGCCAGAAGCTGGGAGGCCACAAGGAAATGTCTCATGACTCCAAGGTGTAAAGATAGATGATAGATAGATAGATAGATAGATAGATAGATAGATAGATAGATAGATAGATAGTTGATAGACAGAGTTAGGAGATAGACAGATACGTAGATGATAGGCAGAGACTTAAGACATCACTAGATGATCACATTCTCTCACATTGTAAGATGATCAAAGGGCATCTTTCCAAATTTCAGATTTGTTATGCCCTAAGCCTTTGCTTACATGGCACATGCAGATATACAGATATAACAGCTGGTAAGAGAAGATATATCAAGAAACAACCAAGGCAGAGTTTGAGGATGTATAGAAACAAAGGCAATAAAATACAATGGAAAAGAGGAGAAATATCAAGAGTTGATAGTGCTTGAACTTAAGATCTGTAAAGGAAATGCACATGTTCTCGCTTTCCCTCACTCCCTCTCCCACTGTCCCACTATAGTGGCTCAGGTGTAGGGCCTTAAAAGCTGAACATTTAATTTTTTTTCAAAAATATATTTTCATTGAAATAGAATTATATCACTTTCCCCCTCCCTTTTCTACCTCTAGCTCCTCCCAGGTCTCCAACTCCTCACACATCTTCCCCCTCTCAAGTTGATAGCTTCTTTTCCTGTTATTACTATTACTGTTATATAATATATATGCATAAATATATAAATACAACCTACATATCACGAAGAAACTCTTTTAATTCAGAAAGCACACAAGTATTTCTCCCTCAGCTCTCCCCAGAGTCCCTATCCTTCCCTAGCAGCCTCCAGAATGATCTCTTGACCTCCTTGTTCCTCAGGGTGTATACAAGAGGGTTGAGTGTAGGAGTGCCCACTGCATAGAAGAGACCAAAGAACTTGCCCCTCTCTTGGGCATAGGGATTTTTAGGTTGCAGATAGACAGCAATGACTGAGCTGTAGAAGAGGGTGACCACGATGAGGTGGGAGGAGCAGGTCCCAAAAGCTTTCCTTCGGCCCTTTGAAGTGTTAGTCCTCAGCACTGCCCTGGCGATAGCACCATAAGAGACAAGGATGAGACCCAGAGGCACAAGCAGAAAGATGACACCTGCAACTGCCAACTGAATCTCATTATAGGTGGTATCCCCACAGGAGAGTCGAATTAGAGATGGGACTTCACATAGAAAGTCGTCTATCTGCCTATGAGGACAGAAGGGCAGGCGGAGGGTGGGTGGTATCTGAACTATGGATTGAGCCAAACCTATAGCCCAGGCCACAGCTGCCAGCTGCCAGCACAGGCGGGGGTGGATGACGGTGGTATAGTGCAGGGGCTGGCAGACTGCCACATAGCGGTCAAAGGCCATCACTGAGAAGCATATACATGAGTTTTCATGAGGCCCCAGGAGGATGCACTCAGTGGTCCCCAGAAGCATGAAGATGAAGAGCTGGACAGAGCATCCCAGGAAGCTGATGGTCTTTGTGGGTCCCCAGAGGTTGACCAGCATCTGGGGCACACAGGTTGTGGTGAAGCAGAGGTCCAAGAAGGAGAGGTTAGAGAGGAAGAAGTACATTGGAGAGTGGAGCCTGGGGTCCAGTGTGGACAGCAGGAGGATGAGTGTGTTTCCTATGAGTGTGAGGAGGTAGGAACACAAGACAACCACAAAGAGAATCTTTTCCAGGTGTGGGTGTTCAGAGAAGCCCAGCAGGAAGAAGCCCACTGGAGAGCTGTGGTTGACCATGGCCTTTTGTGTCTGGTTGGTGAGATGAAGCTGTCAGATTAGTGTGATACAAGGGGCCTCATGAAAACTCATGTATATGCTTCTCAGGACATAGTCAGGACATGCTGGATGGACATTTTTTTTCTTCCTCTGCTCTCCCAAGCTCACTTTCCAGGCTCATCACCAAACAGGTCATTGCCTTGCCTATTTCTCTTGGTCAAACGTTGTCTAGTGGCTATGAGGAAACCAAGAACGTGAAGGAGGCTGGGTAGATCCTCACACTGGTCCTCTAACTTCCTGGTTAAGGGTGGAGAATGCTGATGCCTGACTGATTAATCAACTCATTCACTCATTCAGGAGAAGTGTGTTGGGTGCCCTATCTTCTCAGTGCTTTTCTGTTTTTACTCTGTGTTGTCTCATGCCTACTATCTCTTGGAGGAATTAGTTAAATACTATGTTTTAGGGGTATGGATGTACCTCTGAGGCAGAAAGCTGCCAAGCATGAATTGTAGTTTAGGTCTGCAGTTTACAAATAAATAAGTAAATGAGGAAATAAAATAAATTCAAACCAATTATATTGATTGAATTTTCAGGTTGTATCTCTGTAAGTGTCACCATTTCTGTGTTTAGCTGGTGAATACTTATTGGCATAACTAGAAATATATTTCATATATTTTATACTTCTTATTTTGTAAGACAGCTTATCAGAGACAGAATGAGTCTGTTTGTTTGTTTGAAATAAGGTTTGAAGTATAGGCTGGCCAGTGCCTCCAGGCAATCTTCCTGTATCAGCTTCTGGAATGCTGGAACTGTAAGTGTGAGCCACCAAATCTGGTTCAGAATATGTTATGTATGTGAGGGGTTTTCTTTCATTTTAGGAGACTCCATTCATACATAGCAGATCATTTCAGCTCTCTTGGCTTCTTTACTATTTATTTGTAGCACGAATCTTAGAAGGTCTTATTAATAAAAACAAACCTGGAGCCAGGTATTGTGGTGAACGCTGAAAGATCAGAGAAGCAGAACAAGCCACAGCCACCTCACCTTACCAATTCCTCAGCTGTTTCTGTTTCCTCAGACTGGATACCTCTCAGCTGAACTGTGTTGCTCAAAAGCCTAAAAGCTTAACCAGCTCTAGTTCCTTGGTCCTCACGCCTTATACACCTTTCTGCTTTCTCCCATCACTTCCTGGGATTAAAAGCTCACTTCCTGGGATTAAAGGTGTGAGTGACCATGCCTGGCTGTTTCCAGTGTGGCTTGAAACTCACAGAGATCCAGATGGATCTCTTCCTCCCAAATGATAGGATTAAAGGTGTATGTGCCACCATTTTCTGGCCTCTACATCTAGTGGCTGTTCTGTTCTCTGACCCCAGATAAGTTTATTTGGGTGCATGATATATTGGGGAAAGACATTATCACCATAGCTACCCTGGATAGGAAGTATCCTTGTTCCAATCACTCAGTCCTCATGAAAAGTTAACAGTCAGGAGGCAAGAGTGGCTTGTTAAAATTACTGTGGCTCACAGTTGCATTATCAAAAGACTTAGATATAAATTCCAATCATGCAGGTCTATGAGGTGATTGAAAGTACAGAATTAATAAAGTGAAGGTCAGACTTGGGGAAAATTTCATCCAAGAAAACTCCATCAATGAAGTGACTGGAAATACTGGAGCATAGCAGGCCAGCTCAGTGACAGATGGGGGAGGTTGCGGCTCCTCTGGAAGCTGAACTGAGGACACAGGGTTCTCTGGCCTGGCAGATGACAGGATAGCAATGGGTAAGTGGGGCCCCGCCAGAAGTATTCTAAGATGGAAGGACACTCAGGTACAGGGCTTCACTCACTGCCCCATCATTATTCCAGAATCTTCTGGTTTTATTTCTTCCCCCCCTTGTTTTTGCTCCTACAGAATATTTTTCATTGTTATTATTTTATATTCAAATCAAAGTGTAAACAAAGTAAATCTCTACAGTATAAACAATAAGGATTCAATCTGTAATGTATCCAATAACCAGGTTAAGGTTGTAAACAGACATTCCAGGTATCTTAGAGAGCCTTGTGTGCCCCTCCCAAACTTCTCATTTTCCATTTTCCAAGATGGAACTACCTATCTCAACTTTACATGAATTATTCTCTGTTTTCTCATAACTTTTGTTTCTTTAAAAATACGGTATACAGGGGCTGGAGAGATAGCTCAGTTGTTAAGGGCACTTATTCTTTTGCAGAGGACCGTATGTCAGTTCCCAGCACCCACATGGTGACTTACAACAATTCCATAACTCCTCCAGAAGATCTGATGCCTTCTTCTGATCTTTGCAGTTACCAAGCCCATGCACATGCATTCAAAAATAATCATACGTGTGATAGAAAATAAAGAAATCTTATTAAGATATATTGCATTTATTTATTTTGTGTGTGACAGCATACGTGTGGAGGTAAGAGGACAGTTTGTGGGAATTGCTTTACTTCTATCATGAGGATCCATGGGATTGAATACAGATCGTCAGGATTGGTGGAGGCTGGTCACCTGCAGGGGTTGATGAAGATTTGGTAATCATTTCCTGCTTTTGCTATTAGCACTTTCCAACTGTGGAGTTTGTCACTTGTGCCAAGTATGGCAAACAGCTGCCTGAACATCTGGTTTCCATAGCAACCCTGCAAAGATCTTATCAATTTTACCATGAATTTTTACAGCAAACTCTCTCAGGGCAAGTAAGGTTTCTCAGGTCACCCACTCAAAAAAAATGATGGGACTAAGAGAATTCTAGAAACTTTCCCCCATACCTGGAGGAATACAGAGGAAAATATGTAGTGCAGAGCTATGACAGACTGTGGCATTTTTCTACCCAAAATGTGAGGGCATGAGGCCAGCAGATTAGTGTGATTTAATGTGGCTGATTAAACTCACCCTGTTTTGCAGTACCTAATGCCTGTCATCTTGGCAATCAAGAGGCAGCAGTGGGTAGATTATATCTGGGACCAGCCTGGGGTACACTTGCCTCAAAAGCTAAAATCAACCCCCAAAGTAATAGAACCCCAAAAGCAGGCAGATAAAAGCCCCTCACCGCTTTAAACTCCCCTTCCGGGGCTCTATTGTCGAGGATACATGGAAACCAGTATTACATGAGAGAACAGCAAATATTCTACTTACCCTCATCTGAAGAAGATCTGCTCTAGTTGCCAGCAATTGCCCATGATAAAATTCTTAATTGGTGCTTAGTCTCTGCATGGACATCAAGAAGAAACCTTGAAATAAGGAATAATGATGGTCTCTGAGAGGGCAACTAGATCTCTGGTTGTAACAAGAATCGCTAAGCTTTATAGCCAGGCTCTTTTTTGAGTAGACAGTCATATGATTTGTTAGAACTAACTTATTTGATACTTAAATTCTCAGATTTTATGAGATAGCTTTTAAATTATAATTACCTAAAATCATCCATGCCAGGAGCATTTGTACTGTGTAAACAGAGCAAACATTGTAAATAAGGGCTCTGCATTCCTCCAGTCAAGCTGTTAAGCATTTATCCACACACTTCTGTTTGCCTCTTACAACTCTATGTATTACTATCTTTCTTTTTACATAAGGAAGTTAACAAAGAAAGCTTAAACCACTAGGCTAGCACAATATGGTGGTAAGCACCAGAGTTCATGTGTAAACACAAATGAACTGACTGTTCACCAACCACAGCCTGCTGCCTTTTCTATGGGGTAAATGAGGCCAAATGGGGTAGAGACATCTCTTAACTAGCAAGGTTTTGGCAAACAGTCTGTAGAGAAGTTAGCATCTGTTTTAGTGGTCCTGGTAATGCAAAGCTTGACACTGTGTGTGGTGGAGAGAGAGATCCCAGAACTCCTGTCCTATGGAGAGAAATATCTCATTAATTCAGCTGAGACCCAAGGGTTCCACAGCCCACAGACAATTAGTTAGTAATTATGGTGGAGGTGGCAGGGGACTCCCTGGTGAAAGTATGCCAACTATAGCCATTACTGGAATACGTGACAAGGTCACCATTCCTTCTCTGTTAGTAGAGATGACAATGGTCACGTCTGCATTATTTGCCACATGAGGAATTTTCACAGGACTTTGAAACTATTTGTCATAGCCAGAATTGTCTAACTTGACTTTTAGTCAAGGTCCTTTTTAATAGCTGGTTTGCAAAATTCTAGAAAACTTAACAGTTGGCTCCATTATTATAATGTATATTTTGTATAATTTTGATCTACCTTCAAGTGTGGTGATTCTTTCATTTGCCAGTTCTAATTATCTGCTGAATCTCTCTGAATAATTTTTAAATCTCATTTATTATATTTTTCAACTCCATAATTCCTACTTGGACTTTCCTTATTTTTCTTTCTTGTTTTCTCCATGGTCAATCTCTTTTCTTTTCTCTTCTTCTCCTTTCTTTTTCTTTATCCCTCCACCACCTGTAGCTTGAGTTTTCCTGCCTGGCCCACAGTCAGGGCAAATCTCTCTCACCTGCCAGTCCCACAGCCTCTCAGACCCGACCAAGTAAACACAGAGACTTATGTTGCTTTCAAACTGTATGGCCGTGGCAGGCTTCTTGCTAACTGTTCCTATAGCTTAAATTAATCCATTTCCATTAATCTATGCCTTGCCACATGGCTCGTGGCTTACCGGCATCTTCACAAGCTGTTCCTCATCGTGGTGGCTGGCAGTGTCTCTCTGACTCAGCCTTCCACTTCCCAGCTTTATTCTCCTCCTTGCCCCGCCTACACTTCCTGCCTAGCCAACGGCCAATCAGTGTTTTATTGATTAATTAGCAACACATTTGCCATACATCCCACAGCAACCACCTTTCTTTTTTCATTCACCCGAGTCACTATTTAATGCATTAATGATCATTTTAAAAATAAAACTTGACACAGGTCACGCCTGCCAGAAAACCAGGTAGGCTACCCATAGACTTCTTCCTGTAGCTCTCTTCCCTATACCCAATCTACACTCTAGTCCCTAGCACTGCAACAGAATACCAGCTGCAGCCATCCCTCACCTCCACCCACATCTCCTGTGGATCACACAAAGCATCCCTTCTTAACCGTTATCCTCCCACTTGTTGCTGTATCTCAGATACAGGCATCTCCTGCTAACCCAAAGGCTGCCTTTCTCAGGGCAAGGAGTAAGCTGAAGGCAGACCCATACCTCTTCTGCTGTTCCTGAGATCCATTACCGGCCAACCCCCCTCCACTGTCTCATCCTCATTCTGTAGATGGTAACCTGCTGTGGTCTTCCTTTCCTCTCTGACCTCCATCCCCAAGGGATCATAAAGACCTTCTCCTCCAACCTTCCTTCCCCCAACTCATCTCAGTTACCCAGCCTCCAATGCTAGCAGTCCTTCCCTGGGAATATACCAGCTGAACAGTCTAGGAAAACAGGCAACATGTAGCCTTCCCACTCTGAAAATACAGAGAAGAAACAGAATCCAAGGAACAAAACACTCACCCAACAAAGACAAATCCAGAAATCAGCACCTAGATCTTTAATCATCCCAAACCCAGATGCTGAGAAGTCAGCACAAAAACACAATCAACAGCAACCAGGGCAGTATCTCTCCACTAGAGCCTAACTATCCCACCACAGCAGGCTCTGAATATTCTAATATAGCTGAAGCATAAGATAAAGACTTTAAAACAGCCTTCATGAATCCGATGGAGGTCCTTCTAGAGAAAATGAGTAAATTACCTTAAGGAATCCAGGATCCCTGGGATAGCTGGTTCTGCCCCTCACTGGACACTGCATCAGGAGAGCTGTGCCCCCCATGGGAGAGCTACGCCCTGCACTCAGGAGAGATGGCCCCACCCCTAACCACAGGCATGGGAGAGCTGGCATCAATGGCATGGGCCTAGGAGAGCTGGCTCTGCCCCTTGCCTGAGAGGGAGTGATCCCAGTTACCCTGACTGACCAACACAGCTACAACCCAGACCCACATCCTTGGGTTGGTCCACCCTATCAACTACCCCATCTATGACCTGTTGTAGTGCATGAAGGAACTGGCTCTGTGGAATGATAACTGAAGAATCTCCATGACTCAGGGCAGTAGCAGGATATCTGAGAGGAATTTTGGTGAGTGTCCAGTGATAGTGCTAGAAGACTTGAACCAAGGATTCATTGCTAGGAACATTTTGTAGGTGGGGCTGATTGGACAAAAAGGGTATACTACAAGACACACTGCAGATCCTGATGCCCCTAGGATGGATGAAGAAGTGTTGGGAAGATGGAGGATTGAGCTGGGTTTTTGTTTGTTTGTTTTGTCTTGTTTTTAATTATTTTTTTGGGGTCCATTGCAGGTATTCTTCAGGGGTAAGGGTCAAATATGGAGGGACCGGGAGGTGCGTGGGATTGGCGTGCATGATGTGATACTCCCAAAGAATCAATAAAGAATTATGTTGACTGAATTTTCTGTCCCACTAGAAAGTTTCCAAGTAACCACACAGAGACTTATTGTTAATTATACATGCTCGGCTGATAGTTTGTCAGTAACTAGCTGTTATAACTTAAACTAACCCATATTTCTGCCCTAAAACCATCTGGCCCTTAGGTTTTTTGTTGGGAGACTTTTAATGATTGCTTCTATTTCATTAGGGGTTATAGGTCTTTTTGAATTGTTTATCTGATCTTGATTTAATTTTGGTAAGCTGTGCCTATTGAGAAAAGTATCCATTTCTTTTAGATTTTCTAATTTGTCAGCTTCTAGGTTTTTAAATATGTTCTTATAATTCTCTGGATTTCCTCAGTGTCTGTTATGTCCCCCTTTTCCTTTCTGGTTTTGTTCATTTGGATATTCTGTCTCTTCCTTTTAGTTAGTTTGAATAAGATTAGTCTATCTTGTTGATATTCTCAAAGAAGCAAAAAAATCTAAGGGCCAGATGGTTTTAGGGCAGAGTTTCAAAGAAGAGTTAATGCCAATATCCCTCAAATAATTCCACAAAATTAGAAACAGAAGGAACATTGCCCAATTTATTTTATGAATCCACAGTTACCCTGATAACCAAACAACATAAAGACTCAACAAAGAAAGAGAATTACAGACTAATTTCTTTTATGAACATAGATGCAAAAATACTCAAAAATTTCACCATGATCAAATAGGCTTTATCCCAGAGATGCAGGATTTGAAAATCAGTAAATGTAACCCACCATATAAACAAACTGACAGAATAAAACCTACATAATCATCTCATTCTATGCAGAAAAGGCCTTTCACAAAATCCAAACCGCTTCACGATAAAAGTCCTGGAGAGATTAGGTACCCAGGAACAGACCTAAACACAATAAAGGCAATGTATAGCAATCCTATAGCCTACATCAAATTAGGTGGAGAGAAAGTCATAGCAATTCTCCTAAAATCAGAAACAAGACAAGGTTTTCTACTCTCTCTGTATCTACTCAGTACAGTAGTTGAAGTTTTAGCTAGAACAATAAGACAACTGAAGGAGATCGAGGGATACAAATTGGAAAAGAAGCCAAAGCACCATTATTTGCAGATGATATGATAGTGTACATAAATGACCCTAAAAAATTCCACCAGTAAATTCCTACAGATGTTCAGGTGGAAGCTCCACCTCATTCCCTCCTCCCCCATCTCTCTCTCCAAACTTGCCCTGTCTCAGAAAACCCGCCAAAAGGCGGCTCCTCCCCCTGAGATGCTCAAGACCACACCTATAGTGTATTTAAACTGCCTCCCAGAGAATGGATATGTGGTTTTTCAGTCTCTTCTCCCTGTCTCCTCTCTGGAGGCCGAAAAATCATCTGGGAGCATTTTACATTTTACTCATCAAACCTGTACTTTGAATTCTTAATTTTGTTGTTGTTGTTGTTTGATTTACGTGTTAGCAGAGAGGTTTAATATCAGGGTATAGAAACCTTTCATTGATAAACATTTTTAGAGAAGTGGCTGGATACAAGACTATGTAAAAAAAAAAAAAAAGTAGCCCTCCTATGTACAAATGACAAATGGACTGAGAAAGAAATAAGAAAGAAGGAAATCAGAAATAATAAAACAACCGTCTTCGCAATAGTCTCTAACATCTTAGAGTTTCTCTAACAAAGCAAGTGAATGACTTGTTTGATTAAAAACTTCAAGTTTTTTTAAGAAAAAAATTGAAGAAGATATCAGAAGATAGGAACTCCCATGCTCATGGGTTGGTAGGATCAACATAGTAAAAATGGCCATCGTACGAAAATGAATTTACAGATTCAATGCAATTTCCATCAAAATTCCAACACAATTCTGTTTAAAATTTTTTTTTTTAAATTTTTGAAACAAGGTTTCTCTGTGTAATAGCTCTACCTGTCTTGGAACTCACTCTATTGATCAAGATGGCCTGGAACTCACAGTGATCTGCCTGCCTCTTCCTTTTGAGCATCAGGATTGAAGGCGAGTGCTATCATGCCTGGCTTCCAACACAATTCTTTACAGACCTTGAAAGGACAATTCTCAACTTCATATGGAAAAACAAAAACCTAGGATAGCTAAAACAATCCTGAACAATAAAAGAACTTCTGGAGGTATCACCATTCCTACTTTCAAGCTATACTACAGATATATAGTAATAAAATCCTTATGGTATTGTCATCAAAACAGACATGTTGATCAATGGAATCTAATTGAAGTCCCAGACAGAAAGCCATACACCAACATACACTTAATTTTTGATAAAGAAGACAGAAATACACACTGGGAAAAAAGAGTGTCCCTTCAACAAATGTGCTGGTCAAACTGGATGTTGACTTGTAGAAGAATGCAATAGACCCATACTTATCACCATGCAAAACTTGAGCCCAAGTGGATCAAAGATCTCAACATAAAACCAGATACACTTAACTGATAGAAGAGAAAGTGGAGAATAGCCTTGAGCACATTGGCACAGGAGACAGCTTCCTGAACAGAACATCAATCTCCCAGGCAATAAGATCAACAAATAATAAATGGGACTGCTGTGGGATGGTCTGTATGTCAAATGTGTTGCTTTGATTGGTCAATAAATAAAACACTGATTGGCCAGTGGCCAGGCAGGAAGTATAAGCGGAACTAACAGAGAGGAGAATTGAGAGAACAGGAAGTCGGAGGGAGACACTGCCAGCCGCCTCCATGACAAGCAGCATGTGAAGATGTCAGTAAGCCATGAGCCATGTGGCAAGGTATAGATTTATAGAAATGGATTAATTTAAGATATAAGAACAGTTAGCAAGAAGCCTGCCATGGCCATACAGTTTGTAAGCAATATAAGTCTTTGTGTTTACTTGGTTGGGTCTGAGCAGCTGTGGGACTGGCGGGTGAGAGAGATTTGTCCTGACTGTGGGCCAGGCAGGAAAACTCTAGCTACATGGGACCTCATGAAACTGAAATTCTGTAAGGCAAAGGACACTGTCAATAGGACAAAGTGGAAGCCTACAGAATAGGAAAAGATTTTTACCAACTCCATATCTGACCCAAAATATATAAAGAACTCAAGAAACTTGATATTAAAAAATTAAATAATCCAATTTAAAAATGAAAAACAGATCTAAACAGAGAATTCTCAATAGAGGAATCTCAAATGGCTGAGCACTTAAATGTTCAACATCCCTAGCCATCATAGAATGCAAATCAATATGACTTTGAGATTCCATATTACACTTGTCAGAATGGCTAAGATCGATAACACAAGTGATAGTTCATGCTGGTAAGATGTGGAGCAAGGAGAACACTCCTCCATTGCTGGTGAGAGTGTAAACTTGCATAGCTACTATGGAAATCAATATGGGGATTCCTCAGAAAGTTGAGAATCAATCTACATCAAGACCCAGCTTGTAGCCAGGCAAGGCTTCCATTGGTGGGACTGGGTTGTGTTCAGTTGAGTTGCTGGCCAAGGGGGTCCCATGTAAATTCCCAAATAACCTTGGTTGTTGCCAAGATAAAAGGTTGTTCTCCACAAACTCACATTGGGCCCTGTTGCTGAGGACAACACCCACAGGGCTTATTGAACATGAAGAAGTTGAGCTGGTGCCTATATGAAGCTTTTACCCCTATGTTCTAGTCTCTTTGGTGAGGGAAGGCACTCTGCAGGCTACCGAAATAGAAACATGAACACCAACCCAGCAACAAAACCTTTGACCTACAATCTGTCCGGTATGCACAAAATGCTAGGGCAATGATGGCCCAGAACTTGTAGGAGAAGTCAACCAATATCTGATTTGACCTAAGGCCCACTCTATGAGAAGGAACCCACACTCAACACTTCTTGGGCCACCAAGAACTAGAGACTAGATAGCCCAGAGACCTGGAATAAAACCAAGCACTGCTGGTCTAAAAAAAAAAAAAATTCAATAAAATGATTCCTAATGATATTCTGCTATACTCTGCTATATATTGGTGTCTTATCTAGTCATCATCAGAGAGACTTCCTCCAGCAGCAGATGGGAGCAGATGCAGAGACCCACAGCCAGACATTATGAGGAGACAAAGTCTAAGTTGGTGGTCTCCATCAAATCCCTCCCCTCAGAGCTCAGAGAATCCTGTGCAAAAGAAGGTGGAAAGAGTATAAGAGTCAGAGGAGACAGAGGACATCAGAACAAGGCCCTGTGAACCAGCTAAGCAGAGACTGAGGTA
Organism: Peromyscus eremicus; assembly: GCF_949786415.1. NCBI lineage: Eukaryota > Metazoa > Chordata > Mammalia > Rodentia > Cricetidae > Peromyscus > Peromyscus eremicus. The sequence goes on along the minus strand of NC_081432.1, from coordinate 728,830 downwards.
GTAAACAAAGGCCTTCATGTGTCTGCACCAGGTCCCGTGCTATGTTATTGCATTAGCTTTGTATTTTTAATGGGACTTCTGACTGAGAACAAGTGGGTCTCTGACTCTTGTGCCTGCCCTTGAGACTCTTTCCCCTTGTTGAATTGCTGTGTCCAACTTTGATAAGATGGTTTCTGCTTCATCTTATTGTATTTATTTTGTCATGTTTGGTTTTTGTATCTTAAAAGACTTTTCTAATGAGAGACAGAAAGGGAGTGGATCCAAAGCTGAGGGGAGGTGGAGGAAGAACTGGGAGGAATAGAGGGAGGGAAACTATAGTCAGGATATATTGTATCAGAACAGATTCTATTTTCAATAAAAGAAAAAAAAAATAGGAAAAAAACACCATCTCTTAAGAACAATAAATTTAACACAGCCATAAAACTCCAAATGAAACATTAGTCATTTTACCTGTTTTTAAACTTCTTTGTACAACACAAAAAGATGGTGTTGGAATTACATGCTTTAATGAAATTGACATGAAAGAGGGGTTACAAGAAATTGAGGGGCTCGTTAAACCAGTACTACACCAGACCTCTTTAAATCCCCAGTCCACCCCACAGAGACATGTGGGTGTCCTCTATATCAGCACAGGGAATTTCTCGTTTCCACATTTGTTTCTCAGGGCAACATTTCAACAAATAGTTTAAATAGTTAGAGGCATGTTATGTAGCGCTAGTACAATACATTCGTATAAAGCCCAAGCAGAACATGGACTTGACTGCAATCCCAGCCCTTGTGCAGGAGGAAGAGGCAGAGGGAGAAGGATCAGTGGTTCGAGTTTATTCTCAGCTACATAATAAGTCCCAGGTATCCTGGCTACACAAAACCCTGTCTAACAAAACAACAACAACAACAAAACTGAAAACCAAAATTAACACTATGTAATCAATCAAAAGTCCAGGTCACCTGTTGAATGTTTAAAGAAGGTACGAAGAGTAGATGACTTGAAGGGTGGAAGGGAACCAGTGTAGGATTTTGTTTCATTCACTTCACTCTGATTATAGCACAAGATGTGCCCAAAATAATGACCAATGCCAGGAAATGTGATAAAATCCCATCAGTTACAAGAGGGGCTGCAATCCTGATGTTTGTGAAAGGTAATACAATGTGGAGAAATAGTTATGCTAGAAAGGGACACAAGTAAAACGTAAATTTAAACAAGTATGACGTTAATGACCTGAAGTCCAGATTATAAGAAAGGATATGTACATTTACTTAACTGTAACGCATTGCAGGATACTCTACAAACCCACAGCTGGACCGAAGATGCCCTTTCTAGCCAGATGAAAAGTGTACTCAAATCCTGCTGATAAAAATACCGAACCACATGGAGCTCCATGGATTCATTGAAAGGAAAAGAAAAAAGATGCAGACCTGGCAACAATTTATTTACCTTTAATACTAGAACTAAACAGGAGCACAGCTGCCTTCTGTGGAGATAAATTACCGCCATTATTTCAGTAGCCGTGGAAAGTCAATCCTGGTTTACAAACAGAAGCAAAATAGTACTACAAACTGAATGGACTAAGAAAAGGACAAGCCTTAAACAATTAGGAAAAATACTTTCCATAAAACGACTCCCTTTATGATGTTTGCTTTGTGCATTTAAGTTAGCTTTCCTCTATCCCAACCGAAGAGGCTAACCCTCCTGATACTGTCTACCAAAGCATCCATTGGTTTGTTCATCAATACCGTCAGAAGCTGAGTTTTTCAGTGATTTTCTTTGGCTGCCTTTTCTGATCACTGATTTTCAATGTGTTCGTGGCTAAGCCGTTCCAGGTCTTTCTTCACGTGGGGGTGGTCTTCCAAATCTTCGTAGAGTGAGGAGACAATGTCCAGTCTTCTGTAGTTCTCGGGACTGACTAGGCTTCGCACAACTTGAAGGCACCGCTCTTTCAGCGTGTATACTGGCAGCGTGATGTTGGCAAAGGCAGGCCGCCCGTCAACACTGAGAGATGGCACAAATAACTCAGTTTGGTTAACCAGGAGTCTGTCGTTTGTCCTGGCGTCCCTGAAGAGCCAAGGGTGACCTCGGTAGCTGTTGATTCGGAGGCTGGCTCCTGGCAGCAGCATCTGGAAGGGCTGTGGTTCGCCTTGAAAGTCGAGCCACAGGGGCTGCGCCACGCGCGGGCTGCGGTTCCAGACCAATACCCGGGAAAGGTCGCGCGGGTTCACTCTCACTGAGCGCAGCTCTGGTGGCGCCCGCCCTGCAGCCATGGGTTTCCTGAGGTCTTCCAGGTCCAGCTCCAAGGCGAAGTCAGCTCTGGAATCCCGCAGCCCAGGACTCCCCAGAGGAGGACTCAGCAGTAGCCGCCACAGTGCATCCGAGGTTCTTCACGTCTCAACTCTTCGTTGCTCTGACCGGTTCTTCGGGTCCCTGCCCATCACCCCAGGAAGTGCGGGCTGGGAAGGTGCAGGCCACGCTAAGTACTGGCTTTCAATTAGGTAGATTTAATTTTAGCATGACTTGGGACCTTGCACAGAGCGAACTTGGCTCGCTCGCTCTCTCTCTCTCTCTCTCTCTCTCTCTCTCTCTCTCTCTCTCTCTCTCATAACTGCTGTGGAAAAAAAATTACTCATTTGAACAAATATGTATTCACTACTTGACATCCCCGCCCCCGCCCCCGCAACATTGGGACCTGCCAGAAACCATTGACAGCCCTCCGTTATGTCTAACATCACACATGTTCATATATATATATTCATCTTGCAGGTTAAAACTGGACCTTTTATTGAGAAAGGGTCTTGCTAGGTACCTGTGCATGACCCAGTACTCACTACGTAACTCAGGATGGCCTTGAACTGCAGACAATCCACCTGCCCCAGACTTTGATGTGCTGAGACCACAGGCATGAGTCACAAGGCACCACTAAAAATTGGATGTTTTAGATAATATGCAGCAATTCTCCATTGTAATCAATCTTCATCTAATGGATGGCAACTACTGATATTTTAGGCTTATTTGTTGAATTTCTCTTGTGGGTAAATTTTACGAAATTTGTTTTCTTTGCTGTGTGTAGCTATTGATATCTCTACTTAGGGATAACTCAACTTTTAAACATCATTTTATATTTTTATTATTGGAAATTGAGCCTAGGGACCCAAGTATGCTAAGCATGTGTTCTGTCTATCACTGGGCTACACCCTCAACTTTTATTATTCTGATACAGAGTCTCTTACAGACATGAACCACCATGACAAATCCAAATTATGTTTTTGAGCTGGCTTCTTATGTATTTCCCCAGGGAAAGAAAAGCTAATTTTGGTCAGCCAGTGGTAGGTTGGGGGTTTTGTGCTTAAACTCTTAGAACCAGTATGATTTCACCCTTTTCTGACAGATTTATGTGTAACTTGGGAAATACTTTCCAAGTTCAGGCAGCTTACAAATCTACATTGGCTTTTATTTTCTATCTGGTGTTCAGCAAGATAAACAGCACAAGGGGCTCTGTTATTTGGCCGTTTCAGACACCAGAGATACGCTGAGTTGGACTAAGGTTTTGGTTGACTTACTGTTTCGAACTTGCTGTTACATGTCTGGCTGACTTGCCAGTCAGTTACTTGATCAAAACAACACTGCGACCTCAGAGAAGCTACATTGCCCACATTTCCTAGTTGTTCCCATTGAGGTGTTGGTGCTTTTGATAACCTCGAAATATGTATTATTCTTTTTTTCTGCCTGCTCCAAATAAAAACAGTTCCATCCTCACCAGAACTTCTGATCCCTGTGGCCTGCCTGAATAACCTGGTTTCACAATATGTGTGGAGGCTTGTTGGGACCAGCTCCAGACTAACATGTCTCAGATTGTTCTTTCTCAGGTTCAGTAATTTTTTTTTGAAGAAGTAGGATTTATTGCATATTTTTGGCTAATTTCCAGTGTCTTGAAATGGTGCGTTTTATTTAGTTTAGATTTATTGGTGATTTTCAGGGAGATTTCCCAAGTTTCTGACCCAGCCATTCTGTCTCCACTGAATTAAAAAAAAATTTTTTTAAATTACAAGTATATGTGTGTATGCAAATAGGTATGTGTATGTGCAGGTGCTTAGAGGACAGAGGTGTCAGATTCCCTGGACCTGGGTTGTGAGCCTTTTGATATGGGTGTTGGATCTTCTGCAGGAGCAGTACATTCTCTCAGTCATCTCTCTCAATCCGTTTTTTTTTTCTTCTTCCAGTTCTGAGAATTGAACTAAGAGCCTCACACATGTTAGGCAAAGGTATATCCCAAGTCCTCTGCTTCCACTGAATGTTAACTGCACCATCAGTAAATAAGAACTCAGATGCCAGGAGAAATGGCTCAGTGCTTAAGGTACTTATTGTTTTTGTCAAGGACTGGGGTTTGGATCCTAGTAGCCATCCATGGTGGCTCACAATGGCCTGAAATTCTACCTTCAGGGGATGCAAGTCTCTCTGAGTGTATGTAACTAGGTATGTGCACATGCAGGTGCTTACAGAGGCCAGAGAGCTCAGACTCCCTGGACCTGGGTTTGTGAGTCTTCTGATATGGGTGTTGGATCTTCTTCTGCAAGAGCAGTGGACCTGGCCTCTGCATGCGCTTACATACACTTGACCATACACACACAGACAAATACACATAAGTAAAAACAAAATAAATCATAAAGAATTCACTGTAGGTTTTAAGAGAAACATTTATTCATTAGGTGCATGTTTGAAATTTATTCTTATTTTATGTTTATGAGCACTGACTAAATGTGTATAAATGCGCCATGTGAGTTCCTGGTGCCTAGGGAAGCCAAAAGAGGATGCAGATCTCATACAACTGAAGACAGTTTTAAACCAGTAGTGGGTTCTTGGAACTGGACCAGGGTTCTTCTGCATGAGCATCCGGTGCTCTTATCTGCTGAACCATTTCTCCAGTCCCCACAGCAGATTTTATATTGAGTTTGCTTTGCATTTCTAGAGCATCATTCACTTTCAAAGCACTGACAAATTCCCTCATAAACCTTTATTCCTGGAGAGGAAGAAGGCTCTTCTCTAGAGAAGACTTACTGGGTGGGTTGACTTCATCTGGGATATTCTATCAGCTTAGAGTAGGATAGGAGGTTCAAGGATTTCTATGCTTCTTGTTCCATCTCCTTAACCCACAAAATTCCTGAAATTGAAATACTACTTTATCTGTTTTCTTTTTTCTTTCTTTAGTCTAGAAAACAAGATGAGGAAGAGTTATGACCCAGAACAAGAGTACCCCTCTGATTCTTTGCCAATCGGCAAGGATGTCAGTCTCAAGAAGAACTCCTTCCCAAGGTCACCAGTGAGGACATCTGGGTCTCTGGACTAGTTCTGTCTCGGGTTTGACCCTGGAAAGAATCCTATGTAAGAAGGGACAAGGGGAGGGAGAGAGATCAAATTCTAGTGTTTCTCACATTTCTAAAAGCAGTACCAATTCTCTGAATGCTCTTGTCTTTGAGTAGGAAAGTCTCTGGGTTAGGGGTTTTTGTTTGTTTGTTTTTTGTTTGCTTGTTTCTTTTTTTAAAAAATGGGATTTTTCCTTGCTTCTTTCTAGTTATACAGTGGAGAAGACTCCAGATTTGTGTTAAAGTGGCACATACCTTTAATCTTAGCACATGGGAGACAGAGGCAGGTGAATATGTGCAAGTTTGAGGCCAGCTTGGTCTACATTGTGAATTCCTGGCTAGCCATAGCTACATAGTGAGACCCTGCCTTGAAAAAAACTAAAAACAAAACTAACAACAAACCCCCACAAGCCCTATAATAAAGTATAGTGTAATGGTAAAGATAACTAGGAAAAATGAATACAGAGGATTGGGAATCTATAAACAAAAGGGAGGCAATTAAAAACTGAGTGGAAAAGAAAACAAACATAAGGAGATGAATATTAACTACATTTTGAATGTGAATTAAAGATACCTCCTCTATCTCTGTCTGTCTGTCCATCTGTCTGTCTGTTTTTAACTCTCTCCCTCTCGCCCCCTCTTTTTCCACCCTAGACAAATGTGAATAAACTCTTAGAAAGGGCACTAAAGGTAGGACAAATAAATCATTCCATTCAAGTTCAACATGGTCATCTATTGAGTTTACTGTGGCCACTTATAGAGCATGAGTGATGTATTACAGCTGTAGCTTTATACTGAAAAGCCTCACTTAAGCATGGATGAGGACACATGTCAGTTGTCTCACTGGGGTCAGGTATATAAGTTGCTCGTAGCTAGGTCTCTGGAGAGGATTCTCTCTTCCAATTGTTTACTGGTTATGTCAACTCAAGGAGGAATTACTAGAGTCCTATAAGTTTCATGAGCTTCCTGGGGTTTGTAAATTTTTTTTTTTTTGCTTCTGAATTTCTTGAACCCAATGAGTTGCCCCCTTGATCAGTCCAGGTAAGAATGCTTAATTTTGGAAGAAACACCTAGCACTTTTCCTTTTCCTAATCTCTTCTGCTTCTGCTTCTCTACTTTTCACTAGCCCATCTCGCTATAACCTGTCACTCACCTGGTCCACTGTTGTGGCTTGGATGGTATGAAAGAGTAAGTGGAAATTAAGTTTTTTTTTTTTTTTTTTTTTTTTTTTTTTTTTTTTTAATAAAGGCTCAAATTCATTTTAATTTAGAAAGAACGCTATTTCTCCCTCAGCTCTCCCCAGAGGCTCCATCCTTCCCCAGCAGCCTCCAGAATGCTCTCTTGATCTCCTTGTTCCTCAGGGTATATACAAGAGGGTTAAGAGAAGGAGTGCCCACTGCATAGAAGAGACCAAAGAACTTGCCCCTCTCTTGGGCATAGGGATTTTTGGGCTGCAGATAGACAGCAATGACTGAGCTGTAGAAGAGGGTGACCACGATGAGGTGGGAGGAGCAGGTCCCAAAAGCTTTCCTTCGTCCCTTTGCAGAGTTTATCCTCATTACTGCCCTGGCAATAGCACCATAAGAGACAAGGATGAGACCCAGAGGAACAACCACAATGAAGATACTAGCAATAGCCATCTGGATCTCATTATAGGTGGTATCCCCACAGGAGAGTCGAATTAAAGATGGGACTTCACATAGAAAGTTGTCTATCTGCCTATGCGGACAGAAGGGCAGGCGAAGGGTGGGAGGTGTTTGAACTATGGATTGGACCAAACCTACAGCCCAGGCCACAGCTGCCAGCTGCCAGCACAGGCGGGGGTGGATGATGGTGGCATAGTGCAGGGGCTGGCAGACTGCCACATAGCGGTCAAAGGCCATCACTGTCAGGAGGATGCACTCGGTGGTGCCCAAGGACATGAAGATGAAGAGTTGGACAAAGCATCCCAGGAAGCTGATGGTCTTTGTGGGTCTCCAGAGGTTGACCAGCATCTGGGGCACACAGGTTGTGGTGAAGCAGAGGTCCAAGAAGGAGAGGTTAGAGAGGAAGAAGTACATTGGAGAGTGGAGCCTGGGGTCCAGTGTGGATAGCAGGAGGATGAGTGTGTTTCCTATGAGTGTGAGGAGGTAGGAACACAAGACAACCACAAAGAGAATCTTTTCCAGGCATGGGTGTTCAGAGAAGCCCAGCAGGAAGAAGCCTGCTGGGGAGCTGTGGTTGGCCATGGCCTTTTGTGTCTGGTTGGAGGAATGAAGTTGTCAGTGTGTTTCAATTTGTTTTGTAAGCTCACTTGTCAGTACACTTGAGGTGGATGCTTCTCTTCTTCCTCTACTCCCTCTGCTTTCTTTCCTGGATCACCATGAAGTCCCTTTCTGTTTCCTCTTCTTCCAGGTCAAATGTTGTCTAGTGTCTGAGAATAAAGAAGGAATGTCCTGGAAAATGGGTGGATTCTCATACTGGTAACTCTGACTTCTCAGCTAAGGACAAAAGAGGCTGATGAAAAACATGAATCATTAATCACTTAGTTTTCATTGTTTCAACAAACATTTATTGAGCACCATTTATGATCTGAACACTGTGCAACTATTGACTTTGTTCTCTACGAGTATTAGCAGTTGTAAGGAACTTTGTGGTTGGATTAATGACTTGATGGTGAGCAGTGTAGAATTGGTCTCATTTTCTTCTTTTGAAAGGCTAATTTTTTAAAAAATTTTTTAACATGTGTCATTCAAATGTCTCATTTACTTAAACCTTATAGTCCTATTCTAGTTGTGGGTTACTGTCTGAAGGACAGATGCCTTCTTTGTATTTTCTTTTTGTTTAATTAACATTTTTTCATTTATTTTACATATGGAGGACAGTTTCCCCTCCTTCCTCTCCTCCCATTCCCTCCCCACACCACCCCTGCCTTCCATCTAACCCCCTTCCCATCCACCCCTCCTGCTCTTGCTTTTAAGTGTGGACATGGATTTGATGATCACTCATATTTTGTCTCCAGTACACTTTTTCAGAAGATTATTATTATTATTATTTTTGCATAAGATCTAGCCAGGATTCACATACTATACACAGTTCCTCTGTCGTAGGTAAGCTACTGAGCTAAGGAATTTGGTACAAATATTGGACAATGTGAACAGACTTTGTGTCAGAGCTCATAGGCTGGAAAGGTGAGTGGTCTCATGACTTTGAAAAATCCACTAGGATATTGAACATCCTCACAAGAACCCATAACCGGAAGCCATGAAGTAAAGTTACTGAGTGGGGGAGAGGCAGAGCTGTAGAGAACAGTGTTGCATCCTGCAGGAGCTGATGCTACTGCTGTGAAAGAGAGGAGATCTGGGTCCTTGAAGGTGGCAGGCCGTGACAACCACTGTGACAACTTAGGGGCAGGGTCCCTACAGGCTGATGAGTGGGACCTGCAGAGGGGATGGTTGGGCTGTGTCTCCTCACAGATTGCTTCTTGTTGTTTGGAAGTTCTTTCCTTCTCCAGCTTAACTGAGTCTCCTTCTGCCTCCTCTTCTTCCCCCGACTTTTTTTCTCTCTGAGGGAAAAGCCCTCAACCTGAATTTTAAGTGCTTTATTGTTAATAACCTCTGCCAAAGGCTGTTTAAGTCTTAAAAGCCCTTTGCATGCCTCTCCTGATCACACTCACTTCCTACCTCTTAAGAAGCAGTCACACTTATTTGGATTATTTATAATAAGTTCTCCTATGTTGTTTTATAGCACTGCATTCTTGTGTTACTAAAAAGCAATTCAAGGGCTTCTTACTCAGCTGTTCACTCTTCATTATACACCTACACACCTGGCTTTCTTACTCTCCTGGTCACTTTGTGTTTATTATTTTCAAGCTCTTAGATGTCCATCATCCTTTGACTGTCTTTGTGGTTGTGTGTGTGTGTGTGTGTGTGTGTGTGTGTGTGTGTGTGTGTGCTATTACAAAACATTACCCTTTTACCTGATCTTCTAATTCTGAGACACCACCAAAACTCAAATATTACTTGACAGTCTTTCAGTTATTTTCATTTTCATGAATGGGTTCTTTTTCTTTACTAATCACTAAAGACCTAGCCATGCACTAAAAGGTACAGGGAAAGGCTTGCCGTATCTGCTCTTGATGGTGTCCACATCACAACGCTGTTACCATCTGCTGGGAGCTTTCTGCATATCTGGCCCCATGCTATATTTCTAGAATAATCATTAACCTTATTCTCCCTTTACAGTCCAGAACATTGAACCAACTTGCCCAACACTGCACAGTCAATAAGGCCAGGTCTGGATTCTGAACCCTGATTGACTTCCTATCAGGTACTCAAGCATTCTGCATCAATTGTGTAACTCAAATACAATGACTGTATTCTGTTTTTGTTTACAGATGAAGAGAAACACTGAGAGGTTAAATAATTTTTCAGGACAATACAATGTGTGCCAGAGGTGCCTCCACTCTTGAAGACATGGGAGATTTTGATGGACTGTAGGAGAAGAAAAATCCCAGGACTTACCACGGCCAGGTCAAATCTTCTCACCCCTGGGCAGCCAAGGCTTCCCTATGATGAGGAGCTTCTGGTCTGAGTGAAGCCTCCACTTGATCGTCACAGCATGAAAACTGAGAGCAAACTGATGGCTGTGCTCCCTGGAAAGCACTGGCCTCAGGACTCAGCAGTAGTGTGGATGGGAACGCCACTCTGGACTTCCAAAGTACTTTGCAACAGTGGCATTACCTGGATATGACTAACATGTTTTGCCTTTGATTTCCGATGAAGAGATGGAAACAGACAGGTTAAGTAATTTAGTCAGGACAGTATAATCTGAGCTGAAACTTGAACCAAAGGAGATTGAGTGTCATTGTTCCACATGCACCATATCCCACTACCACCATTCTGCTAGAGTCCTGGAAGTTGGTATAATTTTGGTAGCACTGGAGATAGAAAGGAGGGATCCCTGGACTCCCATCCCATAGGAACAAATGCTCATTAGTTCTGTGAGGACTCTGGGGCCTCTGCCCACAGACAGTTAATTAGCCACTGTTGATTATGATGGTTATGAGTGAAGGAGAAGATCTAGAAGAAATCTGTTAGCAGATTTATTACCTAGTGTTAAATAAAGAGATTACCATCTGTTCCTCTCTGTCACTGGGCAGTACAATGACATTGTTTCATCTCTGTGAATCTTTTGAGTGTCCCATCCCTTTTCTCTCATGCCATTTCAACCTATTCCATACTCAAGTATCATTTTCATTTCTTTTTTTTTTCTCTTGTTAAAGTATGGCAGCAGAAAGGGCTGAGGAGGAAGCATTTTGGGAAATGCTTGAAAGACAAGCATGAAAATGTACATTTTGTACCAGAAGCCATGTTAAAAAATATCAGGCACATGCTTATAATCCAAGTTCTGGAGAGGCAAAGATAGGCAAATCTCTAAGGATTGTTGATCAGCCATCCTGTCTGATCAATACACCATGCCAATGAGAGGTACTGTAGACACTAATTTTGATTTTTAAAGGAGCCCATTGCTGAAAGACTTGAACTTTTAAAAGAGATTGGATATTTTAAAGAGACTGAAATTTTAATGTGTTTGAATTGGTGCAGAGTGTGGGACTTTTAAAATAATTTTAATATGAGATCTTGGGGATGAATAAGAAAGGAAGGGATATGGCTTAATAATGATGTGTTTGTGTGTCTAGTTGACAAGAGGTCAGTTGTACTGGCTGGTTTTGTGTGTCAACTTGACACAAGCTAGAATCATCAGAGAAAGCCTCATTTGAAGAAATGCCTCAATGACATCCAGTTATAAGGCATTTTCTAGTTTAGTGATCAGTGGTGGAGGATTTAGCCCATAATGGTTGGTGCCATCCCTGGGCTGCTGGTGCTGGGTTCTATAAGAAAGTGGGCTGAGCAAGCCATGGGAAGCAAGCCAGTAAGCATCCTCCTCCACGGCTTCTACATCAGCTCCTGCCTACAGGATCCTGCTATGTTTGCATTCTTGTCATGACTTCCTTAAGTGATGAACAGCAATGCTCAAGTGTAAGCCCAATAAATCCTTTTCTCCCCAACTTTGTTTGTTTGGTCATGGTGTTTCCTCATAGCAACATAAACTCTAACTAAGACAAGTGGCAATAGAATAGTCCCTTAATTTTTTTTCTGTTCCATACCAGGTGCCTCTTCTGCCATGAGACAGATTTTGGATTTTCCTTTAACAATCATGCTTGGGTTTAGAGAAGGAGAGAGCTATGGCTCCAATTCCAATGCCAGATTTAATTTTTATTTGAATTGGGACCACAAAAAGACCATTTGCCTTTTATGTTTGTACAGTGTTGCATGAATCCTAATTGGTTGTAATAAAAACCCATAGCCAGATATCAGGGTGAAAGTTGAAAGATCAGAGGAGCAGAGCAAGCCACAGCCACCACCTCTTACCTTACCAACTCCTCAGCCTGACAGATCATGAATTTCTGTCTCCTCCTGCCTTACATTCCTTGCTCAGCCCAGCCATATCACTTCCTGTTTCAACCTTCCTAGTGCTGGGATTAAAGGTGTGTGATCCTAAGTGCTGGAATTAAAGGTGTGTGCCACCACTGCCTGGCTCTGTTTCTCTTTTAGACTGGATTAATCTCATATAGTCCAGTGTGGCCTTGAACTCACAGAAATCCAGATGGATCTCTGCCTCCGACTCCTGAGTGCTAGGATTAAAGGTGTGTGCCATCACTGCCTGGCTTCTATGTTTAAACTAGTGACTTGTTCTGTCCTCTGATCTTAAGGCAAATTTTATTTGTTCAAAATATCACCACAGTGCAGATTAGCAAAAACAAGCATTTGGGATGATTTATAAAATTCTAACCTGTTGGAGGTGTGCTATACCATTAGGTCAACTATACTTTTTTGGGGGGGACCTTCATACTTCTTCAGATGTCTCATTGTAGCTAGAGTTTTCCTGCCTGGCCCACAGTCAGGACAAATCTCTATCACCTGCCAGTCCCACAGCTGCTCAGACCCAACCAAGTAAACACAGAGACTTATATTGCTTACAACCTGTATGGCTGTACCAGGCTTCTTGCTAACTGTTCTTACAGCTTAAATTAACCCATTTCTATAAATCTATACCTTGCCACGTGGCTCGTGGCTTACCGGCATCTTCACATGCTGTTAGTCATGGCAGTGGCTGGCAGTGTCTCTGACTCAGCCTTCCACTTCCCAGCTTTATTCTCCTCCTTGTCCCACCTATACTTCCTGCCTAGCCACTGGCCAATCAGTGTTTTATTTATTGACCAATCAGAGCAACACATTTGCCATACAGAACATCCCACAGCATCTCATTGTCCAGTGGTCCTTAGATTCCTTAGTTGGATGCTTTTGTTCTGCTGGAAAGACAAAAACAAAACCCTGCCCCAACCCTAACTTTGGGGAGTTCCTTTTGTGGCAGGTTATATCTTTGTTAAGATAAAGTGTATTTTGGCAACAGAAAAAGTATTGTCTTTTAATAATAATAATTTTTATTATACTTGATCAAATGAAAGGTGTTTGTTAGTCTTATAAATTAGTTTCGATAGAATGACCAAGCTGTTTGATGAACTATCACCTCTCCTAATCAAGAGGTCTCTCCTATTCAAATTTAATCTTTGTCAGTCTTTTCTTCTGTGGAAATAAAAGCAAACTCTCTTCCTCAACACAACACATATCCTGGTTTCCATTCTGAGGTCAACACATCATTTAATTTAATCTAATTTCAAAGTTTTTTTTTTTTACTATCCAATATCTTTCTGCAGCCATTGTTCCTTTCTCATTAGTATTAAAAAATTAAAGTTAATAAAGTTAATAAAGCACTGTATGATCTACCTCTGTTTATTAAGCATATCTTTTAAAGTATGATTGGGAGCAACTGGCCAACAGGTGAGAGACCTGCAGGCAGGCTGCATCAGCACTCTTGACACCCACTGGACTCTGTAAATTCTATGACCCACTCTGCTATCCAAAGCCACAAACCTCATCATCCTCCCCTTGGCCAAACATCCACTGCAACATCAGCAGCCCTTATACAATCACCACTTATTCCAGTTGGAAGAGAAGCAGTGCCTATAGGCACCAGCACCACCTACACCAGCTGAAGAACAGTCTCTATTGGCACAGGCACAACCCACACCAGTTGGAAGAACAGTCTCTATTGGCACAGGCACAACCCACACCACTAGGAAGATCAGACTCTATAAGCACAAGAAAAGGCCCACACAAGCCAGAAGAACTGGGGGATACACTGCATTTAGGCATCCCAGCCCCCACAAACCTCAGCTGAGACAACCCTACTGTACCTGAGGACCAGCCAACCACCAGAACCCTTGCCATTCAGGCCAAAAGACAATAAAGGAAACAGACAATTGTAGCAGGAATCTTAAAAGGTCTTATTAATTAAATCAAACCTAAGGCCAGTTATTGTGGTAAATGTTGGAAGATAAGAGAAGCAGAACAAGCTACAGCTACCTCACCTCGCCAGTTCCTCAGCTGATCCTGTTTCCTCAGACTGGAAGCCTCTGAGTCCTTACCCAAATGAATCTCAGCTGAACTGCTTCTCAAAAGCCTGAATGCTTAACCAGCCAAAAGCTTCTACTTTCTGGTCTTCATGCCTTAAATACCTTTCTGCTTTCTGCCCTCACTTCCTGGGATTAAAGGCTCACTTCTTGGGATTAAAGGCGTGAGTCACCATGCCTGGCTATTTCCAGTGCGGCCTTGAACTCACAGAGATCCATGCCTCCAGAAGGCTAGGATTAAAGGTGTTAGTGCCACCATTTTCTAGCCTCTGTATCTAGTGGCTGTTCTGTTCTCTGACCCCAGATAAGTTTATTAGGGTACACAATATTTTGGGGAACACAATACCACCACAGACAATGAAGGAACAAAAGACCCACCAAACAAAGACATCACAAGAATTAACACCTGTACTATAACTATCCCAAATCTAGATGGGTAAACAGCACTTTAAGAATACATGCAACAACATAAAAGGCAATATGGCACCACCAGAACCCAATGGTGCTAAAACAACAAGACCTGAACATCCCTACACAGATGAAGCAGAAGAAAACAACCTTAAAAATAACTTTAAGATAATAGAGGCCCTTAAAGAGAAAATGAAAAATTCTTTTAAAGAAATTGAGAAAAGACAAACAAAAAGGAAGAAATCAATAAATTCATTAAGAAAGCCAAGAAAAAACTATCAAAGAGGTGAAGGAAACAGTTCAAGACTTGAAAATTGAAATAGAGGCAATAAAGAAAACACAAACCAAGGTAATTCTGGAAATGGAAAATCTAGGTAAGTGAACAGGAACTACAGATGCAAGCATCACCAACTAAATACAAGAGATGGAAGAGAGAATTTCAGGCATTGAAAATAAGATAGAGAAAATAGATTCATTGGTCAAAGAAAATGTTAAATACAAAAAATTAGCATAAAACATCCAGGAAATCTGGGACACCATGAGAAGACCAAACCTAAGAATAATAGGGATAGAAGAAGAATTCCAGCTCAAAGGTACAGAAAATATATTCAACAAAATCATAGAAGAAAACTTTCCTAACCTAAAGAAGGACATGCCTATGAAGGTACAAGAAGTGTACAGAACACCAAATAGACTGGACCAAAAAAAAAAAAAAAAAGAATCCCCTTTCCACATAATAATCAAAACACTAAACATACAGAATAAGGGAAGAATATTAAGAGATACAAAGGAAAAAACCCAAGTAACATATAAAGGCAGACCTATTAGAATAACATCCAAATTCTCAATGGAGATTCTAAAAGCCAGAAGGTCCTGGACACACATTTTGCAGACAATAAGAGACCATGGATGCTAGCTCAGACTACTATACTCAACAAAACTTTCAGTCACCACAGATGGAGAAAACAAGATATTCCATAACAAAACTAGACTTAAACAATACCTATCCACAAATCCAGCCCTACAGAAAGTATTAGAAAGAAAACTCCAACCCAAGTAAATTAGCTGCACCCACAAAAACACAGGCAATAGATAATCTCACACCCACAAACTTCAAAGAACAGAAACACACACACACACACACACACACACACACACCACCACCACCACCACCATCCAAGCCAAAAAATAACAGAATTAATAATCACTGGTTATTAATATTTCCTAATATCAATGGACTTAATTTGCCTATAAAAAGACACAGGCTATCAGAATGGATATGAAAACAGGATCCATCCTTCTGCTTCCTACAAGAAACACACCTCAATTTCAAAGACAGGCATTACCTCAGAGTAAAGGGCTGGGAAAAGATTTTCCAATGAAATGGACCTAAGAAGCAAGCTGGTGTAGCTATCCTAATATCTAACCAAATAGACTTCAAACTAAAATTAATCAAAAGAAGTGAAGAGGGATATTTCACATTCATCACAGAAAAAAATCCATCATGATGAAGTCTCAATTCTGAACATTTATACCCTAAATGCAAGGGCACCCACATTTATAAAAGAAACATTACTAAAGCTTAAATCATACATCAAACCTTACATATTAATAGTGGGTGAATTCAACACCCCACTCTCACCAATAGACAGGTCTGCCAGACATAAACTTAATGAGGAAATAAGAGAACTAACAGAGGTTATGACTCAAATGGACTTAACAGATATCTACAGAACATTTCACCCAAACAGAAAATATACCTTCTTTTCAGCACCTCATGGAACCTTCTCTACAACTGACCACATACTCAGTCACAAAGCAAATGTCAATAGATACAAAAAAATCAGAATAACCCCATGTATCTGATCAGATCACCATGGGACAAAGTTAGAATTCAACAACAACACAAACTACAGAGCCTACAAACTCATGGAAACTGAACAACTCTCAACTAAATTATCACTAGGATAAGGAAGAAATAAAGAAAAAAATTAAAGACTTTCTAGAATTCAATCAAAATTAAGGCATAACATACCCAAACTTATGGGACACAATGGAAGTGGTGCTAAGAGGAAAGTTCATAGCACTAAGTGCTTACATAAAGAATTTGGAGAAATGTAGCTTAAGTTTTTCTGCCTGGCCCACAGTCAGGACAAATCTCTTTCACCTGCCAGTCCCACAGCCGCTCAAACCCGACCAAGTAAACACAGAGACTTATATTGGTTACAAACTGTATGGCTGTGGCAGGCTTCTTGCTAACTGTTCTTACAGCTTAAATTAATCCATTTCCATTAATCTATACCTTGCCACATGGCTCGTGGCTTAACCGGCATCTTCACATGCTGTTTGTCATCGTGGTGGCTGGCAGTGTCTCTCTGACTCAGCCTTCCACTTCCCAGCTTTATTCTCCTCCTTGTCCTGCCTACACTTCCTGCCTAGCCAATGGCCAATCAGTGTTTTATTTATTGACTAATCAGCAACACATTTGCCATACAGAACATCCCACAGCAGAGAAATCTCACACTAGTAACTTAACAGCACACCTGAAAGCTCTAGAACAAAAAGAAGGAAGCTCACCCAGGAGGAGTAGATGGCAGGAAATAATCAAACTCAGGGCTGAAATCAATAAAATAGAAACAAAGAGAACAATGATTCTTTAATCAATGAAACAGAGTTGGTTCTTTGAGAAAATCAACAAGATAGACAAGCCCTTATCCAGACTAACCAAAAGGCAGAGAGAGAACATCCAAATTAACAAAATCAGAAATGAAAAAGGAGACATAACAACAGACAATGAGGAAATCCAGAGAATCATCAGGTCATGCTTCAAAAATCTGTACTCCACAAAATTGGACAATCTGAAAGAAACAGACAATTTTCTTGATATGTGCCACATACCAAAATTAAATCAAGGCCAGATAAACAATTTAAATAGACTATTACCCCTAAGGAAATAGAAGCAGTCATCAAAAGTCTCCCAACAGGGCTAGCTGGTTTCCATGCAGAATTCCATCAGAATTTCAAGGAAGAACTAATACCAATACTCCTCAAATCGTTCCACACAATGGAAACAAAACAAACTGCCATTTTTTTAAAATAAGGCTACAATTACCCTGATACTCAAACCACATAAAGATGCAACAAAGAAAGAGAATTACAGACCAATCTCCACCATGAACATTGATGCAAAAATACTCAGTAAAATACTGGCAAACCAAATCCAATAACATATTTAAAAAAATCACCCACCATGACCAAGTAGGCTTCTTCCCAGAGATGCGGGGATGGTTCAACATATGAAAATCTGTCAATGTGATCCACCGTATAAACAAACTGAAAGAAAAAAACCCACATGATTATCTCATTAGATGCTGAAAAAGCCTTTGACAAAATCCAATACCCCTTCATGATAAAGGTCTTGGAGAGATCAAGGATATAAGGAACATAACTAAACTAAACATAATAAAGCAATATACAGCAAGTTTACAACCAACACCAAATTAAATGGAGAGAAACTTGTGGGGCGTTTACCCAACCACCCCCACAGTTCCCCAGAGTTTTCTTGAGTGTGAGCAGCAGGAAATATTAGATAGAAGGATTTATTGCAGAGAATATCGCGGAGATAAACAGATAGAAAATAAAGGATAGCCTCGAGAGGGCCTGGAACCTATTCCAACGGGCCCTGACTGTCTCTGCCCCAGGGTTTTTATAGAGACGCCAAGGGGTGGAGCAAAAGACCTCCTCCCCCAGCACAGCCAAGTGCAGACCATCTCAGACACCTGCACTCAGGCCCGTGGTCTAATCATCCTCTATGTGGACCTGCTGGGTAAAGCCACGAGGAACCCGAGAACGGGCTCTCACAGGTCCCCCTTTCTTAATATATAAAAAAATAACTATTAATGGCTTACAGCAATCTCCATAGCTGTTATACCTCCCAATATGGGAGAAGAGGATGATAAAGATGGCATTTCTCTTTTGAATTAGGTCCAAGGTGACTACAGCAGTCTTAGCTGCCTGAAGCCCTTTCTAAGCCAAAAACTCTTAAGGCGACTACAAACTTAAAGAATCCCTTAGCTTCATCATTACCATTAACAGGTTAACATAAATATTGCTACACATAGCCACAATTCTCTCAGTCTTACAACTCAAAGCAAACTCTTAACAGAACCATTTGAATTAGCATATATGGTGCTAAATATAGTTAACAATTTTCTCCGTCTTACAACTTTAACTCAATCATTTGAATTTTCTTGCTAACAGAACATAGGAAAAACTTCGATGTATTCATATCAAACTTAAATATTCCTTAACTCCACAAAACCAGGGTGCATTAATATCAATAGGGTAAATATAATTTCTGCAAACATAATTCAACCTCATAACTCCTCCTTTTCTTTATAATTTTTTAAACAAAATCTAAAACCTAGCTAGAAGAACCCAAACTCATACAATTCCTACAAACCCATACTGAAAAGCAATCTTCTCAATAAAACCATTAACACTTTAAAAACTTAGCAAAACATCCAAAAGCAGTTTTTTAATAAAACTCTTTACACTTTAAAAGTAGTCTCTTAATATACCCTATTTGCATTTCTTACTAACAAAAACATGACATTAATCCCTCAAACAACTTTTGAAATTAGACTAAGGAGTATTAACTCTTCCCCCTTTCTTTATAATTTAAGCAAAATCTCAAGCCTAGTTAGAAAACCCAAACTTCTGTTTAAACAGTTCCATTTGTAACACAAAACCAGTTCCATAAGTATTTCCATTTTTACATAGACAGTTCCACAAAACAATTCATGAATCACCAATTAATAAAGCATATATGCATACACAAAACTGTATCTTGATTCTAGGTAGAAATAATAAATTTCTTCATTTAAACAGTTCCATTTTTAAACCAATTCCAGAAAACAGTTCCTAGGTCATTACTATAAACTCAAAATTGTTCCATTGCAATGAAATCTCTATTGTTCGTTTCATTTCTTAAGTCCCAAAATTCAAATGATAAATTCTGGTACTAGCCTTCCAAATATGAAGAAATCCATAATCAAAATATTTTTGTAGTTTTATCTCATTTTAAGTTCAAAAAGTTCAAACAAATAAATTCTGGTATCAGGCTTTCACTTCAAAATATGAAGAGACGTTTTTCAACCAAAACTTTTTGCAGTTAACAATTTTAGTTCAAACAAGCGTCTCTGCACTTATTCTCAAGCCAGAGACCTTTTTAGGTACAGTAGTATTCTAAACCGCACCGTTTTTGATGTTAGCTCAGGTTTTTCTGTATTGCGTCGATTTTCCAAGGATCTCAGCTGCGGATGCCTTGTTGTACTGGTTCTGGCGTCCGCCATTCTTAGCTTCTTAGCGGCTTTTGGAGCTTTTGAAAACTGCTCAGACTGCCTGCTTTGCAGTCTCCTAGGACACTAACTCTGTATCTCAGGTTTTTTTTCATCATATACATTAAGCATAGACTCACTTAGCATTTACACTTTTTAAACTCACATATAACATTTTTTGCCTTGCAAAACATTTAGACTCACATTCAACATCTACATTTTACAAACTCACATATAACGTATTAACATCTACTTATTTATACTCCTTAAGGAAACTATAGAACTACTTTAGCAAATATATTTCTTACTTCTTATATACTTATCATATTTCTTATTTAAACTTACATTTACAATTAGTATCTTTACTTCTTACAAGCTTATTACTACACGTCTTAAGACTACCTTAGATATTTCTTGCAAGCTTATTTTCTTAAAGGAACTCTATAGATCTATTTTACAAACTTATACAGGGCTACCATTAGCATATATTTAACTTAGCAAACACCTAAAGATTTCTTAACACAGATCTAACAAGAGAATTTTTACAAACTCACATATCTTATTTTCATCTTTTTCTATTTCTTACTCTTAATTATTAGTACTATCTCTATTAGACAGATTCTCTTAACTAGACAGGAAGTACATACATCATTTCTAAATTTTAGAGTTTATAGTCAGCTTTGTTATAAAGCACTGGGATTTAATGAGTGGTGTTGTTATAGAATTGTGATAGTTGTTGCTAGGGGATTGTAACCTTCCCAAGATGAAGCTACACTCCAAAGTTGCCAGTTCTATCAGCCGGTCCAGAACCGGCAGAGATGCACTGTCAGCCGCAAATGGTTTTTAACTAGAGGCTGTCCCTTCACCCAAATTCATAATAGTTCCCTTAAGTACTTCAATTCAGACAAACGTTTCTATTACAGCAGTACTTTTGGTTTGTTCTACAGAAAAACTTCACTTCATGCTGAGGGTGAAATTACCGTATTTAGCTGCTGTAAAGCTCTTCACCAAATACTGCACAGCTATTAGGTGATTTTTCTTAAAGTATTTTTCTAAAGGAGCTAGTAAAGCCACAAGCGGCACAGCTCCGAACTGTATTTAGTATTTTCACTTCATTAGCTTTAACTCCTGATGTTATTAGCAGCTGTAATATTTAGCATTGATTTTTTATAAGGAACTTTCAGGTGAAGCAACTCTTTTGTAAGACAGCTAGATTTTCTGAAGTTTGTTTCCCATCTATAAAGCAGTCATTTCTTTTTGAATGCCTATTTCTTATCCCCTTAATTAGCTTTGCAAAGGAATCATTGCAGGCTGTTTGTTCAAGACGTAAAGAATTTTTAATTTCACATAAATTTCTTCATATCTAAGACAACGTTCAGTGTATAAACTGCTTTCTCTTGCTTTCTTAAGGATTTTAAAGTGGCTTGTTTGCTCTTAAAGGTAGCTTATTGTCATCCAGCTACCATAAAAACTTTGCACAGCTATTAGAGTAAATAAGGCATTTTACCAACGGAGCCCCAAACCACGAAGCACCTAGTTCCGTATCCTTTCAATTTTTCATTGGAACTGATACTTAAACTCTTAGACGACTTTCCTCATTCTTTTAAAGGCTGTATTTTAAGTTTACCATGAACGTATTTTCGAGCTGACAAACGTGTTTCAGGACAATGTCGCCATCTTTAGCGGAAAAACTACCTTTCCCAGAATGCATTTCCCTTATATCAGTCTATAATAATATCAGTCCCTTATATCAGTACTTTCCCATAGTTCTTTTTGGGTCTGAGAGTCAACTGGTTCTCTTTTACCAGCCTTGCTTACAAATTCTTGCCAGGGAGGTTTGAACAAAGTTTTTTGCTTTTGCAACGGGAGATTTGAACAAGCATTTTACATTTTCAATTATGGAACATTGGGAGGTTTCTGGTCTCTCCTCAGCTGGCTTTAACAGGTGTCTCTCCTTCATTTGACACTGGCCCCCAAATCAGAACTGCACCTGCCTCGTTAGCGCGCATTGAGGTGGACAATTTCTGATAGCAACTTTCCTTGGGGCTTGTGTTTGCCTTAGCCAGTCAGTGATCATTTACAACAGCTTTTCCATAGCTCATTCAGAAGAGATTTTCTCCCATGGATCTATCTCATTTTGCTTGTTCCTTCCCCAGATGCAGAGCTTCAGGTATCTGTCTGTGGCTCTGTTCCTCTGCTAGCTGCTTTTGGAGGTAGGGGCTTTTTTTTTTTTCCTCCCCCCGAATCTGCCTCAAATTCTAGCAGCTTTTTTCAGGTCATGCATTTTCTGGGGAGGAATATGTCCCTTCTGTTTCTTTGGAGTCTTTTTCTCAGACAGTTCCCAGTTTGGTCTCAGTTTATCCCCTCTACCCCAGAAACAGTTTCTGACACTACAGTGGCGGCTTTCCCTGCTACTGAAGGTAGGGGTTTTAGTCCGTTTCTGTTTTCGGGGTCTGTGTGGTTTGTGTACAGACTGAAAATCTAACAAGGGAGGTTTTTGCCATCTCTAAACTCCCATTAGGACAGGCGTTTTGTTTTATCAGGCCTTCACCTGGCACAGTCCCCCAGTGGGTTGTGTTTGTCTGGGTGCTCAAGGACAGAGCTTATACTAGAGGCAATTACCCCTTAGGGCTATACTCCCTCATCTCAGGGAGTCAGTTGAAACAAAGCTTTTCTCAAAGAGGTGCTTTCTCTGACAGAAAAGAAAGCTTTACTCCTGGATAGTGTGAGACCAAAATGAGCCATCTTAGAAATAAGACCAAAATGCTTTCACCCTAAAATTAAGGCCTAAGATTTTTCCTTTTGGGAATAGGCCATAGGCCATTAGTTACTGAAACCAGTCAGTTCAGATTCCAGAAACCAGGAAGTGTAAAAGTACAGAGTCACAAGAATGTCCTCTCCCGGGTTTCCAGGGTGACTGACCATAAAAATGCCCCCACCTGAGGGCAGCCAATGAGAAATGGTGGTGGGCAACCACTCCCTTAGAAGTAATTTCTAGAAGCCTCTAGAAGCGAGCCAATCAGAATTGTACCCATACTAGTACCCCTAAACGATGTAACCTTGTGACTTTTCCCTTTAAAAGCTGAGCTTGCAGATAGGTGGGCGCTTCCTCCAGCCTCCACTGCGTTGGATGTATTGGACGAAGTCCCTGCCTAGGCTTGTATTGCTTTTGGATATCCAGAATTAAACCATGCTTTTGCATTCCGGCATGCTCGTCTTTGGTGGTCTCTCTGGGGGTCACGATCTGGGCACAACAGATAGTTCTGTTCTGCCCTGGCTGGGCTTTCCCCAGACAGCGTTCTGACTCAGCAGCACAACTGGTTCAGACACAGTTCAGCTTTACTGTTTTCCCAGAAAAGTCCTTACTTTGATAGAAAAGCTTTTTCTCAGATTTCTTTTTGCAGCTGTGGACCTATCAAACCGGGACTTGTAGGAAAGTGGACAACTGTGCCATTCTCACTGGCTTTAGTTTTGTTTGTTCATTAGCAATCTTCCCCTGGGTCCTGCACCTTCCTGCCTCAGCTCTGTGCTCCAGGAAGTTTGCAACTGCAGGAACCCTAGTATCCCAGAAATGCACTCCAACTCAGAGACGCTAGCCAGTAGCCTCTGGGTTTTTGGTCAGAAGAGAGGATACAATGCTAACAGTTTGCATTGCTTCAGGGGATTTTTGCATTAAGTCGATTAGGAGCACCTTTTCATTCTGAAACGCTCAAACAAAACCCTTGATGCCTCAGCTCGGGTGTAACTGAAAAGCTTGGCTTTTTTGCTTTTCCCAGTAAAGTTTCCCACCCTTTTGGGCTCTCTGTAGCTCTTTACCCACACTCTCCCAAGCATTTCCCTCAGGGCACTCTGACCCACTGTCTTTTACTAGCTTGAAGAGACAGAGCTTAGAAGAGGTTTTTAGGAACTTGTCCCTGCCTCCTGTATTGCAGGGAGGATTTTTATAGCTTGAAAGAACTTAGGTTTTGCTGTCTTAAGAGGTTTGTTGTTTTCCCTTAGAGCTAATCACAGGTGGTCCCCATACTAATATCTTCAGGTGATTCTAATTTTTGTCCTTCTGAGAAAGTTAAAGTCTTTAGTTTTTAAGTTTAAGAGAGCTTTTGAGAAAGATGAAGGCTTTTTAGAGAGATTTCCCCCCCCCAAAGTTTTCTAAGAAAAGCTTTATAGTTTAAGAGAAAGATTTTTTCCCCCCCAGGAGAAAGACCAGCTTTTCCCAAAACTTCCCAACTTTAAACTTTGGCTTTTTACACCCCCATTTTTGCCTCAGGGAGAAATCACTTTCTCCTGCCGCTTGGATTTAGCATTTCAGCTGTCCCCAGGACAAAAGCTTCCATAGGAAACTTTTTCTTCCCCATAAGCTCAAAGAAGAGCTTTTTTTACTACCCGTAAAGCCCCCAAAAAGATTTTTTTCCCAGTTTGCATTCATAGCCCCCAAAGTTAGAAAATTGAAGAGTTTTTCTGTCTAGTTGCCTTACTTATTTTTTCCTACAGAATCTTACACTTCTAAGTTTTTTCTAAACTATATTACTACGCTATACCTTATATTTTTCAGATAGAAATTGAGAAAGGGATAGAAGATAGAAAATTTTGACAGAAGAGAATTTCGCTGCAGCATCGGACATCCTTCCAGTCCGCTTTCCTTTTCTCTCAAGGATAAAACTCCTGCCTCTCAAAAATATATATAAAAAATATATATTTTCCATAACACCGGCATGCCTCATCCACTGGCAGGGCTGAACTCAGCACTTTCGCCAAAAACTCTGTAATAAAACTATTATTTTTCTTTATCTTTAGTCCCTATTACTTTGTCTTTAGTCCCTGTTCATTTGTCTTTAGTCTCCCCTTTTTTTAGTCCCCCTTTTTTTCTTTAGTCCCTTTTTTTTTCTTTAGTCCCTGTTCATGGCGCCATTCTGTGGGACGTTTACCCAACCACCCCCACAGTTCCCCAGAGTTTTCTTGAGTGTGAGCAGCAGGAAATATTAGATAGAAGGATTTATTGCAGAGAATATCGTGGAGATAAACAGATAGAAAATAAAGGATAGCCTCGAGAGGGCCTGGAACCTATTCCAACGGGCCCTGACTGTCTCTGCCCCAGGGTTTTTATAGAGACGCCAAGGGGTGGAGCAAAAGACCTCCTCCCCCAGCACAGCCAAGTGCAGACCATCTCAGACACCTGCACTCAGGCCCGTGGTCTAATCATCCTCTATGTGGACCTGCTGGGTAAAGCCATGAGGAACCCGAGAACGGGCTCCCACAGAAACTCAAAGTGATTTCACTAAAATCAGGAACAAGACAAGGCTGTCCACTCTCTTCATATCTATTCAGTATAGTACTCAAAGATCTAACTAGAACAATAAAACAACAAAAGGAGATCAAGGGGATACAAACTGGGAAGAAAGAAGTCAAACTTTCATTATTTGCAGTATACATAAGTGACCCAAAAATTCTACCTTCAGTAATGTGGCAGGATACAAGATTAAGTTAAAAAAAAATCAGTAGCCCTTCTATATACAAATGATAAATGGTCTGAGAAAGAAACCAGAGAAACAACACCCTTTAAAATAGCCACAAATAATATAAAATATCTTGGGGTAACTCTAACCAAACAAATGAAAGACCTGTATGAAAAGAACCTTAAGTCTTTAAGGAAAGAAATTGAAGAAGATATCAGAAAAGGAAAGATCTCCCATGCTCATGGATAGGTAGGATTAACATAGTAAAAATGGCAATCTTACCAAAAGCAATCTACAGATTCAATGCAAGCCTCATCAAAATAGTAGCACAATTCTTCACAGACCTCGAAAGAATAATACTCAACTTCATATAGGAAAACAAAAACCCAGGATAGCTAAAACAATCCTGTACAATAAAGGAACTCCCAGAGGCATCACCACTCCTGACTTCAAGGTCTACTATAGAATTATAGTAATAAAAACAGCTTGGTATTGGCATAAATACAGACACATGGATCAATGGAATTGATTCAAAGACCTTGACATAAATCCACACACCTATGAACATCTGATTTTGACAAAGAATCCAAAATTATACAATGGAAGAAAAGAAAGCATCTTCACCAAATGGTGCTGGTATAACTGGATATTGACATGTAGAAGGTTGCAAATAGATTCACATTTATCACCATGCACAAAACTCAAGTCCAAGTGGATCAAAGACCTCGACATAAATCCAGTTACACTTGTAACACAAATCTTAAAAGGTCTTCTGATAAAAAAAAAACCCGGAGCCAGATATTGGGGTGAATGCTGAAAGATCAGAGAAACAGAACAAGACACAGCTAACCTCACCTCACCAACTCCTCAGCTGATCTTGTTTCCTCAGACTGAAAGCTTTTGAGTCTTCACCCAAATTGATTTCGGTTGAATTGCTGCTAAAAAGCTTCTAGTTCCTGGTTTTCACACCTTATATATCTTTCTGCTTCCTGCCATCACTTCCTGGGATTAAAGTTGTGTGTCCTTCCCAAGCAAAGGCACGAGATCTTAAGGTGTGTGCCACGACACCTGGCTCTGTTCCCAGTGTGGCTTTGAACTCACAGAGATCCAGATGGATCTCTGCCTCCCAAGTGATAGAATTAAAGGCATGTGTGCCACCACTGTCTGGCCTCTGTGTCTAATCTAGTGGCTGTTCTGTTCTCTGATCCCCAAATAAGTTTTATTTGTTAGAGCACAAATAAAATATCACCACATACACTGAACCTGATAGAAGAGAAAGTGGGAAGTAGCCTTGAACGCATTGGCACAGGAGACTACTTCCTGAATATAACATCAGTAGCATAGACACTGAGATCAACTATTAATAAATGGGACCTCCTGAAACTGAAAAGCTTCTGTAAGGCAAAGGACACAGTCAATAAGACAAAATGGCAACATACAGAATGGGAAAAGATCCTCACCAATCCCACATCTGACAGAGGGCTGATCTCCAAAATATATAAAGAACTCAAGAAACTAGACATCAAAATACCAAATAATCCAATTTAAAAAATGAGGTACAGATCTAAACAGAGAATTCTCAAAAGAAGAATCTCAAATGGCAAAAAGACATTTAAGGAATTGATCAATATCCTCAGTTTTCAGGGAAACGCAAATCAAAACGACTCTGAAATACCATCTTACACCTGTCAGAATGGTTAAGATTAAAGACACTAATGACAGCTTATGTTGGAGAGGATGTGGAGAAAGTGGAGTTTGCACTCCTCCACTGCTGGTAGGAGTGCAAACTTGTACAGCCACTTTGGAAATCAGTATAGTGGTGTCTCAGAAAATTGGGAATCAATCTACCTCAAGACCTAACAATACCACATTTGGGCATTTACCCAAAGTGTGCTCAATCATACCACAAGGACATTT
The DNA here is from genome assembly GCF_949786415.1 of Peromyscus eremicus. Classification (NCBI taxonomy): domain Eukaryota; kingdom Metazoa; phylum Chordata; class Mammalia; order Rodentia; family Cricetidae; genus Peromyscus; species Peromyscus eremicus. Next base: position 701,846 of record NC_081432.1, on the reverse strand, counting down.
GCTCAACTATGTTCATAACAGCATTATTCATAATAGCCAGAACCTGGAAGCAATCTAGATGCCCCTCAACCAAAGAATAGATAAGGAAAATGTGGTACATTTATACAATAGAGTATTACTCAGCTGTAGAAAACAATGACCTCATGAGATTTTCACTCAAATGGATGGAACTAGAAAAAAAATCATTCTGAATGAGGTAACACAGACCCAGAAAAACAAACATGGTATGTACTCACTCATAAGTGGACATTAGGAGTAAAGTATAGGATAACCAACCTACAATCCACAGCCCCAGAGAGGCTAGATAACAATGAGGGCCCAAAGAGGGGTGCATGGATTTCCCTAGGAAGGGAAATAGAAGAGATCTCCTGTTTAAACTGGGGGTGGAGGAGGGGGGATAGAGGGATGGGATCTTGGGGAGGGTTGGGCAGGCTTGGTTTGGGAGGTGGGCTGGAGAGAGAGAGTAATGAAAGAGACATCTTGATGGGGGCCCATTTTGGGGTTAAGGAGAAACCTGGCACCAGGGAATCCCCCAGGAATCTACAAGGATGACCCCAGCTAAGAATTCTAGCATTAGTGGAGAGGGTGCCTGAACTGGCCATCTACTTTAATCAGATTGGTGACTACCCTAATTATCATCAGAGATACTCTATCCAGTAACTGATGGAAGTAGATACAGAGATCCACAGCCAAGCACTGGGTTGAGCTCCAGGAGTCTTGCTGAAGAAAGGATGAGGGACTGCATGAGCCAGCAGTGTCAAGGTCATGATGGGGAACCCACAGAGAGAGCTGACCTGAGTGTGTAGGAGCTCATGGACTCGGGACCAATAGTTAGGGAGTCTCCAAGGGACTGACCTAGGCCCTCTGCATGTGTGTGACAGTTGTACAGTTTGGTCTCTTTGTAAGTCTTCTAACAGTGAGATCAGGACCTGTCCCTGGCACTTAGCTGGCATTTGGAAACCTGTTCCCATGCTGGATTACCATGCCCAGTCTTGACACAAGGGGAGGAGCTTCATCCTGCATCAAGTCCATGTGCCATGTTTTACTCAAGGCCACAGGAGGCCTGCCCCTGCTGAATGAAGATGGAGGAAGAGTGGAAGGGAAGCTGCTGGTGTGTGTGTATGTGTGTGTGTGTGTGTGTGTGTGTGTGTGTGTGTGTGTGTGTGATGGGAAAAAGAGTGGGGGGGGACTTGGAGGAGAGGAGGGAGGGAAAGCTGGTCAGTATGTAAAATAAATGAAAAAATGTTATTTAAATAAAATAAAAAAATTAAAAGGCCCTCAAAAGAAGAGACAGATAAAGAAATTTGATAATTATATTTTTTTCAAAGAGCAATGCTTATGCCAGGTGTGGTGGCACACATCTTTAATCTCAGCACTTAGAAGCAGAGGCGGGCAGATCTCTGTGGCCAGCCCATTTTGCACAGTAAGTTCCAGGACAGTCAGGGCTGTGTAGAGAGTCTCTGTCTTGAAACAAAACAAAACAAAAGTCAAAGAGCCTTACTTAATTATAGACTTATAATTAACATTATAACAAATCACTAGTTTTTTTTTTTTTAATCCTGGATCCTCCTGCCACTCAATAAAATGTCAAATTCTTTGACCAAGTTCTTAAAAAAAAGTTCTTAAAAAAGTGCAATTAGATCTTTCTATAACTGCTTGTCTTGTAGGATTGTATGATATACCTTTAATATGCTTTATGTTATGATATGCAAAAACTATTTCATTTTACTAGAGACATATGCTGGAGCATTGTCAGTCTTAATTTGTACAGGTGTCCCCATAATAGCCATAATTTCTGATAAATGTGCAATTACAGAATCAGTCTTTTCAGAACTCAAAGCAATTGCCCATTGAAATCCTGAATATGTATCTATGGTATGGTGCACATGCTTTAATTTTCCAGATTCTGTAAAATGAAACACATCTATTAGCCAAATTTTATTTCCTTAAGTACTCTTTAGGTTACTTCCTGTAAGTAATGATGATTGTTTAGACAAAGAACAAGTAGGACATTTTCTTATAATTTCCTTGGCCTGTTGCCAAATAATAGAAAAATCTTTCTTCAAACCTTTGCTGTTAACATGGTATTCATTATGAAATTCTGTGGCTTCTACCACTTTTCCTACTAACTGATCAATGTCATCATTACCTAGGGCTAGAGGGCCTGGTAGACCCGTATGGGATCTGGTATGTGTTATACACAATGGATGATTTCTATTTCTGATTATGTCTTGTAATTGAATAAATAACACAATTAATTCTGAATCATTTAAAATAAGTTCAGCAGTTCCAATATGTAAAAGAAATCTTTCTGCATATGGAGAGTCAGTAACCATCTTAAGAGGTTCTGGAAAATCTAATAAAACCATGAAAATAACATATAATTACGATTTTTGAAGTGAATTATAGGCTTTGGGCCACTTTAGTTAGTTTTCCTGACTTATAACCTGCCTTTCCTAACTTATTCGCATCAGTATAGAATGTAGGCCTCCAGAAATTGGAGTTACTTTTATCATGTGAGAGAGAATCCGATTAGTTCTTTTTATAAACTGAAGTCTCTGACTTTTGGGATATTTGTTGCTAATTTTCCCAAAAAATTACTTCAAACTCTTTGCCAATGTTTATTTTCTGCTCATAATGAGGCATTTCAGCCTTAGTAAAAGGTATCACAATTTTAGCTGGGTCTATTCTTGGTAGTTGACAAAGTCTCAATTTTCCTTTCAGAATCAATTCAGAACTCATTTTCTACATAGGTCTTTAATTTTTTACACTGTTTGTGTGCTATAAATATCCATTCTAAAATATCATCTTCTCTCTGGATAAGAATTCCTGTGAGAGAATGTGTAGAGGGTAAAATAACTAGACTACAATCAAGCTTTGGATTCAAGCTATCCACATGTGCATCCTGTAATTTCTTTTCTTCTAGAGCCAATTCTCTCTCAACCTCAATTGATAATTTTCTTGGATTATTTAAGTCCTTATCACCTTGTAAGGTTTGAAATAAATTATTTAGTTCTTGAGTTGTTAATCCAATGGTGGGTTGTAGCCAGTTAATATCTCCCAGCAATTTTGAAAATCATTAAGAATTCATATTTGATTTCTCCTGATTTGTACTTTCTGTGGTTGAATTTTCTGTAAGCCTATCTTATATCCTAAATAATTAATATAATTTCCTCTTTGTTTTTTTTCAGGAGCAATTTGTAATCCCCAACAAGGCAAAATTCTCTTTACTTCATCAAACATTTCTTCCTAAGGTATCTGCATCTGAATCAGCCAATAAGATAGCATCCACATAATGATAAATTATAGATTGAGGAAACTATTTATGAGTTATTTCTAATGGCTGTTGTGCAAAACATTGACACAAAGTGTGACTGTTTAACATTCCCTGTGGCAAGACCCTCCAGGAGTATCTTCTAACAGGTTGAGAATTATTATAAATGGGCACCATGAGGACAAATTTTTCTCTATCCTATTCTTGTAAAGGTATAGTGAAAAAAGCAGTCTTTTAAATCAATCATTATAATAGACCATCTCTTAGGTGATAAAGAAGGCAAGGGAATTCCAGGCTGTAAAGAGCCTATTGGCTGTATCACCTTTTTTACAGCTCTCAAATCTGTTAACATTCTCTTTTTTTCAGACTTTTTAAAAAAATGACAAATATAGGAGAATTCCAAGGACTGGTTGATTCTTCAATACGTTGAGCATTTAGCTGCTGTGTTCTAGTGCCTGTAACTTTCTGATGTCAAAGGCCATTGTCCCACTCACACAGGTTTGTCAGTTAGCCATTTTATAGGTAAGGATGTTGGTACCTTTGAAAGTTCAGCAGCTGCTGTGTCCTGCTTATGTACAACCTGAATGATCAGTGACTGTTTTTGATAATACCTTTCAATACTTCTCTCAGAAACATTCTTTATCTTATGGTTTGTTTCTGAGATTGGAGGAATGTTAATCTGTGTTTTCCATTTCTGCAATAAATCACACCCCCGTAAATTCATTGTTATGTTAGCCACATACAGCTTTAATTTTTTCTATCTGTTCTTCTGGCCCTGCACACTTGACCTACCCTGTACTTTGTTTTTACCTGAGATGAAGTTCCAGTCCCTAGAAGCTGGATAGTTACCTCCTGAATAGGCCAATGTAGATGCCAAGATTTTGGTGAAATGATTGTTACACCCATGCGCCCATGTCTATCAAACCTTCAATGCCATTTATTCATATTTTTAGCTTTGGTCTTTGATCATTTATAGAAGTTTGCCAAAATACTTGTTTTATGTTCTCCCCTGAAATTTTCATTTTATCTACTGAAGCTGTTGTGTCTTTGATTACATTGAGAGAAGTATGGTTTTTAACATCAGGCCTTAAGTCTTTTAATTGCTCTATGGATGAGTTTCTCCAATGCTGACAGGGAATAATTGAACTGAGTTTTATATTGGAGCCTATGGGAGGCCTCCTAAGGCCTTTCCCAATGGCAAAGGCTTACCTTACCTGTCCACTGTTGATTTGCATTTATTAGTTCAATGCTGGCCTTTGCCAAACCTTCTGCACACTCTAGAATTCTGGGGCCTTCTGTTTGCATTATCTCTAGGAAAAAAAAATTGTTTTTAGGATCACCTTGCCTACAATCCCTTTTCAGATGACCTTGTCTATCACAATTAAAACATCTGACATTTTGATTCTTCTTAAAATTTTTAGTAATCACTTATCCTATCAAAGCAGCATCACAAGCATAAGTTCCAATATCAGCTGTATCTCTAATCCATTCCTCTATTGGTGCTGATCTTGCCTTTAAAGTCTTAATCCTTTTACATTCTGAATTAGCGTCTTCAAAACCCAAAGATTCAATTACTATTCATCTGACTTCTGGAACTGATCTTATTCTATTTACACTTGAAGTCAATCTTTGTGAAAAATCAGTGAAGGCTTTTTGGTCCTGGTGTTTCATTGCAGCAATAGAAACGCTAACTAAGACAAATACCAACCAATAGAATGTGACAGAAATGGTGATGTGTGCCATCCAAGACCAAGTTGAGTAGAACTGTAACATCCTCCTTGTTCTTTCTTTTGATTTTTCACCCAAGAGAAATCATTCTAATGTTGGATATAGAGATACATTTTGAGAGGTTATGGTCACAGAGTTAGCAAATTGTCAACCTTAGAAAGCCTAGACAAGGCTGGATATTTATAAGACTTAGTTGAGGATTACAAGATGTCCCAGACACATGTTACTTGCTGTTAATAAACAGCCTTAGTTCCTCTCAAAATGTATCTCTCTATCCAAGAATAGTGCTGGTGCCAACTTCTTTTGGCAGGAGGAAGTTATAACACGTGACTGTTGAGACTCATAACTGGTCAAAAATGCTAAGAATAAGTGACTGTTGAATGCTGAGTTTATTTTTTAGCCAATTTTAGCTTCTTTTGCTAACATATGTTATTTGATGGATGACCAATTCCCCTTTTAGTACATAAAATATTAGTTTTCTGGGTATGATGGCGCACATTTGTAATTGCAGCACTATGGGGGCAGAGGCAAGTGGATCTTTATGAGTTCAAGGCCAGCACTAGCTATATAGTGAGACCTTGTCTCAAAAAACTTTTAGTGGGACCTACTTATTTTGAGGTAGGGAGGGCATAGAATCACAAAAACTAACTTATATATAGGTAATGAGTTTTTTCTTTCTTTCTTTCTTTCTTTCTTTCTTTCTTCTTCTTTCTTTCTTTCTTTCTTTCTTTCTTTCTTTCTTTCTTTCTTTCTTTCTTTCTTTCTTTCTTTCTTTCTTTCTTTCTTTCAAGACAGGGTTTCTCTGTGTAGCCCTGGCTGTCCTGAAACTTATTCTGTAGACCATCGTGGCCTTGAACTCAGAGATCTACCTGCCTCTACCTCCTGAGTGCTAGGGTTAAAGGGGTGCACCACCACTGTCCAGCTTTTATTTTTTCTTTTTTGGTTTAGCTAGTGGCTTTTCATAGCGAGGTGGTTTGAATGAGAATGTCTTTCGTAGACTCATGTATTTGAATGCTTGGTCTTCAGCTAGTAGTACTGTTTGGGAAAGATTAGATGTGACCCTTATTTGAGTAGGGTGTGGCCTTGTTGGAAGAAGTGTATCAATGGGGTGGGATTTGAGGTTTCAAAGGTCCACACAGGCCCCAGTATCTCTCCTCTCATCTCTCTCTCTCTCTCTCTCTCTCTCTCTCTCTCTCTCTCTCTCTCTCTCTCTCTCTCTCTCTCTCTCCCTGCTGTTCAGGATGTAGCTCTGAGAAATTTCTCTAGCACCATAACTGTCTGCCTGCCACCATGCTCAACACCCTGATGATAACAGAGTAATCCTCTAAGCAAGATTCAACTAAATGTTTTCTTCTGTAAGTTCCCTTGGTCTTCAAAGCAATAGAACAGTAACTAAGACACATGGCCATTAGCCTGGCAACTGGTGATGAGCACTGAAGGTTGTTTCTATTGGTGGAGAGCTTATAGCCAGTCCTGTTCTGAGCCAACAACAAGGAAGAGCTACATTTCTTCTCTTTCTCTCTCCAGTACCCTTTCCTCTCCACTCCTTCACCTTTTCTCCTCTCCCTTTTTTTCTCTCTCCTCTTTCTCTTCATCTTTCCTTCTATTCCTCTATCTTCCTTCTACCGATTTATCCATCTGTCCATCAAATTTAAGCAAAGCATGTTCAGGCTGAAAGAAGTACAAAACCCCAACAATAGTACAAAGCATACTATTAGTCTTTCATTATCACACCCCAGGCAACTCAGAAGCAACATCTTCCCTTTGAGGTATTGCATGCATACATATTTTTAGCATAATACATACTTTTTTTTTTCTAAATAAAGATCATTTGTTACTAGGGAGATTTAGGGCAAAAGACCCAGCTCTGAGGGTTCTAATAAGCTAGTTGTAATCCCCTTCCAGTATGCCAATCAAAGAAACAAGCAACGGTGAAGGGCAGAAAGGGGAGATCTACACACTGTGGCAACAACTGGGAAGAACAGATGATGGCCTTTACGGAGCTGATAGAAACTTTGAGATTATATAGACAAAGGGAAACAAAGTAGAAGCTTGGAGAGTGACAGAGGAGGTGAGCTTGGTCAGGCAGTGGCCTGCTGTTTGCAGTCACAGTCCTGATTCTTCAGCGGGTTCAGGAGAACTTGTCTAGTTCTCACAGGGTGACGTCTATTGCTCAGGGTGCTGTCTTGATATCACAGCGGTCACCTTCATTCAGAGCATGATGTCATCCTGGGACTGTTTACAAGTCTTGCTGTAGCATAAGAGTAGTTTCAGTTTCTTACCATAAAGATATTTATGAGTCAGTCCTGTCTTTCCTGGAATCCAAGTTCTTACCAGGAGAGAGTGACTCAGGAGGAAAGAATGTTAAAGAGGCAAAAATAGAGTTAGTTAAGCCCATGGCTGGTTCCCTTTTCCACGTTTAGTATGATATAGACACTTTAAACTTGATGTTTTTCAGTTAATTCTTTTCTATATATTCATTACTTTACTTATCTTGGTAAGCTTTGCCTTCACGTTTATTACAGATAATACCACAGAAGTATCTCTCATTTCACATATTATGAATATATGAAATGGAATTGCCAGATTAGAAGATAGGTACATTAAAAACATTTAATTTATTTTTATCACAAAATTTTATACCACAATAATACATGTAACAAACATGTAAGCTTTAAAGCATAGTAATATCATAGTGGATACTTAGGCTTTCCAGTTACTTTAAAAAGAGTTACTATCTTTTTTTCATTTTTTTATTATTTCTTTTTTTTTTACTATAATATAAATTTCACCATTACTCCCTTTTATTTCCTCTTTCCAAATCCTCCCACATACCCCTCCTTGTTCTTTTCAGATTAACAGCCTCTTTTTCCATTAATTGTTATTACCAACCTATATATGTATGTGTATACATATGTATTCATAAATATAGCCTTCTCAGTCTGTATGTAAGTTTTCGGGCCAAGAATTTACTATTTGATAACTAGTTGGTGTGTTCTTCACTGGGGAGGATTAGTTCTCTCACTCTTAGCATTCCTTAGCTGCTTGTAGGTCTTTGTATAAGGTTGAGGCTTGGTATCTTCTCTGTCTACTTTGGCATGTCTATTGTCCTTTATAAGCTCATGTTTAGGTAGTCATGCTGATTAAATTTTATGGGAATAACTTCTGCCATTACTCAGAGACACAATCTTACAGCAAACTCCCCAATCCTCTGGCTCTTACAACCTTTCTGGCCCTTCTGCAATGTTCCCTGAGCCTCAAGTGCAGGAGTTGTTTTGTAGATGTATCCATTGGGACAGGGCTCCACAACTCTGCAGGTTGATGGGTTATTGTTTTCTGTAATTATCTCTGTTTATTGAAAAGAGAAGTTTCCTTGATAAGGGATGAGGACGACACTTATCTGTGGCTATTATAACAAATATTTAGAGTGTAGTCAGGGATTATTCTGATTTAGTGAAGTGGTGGTTGTAGGTTCTTCTCCAAGACCCATGATTTCATTAGCCTTGGGAATTTGGCTAGAAGTTCCAGGCATGATTTTGCTCTTGTTGAATGGGTCTTAAGTCCAACTAGAGGAATGTTGACTACTGCCAACCTTTACTGTGGTAGGTCCCTGCAAGCTCTACTGGTGGCAGAGAAATGAACTGCAAGAGCCAATAAGGAAATCCAGTTCAACATGACTTAGTTAGCCAGCCTGGTTGAAACTTCTGGAATCTGACTCCAAGCAGTTTATTTTTGACACATTTAAACACAGTACACCTTTGGGAAAAGGTTTCCTCATGACAATTATCACAATAAAGCCTAGGGCATGACTACATCAAAACTTCTTCACAAAGCACAAATCTTTTGCAAAGTACCTGTGATCTCTTCCACAAGAATGGGTTCTATTGACTAAAAAACAATGTTTAGAATAAGAGTTGTAGTGGTTTGAAGGAAAATGGCCCCTAAAGGGAGTGGCACTGTTAGGAGGTGTGGCTTTGTTGGATTAGGTATGGCTTAGGTGGAGGAAATTTGTCACTGTGGGGATGGGCTTTGAGGTCTCCTATGCTCAAGCTACACCCAGTGACATGGCTCACTTCCTATTGCCTGTGGATCAAGATGTAGAACCATCAGCTCCTTCTCTAGCACCATGTCTGCCTGCATGCCAACATGTCCCACCATGATGATAATTGACTAAACCTCTGAAATTGCAAGCCACCCTAATTAAGTGTTTTCCTTTATAAGAGTTGCCGTGTCTCTTTATAGCAATAGAAACCCTAACTAAGACAGAACTTGATACCAGGGACTGTGTTATTTCTGTGATAGGCCTGACCATGCTTTTGTTTGAAGTAATATGGACCTTGGGACTGTGGATTAGAAAAGCAGTTGAATACTTTAAGTGCTACTTAATGGGCCATACTAGTAAGAGCATGGAAGACAGTGGTACTGAGGGTGATCTGATGAACTGTGGGGGCCTGACTCAAGAGGTTTCAGAGGAGAAGAATTTTAGCATGTTGCCTATAGATCATTCTTGTGATATTTTGGTGAAGAATGTGGATAGTTTTTACCCTTGTCTGAAGAGTCTGCCTGAGGCTAAGGTGAAGAGTTTTGGATTAATTCCATTGGCAGAGGAAATCTCAAAACAGCCCTAATATCGACTCCATTGTGTGGTTATTAGTGTTAAGTTTAATGAAGATATATAATAAAAAGGAGCAAGCTGAGCAAGGAAAATATAAAATGTACAATTTGAGGTGAAAAGGAGCACCAGGAAGTGGAATGGAGCTAAATCCCGTGTTCAAGGAGATAAACAGATTAAGAGATGAAATAAAGAGAGTGGTGACCTCAGGGAAAGATCCCACTCAGCTAAGTTTCCAACTTGTGAAAAAGAATTAAAGAAAAGCTTAGAGATGGGTATGATGGTTCATGCTTTTAATCCCAGCCCTCAGAAGGCAGAGGCTGGTAGATCTCTGAGTTTGAGGCCAGCCTAGTCTACAGAGCAAGGAAACCATTGAAAACAGAAAGCTGGTGAGGATGTAATTGAACAAGGGTACGTGTTCCAGCCCCAACAAGCAGCAGAATCTGGCAGGTTTGGCAACATGGTCCGGCTTTGTGTCAAAGAGACACTAAGGAAAGCTGCTGAGGCCAGGCATGTGTCAGGAGTGTCCCTTCATGGAGGTCTAGAGAGGTCATTGAGCGAAGCTGTGAAGGTGAAGCCTGGGTTGCCTTGGAGACCCCAAGATGTTGAAGATGTCAGAACTGTGAGATGCCTGCTGAGGAAAGCTACTAACAGGGAGTGGAACCAGTCCAAGAGAGAGAAATTTGTTACAGTCAATAAAGCTGAAAGGAGTTGGCGATCTGAAGAGTGTTTTGACATCAGACGTGGAGATGCAGAATTTGGAGTTTTCCTAACTGGTTTTTGGTTTTGCCTTGGTTCAGTATTTCCTCACTATGCTCCTAATATAGTACTCTGCAACAGCAGAACACCCTCTTAATTGCTGAGCCATGCCTCCCTACATTTATTTTTAATTTTTTTAGACAAGGTATCACTGTATAGCCTGACTGGCCTATACCTTACTATGTAAATCAGATTGCCTTGAACTCACAGAGATCCACTTGTCTCTCTTGTCTCTACTTCTGGAGTGATAGGATTAAAAGTGTACCACTATGACCAGCTACTTTTTTTCCATGGGTTTTGTTTCTATATTTTTAAATGGTCAATGTAATAAAAATTATTTGCAAGACTAGGCCTGGGGAGGTAGTGGTAGAGTGCTTTCCTATTTACAAGAATACATGGCTGGGCAGTGGTGGCGCACACCTTTAATCCCAGCACTCGGGAGGCAGAGGCAGGTGGATCTCTGTGAGTTCGAGGCCAGCCTGGACTACAGAGTGAGTTCCAGGAAAGGCTCCAAAGCTATACAGAGAAACCCTGTCTCGAAAAACCAAAAAAAAAAAAAAAAAAACCAAAAAAAAAAAAAAACCATGTAAGTGGAGAAAAATAGCAGAAAAGCTAGGAAATAACAACAAAATTCCTGAAGAGAACCCACCAAATTTTCTTTTTCTGTTTTTCCAGGGAGGAGATCAGACCTATATTCTATACATGTTAAGCAAGAGTTCTATCACTCAATTGCACACAGCCTCTGTGTGTCTTCTAGCTTGTACCCATATGTCTAAGAGGCAAAAAGAGTCAACAACATGTGCCAAGGCAGTGGAAATCTCTACTTTTTTTATGTTTTGTATATTTATATAGCTATGTGGTCTAAAATGTTATATTATCTTATTAGCCTTTGATAATTTCACTTTAGAATACTTTTAAATCATAACATTACCTATAACAAAATTAAGTATACATTATGTCTCTTAAAAAATAAACTGCTTTAAAAACACTAAGTTTGGTTAATGACAATACTCAGGCTAGGATAAGATGAGGAAATGTCAGTGTGACTTGGAGGTTCTTATTTTTTCTTTAGTATCTTCAAGTAACTCATAGCATTTAGATTCAGCTTTATTTCTGTTAGGTGAACACACCCTGAATTTCAGAATATTTCTTCTCTTTCTCTGTTCTTTGTATCATAGCTTTCCTTAGTTTGAGATCTATAAATACTTCTTCATCCAGTCTTCTTGGTCTTGTGTTCCTATCTATGAAATGATGAGAAGGAAGTTCTGGAGCAAGAGGGGACAGGAAGAAAAAGAAAAGGGATTAGAGTCCAGATTTATTGTTTATATTACCCCCAAAGGCACCATTTCTCAGAATCTAAGTCCTCTCTGGTGGGAAACCCCTAAGTATCCCAGACTTGCCCTCACAGTCACTCCATGCTGGAAATCCCCAACTGCTGTGGATGTTTTCTCTGCTCTTTCCTTCCTTTGGAGACAACAATAATATGGCTAGAAGCCAAGGACTAGAGTGGCAAAGATGTGCACTGGAATCCTGCTGACTAGCTAGTACTCAAACGACTTCAGTGAGCTGGTCTTGTTTATCCCTAAAGATATCAATACTTCACCACAATATGGAAATAGCAAATGAGACCATGTTTAATAATCTTATTCTGAAATATATATTCTCACTAAATATTGCTTTTTGTTATTAGTTCACTAATTATTCACACACTATATATTTATTAAGCATCTTTCTGTGCCAGATAACAAGCTGGGCATACAAGTGAACATAAAACACAATCATGGTCTTCAAGTGCTCACTAGGAATCATAGACAAGCAGATGATCCTATTGCTAGAGAAATAGGCTTCAAAAGACTTTAGGAGGAAGTATGGGAGGATAATCCAGAACTGGAAAGAAGGAGTAGGGGCTCCTGGAGGCAATGTTGCCTGTGTTGTGTTCTTAAACACTCATGGTGTTGTGGATAGTGTTGGAGGACAAGGCATGCTCACTGGCTGGGGAAGGCAGAGTTCTGTGTGCTCATGAAAATGGAGGAAATATGTTGAAGAAGCTGGACCTGCTGATTTGCAGTGACACAGATCTGCAGCATCAGATAATAAAAATAATTCCTAATAAAAGTTATTGCTTGGAATGGAAGCCTGGCAATGTACTCTCCTGGCAGCTCTGTTCAAAGGTCCTTGCTGCCTGGGACTGTTCAAATGCTGGCACCCAGACTGTCACTGACAAGAAAGGACAAAGAATTAAAAGAGTGTGTAGCTGTAAGCAACATTTTACTGTCTACTCTCTCTATCTTGCCTGCCTAGAGAAATATGAAGATGTAAACACTTTGGCAGAAATGAAAATATTCTAAAGAGATATTTATGCTCTTCTCTTTAGCTATCAAAGTATTGAAACAATGGACCTTCCTAATACCCAAATTGGAATTTCCTCAGAAATCTCATGCTGGGAGAAGAAAAGACTGAATCCTGATGCCAGCCAGATGGTGGAGAGGAGAGCTTGTCTTCTGGAAAGAGATTTCACATAGTTCTGACAGCTTGTCAGGCTATCATGTAGGATAGACCAGAGCCTAGATAATGATGATGGGAAGGACCACACCTTGGCTAAGACTCCTTGTTATGAATTCACCTAGCTTGTTAAACACCTACACCTCATGTCAGGGAGTTGAGCATGGACTTGGACAATCTTTGGACCTCTTTGTCCCTTATTCAAAGTGGTCACATCAAAAGTGGCCACTTTGAGTAAATCTCCTTTCTCTGCTTTCACTATTACTTGTTTGTTTAATTGGCATTTGGAGGATGAGTGGCCAAGCCCAGGGCTGCAAGGCCCAGGCTCTGGCCCAAACAATTCTGAATACATATATAAGAAGGTAGTGACTGCAGATAGGAATTAAAAAGTGAGGGAACTTGTTGCAGACCAAGTGTGGCAGCTTGTCCTTTCTCTTCTGCCAAGCCCTCCCCGCTGCCTCACTATAAGGCTGTTTCCCATTCACCTTCAATCTGAGATGACGTTTTCTGCTGGAGACTGATGATACTTCAGAATTCCAAGATCCTATTGGGCAATGGCTGCAGTCAAAGGTCAGAAACTGGGACTTTAATCCTTGAGAACAATTGGGAGCATGAGGGAGATCTGAAAGAACAGTAGAGCCAGTGGCATTCTGTATATTCTACCATGGATTCTTCCCTTCATGTTAATCCTACGTGTTTAAAGAGCATATTACTCCACCAAATACAGTAATAATCTTTTCAGTTTAACTGATGACTATCTAATAAGAGCTTCAATATAATTTTCATGAGGATTTTGAAATATTTGAGTAAGCTTTTGGATTTCCTTACTATACACAGGTACCCTGTAAATCCAAGTTCTTCAGAATGGAACCTTCTAGAATAAAATGAAATTGTTTAAGATCTTTCAGTAGGAAAAGAGGGAATGGTCCCACCCCTAACTAAGAAGCTATCTGCAATTGATACTGCCCTGCAAAGGGAAAAATCAGTTTTCTCCAATGGAGTCTCATTAGCTTTACTTTAGGGTAGGCCCCATACTCAGGGGTAGTTGGTCCACATGAACCTAACTCATTGGTATTTTTGTGGACTTTTTGTTTTATTTTGCTTTATTTTGTCTCATTGGTCTTTTGCTTATTTGTTTTGATTTTCATTTTTGTAGTTTTTTTGTGAGTGTATGTTTTTTTTTCGAGAGACGCAGATAGAGAAAGAACATGAAGTTGGGTAGGCAGGGAGGTGAGGAGGAGGATTTGGGAGGAACTGAGGGAGGGTTTCCCTCATGATCAAAAAAGAAAAAGAAGAAGGAGAAATTTCGGTGGGTGAAGGTACATAGTCACTGCAAACACAGAAAACAAGGGAATGACTTGGGAATTTTAGAGGATTCTTTGAAAAATCTGAATCACCTTTAATAAACAATTTTCAAAATTAGTTCCATGGAATGTCCTGAGAAGCCAGTGGCAAACTTGGAATATTAGGAGTATCAGAGTGATTGGGTAAGTTTCCTGTGGACACACAGTTCAGTCACATTCTTGGTCTCATTCAACCAAATATCAAGAGTGAGGGAATGAGTAGCATCTTTGTGTGTTTCTGAGCTCAAGGAGGAGGGAGGCATCCAAGAACCACAGTGGGGAAATCCAGGAACTGTGGTGTGCATATGGAGAAAGGTGGGAGACAGAATTAACAGTTGGTTTTGGATTGTTCTCAAGTAGTATGTTTGATTTGCAGGTCCTGGGTCAGGGTTGGAAATGTATTAGAGGTTCAAGAACCAGGAATCCAAAGTGTGTGTGTGTGTGTGTGTGTGTGTGTGTGTGTGTGTGTGTGTGTGTTTAAAAATTTTATAAGTACCGTTTTCTGAAATGGGAAGACATTAGAACGGCCTACAGTTACCTAATTTTATAGACCTATGTTAAAAGATGGGAACATATTTCCATAATATAATGTATGTAGCAAGTGGTACCCCAGGGCACCAAGTCATGACTCTGCAGTCCAGGCTCATTTTCTCTTGTATCTCATGCAGGTGGATTTCATACATTTTTCCCAATTAGTGGGAAAAGGCTCCTGACAACCTGGTCAGTCATCACCAATCCCACCTGTCCTCTCTGGGTATCCTTGCTCTTGGAGAGGCCTGGAACTCTTAAAAGCAGTGAGAGAGGGCTACCAAGAATCATGATTATCAAGCCAATGAAGGTCAAGGTTAGCGGCTGAGCAGTAATAAGGCAGGGTTGGGAGCCCTTATCATAGAAGGGCTATTCTGTGTTCAGAACTAGGCATACAGATGGACAGGCTAAAGGGAGAAGTCCGTGTACAGAGTGAAAGCAAAAGTGAAAGGAAATTCTGGAGAACAAAGGTTGTTGCTAAACTGGACAACACAGCGGTCTTGGAGATTTCCAGTCCAGCTACTCACATATAAGCAGACTTGAGGACTCTTTTCCCATTCAGCCTCTGATTGCAGACATGGCTTCCTGCATCTGTGTAAGTTGGGGTCTGATAAAAGAATGGGAAGGAAAAGTATTTCCATGCATTGGAAATACAGTTCCATAATTCATGAGGGGACAGTGTCTGGAAGGTGAGGGGGTTGGGTGGGCTCCATTTAGGAGACAAGGCAGACATTGATAACTGCACAACAGGAGGAGGTATTCTGGAGAGAGCTTGGTCATTTGGCTTATTAAACTTTTAAGATATTTTAATTATGTATTATTGTATGTGTGCATGTATATGCAGGGTCATGGTCTGACGATAATCTGCCAGAGTCAGTTCTGCCCCTCCACCACCTACGTCATAAGGGTCAAACTAAGGTGGTGAGGCTTGGTGGCAAGAACTATTACCAGATAAGCATTTTGCCAGCCAAACTTGGGAGAAATGTTAGGGCACTGTGCTTCAACAAGGCTGGCAAGACCTGAAATTAGGGAAATAATTTTCAGAGTTCTCAACCTTAAGCTTCTCTCTCTTTTCAAAGGAAAAATTCACAAATCTCATTTAAGTTATCAGTGATCTAACATATTACCTTAAACAAGAATATGTCCTCATGAAGAGAACCTGTAGTCAGGGCAGTGCCCAACACAGGATGAAACCTCCACTGAAGGAGCATTGAAACATATAGGTTGGGAAGATGTTTTTGAATGGTGTATGAGGAGGTTTTCATAGAGTTTGCAGACCTGATTCTTTCCCATCTTCCAGAATTCTGCAGTAAATGAAATTAAACTTAGATATAGTTCCTGTCTTATGTGATTGGGATCCTAGTCTAATTAAAAGAAGATATTATGCTCTTATAACAATAGTTATAAAAATACAAACAATACAGATTAACAACATTAAACACAGCATCACTACAACATGGTCATTATCAGAAATCAATGGGGACATTAATAAGAATGTAATAGTGTGGAGATTATGATGTAATCAAGGTTTGTTCTGAATTAGTCACAGAGGGTGAAGCATGGCTGAGAGTATCCTATGAGGCCGCCACATCTTGGAAATATGCTTTGGAGTTGTTTAAGAATCTGTGTACGTCTTTCGAAGCCATGTAGTGTCTTTGCTTTTGATATCTGGCTTAGGAGAGGCCAGTTAATAGGGTAGGAAATTTGTAGTTACATTGGAGATATATTAGATATATATCTCAAAAGGAATGAGACTAATGCTCCAATTTGTGTTATAATATGGGAATTCGAAGTCTTAAGAAAGGGGGAGATACAGATTGTTGGGTAGGAGCTGAAGGGCCAAGTGAACGGAACAATGAAGGTGAGGAGTGGGGTGTAGAGGGTGGCAGACACTCTAGGTGACTCTTGGCTTTCTTTGCTTAGATTGTCCACTCTGAGCAATGGCCATTGATGACCTTTGACGCCACTGAGATTGACAAAGTGAAGAAGATAAACGAACATATCAGATCCCAAACCAAGGTTTCTGTGCATGACCAGATCCTTCTGCTAGGCTCCAAGATCCTCAAGCCGCAGAGGAAACTGTCATCTTATGGCATTGACAAGGAAACAACCATCCACCTCACCCTGAAGGTGGTGAAGCCCAGTGATGAAGAGCTGCCCTTGTTTCTGGTGGAGTCAAGCAACGAGGGGCAAAGGCACCTCCTCCACGTTCGAAGATCCAGCTCAGTGGCCCAGGTGAAAGAGATAATCGAGAGGGTGACCACTGTGACCCCCAAGACTCAGATTGTGACTTGCAATGGAAAGAGGCTGGAAGATGGAAAGATCATGGCTGACTACAACATCAGGAGGGGCAGTTTGCTCTTTCTGACAATGCACTGCATTGGGGGGTGACTATGTGGATGGGGCGATACGATGAGCAAAGCCCACTTCCTTTTAGCTCTTACCAATCACATTCTTTGATGATTTCTAAAAATTAATGAGAATGAAATAAAGGTTGGAGATGAGTGGAGTAGATTAAACATATTTGTCAAATCTGTGATTCCTTGTTTCTGACATAGTTCATTATGTGGCAGGATTGTTGTCGAGAGCAGAAACAGAAACATTAGTCAGGTCCGTGGTGGTACACACTTTTAATTTCAGGACTTGGGAGTCAGGGGGAGGTGGACCAATGAGTAATTGTTGAACCAAACTAGGTTCTACTTATAGAGAATAGGGAAGTAATGTGTTATTGTTTTTTTTTTTCCCAAAAGGATCACAATCTAATAAATGATTTAGAAATTCATTCAATCATCCTCTCTTCTTAAAGATATTTGGTATGAAGTAAAATCTAGTACCTTCTCCATCTGCTGTGTCTAATACCTAACAAAATGTTTATCTCGGGCAAGGAAGGGAAGGGGTTAACTTCTGGGTTCTTCTGGCTGATAGAGCTTCCTTTGCCACCGGATACCTTTCTCCATCTTCCTTCTATTTGCTCCTCTGCCTCACTTCTAGTCACAGGCAGGCTTTTCTCACAGCCTGACCATGGCTGCCTTCATCCTCACCAATGCTGGTTCCTTTTCTTCTTTAAAACTAGTTCAAAAGCCATATCCTGCAGATGGGATTCCCAGCTTAACCAGGCCTGGCACAACTTCCTATACTTGCAGATTTTCCTTGTAGTCTTACATACAGTGTTCTGTGGTGAGCACTGGTCACCCGGCTAGTTCTGTATTAGCTGGGCTGGCTCCCCAAGAAGAGAAAACATGTCCTGTTTCTGGAAACTCGAGGGACTCCACCTGATGGCTGAGGCCATGGAATTTTTTATGATCTTTTGTAAGCCTGGGGAAAACCAAAGGTCAGCACCAGGGTGCTCATCATCTTATCTCCATGTGGATTCAAGGGTGGTTACAAAGTCTCCCGAGGATGAGGATGGCCCCCTCCTCCATCATGCTTCCCTTCTGTAGAAAGTCTCAAGAGCTATTTACCCCTTCACCATATATGTGTGTTTATATATTTCGGGATTTCTCTTCAAGAATCCAAACCTAGCCGGTGAGAGAAAGGGATCTTCCTTTTACTAACCCTGGACTCCTTGAGGACAAAACTTGCATATCTCATGCAAAGACAAATAATATGGGCACCCCAGTTCTGGGACCCTGAGCCCTTCTTAGTCCACTCACTGTCTGACCTGCCCCCTCCCCAGACTCCGCAAGAACCTCAGCGCCGCCCCCTTCACTTCCTTGTTTCGCAGTGTGTAGATAAGGGGATTGAGCGCGGGTGTGACCACCGTATAGAAGAGCGAGACAAACTTGCCGCGGCCCTGGTTGTAACTATGTGTGGGTTGCAGGTAGGTGTAGGTGGCGGACCCATAGAATAGGCAGACGGCGGTCAGGTGAGAGCCACACGTGCTCGCTGCTTTCCGCCGGCCCGCGCGGGAGCGCATACCCCAGACCGCGCGGCCCACGGCGGTGTAGGAGACCAGGATTACCGCAGAAGGCACCAACAGGATGACCACCCGCGCGGCGAACATCTGGCGCTCGGTGGCGCTGCGGCCGCCGCGGCAGGCTAGCTGCAGCAGCGCGGGCAGTTCGCAGATGAAGTGGTCCAGACGGCGGGCCGCGCACAGCGGACGCGCGGCCAACAGGGCGGTCTGCGCAGCGGAGTTGGCCAGGCCGCCCAACCAGGAGGCGCTGGCCAGAGCACGGCACAAGCGCGGTGAGGCGAGTGCGGCGTAGCGCAACGGGCGGCATACGGCAGCCGCGCGGTCCAGCGCCATAACCGCCAGCAGCACGCACTCGGCGGAGCCCAGGGCCAGCGAGGCGCACAGCTGTGCCATGCACCCGCTGCGCGGTAGCCGCAGCACCGGGCCGCACAGGCTGGCCAGCAGCGGCGGCAGGACACTGGTGGTGAAGCCCACATCCACCAGGGCCAAGTGGCAGAGGAAGTAGTACATGGGTGTGTGCAGGCGCGGATCGCGAATGGCCAACAGCACCAACGCCGCGTTGCCGGTCAGCGTTAGTAGGTAGCAGAGAAGGACCAGCGCAAAGAGGACCGGTTGCAGCGATGGCCAGTCGGTGAAACCCAGCAGTAGGAAGCGCTCCGTTGAGCTGTGGTTAGCCTGAGGGGAAACTCCAACAAGGTTCAGAAGGATAAGACAAAGATATTTAATGCTAGTGGGCTTGGTGGTGCAGGCCTTGCGCTCGGGAGGCAGAGGCCGGAAATCATGGTGAGTTCGAGGCCAGCCTGGTCTACATAGTGAGTTCCAGGTCAGCCAGAGCTATGCAGTGAGACCCTATCTTATCACTATCCACGACAAGCAAGAATCCCCAATGTGGGATAAACTGAGCAAGAGAGGAAAGCCTGTGTCCAAATTTTATTTTCATTACATAGCCATATGCCAGTATTCGTTCACAAGCTCCTTCAAGGGAGACAATGCCTCTCTTTAACAGATGAGCCAGTTGAGGATTTAGAAAATCATGTTGTCCTGAGTCCATCGCTTATCAGGTCTGTCTCCCTGGCTCTGGCTGCACTTTCAGGAATTAAAGAAGAAATTCAGTGTCTCTACCAGGAGCAGCTATGAAGGTACAGAAGGACACACTCCACTCTGAGCCTTCTTCCCCCATTTTCCTTAAAAGTGTGCATTGTCTAAAAGTCCAGCCTGAGTGAGACTAGATGGAGCAGCATTGCCACTGTTTTTGGTTTATGCAAAAGTTATAGTTGAAGCTAGGAGAGCCCTGAGCAGGCAAGCCAGTCACGCTTCACAGGTGACCCTAACTCTGCTCTATGTGCAAACCAAAGTGGAAGTGCTTCTTGTAAATGCCTATATTATATAAAAACATAATGTAATCTCAACCAGTTAGGAGCAGCCTGCAAATATATGTATCTGTAAACTTTTCACTGGAATAGACCAAATATGACTGTAGCCATCAAATATTTTCTTCTTCTTGATCCTCCTTCCCTCCCTTTCTTCCTTCCTCCCTGCCTGCCCCCTCTTTCCATCCTTCACTTCCTTTCAACAGGGTCTCAGGAAGGTTGGCCTTCAGTTCTATTTGTAGCAAGAGGATGATCTTGAACTCCTGACCCTCTTGTGTTCACCATCAGAGTGCTGGAGTTATAAGCATGTGCCACCATGTCCAGCCTCCAAGCAAATGTTTCTTTGTTTTACTTCTATGTTTATCCTATAAAAAAATGTTCCCTTTGTTTTCCCACTGTGGCTCTCTGAATCTCTTCCACCTGACTCAGGAACAACTGTTTGCTCGAATAAACTCCTTAAAAGTTTATTATGCTTCAGTTTTTCCCCCTTTGGATTGAGGATTGAATCTGAGACCTTGTGCAAGCTAAGGATATACTCAGTACTGAGCTAGTTTGTTTTTTAATCCATTATATTGTTGTCTAACCTGTGGAGGCTACTTAGAGAGCACAGGACCTCCTGCTTTAGATGTGGCACTGGGGATCACCACAGACTAGCTTGGTGGGGGAAGGAACACTTCCTGTCAAAGCAGAAATAAGAAGACCTTACTCCTGGCAAGCACAGCTGCCTCTAGTTGGTTATTTGAGATATAGAATTCACTTCATGTGCTGTTCTGCCTCAATTTTGACTTGTGTAAATGGGGGAGTTTGAAGTGGATGATTTCTTGGCTCTATCCTGGGCTTTCCTGTCAATCATTTCTCAAACAAATTTAAAAGAAATGCAAGAGCCAAGCGGTGGTGGTGCATGCCTTTGATCCCAGCACTTGGGAGGCAGAGGCAGGTGGCTTTCTGTGAGTTCGAGAATGGACTGGTCTACAGAGTGAGTTCCAGGAAAGCCAGGGATACACAGAGAAACCCTGCCTCAAAAATCACCCCTCCCCCAAAAAAGGAAATGCAAGAAACAAAGAGAACCTCATTTTTAAGGCCCTAGGTATTGGTACTGAATCCAATATCTGGTGGGTATGGAAACCATCATAGTTGATGGAATGGATAAAACTTACATAGAAATCTTTCTATGCATGTTTCCTGACAGATATTATCATATGTAAACACACTCACTGCTTTTAATTTTAAAAAGTTACACTCCTCTTGGCTGGAAAGATGGCTCACCAGGTAGAGGCACTTGCTGTCTGATGGGCTAAGTTTCATCCCTGAGACCCAAATAGTGGAAGAGAACTGATTTCTTCAAGTTGTCCTCTGGCCTTCACATATATGATCATTGCCAATTGATGCTGATGTGTCTATCAATCACAGTCTTTTATATTGTTTTCTAGGAAGCAATCCCTCTTCCAATAAAACATTTTGCTTATCCTTATCAGGCAGAGTAAGCTTAATATGAATAAGAACAAGGTTCAGGACCCAGACTCCTTAGGTTTGGGTCTTGATTCTACTACTTCCTGGATAATAACTGTGGGCATGAACTTAGCGCCTGTGCCCCTGAAAACATAAGTGTGTAACAGGAGTGAAACACAGAGTGCTTTGAACAGTGCCTGGCACACGGTGAGTGTTAACTGTTATCATCCCTATCATTTACCAGCATATACATTTTTGTTTTCATTGTTTGATATTTGTTGGTGTTGGAAATTGAACCCAGGTCCTCATACGTGTTGAATGTGTATCCCTGGCCTTGGAAATAGTTTTGTTTTTTTAAGACAAAGTCTCACTATGCAGCCTAACTCAGAATTGTCCTGCTTCTGACTCCTGAGTGCTGAGATTACAGGTGTATGTTTCTGGATTACTCCTGCTCCAGGAAATGAGTGCTGACAGAATTTATGTAAAAATCCATTTCCTTTCATATATTAACTTTAATATTTCCTTGATTAGAAATTAGGCAGAGCAGGGTAGGGCGGGTTCAAAATTAAACTGTCCACAGCCACGTTGTTTGTAAGGATTTATAAGACTTTGACTTAAACCTGACTAACTCCAAGGTCTTCAGCTTTACAGGCTGTATTATGCCAGACTGTGGAAGACAAAAGGACATGCAAAGCTTGATCTTTATTTCTAGACAACTTTACTGCATTGGGGCTGAACTGAACATGGATAAAATACAAGACATGACATTTAACTTTGTGAAGTGTTGGTGGCTAGAGGTGTTGAATTACAAAACATCAAATTCTTTAGTACTGTGATTTCATAACCATGTACCATCATAGCTAGGTAAGCCCTAAAATATTTACCTTCAGACATGCCACTGCATGAGAACAGGTACCCACTAATAAAATTTCACAGACAATCTTTATGTTTTGCACAAATCCCAAGAACACAGTTGTAACACACACACACACACACCCCACACACTGATGATTTTTCAGAAGGCAAATCTGTTGTAAATAGTATAACATGTCTTTAAACCTTCCTTGACTTTCTAGACTATGACCCTAGCTGAAAAACCATTATTCTTAGAGCAATGTAACAAACTTACCTTCATGTCTAACCTCTGGCTCCACTTTTAGACCTTGAATTTATGTTGGTGTCTTGCTTGTGTTCTGGATTCCCTCGGTTTGAAGTGACAGAGGGCAAGATTAGCAAAAGACCCAAATATTTGAGTGTATTGGTTGCTGGAAAGAATACCTGAGATCAGAGCCAGGTGCCCCAGGATGAAGATAGGGGGTGGGTGCCATCCTGTTCAGCAGAGGAATAAATCACTGGTTTGAAAAAAAGATGCCTCAGTTTGTAGAATTGAGATACAGAGGCACAAGTCAGGGCTATTACTGGAGAGTCCTGTAAGGAGCACAACAGGTCAACCGCTTGAGTCTTGTGGTAGTAGCTAATTAACCTTAGCTGGCGATTGCACCAAAAATATTCTTTTAAAATCTAACAAGAGAGAGAGAAAAATGAAGGATACTGACACCTTTTCTCACTAGAGAAGAAACAAGAGTCTAGTTTCCCTGCTCCTTAGAAGAGGGGACAGAGCGCTGGGGAATCTGTGTCCCACTCCCATAATTAGCATTTTCCATGGAGGTGTCCAGAGAGGCATTCCCCAAGGTGATGGAGGGGGAATCCTGGAGAGACTATCCCTTCAGGGTACTGTGTCTCTGGCAGGCTGTGGAGGCTGGAGGCAACATAGTTTCCTCTTCTTGTTATTTCCACTCTACTCATTCATTGACTGACCTGCTAACCCTCAGCAAATCTCTGTCATGTCTGTAAAGCAGCCTTAATCTGCCAGGGATACTGCAGATTTAAGTCATCTTAAGTTTTTTTTTTTTTTTTTAATTTTGAAAAAGGAACAGCATTTTAATATATAGTCCAAGCTGCTGAGTGCTGGGATTACTGGCATGTTTCCTCACATCAATCTCAACCTCAGCTGGACATTGGCTTTTATTACCTTCTACCACTTGTGGTTTCTGTTACCCCCCTCCATCCCTTCAGCTCCTCTTTGTTCTTGAAGATATTGTGTTGGTCCACTCTTTCCTCTTCTTATAAATCTTGGTGAATATTTACCCACAAAATTAAAAACTTGTCCCCTTCCCCTTCCATTTCCTTCTTCAGTGATCTGGAAATTTACTGCAGTTCCTCATCTACCTCATGTCTTCATGTCTCCCTCTATCCAGCCCAGATTGCCTTCTGCCATTATAATTACTTCTTTGGGGCTGGTGAAATGGCTCATTGGTAAAGGTGCTTGCCACCACCCTGACAATCTGAATTTCATCCCAAGACTGACATGGTGGGAGGAGAGAGTTGACTCCTGCAACTTGCCATCCAACTTCCGCATGTGGGCTGTTGCATACACATGGGCCCATACCTCACTACCACTGCACACACTAATAAACAAATGCAACAAAAAGATTAAAAATTATAATTACTTCTTTGTAAACTCTAAGCAATATTTCCACTTTTTAATATCCTCTTAGCTAAATTATTACCATATTTAAATTACACTCTAACTTCATTCATTACCTGTGCTTTTTTGGTTGATAGTGACTGGAGAAAAACTCACAGCCAGGCTGAGAGGTTTCACTTTATCCTGACAACTGACTTTAAAGGGCAGGGGCAAAAGCCATCAGAAAATATATATATATTCTATATGCAGTGTAGCTGTTTTTTTTTTCTCAAGATTGGACCATCCCCTTATGGAGGGTACAGGGAGACTTACATGAAACTTAGTGGCATCAGCCACATCTGGAGGATATATGGACAGTAAGCCGTTGGTGGAGGACGAGAGACTCCTTGGTGATGCATCTGTCTGCAAGGTGTACAGGGAACTTCTGTCAGCCCTTAACCCATGCTGGGTTGGGTTTCCTGTGATGCCAGAGTCACTCATAGCCCTGTAAATAACCCCAGCAAGAGTCATTGCTTCACTAAACTTCACTTGGGTGGAATAATTTCATTGAACTGTTGTTACCCTTTCTATCTGGGGTGAACAAAATAGAACATCTGAGATAAACTATGGAACAAATTAATTGCCCAAATAAGGATTGAAAAAAAAACCCACAAAACCAAACATGAGTTTTAGAGGAAAAGTTGCATGGTTTTTACCATGGTAAGACATGCAACTGATGCTGATCCATCGAAGGGTAGAACATCCTTGAGGGGAACTCAAAGGTTGTAATTTTATTCTATACAGTATAATATGTTATGCTTTTTGATGATGGGATATACCACATGTACAAGGATTCCCCTCAAATAGTTAATGGACTAGAGAATATGTTAGTCTCTTAGCTACTTTTATATTGCTGTGACAAAACACCATGACCAAGGAAACATTAAAAAAAAAAAAGAAGAGTTTTTTGGTGGTTCTCAGTCCCAGAGGATTAGAGTCCATGATCATCATGGCAGGGGTCATGGCAGCAGGCAGGCAGGCAGGCATGGCACTTGAACAGTAGCTGAGAGCTTATATCCTCAGAGGGGGAGGAACTGGAAATGGCATGGGCTTTAGAAACCTTGAAGCCCATCCCCAGTGACACACCTTCAATGAGGCCACACCTCCTGACCCTTCCCAAGTAGTTCCACCACCTGGAGACCAAAGTATCTGCGCTTATGGGGGCCATTCTTCTTTAAACCACCAAAGTTACCATCCCCGAAAGTAACAAATATGGGTCAGGATTGCAGTCAGGCTATGACAGCTGTTGTTTAGAGTCTACTGTGGTTGTTAAGACTAGCAACTGAGGTTGACCTGTCTATCTAAGAAGAACCTACCAATATGAGCTATAATGTGAAAAACACATGTAGATGTTATGTTCCACATTTGGCCTCTGATTTGGCAGGAAAAAAGTGGATAAGGGGAGAATGATAAGATAGGCATATTGTCCAGTTGAGCTAACATTTCTGGCTGGCAGGCCTTGAGGAAAGAGAACAAATCAGATCTGTGGTAAGAGCCTTGCCTGGGATCCAAAACCTTGGAACTTGTGGAAGAGTTAGACAGTAAGAAGAGAGAAAGCAGGTAAAAGTGATAGGAAACATATCTGAGGTCTAACCATTAGTACAGAGGATAAAAATCTATGATTAAGAATGCAGACAGGGCCCTAATAATGACTCAGCACAGGAAGCTTGTTTTCTGTCATTTACCAAACCTTCAACTTTCAGTTAAGAATCCTGGATATTGTGGACACCCGTGATAAAGAGCATGAGGATTTAATTCTATTTGCACTTTGCCCTTTCTGTGGGTGGGAGGTGATGAGATTTGGTACTAGATCATGGGCCTGACATTGTAAGATGCTGCAGCTTTGAGAGAGACTAGATTTGCTTTCTCTAATGCTCAGTAACATTGTAGGGATAGAGAGAATCCAAGAGTCAGAGAATGGGGAGGAAACTGTGAAATTTTCTTTTCTGGACATCACATGGCTGCCGCACTCCCAAAGTCACAGCTGTGGTGGTTACTTGAACAAGACCTGAAGAAGACTGGGCCTATTAACATTCCATGATGAATGGAGGAGAGGCTCATGAGACACTACCCAACCCTGAGGAGTTATAGGCAGCTAATGGTTGACAGGGGAGGGAAGTCATATTCCATAGTGCTGTAGCCACTGGTAAGTTGTCCTTGTTCAAGTAATAAGTCCCTCCCTATGTTCATGCAAGTGATCTTAATCAAGTGTGATGAAGGATGTACATGGGAAAAAGACATGAGGGCTGGAGAGATGGCTCAGCAGTTAAGAGCACTGGCTGCTCTTCCAGAGGACCTGGGTTTGATTCCCAGTACCCAAATGATGGCTCGCAACTGTCTGTAACTCCAGTCCTAGGGGATCTGATACCTTCTCCTGGCCTCTGTAAGCATGAGGCAAGCATGTGATGCACAGACATACATGCAGACAAAATGTTCATATACATGAAACAATAAAAAGACCTGAAACAAGGGGAAAAGGGATTTGGTAAGAGGGGTGGATAAGAGAGGATAATGGAAGGGAATGAATTCAAAGTACATTGTATGTGTATGAAAGAAACTGAAAGGAAAATAGAGATCAGATTTGGCAATATTAGAATGATCTAGTCACAGTTCCCTGCAGCCTCAGGCCTCCTTCTCTCTATCATTCCTCTTCAGCAAGTGCTGCTACCCCTGCTTTATGAACTCCAGGTAGCCTTGAGTTATAGCCCTGGTCCTTATTTTCTCTGCCTCCCTGACTTCTGGCATATAGTAACTCAAATAATATATGAGCTTGTAGCAAAGCCATATATTACCTTAGATTACCCACCCTCTCTAGAAACCTAGAGGTTAACCTATAGTAAAGAACTTTCTTTGGTTGGTATTCAGAACAAACTTCTATTGTGGTGGCTGATGTTAGATGTTATTAAATTGTCTTTTTACTCGAAATAAATCTCAGCTCCTATGTATACCAACATGGAACAGAATGTTTTGCTCATTTAAAACGTCTGAGTGATCAGAAAATTAAAACAAAACCAGAAGCATCTCTTGTCTTCTGTGGGACCTAGGCAGACAAGAAACAGGAAAGAGTGATGGTGGAGGAGAAGGTGGTAAGGGCCTTGCCTTCTTCATCAGAGCTTGGTGAGTTTCAGTGGAGGGAGCTCAGGTGGTGGTAAGGCCCGAGTGAATTGTCAGTCTTTCAGCCTTTCACCTGGAGTCAGTCTTCCTGCAAATGCAATTCTTCCCATGGTCCAATGGGCTCCTGTTTGTTCCATGAATGCAGAGACTTGCTTAACCACTGAAAGGAGGAAGAGCCATTGTTAAACATGTGGTTGGTAGGGAGGGCTTGTTCTTAGATGACTGATTTGGACCAAAATCACTTTGTTGTGCTGTCTTTGGGATGCATTTAAAGTTACTGTTTAAAAAAACTTTTACCTGAATTTTCAAGAGTCCAACAATTTCTGAGCAGAATCTTCCTCCTTTTTAAATACCGTCACCAACAAACAAACAAACAAACAAACCATCACAGAATGCATCACCCATCACAGAATGCATCGCTGGACGTCAGTATAGTAGACGCGTGCTGCCACCATGTGTCTAAATAATGCAACGACATCTTTTGCAGTTCTGGAAGGCTGGCTCTCAAATTCTGAAACAGCAATATTCTCTTGAGCTCACTGAAGCTTAGAGCAGTAATCATCAGAGTTTTATGAGTTGTACTCATAGACTTATTGATTAATCTGATAATTTTTATATATAAGTTCTCTGGTGCTGATGTTGGTGCTATCCTGACAGGTCAATAGCATTGATTTAACTATCACAGGCTCCCACTTTGCTCCACATAAAAGGTGATTATACTGTTGGAGTATGTGCAAACTGTTGAAGAGATGACCTGTCTCACTGCAGAGCAATTATTCAAACTGTCTATCCTCCTTGTATGTCATTAGTAAAGCTCAAAATGAGCCTTGGGAAATAATGAAGGGACCTGAGGCCTCTCTGCCACAGTTATCCTGTTCACTGGGTACAATGGGGGCATGGGCAGATTTGGACTTGGTTCAGTTCTAACTTTGCAAAAACCCTTTCCGCTTTCATTTCAACTCTAGGTATTCATTTTTTTGGGGGCCGCCTGTGATCAAATTCTTGTTATGCTTGTTTTCCAGATCTTTCTTTCAAGTTAATGGTTTAAGCAATGAATCTTCTGAACAGCTTAAAGTAAAACATGATCTGTGATATAAAGGGAAGGATTTTCCTGAGTCTTTGGGAGGAGTATCCCTCACTTGATCAGACAGCAGAGCTGATGGATTAGTGCTCATGCCTAACTTGTAGACCTCATATGTCAGGAGGCTGCATTCTAACTGCACTCAGGCTGAGGAGCTACACTGGGGACGGGGAGGCACCCAGGCATTGAGCTGAGACCGCTATCTCAGAGGAGTTTCCAGATTAGAGGCTGGATGCTCAGGTGCAGCTCACAGACATGAGAGAGATGTAGGGTGGGAAACACACTGCATTCGGAAAAGAGATGTCATCTGATGTTTTGTTCTCTTCAATCTGGTGGACAGCATCTCCCTGTGTCTAAATTTGTCTATTGTCTGCTGAAAGTCTGTGTGAACACAAGAGACAGAAACCTTTCTTCTGGCCTTCTTTCCTGTCTAGGGCCAGAATTAATGAATTTAGAACTTTGTTACCTATTATGACTGGTGTTGACTATGGAATCAAGTGGGCATACTTAAATTTGGCGCAGGACTGATCTTTTGGTTCAAGATCCTGTGGCAGTGATGGTGGAGAAAGGGCATTCACCACACTTTCTGATTTTGTTCTTTGTGAGAGATCCAGCTGCAGAAAGTAGAGGATCCTCAGGGGGATAAGCACAGAGCAGTAGATTCCTAGCTTAGCACAGCACATTTAATTCAGACTTCTCTTTGTTTTTCATGTAACTGAAAACCAGAAAGGTAACAGGTGATGTTTGCTCTAGGTCACTGGCAATTTTGTAGCAGTGAAGCTCATAATCTAGGATTTCAGTCCTTTATCATTTTTTTTCAGAGACAGGATATCATACAGCCTAAGCTGGCCTGGTATTAAAGATAATCCTCCTGCTTCAGTATTCTGAATACTGAGATTACAAGTTTGAGTTATTGTAATTGGCTCCAAATCTTCAGTCTTAACTTTAAAAACTTATTTATTATGTTTGCACATGTGTGCATTTTTGCATGCATACATGTATTCATGCACCATAGCACACATGTTGAAGTCAGAAGACAGCTTGTGGGAGTTGGTTCTACCTGTGGTTTCTGGGGATTAAAATCAGGTCTTCATGCTTGGTGACAGGTGCTCTCACCTGCTGAGCCATCTTTCCAGTGCCCAGTCTCAACCCTTAACCAGGGCTTTCCCCGTTCAAAACCAAGTCCTGTTTTCATGTGATATGTCTGTTGTAATCTGAGTGTATGCAACTGGATACACCACTGCAATGAGTACAGACATAATTACAGACGCCCACAAATACTTCATATGTAGAAGTAAAAGTGGACACACTCAACATTTCATCAGCAGGTAGGGGAACAAACTGAGGTCTTACATGATGGGACACTACTCAGAAATGAATATGAATGGGCTGTTATATGCTATAGCATGGATGAATCTCAAAACAATTATATTGTATTAAAATAGACCAAAAGTCGATTCATGTTAAACTCAAGAAAAGGTTAACTGATCTGTAATGATGAAATGCAGATGAAAGGTTGTTTGGGAATAAGGATTGCAGGGAAGAGTGGAAGGGAAATACTGTAGTGGGGCATGGGGAAACCTGTTGATTGAATCTTAGATGGTCTTTTAATAAAAAACTCAGAGCCAGATATCAGGGTGAAAGCTGAAAGATCAGAGAAGCAGAACAGCCAGCCACTAGTTTTTACCTCTACAAAATCCTCAGTCTAAAGGGAATGAGTTCCTGTTTTCTCACGCCTTATATACCTTTCTCTGTCCTGCCATATTACTTCCTGGGGTTAAAGGCATGTGTCACTACTGCCTGGCTGTTTCTCTCCTATACTGGATCAATCTCTTGTAGCCCAGTGTAGCCTTGAACTCACAGAGATCCAGACAGATCTCTGCCTTCTGAGTGACAGGATTCAAGGAGTGCCACATTTCCTAAATTCACATTGTTGGATGACAGTTTCATGGGAATCAGCATTTTCTCTCTGAACAAGGTCTGGACAGAATCACCACCTGTGTTCATTCAATTTTCACCACAGCGTCAAGAGAACAACATGCACATAGAAGATAACAAAGAAGTGCTGGCGAAGTTTTAAGTGTTGGGGATAATAAAATGTGGATTTTATTTTTCACTTTACATTTTATTTTTTAAATTAAATTTATTCTTTGAAAATTTCATTCCTGTATATAATGAATTCTGATTACTTTCTCTCTCTCACCATCCCTTATGCATTTTAATCATTAGTGAATTCTTAACTAATGTGTCCTCTTGATCCTCTAGGAGACTCTTATTTTTTGAGACAAGGTTTTACTCTATAACCTAGACTGGCCTGGAACTTGCAATAGTCCTCCTGCCTCAGCCTCCCAAGCCCTGGGGTGGTAGAATTGCATCACCAGAACTTCTCATTAATTTGCTCTGCTTTCCACAAACTCCTATACTTCATGGATACTCTATTCATTTTCAGTGTCCTGGATGTTTTTGGCTTGTCTTACTGATTGGGGCACTTTTCTGAAGCCTTGTTGTGTGACATCTTTCTCCACCTTCCTTTGGGTTTCCATAACACCAGCCCCACTGATGCAGAAATACCCTCTTCCCCTGCACACACTGTCAGATGGACACTACTTTCTGTGCCAATCGGTTTGACTTAGTATTAAAAATATTTGTAGAGATACCCATGTAGCATGGGTTCTCACAAACTCCCAGAGAAATTGACTTACTTGTCACCTCAGCCTTATGGATAAAGAGTTTAAAGTGCAAAGAGACTATAGCATTTGTTTAGTTGGAAAAATTAGGATTTGAATTCAAGTCAGGTGTGGTGGTACACATCTGCAATCTCAACACTTGGGAGGTGGAAGCAGGAGAATCAGGAGTTTAAGGCCAGGTTGGGCTACATAATGAGTTTGAGACCTGTCAGAGCCCTATCAGACTGTCTCAAAAAGCAAACATAAAATATTTGAATTCAAGTGTGTTTTAACATCAATTCTTTCAACCACTGTGGTGTATTAATGTCCATAAGATCTAACTTCCATGATTCTTTTCAGATCTCCTTTCACCTTTTAAGAGCTTTACTAGGGACAGATTTTTTTTTCTCCCCTGGATATGCTTATGTGTGCTAGCCCACTAACTCAAGAAAAAAGTCCTTTCCTACCATGTCTGAATGCCAGATAACTTCCAGGACCATTGCTCTGCAGGTGAAAACTTTATTACCTCCATAGTCTGTGTGTGTGTGTGTGTGTGTGTGTGTGTGTGTGTGTGTGTGTGTGTGTGTGTGGTGGGGCGAGGAAGTTGATATTCTGCAACTTTGTTCCTAGTTAAATTGTTCTACTTGTAAAAACCAACCCTTTGCAGCAGGAGTCAGAATAGAGCAGTAGGTGTTGGGGAAGTCAATAGTTCTTTAAAGGTAAGTCTGTGTACCAGGTCTCCTCTCCTTTGATCCCTGGTAATTTGCAAACTGGAGTTCTGTTCAGGAGTCTTTCACCCTTTGTCAAATCTCCGAGGGCCCCATTTTCTGGATACTTCTTTTCAGCGCGGCCTTGACATCCGCATTCCTCAGGCTGTAGATGACAGGATTGAGGATGGGGGTGATCACAGCATAGAAGAGGGACAGCAGGGGGTCCGTGGCTGGGTCGTAGCTGGCCTTAGGACGGATATAGATAAAGATGGCAGTACCGTAGAAGAGAGATACCACTACCAGGTGGGAGGAACAGGTGGAGAAGGCCTTTCGGCGACCAGCAGCCGATGGGATGCGGAAGATAGTGGCCAGGATCCTCCCGTAGGAAATAAGGATGAGGCCAAAGGGGCACAGGATGATAAGGGCGGCAGCCAGGATAATCTGCAGCTCATTGAGCGAGGTGTCTCCACACACCAACTGCAGCACCGGCTGGATCTCACAGAAGAAGTGAGGGACAGCGTTGGGGCCACAGAAGGGCAAGGAGAAGATGAAGGAGGTGTGCCCCAGCCCCACAAGAGCCCCGCAGGTCCACGCGGCGCCGGCGAGCTGCACACACACCCGCCGGCTGAGCAGCATTTGGTAGCGCAGGGGTTCGCAGATAGCGGCGTAGCGGTCATAGGCCATGGCAGCCAGCAGGCAGCACTCGGTAGCACCAAAGAAGAGGAAAAAGAACATCTGCAGAGCGCAGCCCGAGCGCGAGATGTGGCGCCGGCCAGTGAGCAGATGGTGCAGCAGCAAGGGGACGGTGACCGACGTGTAGCAGATCTCCAGGGCTGAGAGGATGCGGAGGAAGAAGTACATGGGGGACTGCAGCGCTGCGTCTGTGGAGACTAGCGCCACGATGAGGAGATTGCCTGCCACCGTGAGCAGGTAGACCGCCAGGAAGAGGGAGAAGAGGAGGCCCTGCAGGTGGGCCAGACGCGAGAAGCCCACCAGCACGAACTCAGTCACCAGGGAGGCGTTGGTGTCCATCTGCCACAGCTTTTGGCCAGGAAGGAGGGGCGGGGAAGAGTCACCACTCTGTGTGCTTCGAAGAGGGCAGAGATGACCTGTCTGCCTGGGGACTCCCTTTTTCTTAAGCTATCAGGGGCTTTGAACTGAGGTGTTCATGCACAGGCCCATGTTACACCCTGGCCACCCTAAGAACGCCCTGGGTGGATATTTGTCTCTGATCTCTGTGCTGTCCCCACCGTCAGAAGTACACACTGAATTTAGATTCTTCTGCTCTGACTCCGGATTGTTCTGTCTTCTCTCTCACTCTTCCTTTTGTTTTAGGTTTCAATTATATCCCAGAATGGCCTAGAATTCACTGTATTCCAAACTGGTCTCCAATTCACCTCGATCCTCCTGCATCAGCTTTGTGTGCACTAGGCGTGAGCACTGGAATTACAATAAGTAGCCACCACATCCAGCGTTTTCATGCTTCTCTATTTCCCATCCTTGCTGGGGTGGACATTTCCTCCCCAGATGAACCCGAATTTGATCCACATTCAGAGCGGGAAAAATCCTATTCCAAGTCAAGGGGATTTCCTGTCCTATTCCTCCCCTAAATCCTTTATCTTTTCTTCTCCAGTACATTTCTTTCTTTTTCGCTCTCAATGTGTCTCTTCTCTGAACCATTCTTTTCCCCCTTCCATTAGCCTCTCTTTATTTGCTATCATCTTACCTCAGATAGAGTTCACAGTCTCCCGTTTGTAGAGAAGACTCAAAATCATCTCTTTGAGGCAGCTGCAGGAAATAAAGCTATTATCTAGTCAGAGGAGTGAAGATCTCTGTAATAAAAATGTAGTGGAATACAAAGCCTTCTCCAATTGCCCATCTTTGCAACTTGGTGCTCTCAGACTCATCCTTTTATATCACAATACATATAAAACTCCCAGATTTTGTACACAAACCTCATGGATGCACACACTAACATGTTACACTTCTAAATCTAAGCACAGAAGTGTAAACTAATAACCTCAGAAGCCAGATTCATTCAAGGTCACAAATGTATCATATATTATGTACATATACAAACATCATTATAAATAACACTGAAAGTGACTACATATAATAAAAATATAGACACCTAAAAAGATGAACTTAAGTAGATACATAAATTCAAATACTATGCAAAAATATAAATATTCATTAGAGCCATGAGCCCACACATTGGTCCTGCTGCGGTTCAGTCCCTGCTTTATTTCATCCTGGATCTCCCAGCGTTTTTCTGGACATCATTTTTGTAGTGTTTTCCAACTTGGGAAAACAGACATTGATAAAGGCAGGTAGGGGGTGATGACTGGCTTTTTTTTCTCCTTCTGCAACATGGGTCCCTCATCAGGAGAATTTTCTTTAAGTCTCTGAGGACCTGAGTCTCCCAGTACATTCTACTTTCCAATTGGGAGAGCCTCACACAACTAATTAATGTTATTTTGGAGTCTGTTCCTTAGATGGCAAGAGGCAGAGGCTGACCTATGAGAAGGTTTCACAGACAACCTCAAGGGTTATGGGTCTCCCTCTTAGCTCTCATATACTATTCCTGGTCACCCATTTTTATTTTCTCCTTTCCATCACTGTAGATGTCACTACATTTACAAAACCAGTAATTCTACTTATTATTGATATATTCTTTATTAATATGGTTCAATAATGAATTTACTGTGTGTGTGAGTGTATGTGTGTGTGTGTGTGTGTGTGTGTGTGTGTGTGTGTGTACATGTATATAAGTGTTCATGTGTCTACATGTGGAGGTCAGAAGTTGATGTTTTTTTTCGTTGTTTTGTTTTTACCCTAGTTAATTTTATTTATTTATTTATTGAGATAGAATCTTACCATGTGGCTCTGGCTGACCTGTGTAGACCAGGATGCCCTTAAGTCTTTTAAGACAATTCACCACCACCACACCACTGAACAAACTAGGAGGAACAGGGAGCCTCTATGCTAGTGTTTGCTGCTAAAAATGCAGACCTCCATCTTTTTTTTTTTAATTTTTATTTTGCAATACAATTCAGTTCTACATATCAGCCACGGATTCCCTTGTTCTCCCCCCTCCCGCCCCCCTCACCTTCCCCCCAGCCCGCCCCCCATTCCCATCTTCTCCAGGGCAAAGCCTTCACCACAGACTGAGATCAACCTGGTAGACTCAGTCCAGGTAGGTCCAGTCCCCTCCTCCAGGCCGAGCCAAGCGACCCTGCATAGGCCCCAGGTTTCAAACAGCCAACTCATGCAATGAGCACAGGACCCAGTCCCACTGCCTGGATGCCTCCCAAACAGATCAGGCCAATCAACTGTCTCACCCACTCAGAGGGCCTGATCCAGTTGGTGACCCCTCAGCCATTGGTTCATATTTCATGTGTTTCCATTCATTTGACTATTTGTCCCTGTGCTTTATCCAACCTTGGGCAGACCTCCATCTTAAACTATATTTTTGCAGAATGCCAGACTCCCTTTAGCCTTCTTTCTCATCCTTTCTTTTCTCTCTTAGCCAGTTCCCCTCATTTATCCCCAATTCCCTCTTTTCTCTTTTTGTTTCATATAGCCCAGGCTGCCTACAAATTCTTTATGTAGTTGTGAGTGATCTTGAACTCTTCCCTGATCAAAGCCTCCACCTTCCAAATGTTGGGAATTTAGGCATGCACTTTTACGCTGGTGTAGCAGGAATCTTAAGCTTCAACAATTTTTTCTTTCTAATGTGATAGATATCGACAGATATAATCCACATGAGATCCCTCTCTTAGTGTGCATTAACTCATAAGAGTTGTGCCAGGCTCTCCTGGACTGGAAAGCAGAGTGTGCTGGGATACTCAGGCCCTCGGAGACTTAAGAAAATTCTCCTTATGTTGCAGAAAATAAACCAGTCATCAGAACTATCTGCTTTTTATCAATAGCCATTTTCCCAAACAGGAAAACACTGTACAGGTGATGTCCAGTAAGGAGTGTGTATCACTATCTCAAAAGACACAGTTTTGAATGTCATAATCATGAAAGTTTAAATCTCTAAAATGTAATTCAGGAGGTATTTAAAAAAATTACTTTAAAGACATTTACTTGCATTTTTCAAAGGAGTATTTATTGAAGGAACATAAAATATGGGAAAACAGTCTGCTTTATCTCAC